>NW_027210600.1:2077500-2682500 GCF_029030835.1 Brachyistius frenatus
TGCTGAAACAGGCAACTAAAGCTCATGCAGGGCTGACCTGAATATGGAGCTGCCCTTAGCAGGGGAAGTAGCCTTAACCCAGCTCCAAATGCACAGACATGTGGGCAAGCAAGCATCACAACAGGACCAACACTACCATTCAGAAAGTGTCTCGTTTTACAGTTTTAACTGACATCCATGTGGTCCCTTATTCCTTAAAGGAATAACTCAACGTCCTGGGAAATTCACTTACCAAACGTTGTTGCAGATATTAAATCAATATCCCACTCATTATTGTACACTAAATAGAAAAGGCTGTTAAGTTTAATGTAAATATAAAGACTGGAAACAGGGGAACACAGGCAGGCATCCCAAAGGTAACAAAATCCATCTCCAAGCACCTCTAAAGATCACTTATGAACACATTACACCTTGTTTGTTCAATCCATAAAAGAGACACTGTAAAACCTATAATTTATAGTTTTATGAGGGATTCTTTCCCGGGTAAGATCGGTAACATCCTAGTCGCCGCTCATTCCCTGGCAACCGCTCTAGGGCGACAAATAATCCCACTAATTACTAAACATTAAACTATTCCTCTAACGTCACATTTAACTTTACTTTCAATAAAGCGAGATGCATATAAGCTGCTATTAAATATACTGAAGGTTGCAAAAAAGTGTATATAAATGAATGCAGAATTCATAATTGTCAGTGTATTAGAGAATTGTGTTCAATAACAATCTATTTTCCTTCCTTTTGACCTGTATGTTGCAGGTAAAGGCTTCAACTCCCTGCAAATCTGTATCGGATATGAAGGTTTAGGTCATGTATGGTCAGACAGATGACCACGGTCTCACAAAGTAACCCAAACTGAAAGCAGAGCTCTCTCTAAGTTACTCAGCCACTCTTCCTCGGTCTGCATGTCCAATCCAAAAGTCTGCACTCAAGTCAGAGTGCTGCACTTGTCAAGTGTGAAGATTTATGAGTCACGGAGACAAAGATCTGCAACTTTTTCTCTGACGCTCTCTCTTCTCTGGGCCTATAACTCTCTCTATTTTCTCCCTTTCATCATTTCCTCTGAGGTCAACCAGACCCAGCTGGTGGAGAGGGACAGGTCAAGCACTATCGGTCTGTGTAACCCTTTGCTACTCATCAGTGTGTGTGTGTGTGTGTGTGTGTGTGTGTGTGTGTGTGTGTGTGTGTGTGTGTGTGTGTGTGTGTGTGTGTGTGTGTGTGTGTGTGTGTGTGTGTGTGTGTGTGTGTGTGTGTGTGTGTGTGTGTGTGTGTGTGTGTCTCACTGTGTCATCATCTAGCACTGAAAAATAGAAGCGAGTCCACTGGTGAGATTGGAGTAGAGGTAAGTGATTGGAAAACAGCAGCAAATGGATGGAAGGAGGCTTGAATAGGATGGCAGAAGAAGTCCCTTGAATATCCTAGAGAGCTCTTGTATGTTTGTGTGTGTGTGTGTGTGTGTGTGTGTGTGTGTGTGTGTGTGTGTGTGTGTGTGTGTGTGTGTGTGTGTGTGTGTGTGTGTGTGTGTGTGTGTGTGTGTGTGTGTGTGTGTGTGTGTGTGGTGTCTATTGCATGCACCGTAGGCGATGAGAGCAAATCAACAGGGTTTGATGGTAAGAGCCAGACAAGTCACTTTAAACAACTTAACAAACTTGATTATTCAGAAGTACAAAAAAGCACACACACACACACACACACACACACACACACACACACACACACACACACACACACACACATGCAATTATACACCATAAGTTAATAATTACTTGAAAGTCAGTGGGAGCTGAAAGTCACCAGCTAGCCTTGATTGTTTTATAATTATTTGAGTTTAACTTTTTAACGTTAGAGAGTAAAAAAAGAAGAAATAAATGATAACGCCAAATATATGTAGACACCCCTTTGATATACACTTCTCTTTGCCATAACATTGACAACTCGTGAAATAATTGAGTCCGAGTAAACGAGTGGTAGTGGCTATATATGCATGTGCACATAAAAAGAACCCTGTCCCTATATGTGTGTGTACTTTAAGTATCGTTCGGCTTTCATGGTTAGCATACACCAACCCAGTTTCACGGCAAAGTGTGAAATAGACACGCTGGTCCACGACAACAAAACGTGAAATAGACACGCTTTGGGAAGCGTTTTGAAAGCGTGAAAACTTACACGCACGTAAATGTTATGTGACGTAGGATCATGTTAACAAGGTCCTGCAACACAGGCAACAAAGGACATGTTTTACCAGCAGCAGCAGGCAGGGAGGGTGGTGGTGGTGGTGCTGGTGGTGGTGGTGGTGGTGGTGGGGGGAGGGGGGGCTTGTTGATGACAGTCACGGACTGCCATGGGTAGACGATGAGGTTAGAATCCAGGAGGTGACAATGTTTCTAACCCCAACCATGTTTTCTCTCCCGACCCCCAACCACATGTTAGCTATAACTTTCATTTTCCAGTAAATTATATGGCTGTACACATGAACTTGGTTTCATTTTCATCCACTATAGGAAAATGCGCAACTTTCACACCTAGACAGGCCAAAGCTAAGCTATTTCTCGTTTTGATACCGGGTGGCATACAGTGATATATACATACAATGTTTTCAACTTGGAAACAGAGAAAGGCCCTTTCATATCAATATTGTGGAGGAACTTGACCTCCAATATTAATCCCGTCTTGTCAGAAGACTGAAGGCTGTAATGGCAGCATATTACTGTCCATATAGTTTTAAAATAACATGTTCAGTGATCACACATCAGTGCAGTACTTGGGTGTCCATATACCTTTGGACATGTAGTGTAGACCATACAAATAAAGGCATCTCTTGATCAATTTAATATAGTTATGGGTGTTGCTTTCACAGCTTTCCTTGGACTTCCTTCTTTGTAAAACAAATACTGCCGTTGGTTGATTTTATGACTTTTTTTTTAGGCTTGTTTAACTCTGTTTTAGTGATTACTATCATCAATAATGTTATGAAGTATTTGCCTCTCTCAACCACAGTGACCATTGTTCATCTAAAGTAGCCTTAATAAAACATCACTCGGTTTTTATGTTGAGAAAGATAAGATGTCTTAAAAGTGGCCACCAAAGAAATGGATATTTGAACATCTATGATTCCATAACAGAGCAAACTTCTGCTGATGAATATCAAAAGCTCCAAAGCAGTGCTTTTGCAAATGGCTTTCTTTTAAGGTCAACACCGACCGTTCCCCAGTCTGCCTATTACTTCCTTCGCTCTCTCCAAACACATCTAAAAAAACACTGGAGACTGACTTAATTCTGCCAAAACCACTCCAGCCTGGTCTCTGATCAAATCCTCTCTCTATCTGTCTGTAGGGCAAATCAATGGGCCCGGGCTGCCTGAATATCTGCTGCCAACTATGGTCAGCCGTGACCACTCAAAGGAAAAGGAAGGAGGAAGATGAGACACCTACTCACTGCACGCTGCACCCAGTTACTGAACTACATGCTCACACACACACACACACACACACACACACACACACACACACACACACACACACACACACACACACACACACACACACACACACACACACACACACACACACACACACACACACACTGTGACAACCCCAAACCCCCACCCTCCACATCTGGAAATACAACAGAGTTAAAACACAGGAGGCAGAACAAAAGGAGTCGGATATTGTATATATAGTGTGAAGATAGTGGACGATGGAAGTGTAAAGTTGAAGTGTGGATTAATGTAGATAATGATAGCTTTCTGAGACTTTACTTCCTTTCATATGTGGCTTTCTGTTTAAAGTAGACAATAAACACCCACTCAACACTACTCCACACTCATCCCATACTTAACACTGAGGCAGAGAGGAAAGGCTTGATTTCTCATTAGCAGCAAAAATCAGCATTTGTTCGCTCATGAGCAAAATTCAACATGCTGTAAGCAACTGTTATTCTGTTATCACACAGCTTGCTGCAGATCTGGTATCAGGGCTCGTGGGATCACAGGAACCCTCCATCTCCTCCTTGTTTGAAGAAAATAGCTTAAACTTATCCGCGCCGACTCGATCTTCTGTCTCTGATGGCTGCTGGACTGTGCTGCGATCAGCTGCCTGGCGCGCCTCCACCGCCGCCGCCGCTACTAAGCCCTCTTGCTTCTCAAATGGCATAGAGCTGTGCAGAGCTTTGAAAAAGGAGGAGAAGGAGTAAAAAAAAAAAAAAAATCTGTGATGTTCCTCCATGTCGCTGAGCCTCGCCCCCCTGGCCGCGTTAGGCCGGACAGGATTTGTGCACATCCTGTGTCACAGCCTCGTTGGAGGATTTATAGAGTGCTCCCATAATGCACTTCCTCTCTGCAAAAAGGGGGGGACATAAATCTGCCTCTTGTTTTTGTCGCCCCTCTTTTTTATTTGCTAATGGGATCCTCAAACGACTATCCCTTTGGCTTTCTTTATCCCATGTACACACCAACAAAAGCACTGGATCACACACGCAGCCATACACATACATCAGCCCTATATATTGTGGCATAAATTATGACTCGTGTCAATTAATCCTGCAACTTCATAGCACACATCCAAGCAGCAGTGGCCTACCTTGTTTCAAAGAGGCCTCGTCCACCGGCTGAATATTGCATTCTAACTGTTTGCGTGCTTCCTGACAGAAAGAATGTACAGTGTATTTATCTGGATATAATAAAGCAGCAAAAAGGTTCCACCAACAAAGAGTCACACAGTGGGTAGCAGAATTAAAATACACTGTGCTGGTAATGAGCTATCTAAATTCAGACTTCATATTGCTTGGAATTACACAAAAGCGGGGCTCCGGGCAGGACTGGCAAATACTATAGCTCTTTCTGCTTAGTTGCCAGAAGATTCTCCCTGTTGAGCAGCGACACGGTCGGTCCTGGGGAAATCGTTTGAGCCACAGCGTGTATCTGCGAATGCAATAATTCCTTTGTAAACGACATCAACTCCATGCCCATTTTTGCATGCTTGGCGGCTGTCAACATGTTGGATGCACTCTATCACTCTCCCTGCGCACACACACACACACACACACACACACACACACACACACACACACACACACACACACACACACACACACACACACACACACACACACACACACACGCTCACTCATATGGTAACGCTCCAAGCTCTGATTACTGACAACTGTGAAACATACCAAGTAGCTACACACATTTAGAGACACACGTGTGTATGCTGAGTCTGCTTGCATCATTCGAGGGTGTCGGTGATTAAAGGCACTCGCACTTCCACGCTTTCCTGGAATGAAACGGTGGCTAAACAGAAAATGACAGGAGCAGCGACACTTCAAAGTTATCTGGAAAACAGCTCCGCATATTGGCGATACAGAGGTAGATCTTTCAGAATACTTGACTGCTATTTCTAAATATGCAACCGGAGAGGCAGATTCAGGGGGTGAGAAATGGGGAAACGCCGCTTCTCTGAGGGGTTCGGCTTCCTGCCAGCTGTTTCAAGAAACAGGAAAAGGTGGTGAGGGTCAGTGCAGCAACAGATAGAAGATTGTGGAAACAATGGACTCTTATTTTCCCCTGGATTTAACTGCACCGTATAGTGACCCTGGGGAATCAATTAGGAACCATGGTGTGCTTGGTTTTTCTACCCCCATTGACTTGGCAGTAATTTGTTTACTTCACAGCTAAGCTCTGGATTAAAAAACAACAACAACAACAACAACAACATCTGGTGCAACTATCCTGTTATTTCTGGCCATATTTTATATGTATAAACTCATACCCAGTATTCCGTAATGGGTGACACATGAATTGAGTGAATTTGCAGGCACTGCATGTGATAGTTACCTCATTGTTGCTTGCAAGTAAAGTAAATGAAAGTGCATATCAGGCGAAGCTTTGACCTGCAGGCCAGGACAAAGGTCACTGTATTAGCATACGTTTTCCCTCCACACTCACGCGACACAGACTGCAGCCAGCCGACCAGCAGGGAGGCTCTTCCCCGTGTCAGGAGGACCAACAGCTTATCACAGTTATTCTGTCTCCCGGCTGCCAGACCGAACTGACAGGTGTCACCTTGTTATTTCGCTGCGTAAAGAGCCAGTCTCGGTCTACAGGGAGTTGATTAGCACGAACCTGTTGCCTGCATTTACCCAGCTTACCTACGGCACATGCCAGTCTCACTGGAGGATAGAACAGTCCCGCAGCAGTGGGGATACTGGCAAGACCTAAAATTAGCTCGGCGGTGAGGCAAAGCTGCCGACAGTATGCTGCACATTTATGACATCTGGATGTCATTATCATATATCTGTAGTTTTGGGGATTACTTGTCACATGAATTTGGATGAGCTAAATCCAGCAGTGAATTGAATTAGTGTGTTGATGAATCCCACCTATGATTCATTTGTACATGAAGTACATGATTTTAGATTGCTTTGCAAAAGTTTGGGTGGATTTTGAAAGCTGATCTGTAAAGAAATTAGCTGTGGCTGAACTTTTAAGTCACTGATAAATCTGTAAATATAATTCCCTGTGAGATTAACCTGGGTGCTGCCAGGTCGCCTGTAGAGGACATTTGCATCCACAGTCACAGATGTTGTCATATTTATATGTTTTTCAAGCTTTGGGAGAGATTTACTCGCACTCCCAACCCGGGACTTTCCTCTCCATAAGCGAGTTGTGGGGATCTCTTACAACATGGGTGTTCACATATAGTTTATCATGGGCACTAAATGGTTTAATGATAATTATACTTTCAAATATACTCTAATATACATATGGAAGACCCTAAATGCGACATCTTTGCAGGTTTTTGGCTTAATAGGTTCTAAAACTCCACAGATCAACTGCTCCACTTTAATCCTACCGACCTCTCCTGTCGGTCACAAACAACAGGAAAGACCCACAGGCTTGTAACGTGTTTCTCCTACATCCAGCCCTTTACAAAATAACATGAGTAATGCAGCAATAAATGTGATGATCATAACCCACAAAAGTCCCTCAATCACTATCAAAGTGATGCCATGTGAGAATAAGCCAAAATAAGGTCACTGTAAGCTCTTTATTGAGCACCGCAGGAAAAAAACTCCAAGTCTCCGTAGAAGTACTGTAGTGATACCGTGGAAGATAAAACAAATACATTCAAGTGCCATCAGAGGCTACAGTTATTTAGTTAAGTCTCCACAAGACCAAATAGGGAATAAAAGCCCTTTCCTTAAGTAAAGAACATCCAAACAGAGAGACTGTAATCAGCGGTTAGTTGTCTGTATCTGATGGACATCCTCGTGCATCCACACACAGCATCACAGTTGTAATAAAGCCGTAGCGCACACACACAGATCCGCACCACGCAGAGCCAGCTGCGCTTCACCTACCGTACCTTTGGTGTGAGCGGCGCTCAGCCCCAGAGCCACCACAGCCAACACGCCGGCAATTCTCAGCATCTTCTCGGTGGAGATTCAGCCCGGGAAAGGAGAGGGACTACGGCGACCTCTTTCCTCTTCTCTTTCTCACTCTGGTCTTTTTTTCCCCTCCGTTCTCTCTTTCTCTCCTTCTCCTTGCCGCCCTCTCCCTCTTATTTCACCGCCTCAGGTTCTCTCCTCTCTTGAAAAGCAGTGTGGAAACAGTTCACTGATACGTGGGACAAGACGGGCGACCGTGGAGTGGAAGAAGGACAAACACGGGTACCCGCAACAGCACCTCGCCGCACGGCACCGCGCGCGTCTCACCGCAGGTTGGTGTGGACGGTCGAGGGGAAGCAGCTCCAAGTGGGTTTTCTGCTGAGACGGGACCGGAGAGCGGCGCACCCCGGGACCAGACCGTGTAACGTCACGGAGAGAGATGGATTCAGGCGCTTTTTTTTTCTCCCTCTCAGTCTCTCTCTCTCTCTCTCTCTCTCTCTCTCTCTCTCTCTCTCTCTCTCTCTTTCTCTCATCCACCGCCCTCCCTTCTCTCCTCCTCCCATCTCCTATCTCAGGAGCATCCCAGCCCACTCCAACGCTGAGCACAGATTCATAACGCAAAAAAAAAAAAAAAAAAAAAAGAGTTTGAAGAGCATAGAGCACCTTGTTTTAACTTAATTCATGAACACATCCCTAAATTTTGAAAACATCAGAATATTAAATGCTTAAAAAAACAACATTACTGGTGTTGTGCATTGACAAAAAAAAAAATCAAACTGTTTTATCATATAGATGCACCATAAATCCAGTAGATAACACATAGTTTATATTATAATGTTAAAAGCTGCAGTTAAAATGCTGTACAATTAATTCGGAGTAGCCTAATACAGACACATGTGTGATTTAAATACACTGTGTTTTGTTACTTGCCTGAGGATGCAATGAATCTTAATATTGCTCATGCAGAAATTGAATATTAACAGTCCAATTTAGGCCGGTCTGTGCACAGGTCTACACCTCCTGACTCACCTTCCTAAGTCCCCACTAAATTTTCAGAATTTTATTTAACTGCTTATCAACAACGATATTTGTGGATGCTAAGATATTTAGCCTGGTATTTATGTTATCATAGGGGGAGGGTTTTAACAGCATCTTGTCTACGTAATACAATTCAACTTTCTGTGGCATGGCACTATTGTTTTCCATGTTTCACAGGAGGACAAAAAAAATTCTCATTTCATTCTTCCACATTGTATATGTGTGTGTGTGTGTCTGTGTGTGTGTGTGTGTGTGTGTGTGTGTGTGTGTGTGTGTGTGTGTGTGTGTGTGTGTGTGTGTGTGTGTGTGTGTGTGTGTGTGTGTGTGTGTGTGTGTGTGTGTGTGTGTGTGTGTGTGTGTGTGTGTGTGTGTGTGTGTGTGTGTGTTGCCTATTGGTTGGTGCTGGGCAGTAGGATTAATAATAACTTTTTCAATTTTCCTGAGTAGCCTATCTCAAAGGAACTTTTCTTTTGGACTATCTCTAGCTGGGGGAGGATTATTCCGGGAGGCACAGGAAAATATTGCCTCCGTTATCTAGAGGGAGAAAAAAAGAATAACACAAACAGATGACAATGCAATGATTCGAATCCACACCACGCAGTGATGAAATTAGATTTGGTCTTCTTTTCACTGGGAAATGACCTAAGTGCCGTATAGTTGACAAAAAGACTTCCCCGAGTTGTAAAGAGGTGGCTGAGAAACTAGAGCAGCGGTTCTCAAACTGAGACACTGGGACCCTCAGGTGGCCTCCAGAACACAAGGAATGTTTCGGTTTAGTTTTGGCAAATACAATACACGTCTTATTTCCCAAGACTCTTCCTAAAAACTTTTAAGGAAACACAATCTGAGCTATTATACTCCCGAAGGCTTTAGAGCGTAGCCACAGATCTCCAAATGATATCCATTAATCTGCAGAAAGGAACAGAAAAACTGTGCACCACAAAACTAATCTTAATCTATCACAGCTAGTTACTTCCTGAATTCAATATGAGCCTCTGTATCAGTGACTGGGCTCCATCAGGCTAAATGCTTTCATTTTGTATTTTCCAATGAAGGCTTTATTCAAAATTACAACCTGCTGAAAAATGGCCAATTTTTTTACAATCCTGTTTCCAGGTTTTCAATGCTTCTTCATTATTGGCACCAATTATTCCCACTAGGCTGCCGTATCCACCACTCCGGGAATAGTGAATTGTGGGCTATGATACTAATGTGATGTCATGCTGGGTCCGTCTGTTGTTCAGAGTCCAGAGGAAACTCCCTCTCGTACTCTGCATGTTTGGTGATCTAACCTGGCCCGGTAATTTAAAGTGCAGCTCTATTTGTCTCAGGTAAGTATTGCACTTTTGGGATGTATTAGTGACATACATTACGGCCAGCCAACCATTTGCTGTGTAGGTTGATGGAAACGAGAAGAAGAAGATGGGGATATTAGTTTGAAATTGATGATTACAATGTTGTGTAATAAATACATAATGGGCTGCCAGAGTTTGCTCCTCATAGGACTGAAATTAGACCTTTATTAAATTGTAACTGGTTGCTTTAAGGCTGTCCATAAATGTCATCGTCACAACAACCAGCAGCACTTTAAATCAGAGGAACAATTGATTATAAACTTGTCATATAATGAAGTAGATGTAACAGTTTGGTTTGGTTTTCTTTTGTCTTGAAGCAGAATCTCATTACTCCTCTGGGCTTGTTCCACATCCATTTATGATGCACTACTGCAGAGCACCAGCGTACTAATGAGTCGCCCTGACTGCAAGTGGGTGACATTCAGCATCGTGGAACATATAGCAGATTTGTCACTAAGCAGACTTAGTCATCAGGAAACCTAATGTGTGTTATATTTCTGGCACTTTGCAAAGATTTATGAGTTATAGATAATGCAACAGTGTTATTGAACCCAGAATACAATATTATTGGCAAGTATCAATTATGCAGGTTGTGACACATGCAGTCTTCTCACAATACAACACCTAACACAATACTATCTTGTTCTTGGCTTGTCACGTCTGTATGATGCAGCTGAGATGCAAAGATGACAAAAAAGTGTTTCAAGTAATTTTTTTCTACATTTATCTTTCAGCTCCACACCCAGGAATGCTGTTATACACACGCACACACACATACATACACACACTTTTTTTCCAGCAGGTCTGGCTGGAGATCCTTCTGTGCACAGCAAGTGTGACAGATAGAAAAGCACACTCATGCATCTTAATTTGATCATTTACTGAACACATGGAGAGAGTAGAAATGCCATTTTCTTCATTGCTGAAACTAATGGTCCGTCGTCCTGCTGTGTAATGATAGAGAGAAGTGAATGCCTTATATGTGCAGTCAATGTAAATGTTTGGACATTTGGCTTGTGGGGAATGTGTGGAGGGTTAAAAGAGAACACAATTCAACCCTGGGATTGGAGAGGAGGTCAGAGCCAGACGGCTCCCAGATGTTGTCCCTGTCATTGTCCTCCCCGTCAGATGCTCCTCGTGGATATGAGACAGCTCCGAACCCCCATCTTCCATCTTGTACCTTTGGGCAATCCACCACCGCCTTCCTCCGTCTCTTATCTGTCCCTCAACTGAGAGGTCATTTTCTCTCAAGTGATCACCCTCCCGTGTTTCTATTTGTCCCGTCTTTTATACCCATATCTCCTCCTGCACCCTGCCTTTGTTTCTCCCTGTGCCTCTATCTTCTCCTCAGCTCTGCACATGGCCTAATCATTCTACCGTCACCGCATTCAGATCTCTCTATCCACCCCTCTCCACCCTCGCTCTCCAGTTAGTGTGTGTGACAGGGTGCAGCGCCTCCACACACTCCCACTGACAGCTGGCTCGGGCTGGAAGGAGTAGGCGAGGACGGGTAAAGGGGAAGGATGAGAGGAGGTAGAGAGAGGCAAAAAGAGAGAAAAGACCGTCATCCCCTCAGCGTTTCCCCCCAGCTCTTTCCGAGGAAGTGTCGGTGGCGCGTGCTTTGATGCCGCCTACATCATAAAGAGGTCTGAAGCTGTGAGAATGCCTTCTGGCCCCGTTTTGCCTCGCCTCGGTGGCAGGAACTGGGCCAGAAGTTGTCATCTGCTCAAAGCCTTGTGCATTTCTCAATCCCATTACTGAAAACTATAAAATTAAATATTACTTTAACTCCAGTCAGACAATGAAAATCCATATTTCAAAACTTCTGCATTCACTTGAGTCATTGTTTCTCCTTGCTTTCTCTGCTTTCCACTGAAACATTCAAACACTATACCAGTGGTTTTGCATGTTTTAGCTCATTAATGACAAAACATACAGCTAACATACACAGTGCACATTCTGTTTCAAAAATGTAAATGTATGTTTTTCTACTCTTTCAGGCATCTACTGGTTTATGTATGTAACTACAACTACCTGTTTAATTATTTGTGCAGTTACAAAAAGGAATTAATACTTTTTTTAAAATGCAAAAAATATATTTTCTTTTAAATAAATTTCCTTTTTTTCTATAAAGAAAACTCAGGCAAGTTTTATGGGTCTAATTGATTTTCATGCAGCATGCAAATTAATGACAAATGGCTGCATTAAATAGTTAAATAAATCACAAAATGTAAAACTTGATAGCATGCAGTGATATAAAATCATAAAGGCTTAAAGATTTAAAACTTACAAACACATCTTTGTTCCCTTAAAGGAACAGTTCACCATTTTTGGTAAATATACGTGTTTGTTTTTTTTGCCTCGAGGTAGGTGAGAAGATTGAAACAACTCACACATTGCTGAAGTAAATATGAAGCTACAGCAACTTTGTCAGCAGCAAACTGCCGCTTGTCAATTTTACACTTAGGTTTTAGTACAAATTGAGCAAACAAGATAAATGTGTCAATCAGGAGATTTTTTTTTAGGGGCTGGTGGGTGGATTTGTTATCTCTGGACAGACGCAAGCCCTTTCTCTGTGTTTCCATTATGCTAACATAAGATAATCTGCTGCCTGTTGCAGATTCATACTGAATTGACAGTAAGGATGGTATCAATTGTCTCATCCAGTCTGAAATAATATAAATAAGGGTATTTCCCAAAATGTTGATTCTATCAACATGATAATGAAAATACACGTGTTGTCGTCATAGCTAGTACTACTGCCGGATCGAAGTATCATAATGGTATTACTTCAAAACCAATTTCAATAGATCTCCCGTGCACTTTCAGCCTGTGACATTATCAGCCTAATGATGCAACTGATCAATAAACTGGCACCTGCTATGTATTAGCTGTTGTTCCACACCTCCACCTTCAAACACTGCTGCTTTGTCACAGCTCACAGCGGCTCGCCGATTCACACAAACCGCTGCACTGAGAATCACGGGGTGAGGTTTAGGAGAAGTATCATGGTTTGGGTTAAATGCCTCCTGGGCGCCTTCCATGGGAGGCTTTCCACGGTTGTAGTAGGTGACCCTGAGGTAGACCCAGAACAAACCGCAGGGATTAAATATCTCATCTGGCCTATATGAAGACCTTGAGGATTTCCGAGGGGGGCTGAAAAAGTTGCTCAACCTGCTACCATTGCAACCGGACTGCAGATAAGTGGCAGAAAATGAAGGGATGGATGGATGTGTCACAACTTGCTTAGATTTATGGACCAAAAGTACTTGGTTATACTGGGTTACATGAAAAAAGTAATTTGATGTAAATAAAGTTGTGTTTCTTAGGGAAATTACATTACGTACATTACACGAATTAAATACATCATTTGATGTATGTAATTTACTGAAATCAATGATGGCTTTTATTCTCACATCCTCAAACAAACAAAACGGTCTTCTGGGTGAGTGTTCCCTCGACCTGCTCACTGCTCGGACTCTGTCACTCTCTATTCCATCACATGACCTCGTTCTTTAATTGTGGTGGTCACGGTGCAGACGGCAAAATGCTCAGTGTGCGTATTTCACTGATATGAATGGTTTTGACAAAATGGGACTCTGTGGGAATAAAAACAGGCTCCAGATGAAGGTTTCAGAGTTGGATTAAAAGATAGAAGCAGCTAAATTCTCTATCATTTCCTGCAGTACCTCCTTGTAGATGATCTGACATCTAAGAAGCTTTAACTCTTGCAGGTGGTGCACCGGCTGAACCTGAATCACTTGCAGGAGCTTTGGACTGAAATGTTTTTCGGTTTCTCCAAAAAGCCAAAAATAATATTTTCAATCAACGGCAGATCTGCAGTCTTGTGAGCCAGATTCAACCCTTTTAAAAGGTTGTTTTAATACGTTGGTTTTTTCCCATTCCCATTTGTATCATTGGAAGAAAAAAAAATGTTTGGACTGAACCACTTCCTGCACATTTCTGTGTGTTCACATCATCTCGGGTGCTCTCAAGGCATCAGATACTGCAGGATTGCTGTCCCTCTCCTCTTTGGTGTCTTCTTTGCCCATTCAGCAACTCCGCTTTTTACTTTTGTCCTTCCTTTCTTTTTTCCCCCCTCTTTTCTCTATGTTTGGCTCTTTGTGCTGCCTGACGCTCTACAGTCACCAAAGCTGCTGCTGCCGTCTTTGAATAGCAGTCCTCCTCTGGTCCAAGGCAGACTTGGCTGCAGCACAACAAGCTTGTTTGTGGGCCTTGGCAGCGATTACTCGCAGACCTGAATGTACCTGCATTTTTTTCATAGTGTACTTATGTGAATGTTAATGTTTATGTGCGCGTGCGTGTGTGTGTGTGTGTGTGTGTGTGTGTGTGTGTGTGTGTGTGTGTGTGTGTGTGTGTGTGTGTGTGTGTGTGTGTGTGTGTGTGTGTGTGTGTGTGTGTGTGTGTGTGTGTGTGTGTGTGTGTGTGTGTGTGTGTGTGTGCGCCCACCCTGGGAAACAGAACGAGAGAATGTATGTGTATTTTTCTTCTTGCTTTTACCTCGGGGGTGGGGGAGAGGGTCACCTGACAGTGACCGGCCTCGGCAGACACATTCACACCCCAGTCATCCCTCCAGATCTGGGGTGTCAGTCACTTGCAGATGGAGAGCTCTAACAAGCATGAGTTTGACCTTGATACACAGGTAAAGACACATACAGGCATAAATAATAGTTAATTCAGAGACATCCAAATTAATCAAACAAGCGAATGGAAAAGCTGCAAGTAAACAGTTTTGTTCTTAACCTTATGTTTTTTCCGTCACTACGCATCGAGCCAATTTCAGCCAAAAACAGTCCTCCACATACGCTGTGTAAATCTGGGAGGAAATAGCAGGTTAAATGAATTTGACATCATGGCCTTGCAGGGTACGGATGAGGCTGAGCAAACAGTGACTGCAGTACAATGGTGTTTTATGGCTCAAAATCAGCACAGTATAAAGCGTGTGTGTGTATGTTTTCTACTCAGTCTCTCTGCATTCAACTTCCCCCAGTGGAGGGCACAGGTAAAGGTCACATTAACCATATATGGAGCTGCTTGAGGGAGAAAGCCACCTCAATGCAGGTCTCCAATTTAGGAAGGGTCACGATAATATCTAGCCAGTAGCAGCCTTATGCACTGATGACCTAACTTTATTTACAAGAACAACATTTTATATATACAAATTACTTTTTTTTTTTTTTAGAAACATCACTCAAGTGTGTGAAAAGTGAAAACCCCAACTGCAATTACAGGGCTGCTGGCTGAAACAGGAGCGTAAGCATTAAAAAAAAGAACATGGTTAACTGTGTACATGTGGTTTCCTTGGTTTGGTTTTGTTCCACCACTGGCCTACTTAACAAGAAAAATAACTGAGGGTTATATAATCCTGTTAACAGATGACCAAGTAGTGATATACTAGATGCAGAATGTCCTAATCGTCCACAACAAATCCTCAGTGTGCACTTCCAGACCCTACATCTGGATTGTTTCAAACCTACATCCTTTTTTTGGATCAATTTGCTACAGGCGGATACAGATGCCCTTGTGTTTGGCAAAGCTTATGGGACTTGAGAGCTTCTGGCTCCCGAACTGAGGTGCTGACAAAAGCACAACAGCCTCAGCTGCGATGCAAGATTTATAACCAAAGACACAAAAAAAAGACGGTGCCAAATGACATTAAAAGCAATCAAAAGAAGAGCTAACAAGGATGAAGGGGGATTATGTTTTATCCCGAAACGGAAAGTTTACCAGAAGCATTTTTTGATGCCACCTTCTACACTGCATATTTAAAAAGGAATAAAAAGCACAGGAGATAAGAAAATTCAAGTCAAGTGTGTCACAAACATCAATGATATTTGGAACAGCCTAAGAGTGCCCTCTTCCTAAATTGCTGAGAATTATTATTCTTGTAGGGAGTGTCAGCAGGGGGTGGTTGGATGGATCTTCACCAAAGAGACCAGTGTTAAAGCCTGAGAAACCAACAGGATCTCTAAAGAAATTCCTAACCAAGCAGTTTCATTATGTAACAGAGTAGTTTTTGTGCGCACATGGTTAAGGATTTTAGTTGTTGTTTTTTTTTTTTTTTAAATTAACCACATAGGTTTTCCTGCACAGGTGAGGCGAAACATGGTTGTGACACATAATGCTGTAGTGAACTGATGGGTGTGTTACATGCTATGGTGTTACAGTGAGATAACTAATGGACTGAAAACACCATTTTTAATTATGTGGCCAGAAGTATCAAATAAATTAATACAAATATGCAAGTTTTATTAATTTCTCACATCATTTTCCAGACCTGTTTCAGAAGTGAGCTCTGCTGACGTTAGTTGAATAAATCTGCTGCTGTGTTCAGTAAACTCGTCAGATTAAAAACATACAGAAGCTCTGCTGAAGGTATTACCGCAAAAAATAGTTCCAAACAAAACTTCACTTTATTAACAAAAATAACTTCTCATTTACAGTTGGCAAGACTCTTCAACCTCTATTCACATCATCAAACATATCAAATACTGCCTGACCAAAAAAACACAGAACAATGCTGAAAAATTGGAAGTGATGTGGTTGATGGGAAATGCGGTCTTATTATAGGAAATGAGGAATATGTGAAACTACTTTTACACACACAATTCTTTTTACACAAGATTTAGCATTGCAATTTTTGCTAAACCCTACAATTTAAATGCAAAAAAACAAAAACAATCGCAAAATCAGGAAAATAAACCACAAAATCCTGGAGAGAATGGTAAGGGATTTAACAGTTAAACATGTTTTACAGCATGTAAGATGCACCACATAGCATAAATATGTTAGAAAGTAGTAGTTATTTCTTATTAACTAAATTCAGGCAGCTTATTTAAATTTCGCAACAGTGTGGTTGTCTGCATAGCAGAACTTTAAGTCGTTTCCCTGTCATCTAAATATATTCCATATTATATATGACTAAATATCTCTGTTTCAGGTCAAACAGATTTAACTTGAACCTTTAAAAAACAAGAACAGTAATTCGAATGTTTGTATACCACGTTCAGTTTTTCACCTTGTAACCTTTATGTCGCACAATCTCACAGCAGTCAGCAAATGTTTTATTTAAATAGTACTTAATGCCATCTGTCTACATCCATTTATGTTCAGCAACTATTCTCTTGCAAGAGACGTGTCCACATCCTCTTTTTTCCTCCAGAAACCATCAAAAGAAAAGTAATACAGCAGTGGGTCCAGACAGCAGTTCACACTCGCGAGACAATTCAGCGCCGGTCTCAGGTTATTAAAGAAAACAACCAAGGACACGGGCAAGAAGAATACAGTGAACATCATTAAGTTCATGGCAAAAATGAGCATGACATTCACCTTGTTGTTGACCCTTGCAGAGTCATTCAGCTGCCGCTGTAAAGTCCAAGACACCAGAGCAGTGGACACAATGTTCACTGCTAGCATGGTGAACAGCAGCACGAGCTGAAAATAAGCAGCTCCTGATCGGTGCAGCTTCTTGTCCAACTCTGACGGGTAGAACTCAAAACATGAGGATACGTTGTGGTTGTTTAAATGTCTTGAAAACTCCACACTCTCTGGGATATTCACCATCACCACAATCAGCCAGACGAGTGCAGCACCTTTCCAGGCGATGGACGAGGTTCGAAGATGGCGCGACCTCAGAGGATAAACCACAGCCAGCAGCCGGTCCACGCTGATGAAGGTGATGAACATGGAGCTGGAGCGGATATTGTTGCGAAAGAGCATGGTGACCCAGAGGCAGGCCATGTTGCTGAGAGGCCAGGTGCCTGTGGCGTAATAGTAGACCCTCGTGGGCAAGGAGATGATGAGCAGCAGGTCTGAGATTGCAAGGTTGACCATGAAGATGGTGTTGGGCGATTTGAGGCTGTGGTGGCGAAGCAGAATCCACAGAGACACTGCATTGAGCGGCAGACCGAGCCCAATAACAGACCCAAAGACAAGAGCGTATGCTGGGTGCCTCAATTCCATTGTTCCATTTTGCCTCATGCTAACATTGTGCATGTTTTGCGTCTGTGTGAAAAGCAGAAGTGGCAGCCTGTGAATGTAACTGGGACAGAAACCACAATAAGGCCACCGCCTCCTTTCACTGCTGAGAACATCGACAGGAAACAACTATGACAAGATTACGTGCCTTGAAACACTGGTAAGTCAAGTGAAACAGAAATTGTGTAGGAGGTTGAATTCATTTAAAGTGTTTTCTGAAAGCACAATCATGCATACTGCATAGTACCTTTAATCAGGCTTATTTACTGTACATTCTCTGCTCCTTCAGTGATACATTGCAATCTAAAACTATGTTGACATTATAATAAAATGTCATGTTTTTTTTCGAATTTGACTTTTGAATTTTAGATCAAAACACTATAATGAGACAAAATAGGATTAGTATTTCACACTTTAGGTGCACATAAAGTAGGGTCTAAAACTCTTACACAACTAGATACTTCTATTTTACATTTATTTTGAAATTCACACTTTTCTTTCATTACACATAATATCAGCTTAGCTATTTGAGTGAAAAGTTAAATCTCTGAAAATTACAGCAGCACTACACTACAGTGTGTTTAGGCCTGATAACCCATGTTATCCCAGAAGGATCTGACAATGTTGGTTTTTCTCAGTCTACAAATTCCCCCATAAATGCTCAATGATATTGATGTCAGGTGACTGGAGAGGAACGTCCATGACAGCCAGCACTCCTTTTCTGTGGTCTTTAAAATGTTGAGGTGTGTTTGGGCTCATTATCCTGCTGAAGGATGCATCTTTCTCCAAAATGCAAACCAGAGAGTGGAGCATGTCTCTGAAGGATGGAGTGATACTTCTCCTTGATCCGGGTGGAGTCGATTCAGTGTCTGACGCCAGAGTAACCAAATGGACTTGAGTACTCCCATCACTGTTTGTCCCTGGGAAATGCAGGTGTGTCTCAGTCCACCAAGGCCCACCAAGCTTTTGGCCTTGTTTCATATTCTGAGGGGTGATTTAGAGACAGGATTCTCAACCAGTTCACTGCAACCCAAAAGTTGTTCACGAGGCTATTTTAAGTGGGTGTGTTTGTTTTAAACGAAAACTCGTTGAACAGTTAACAGTCAGTGCCACAAATTTGCTTAAATTTGACTGATATTTCTGACACTGATGTTTATTTTACATGTCAGAACTTGTGTTTGTAAATGGTTTTAAATCCTCAAACCTTCTATTATCTCCCTGTTTACATGAAAATAAGACAGATTTTTATCGTGGACCATTTCGCCTTTTACTGTTAAATTCAATAAAATTATATAATAGTGATATACGATCTGATATGTGACTACATAGAACTTTTATGACGATCCACTGACAGAACTCAAAGTTTTGTGTCTTCTCTTTCAAGCCTCAAAGCAGCTGCCTTCAGTTGATGTTTGAAAAATCAAAGGCTTCCAGAAAGTGATTTATGATACTTTGACACCTGCGCTCTCCAGACTCAGTAAAGTCACTATGTTATAGGTTTATTTTTTACTTTAGAATTGTACCCTCTCCTTGGTACTTCCTGTGCTGCAGTGACTTGTTGTTTCCTGTTCTCAGAATTAACTGTTGGCACTCAGTTCACTCAGTCAGGTCACTGCCCTTTTTTGTGTATGAATAATCCACACAAAAAGAAACAGCTGAGTCCCATCTGTCAGTCAGCTTTACTTTTTCCTAACTAAAAAAGTCGCCAATCATCAACACATCAAATTCTGTGAAAATATAAAATGCATGTGAAGACCATCAAATGAATCTCAATTATTGCCCTTTTAATTTCACACTTCTTTTTTTTTATTTCAAATTCTGAATATTAAGATGAATAGAAAAAAACAAACCTTCAATCTGCCTTTTATATAACACTGTATGTCAAGCAAGATGGCAGACAAGTGGCAAAATGCAAAGTACACCATGGGCTAATGCAGACAGAATAATTTTGTTCAAGCAGTCCCATCTCTGTGTATCATAGGAAATATGTCAAATCTGTTGACACAGCAGCTACAGTATACTGCTGGTATCACAATTACCCAAATTTACCTGTACTTTGAGGAGTTAATTCAATGTTTTGTACAAAGTATTCATTAGTCACCTTGACGCGTGTTTGAACAATTTAAGTATATTTAAAGAGGAAACTTTGGGATTCTCCAACCTGAATCCTACTTTTCCCATCATTCTGGTCTACGTGACTAATGGGGACAACTTGGGCCAAATTGTGTCCCATCAATGTACAAACACTGAAAAGGCTTGTTTTTGCCTCTGACAGGCTAAAATAGTTGGCTGACAACATTGTGCAAGGGATCCCTAAGTTGAAAATCTGTCAACACAATAATTAATATAATAGTTTATATTATTGATAATAACTTCAATAACGTCATCATGCCCCTATTCAACTAAGGTAGACTATGACAGCTGTGCAAATTGTTGCGCAGCATTTTGTTACACAATTTGGACATGTGCAAACACAAACCTTTGGCTTTTTTAATCTTTAAAATAACACTACCCCACCACAACAATCTCTTCCCCTTCATATTCATGTTTGCAAGTATTGACTTCTTGCAGGATTTCAAAGTGGGATTTCTGTTTGGTTGAGGGATCTTTTCCATAATTTTATCCATAAAACTCTACGAAGAATATAAGCCTGTTATGGCAACAACAAACACTTATAATGCACTCGTCACTTAGACCCAAATGGATGAGAAAAAAAGGTCCCAGCTGAAAAATACTTAAGTTTCTTTATAAGGGATAAAAGTGTAACTGCATGGAGGTAAAGTATATCCTATATATTTCAGCACATATCAGAATAACTTAATTTGAATGCACATCCCTGAACTTAATTTATGTAGCATCACTGACAAAGCAAAAGTTAGGGAATGCAAAGTTCAGAAGCAGAACAAGGAGAAAGCAGAAATCATTTTATGAAAATAATTTGAAAGTTATAAAGAATTCCACATGCATTTTATCAGTATAAGTTATGAAATAAAAATAAAGGCCAAAGCCATAAAGGTTCACACACCTAGTAAATATGTTATAAATAAGAAGTAGGATAAAAAAAAATGTAAAAAGTACATTTGATCACAAACCAGTTATGGAAAATTTAAATGAAGGCTTAATCTTGTAAATAAATAAAAAGTTAAGGAATCATCAAAGTTATTACAATTCATCAAGGAATAAATGTCTGCACCAAATGTCACCCACTCAGTTGTTGAAATATGGCTGAAGAAGAATCAGCTTAATTTATGGAAGACTTGTTGGGTTATTTATTCATGACAAAGTTTCTTCAGCCATGACTCATCCATCTGTCCCTCCCTTCAGTTATAGACCTCTCACTTGCCTTGAATCCTTCATTAATGAAACTTTGCAGTCTTTGCAATTTTTCACCTGTCCATCAACATACCGTTCCCACATTTCCCAGTCACCTGATCTCCAACACATGCTCCTGACTCCCACATCAAGCCTCTCCTCTCTCATCAACTTTACTGTATATGTTGCACCCTCTCTCCCACTGATATAAACCAGAAGTGCCACCACATCCATAGTGTGTAAACTCTGATTCAGGTCTGCCTGCAGAAACTGACTGTTCATAATCTCTTCCTGTGAGCTATGCCACCATATTATGACAGAGGAAACAATCAAGGAAGTCACACCTCGTTCACGAGAGAAGCAACACATCTGATAAGAAAATGTGCAAAATGTGATCCTTTACTTCAGTAAAAGTACTGATACTACACTGTAAAAATACCGCACTACAAGTAAAAGTCCTGCATTCAGACTTTTACTTAAATAAAAGTATGAAAGTATTGTCAGTAAAATTTACTTAAAGTATCAAAAATAAAAGTACACGTGCAGTAAATGCTCCCCGTCTGTTTTAGTTGTATGTGTCTTTTATTTGATGTTTTTGGAGTTATAGTACTGTTAAATTGTGGTGCATTTTCCTGCTGTATTTATTTGAGGCTGAGCTAGTCTTGACTACATAATGCACCGTTGGTTCATTAATCTCCAGTAATTCATCATATTCTGCAAGATCATCATGTGTTTGTGGCATCTGTGAGAACCATGCATCTCTAAAAAGTCCACAAGCCAAGAAAATCAGTCCTGTTTTTAGCTTTGTGAAATTTTCCTGCTAATCCAAGGGGCCTTAAATAGTTTACTCACCTTAGAATTTTCTCAACCCATAAAGGAACATTTAATAATTATCTTGGTCATGAAAATTCAAACTCAAAATGATCAAATTTAAAGATAAATTGTTTACACTGGGGAGAAAGGGTAAAAATGGGTATCTTAAAAGTTACTAAAGCTGTCGGACCAATGAAGAGGAGTGGAATTAAAAAGTTGCCTAAAATGATAATAGTCGAGTACAAGTACCTTGAATTTGTACTAAAGTTGAACATGAGTCAATGTATTACTTAAATTATACCTCTGTAAGAAACTTTATGCAACATAAAAAAGTTTAAACCTAGCTGTTTTTGGTAAACGCTTCCTTGTGCTGAAGGAAAAACATTATTGTTTAAAACTACTGGTTTTATTTGATGCTCTATGGTAAAACATGTGGCCAGAGGCGTCAGCTAGTTAGTTTCACAAAGAGACTAGATGCGGTGGGAAACAGGTCAGCTGCGTCTTTCCAAAGGTAATAAAATCCACCTACAGGCACCTCTAACCCTCAGCAGCTACCACACAGACAAAAACATACAGAAGAGGGGTTTTTTGAGTCAGTGTACACCTACACATACCTTCATGTGTGAAGTGACTTTGTCATTGTGGGATGTTTTCTGACTTGTTATCGCAGCACAGCACCACAAATGTAGAAGAGTCAAAAGTGTACCAACAACACTGCATACATTATTTATGTTCCCACTAAAAGCTACAGAAAATAGAAAGCAAAATGATACAGATTAACTATTTTTTCATGCTTTTTATGTGTAACTACTTATTATTCTAAATACAACCTTTAGATAATGCAGAGGTACACGAGGATACCACCTGGAGAAATTAAGTGCTTTGTGCAATCACACCCAAACTTCATACATTTCACCTTATCACCCAATCTCCAATTTACCACTTATGCTCTTTTTCTTTCCAACTCTCTCAGCCATAACCTTTTGAAAGACTGAAATCAACATGTCTGCTGTAATGACAGCAATTATGTGATTTTGCCCGACTCGCACTCTTAAATAAAAAGGTGTGGATCCTTTTGGGATTCTCAGGCTGGCTCGCTCATCAATGCATGCAGTGCACAAGAGAGTTTAAATTGATTTCTGTGGAAAAGCAAGGATGCCATTTTCTCTGGGCTCTAATATTTAAGAAACTTGGAGTGATTCTCAAGACAGATAATCTTTGTTATTAGTGCTGCAGGTAAAAAAAAACCCCACTGATTTAAAATGCTGGGCCTGCTGCTCGCTTTCACAGCTAGATGGAAGGGGAGAGTTAAGAGAACTAATGTGGGAGAGAGGCGGGCATGGTGTCTTTGCAGAGAGAGAAAAATCTCGTTTTATTTGTCTCTACTTGTTATTATATTCTGCTCCATTCCTTTTGAATCCTGTTTTCTCTGCCTCTTGGTCTTGTGTGTTGAGTTATCAGTGTGCAATTATGCTTTTGTAGAAAATAAATTCACACCAACTGCAAATTCACAAAAAAGGAAAAAAACAGTACGATGGCATATAAGGTATAATTCAGGTATCAACAACTCCAGCATATAAACCTACAGTACGACTTCCCAGTGCACGCACTCAAGCAGACAATACTGTATACTTTTTGATTCTCAGGAGCTGTTGGTCCAAATGATTTCACATTCAACAGATGGAGAGAAGCTTAAATCTAACTATACTGAACATAGATGAGCATTTAGTAACTGAAAGCTGAAAGTCTGACTCTTAGTCTCTCACATCCAAATTGGAAAACCCAAAAAACAATTCTATTTGTTGTTGTTTATCGCCCACCTGGTCTTTATTCAGAGTTTCTAGTGAGTGACTTTAACATTCATTTTGATGTGGAAATGACAGCCTCAGTTCTACATTCAGCTCATTATTCGACTCAATTGGCTTTTCTCAACATGTAAATAAACCCACTCACTGTGGTAACCACACTCTCTATCTGGTTCTGTCATATGAAAACTGAAAATGTTATCATATTTCCTCAAAACCCTCTTTTGTCGGACCACTTTTTAATTACATTTGAAGTAACAATAATGGACTACACAGCATGTGGGAATACATTCCATTACAGTAGATGTTTGTCTGATAATGCTGTGTCCAAGTTTAAGGAAGCAATTATATGTTAATCTTCTTCAGTGCCACGTGCCAAAGCAGTGGAAGACAGCTACCTCGACTTTACTCCCACAAAAGTGGATCATCTTGTAGAAAACACTGCAGCCTCTTTGCTACAACTCAAGATGATGTTGCCCCTCTGAAGAAGAGAGTAATGAACCAAAGGAGGTGTCTCCTTGGTACAATTTATAATTACGTTCTGTTAAGCAAGCAACTCGAAAGCTGGAAAGGAAGTGGCGTTCCACTAATTTAGAAGAATTTCACCTGGCCTGGAAGGATAGTCTAATATCATATAAGAAAGTTCTTCGTAAGGCCAGGACTTTATATTTATTCATCATTAATAGAGAAAAAACAAGAACAACCCCAGGTTTCTTTTCAGCAGCGTAGCCCAGCTGACAAAGAGTCACAGCTCTGTTGAGCCGTCTATCCCTTCAGCTCTCATCAGTAACGAATTCATCTACTTCTTCGCTGACAAAATTGTTACCGTTCAGGAAAGAATCGGGCCGACCCTTCCTGCCACTGTCACTGATGTGTTGCTAAGCACAGCAGCCCTGGAAGCGACCGTGGGACCAGATTTATGCCTTGAACTTTTCTCTCCTGTTGAGCTCTCCAAGCTTACTGCAATTATTTCCTCATCTGGATCATCTACCCGTCTCTTGGATCCCATCCAAACTAAACTCCCCAAGAAAGTCTTCCATTTAATTAGTACTCCTATATTAGATCAGAACAACCTATCTATTGTAACCGGCTATGTACTGCAGGCTTTTAAAGTGGCTGTAATCAAACCATTACTGAAAAAGCCTGCTCTTCATCCAGTTGTTTTAGGAAACTACAGACCAAATACTTGTACTTGTTCTTCTGGACCTCAGTGCTGCTTTTGATACGATTGATCACATGATTTTATTATAGGGATTGGAAAATGTTATGAGGATAAAAGTAACTGCATTAGACTGGTTCAAATCGAAATTAGACAGATTTCAGTTTGTTCATATCAACAATGAGTCTTCCAGACAAACAAGAGTTAGCTATGGAGTTCCACAGGGCTCAGTGTTAGGCCCAATACTTTTCATTTTGTACATGCTTCCATTAGACGATTTCATTGGGAAGCACTGCATAAACTTCCATTGTTATGCAGCTACACAGCTATTGTATATATTTCTATAAAACCAGAATGTCTGAACCCTTAAGAATGTCTGAAAGACATAAAGGCCTGGATGACCAAACATGTCCTGCTTCTAAATTCAGACAAAACAGAAGTTATTGTACTTGGTCCTAAACACCTCAGAAACTCTTTCTCTAATCACTTAGTTACTCTGGATGACATCGTCCTGGCCTCCGGCACCACTGTGAGAATCCTTGGAGTCATATTTGATGAGGATTTGTCCTTTAGCTACTATGTAAAGCAAGTCTCCAGGACTACCTTCTTTCATCTACGTAATATTAATAAAATCAGGAAAATCCTTCCTCAGGGTGACGCAGAAAAGCTAATTCATACATTTGTTACTTCCGGGCTGGATTATTGTAATTCCTTGTTGTTAGGATGTCCAAATTACTCATTAAAATCCCTGCAGTTGATCCAAAATGCTGCAGCAAGAGTACTGACGGGTTTTAGCAAGATAGATCATATGTATCCTGTTTTAGCTTCTTTTCATTGGCTTCCTGTTAAATCAAGAATAGAATTGAAAATTCTCCTCCTGACTTACAAAGCTCTGCATGACCAGGCTCCATCGTATTTTGGGGATCTTATAGAACCATATAATCCTAGCAGAGCACTTCGCTCTCAGTACATTGGTCTACTTGTGGCTCCCAGAGTTTCCAAAAGTAGAATGGGAGGCAAAGCCTTCAGTTTTCAGGCTCCTCTCCTGTGGAACCAGCTCCCAGTTTGTGTTGGAGTGGCAGAAACCCTCTCTAGCTTTAAAGTTAGACTTAAAACTTTCCTTTTTGATAAAGCTTATAGTTAGGGCTGCTCAGGTGGCCCCGATCCATCCTTTAGTTATGCTGGTATAGGCCTAAGCTGCTGGGGCACCTCGTTATGCGCTGAGCTTCTTTCCTCTCTCTTTCATTCTCCAAACACTCATATCTCACCATTACATCTCATTAACTTCATGCTTCTTCTCTCCCATAGTTTTTGCTTTTATCTGTTGCCTCTCCATATAGTTCCCTCGCTCGCATAGTTTCTGTTCTTTCTTTTGCAGATGTCCCAGCCATGGAGCTGCATGTCTCTGCAGCAGTTCATCCTCACCCCAGTGTCACTATGTTTTTCACCCCAGACTTAGCCTGAGGCTATGACCTCTGCTAGCCAGAGCAGAGATAGCCCCAAAGTTGCAGAGTTGCAGAGTGAAAAAGAGTAGAGTTGCAACAGTGAAGTTGCTGCATGCTGTTACAGAATAGCCTTGTGACACATCATTATAGAAGTTATAATATATTAGTTACAAACATTGAACCCAGGGACTAGTAAAATTCCATATGTATCATGTATCCCTGGGCTTAGGTTAACCCTGGATTAACAATGGGTGTGTAAAAAGGGGCTAAATTGACCCTGTGATATTACCCCAAGGCCAAGGATGTATAGTCTGAAAAGCCCATCGGCTACAGTTTAATAAGAAGCAGCAACGTTACTGATGCCCTGTGTCACACTGGCACCTTCTAACCTCAAATTTAGCCAATTTTCAGGGGATAACCTTGCAAATTTAGGGCTCCAGAGCAGAGCCACCAAGTACTATGCTGAAGTTGGAATTAACCCTCCTTTTCAGGACTGCTAGTGTGACAGCATTGTAGCCTGCGATCTCCAATAGCATGGAGCTAAGACAGGCTACAAATAAGTGCAGCGTTAAAATATCAGCATTACTGAACAACTGCTAATGCTGCACTGAATGTGTAAAATGGGCAAACATGTCAATCATATCAGCTTTATAAGGCAAAAATGGGTCGTGCATGTAAAGTAGTTGCGGCTTGTTGTGGAGTTCTGTCCTTCAGCGGACAAAAGGATTACAGTATTGCCATCTCAAAACTTGGAATCTAACTTAAAGGGTCAGTTCACCCAAATAAAATGGTTCAGAAGATGGAACTGTAGGGAGAAATAAGGTCCATTTGGGACCTTGTGGAGACTATCAATCAATCAATTATATTGAAAGTGCAGAATTACAATGTAACAAGGTCCAAATACAAAAAAGAACATACCAATCAAAACATACAGCTAGCGAGTAAAATAATATGAATTCTAATGAGATATTTGTATAATCCACAGACCTCACTGCGAACAGTGTTAATTAAGCTACACGAAAATTGTTTACAAAGAGGTGTCTGCATTATCCAGAGAGTTTCTGGTGGGAAACACTGCTGTTAAATTTTCAAATGATTAAACCCTGTTTATTATCAGCTCTGTACCCAAACTACAGCCCTCTGAGAATAGTGTAATTTCCTATTGAAAACACTGACAACGTACAGACCTGTGCCTCAGGTCTGCCTTCTCATTTTAACACCATTACTTCTACCAGCCACGTAAAACTAAGTTGCTCTTTCTCATTTCACTTGTTCAAGTCCCTCCAATAGTCTCTCGTTCAGATTTTCCTTTACAGCAAGCAAGCTTCTGTCTTATTGTGCTTTGTGTTAGTACATTGCATCACTTTATTTTGTGATTGATTGTTCATGAGTCAGCACAGATCTTCAGTGTGTAGGCAGGTCCGTAGAGATACAGCTACTGTGATGAAGGGCTATGCAAACAAACCTGACCTGACACACTTCCAACTATTCTGGTTCCATGTTCTGTGTTGGCTTAGGCTGTTGTGCCAACATTTACGCACGATCAAAACATTTTGCAGATGTGTAGTTACTTCATCAAAGTCAGGCGTGACAGAAACAATAGAAAAAGAGAAGTCGCAAAAGAGAAGTGGTTAAAGTGAATGAGGTCACAGGCACATGAGGTGTGGCACATTGGAGGGCTGAGATTAGGGGATGGGTTGACTGGAGTTTTTTGCCTCCATCTCTAATAAAATCGCTGGCTCATGTTTTGGGCAGTGTGGATAAAGTGCCATTCTCCTGCACCAGGCAGGGCGGGGAGACAGCCATCACTGCGCTCACTTCGTTAAAATTTCCATTTCTGCAACAGCAGGAGTCACAATGAGCCGTGCTCTTGTGGCCTACAGAGCTAACTGTGTCTATGTGCCGGCATCAGTAAGCAGCTGGTAGTTTGAAAATGACTGAACACCGACTGAACCGTAGAGCTGTGTGTGTGTGTGTGTGTGTGTGTGTGTGTGTGTGTGTGTGTGTGTGTGTGTGTGTGTGTGTGTGTGTGTGTGTGTGTGTGTGTGTGTGTGTGTGTGTGTGTGTGTGTGTGTGTGTGTGTGTGTATAAAGTGTAATAGCGAGTGTTTGCAGATTCATTTTTTCCTCATAGTCAGGTAAATATAGCGAGTCAACATGGCAAGCCTGCTTTCTGTCTGTGTCACTCTTTCTCTCTTCCTCCTGGCCGATGAAGACAGCATTGTGGAAGAGCCACGGATTTGAAAAGATTATATGCTTTAGACCGTTTCTCTGCCATTACCAGCTGGGCCAAGGCAATTAACCCGCCTCATACATTTTATCTGAGGCAAAAAAAAAAAAGAAAACACAAGTTAATCTGTCCCAAGCTGCAGGGACTGTACTTTATTAGTCCCACGCAAAGAGAGGGAGTTGGAAACTCGAGCTTGAATGGTACTTTATTGCCTCCCCTTTTCCAATTAGCAGCTGCCGTCTTAAATTGTAACAGGTTCAGGAAGTATGGGCTGATTACCTATGCAAATGAGTGGGAAAGCTATAATAAAGCTGTCAACAGAAATAAACGGCTTCAACACAGGAGAGGGTTGCCGTGTTGAGCGTTGCCCGCTGGGCTAAACAAAGTGCGACAACACTCATGAGATGCTTAAAGTCGGATCGAGACAAATTGACTGTTGTTTCAGGAATGTCGTACCTTTGGACTGAACTTTGGCCACAACTACTGAAATCTGAGTTCTTCTTACGAATGCGGAGTAAAGGCTTGGAGCCAAGTTTCCTTTGACTGGTATTTTAAACCAGGTCATTTAAAGTGCCACTATTGCTAAGAGGAAGAAATTGGATTAATTAGTCATATTACAATCAATCCTTCATTTACATAAGTGGTATTTGGACTGGATTTGAATATGTATATTTAATTTACCTGCCCTTGAATCATGTGATTGTAATTACTGACATACAGGCCAAAAAAAACAATAATTTCAATTACACAATCAGCAGAACATTATGTTTTTAAAAAGGACAAGTCTGGTGATAGTCTATATTTTTTTTATTGTCGCACTAACACATTTTTTTTTAGCAACAGCTTGAAAAATCGTATTTCTCTGTGCTAAACACCAATCAGCAACCAATAGGGGTGGCAAAGTGCAATGACGTTGAAGTAGTTGCAAAAGTGGCGGTGATGATAGAGTTTCTGCCCACTGTAATGGTATATGCCGCTCAATGCTGATTGGTGTCTCTAATGGTTTCCAAACAAACCTGAAGTTTACACCCATTATAATGCAACGACTGGAAACAGTCCTCAGTGGAACGTGACCAGACCGGGATAAACACAGTGAATTTGGGTCTGTAATACTGTGAATACTGATCTACCAGACCAAATACAAACCTACAAATAGGACCTAACAACTGTATTATTGATTCATGTTTGAGTAATGTTTGCCGTTTTAGGAAAATATTTAGCCTTTTAAAACATGTTGAAGTGCCTCTTTTATCAGCTGGCTAAGCTATAACAAATGCACATTTTAGCATTCTGTGTCAGAAATGACCTGCTATAATATTGTCAGTAGGTTGACTGTGTCCTGTGTGTATGCAAGACTTATAACCAGACTCAAGGTTTTGTCTCATCACATTCACGCAGGATGTTCATTATCTCCAACTCCTTCCTGTCAGAATGGGGAAATGCAGTTGAGCAATAAACTGAACCCCCAGCAGCTTTCAAAGTGCAGGCCAAGACATTACATGGCAGCTTCTCCGCCACTGGTGTGTTTGCGTGGGTGAAAATGAAACGCTGTAAACCGATTTGTGCCGCTTTAACATTAAAAGCACCATAAATGTGGTCCATTTATCTGCCCTTTACACAATAGAGGGCTGGAGGAGGTGGGCTGCCCACTCTCTGTTCTCTATTAGCTAAATATAATGATTTACTGTTGTGTACATAACTTCCTTCAGTCAAGCTGAGCCAATCCCAGACACTCAGAGGATGACATGTTGTGGGAACACAAGGGTGAGGAATCCCTTCATATTAAAAAAAAAATCAAATAACCTTCTCCAGTCTTCCAGGGGGAAAATCCTTTTACTTTGGTCTGAAAATTGAAGTTATTTGATTAACATGTTTGCTTTCGCCAGGAATTCCATTTCTTTCAAGTTTGCATGTGTGTCTGTGTGTGCGCACTGGGAAACACTGCCGCGGTAGATTTGCTGTCAGTGGGTGGCTCATATTAGTGTATTTACAGAGTACATCCGTGCCCTTAAGGAGGGTGTCACGCTAAAAATCATATGTACCTTATAAATATATATTTGCCTGCAGGACCTTTATAATTGTGCATCCGTGGAGATAAGTCACACGAGTGCACAACTAGAAGGAAGACACACACGAGGGAGGAACTCATCACTCACACGCATTTGTAATTGTTGTTTCTGAAGGTGGTGGTACACACACAGGCTTTAATTGCACACTATATGTTAATTAGGCACAAAGCATAACTTAATTGTAAAGTAGGAAAACATTTTGAATGCCTGCATTTTAATGTGAAAAAAGCAACACCCGTCAGCTCAATTTGCTTCATACAATTCCCAGAGAGCACAGATAAGCAGCATAAAAGGGAGATAAAACTCTTGGAGAGAGTGTGTGTGTGTGTGTGTGTGTGTGTGTGTGTGTGTGTGTGTGTGTGTGTGTGTGTGTGTGTGTGTGTGTGTGTGTGTGTGTGTGTGTGTGTGTGTGTGTGTGTGTGTGTGTGTGTGTGTGTGTGTGTGTGTGTGTGTGTGTGTGTGTGTGTGTGTGTGTGTGTGTGTGGACTAGTCATGATGTGATGATGTGGAACAGCATGCCGCAAAAAACACTGCACGCTTATAGCCGGGTGGTTGGGGCTGCAATAAGTTAGATTCAAGGAAGGCACAGCAGGGAGGAGGGGGGGGGGGGGGTTGTGAGATGAGGCAGCAGTGGTATGAAAGAAGAAGCACATGATGGAGAATACGTAAGTGCAAATAGAGTTAGAGCTTGTGGGTAAAAGGAGGAAATAAGGACGAGAGAGGTGTGAAAATTGCGACGCACAGAATAAACAACCAAAACAAGGTGAAAAAAGTGAGTAAAGTTAGGTGAGAGAAGTGAGGAGAGTGAGGAGAGTGAGGTGACAAGTGAAATGTAGAAAGAGTGTTGTTAATCAACTTGATGCATCTGGTCGTCTTTTCCTAGCTGCTCTATGGGCTGCAGGATGGCTGGAGTTCAGTTTCCTTGTGTTTGTAGTGTATTTAATAAAATACTAGAGTTTTATATTTTTTGTATGAGAGAGCGTGAACTTGCGCTGTCAGGTTTGTGCATCTCTGTGTGTGCGTGTGTTTATCAGTATCCACACTGGATATCACAATGGTTTTCGTGCTGTTGTGTTTTACAGGACGAGGTCTCACAAGCCGATTTAACTGGTGGATAGATAGCAGATTGCAAACTGTGATCGTCATATATAAACAGCACAAGGCAAGGTAACTGGGACCGGCAGCAGACCTTATCACTGCTGACCATAAAACGCCTTCAGCCAAAGCAGAAACACACTCTGGTATTAGTGGTTTAGTTCAACCTCGATAATATACTAGATATTTTTCACCATCATTCCTACTGGGAATAAGAACATTGCAACCATCCAAGTTAATTACTGAGATCTAGCAAAACAGATGTTGCTAAAAAGAAGTCAGATGGAGGAAAATTAGATCAGTCTGTGGCTGCCACTCTCCTCAACACAAATTGCTGTTTTTGTCCGATAACAGTTCAAGTTTAAATCTAAAAGCCCAGCTCAACATGTGACTGCAGCAAAAGCAGGAACACAGCCGGTGTGTGGGGGAAGGCGGGGGGGGGGGGGAACAGCATCATGTTTTACTGGAATCTGGATTACTTGAAACAAACACTTCTGCCCCAGCAATACAAAAACAGATCAATGAACAGGCCACGAAACAAAATTGCTACACCGTATTGCATCATATTTTAAGATACAACCTGCCGTTTTAAGCAGTATGTATGAGATTATAGGAGGTTGACAGCAGCACTATGTCATCCATCGGACAGGTCAATTGTAGGATTGGAGGTAGAAGGGTGTTGCTAGCTTTCCCCAATCTGGGATCAAGTTAAGCATCATAGGGGACAATTGGTTGAATGATGAGGTTTTGTTCATACTCTGCTTAACCTAATTTAAGCCCCAACTCCAACTACAGAGGGGGCACTCATGACATTTTAAGAAGAGACGGAAACAGTATTGTAGGGGCAGCAGACTTCTTCTACACAATACTGCAACAGATGCAGCAACAACCACTCCCCGTCTGAGAGCACCTTTATTGCTTCTCTCTCTGGCTCCGCCTGCTTGGTCCCACTTGACCCTTTGACTTTATGTCGGGATGATGTCATGCAATTAATTCCCTCTGCCCCTGGAGGACCAGGTCAAATCTGTTATAAATATACAACCTGCAGACATTTTGCTGTCAGTATAGCCATACAAGTCATCTCGCACTGCTGTGACTAAAAATGAATGTAGCATTTGATGCACTTCATTTCTGATGCATCAAAATTGGAAGATACAGTTGAGAGGTTTTACAAAAGGGTTAAATAGCATAAGAGTTTACCGACTCATTGTTATCAGGCTGTTATTTACTTACTAACTTATAGGTTTGAATAGGCAAAAGTACAAATGTTGAATTTTGCTGGACATTTTTGAAACTCTGTCTGGCCTGGTGATAAAGAGTTATTGTCTCTTATCCATAGAGCCTCATGTTGTTCATTTGGCCTCAGTTTAGAAGCTGTTAAGGTGGAAATAAAAATAAAATTGAATTTTTTTTTTTGGAAAAAAAAGACGTGATTTAACATACTTTTCGGAAAGTTTTACAACTTTTACAAAGTTGAAATTTGAAGGCCCTGGTTCGAGGGATATCTCTTTCATAACGGAAAGAAAAAATGATCCACATTTCAAGCCTTTAGGTCAATAAGATGTTCTCTCAGAGCTGCATCAGTACATTATTTTCATTGGAAACCAGAGGGAAGTCTTTAACACATGATGTAAGGTCACAAACACGAGGTTCCAAGGAAGGTTGAAAAGCTTCTTAAGCGATTTCCAGGTTTCATCTTTGAAGGTGAAGACTGTGCTGAGATCTCGTAACAAATTTCTCAGTTAAATTTGCAGACCAGTTTTTGAACAAATCTGCGTGCAGTTTTCCTGTCCATTGGTGGATTATCATGCATGCAGGCAGCTGGAAATTGGGAACTTCTAGTTAAGAGTGTTCACAAACAGGTAACAGTGTGCCTCCAGAAAATGTGCTCTATTTCTGTTGTGAGAAAACAGAAAAGCTACGGCCCCATCATCATCCACATAAACCAACAAAGGGGACGAAATGGTGAGGTCAAAATTATTTGTACACAACATTTCTACATGTTTTGATGTGCTGCCATTTTTAACAGGTAAAGCAGCTAGAAAAGTAGGTAGGCTAGGCTAACCAAGTCTGAATATTTCACCTTATTTTCAGAGCAGTTCATTTCTTCTTTTCACCGCAAATGCAGCCACGTCAAGTGACATCAAACCGACTTCTCAGTGCTCTAAAATTCCTCCCACTTTCCTAGTGGGATACTCACAGTTCGACAGGCATTCAGGTGTTCTCCCACTCAGAGGTTGAAACCTTTCCACTTTAGTTGCTCATGAACACTGTTATTACATTAATGATGGGTTGACTGTAATTCTACCAACAAGTAAAGTGCTTTAAAAATATGTTTCTCTCTATCAGACCTCACTGTTTCGAGGAGCTCAGTAATTTACTCATGGATGTATAAATCCACAAACTTTGTTGCACATAAGCTGAAATGTTGAGCAAATTATTCATCACTGAATCAGCAACATCACACGTTGGCCACTTCATCCTCTCTCATTCACTGTCACTTCTCCTCTCCCTCATTCACATCCACATCTATTCAGATCCCACCCCAAAATGCTGAAACAAAACACCCTGAGTTGCATCAGCTCAGCGTCTCCTCACCCCTGTGCCTCCCATGCTCACTACTTTTATCAGTGACAGACCTGCTTCTTGGTAAAGGTGTAACACTGAAGGAAGAGGGAAAAAAAAAAAAAAAATGTCAAGGCAGCCTTGGCATTTTCTCCTCTTCACATTTTGTTGTTGCCAAGCTTATGCTCCACTCTGCCATTTCCATCCAAGCCGCCAACTCACATCCCGGCCCACTACCATCTTTATGCGCAAGCCAGGAAAAGTAGATTACAGAGAGAGAATGTCATAAAGTCTAGAGAGAGGAAGCATTGGTTGTCAATAATACATGTGCCACTCTGCTGCTATCTGGGACTCTCTTTCTCCACCCACTCCAAGAGGCAGAGGCCGAGGCTGGCTCCTCTTCTCCCTGCCATCTCTGTCTCAGTCTGACATCTGTCTTTTATAGCACTGACGCACGCACGCACGCAGGAGTAGAGACAGTTGTCACAACTGCACCCAAAATATTCTGATGTTAGATTCCTGCGTGGTTGGAGCAGTGGGGGGATCGAGAGTTGTGTTGCAGGAGATGGAAGCGTGCATGTCGACATGCAGATGGCTCTATAAATAAATCACTTCAGAGGGCCCCACAGAAAAAAAGATGAAACTAGTGCAAAAAGCATGGCTTTGCATCTAATAATTTTTTTTTTTTTAAAAAGCCAGCTTCAGAAGGATTTCCCATCACACCAAACATATTGATGTGATTTTTTTTTTTTTTTTGTCCCCTTCCAAAATCTAAGACTGTTTACTGCTTATGGTTTGGTTTATCTGTGCACTCATGAGCAGCACCACTGCAGGCCAGGTGCTCCAGAAGTGCATGTCGCCTATCAACGAAAGACAAAAATAAAACGAAATAAAAGACTCCCTCCAACTAAAGTCTCTTTCTTGGCCAGATGAAAAGTAACAACGTGTCCAGATAAAGCCGCTTCTGATGAGCAGTGAAAAAAGGGTAAACACATTTTCACTGCATAAAATTTTTAGGCATGCAGTAAACATCTGTTCCTATAAATCTCTGCCAAGTTGTCAGTGTCCCTCCACTTAGCAGCTAACTCAGCCCACTTAGGAGGCAACCAAGCAAGCTTTAAGGTGTTAGCCAAGTGTGAGAGTTAAAAAATAAGCATGTCATTAAGGAAGAAATGAGTGTGACTGGTTTATAGGTTCAATAAGTCTCATATTGTTATATATCTAAACAATGCATTTATATCAATGTAAATGTAGTGTTACTATTACAGAAACAATCCTACAGATCACAGCGAGAATCAGCAAAATGTACTTAGTTTGGTGGTGGAGGGATCTCTGATGTACATCAAGGTTAAGCATCCATAAATCATTTTAGAATCCAGATTATGAATTGACGCTTCTTGATATTGTTCGGTCAAAGTCATCTGTTTTTATTCACTGTCTAAAGTAATCCAGTCAGTGGATGAACTTCCCATGTTTCCTATTTGTTAAGACATGAACCAAGTTGGGCGGTAGAAAACAAAACATGAAAGAAAAGAAAAACAGAAACCTGACAGAGGAAACATGGCTGGTATATAAAGGGAGGGAGCTAACCAGGTCAATGAGGTGCAGGTGTGCGGGCAGGTCAGGTGACTTGAGGATTTAGTGGGAGGAGCTGAGGACAGCTGCTGGAAGGGGAGGGGCTAACAGGACTCAGGAAAGGTGTTGGGGATGCTGTCTTAAGACCAGCTTTTAAAATTTGCATTGTTTGCAATATAAGTTGGGTTGTAATCTTTGGTTTTCGTGTGTCTAAAACAAAACAGAGAGATGCACTATGTGCGATGACCGACACAAATGATCCCACTGCTAGAACTCTGCAGGTATCTCTCTCTACATCATTATTGTTATTTCTTTTCCCCCCTCAAAACCACTCAGCATGCAAATGAAGCTGCTTCACAACATTCCTCTCTTGTCTCTCAGAGGAATTCTCACAAAGGTCTAGTGATTAGCACCAAGTGCTGAGGAGTCACAGCGTGTTTCATAACACAGTGACACATTGGATGTGATGATCAGTCTCACACAAGTGTAGGCAGGTACGTAGTATGTAAAGTTTCAGGTTTGGGGACATGTGTTCATTTTTGTAGTGAAAAGAAGTAAACACATCAGATTCAATCACGACATGATGTTCTGTTGCACCTCAGACTTTTGTAAAGAAGCTGCAGGTGAGGTTTCCCTCTGCTGACTCTTCCATGGAGACTCTGTTTGTCTGTCAGTGCTGCACAGCTGAATGGCTTCATACAACAAAGGTCAAACTTTTGCGTACAACTGCATGTGCATTAATCACAGGACAACAAATGTGTCGAGGCGGACTTGAAGTGCACACCTGTTCAGATGTTTTTCTTCCAGGGTTACTCGGGGATACGCTGCTTTTTCTGCACCGAGATCTGAGATCCAAGAAACCGTAATTTTGCTTTAGATTAATCATAGTCAGGGTTGTGTCGAGCGTCTGGTCGGCATGTTAATGGTTAAATTGCTGAGAAAACCATAGAAATAGACAGAGCTTCTCCACACTAAGATTTATAAAGTGGCAAAAATGTATTTACCAAAAAGCCTTGACTAATAATTACCAACAGTACTGCAATCGCTATACCAAAGCAAAGTAACTGTTAGCTCCTCTGTAACTAAATGAACTCTGATTTCATCAGTGTAAATATACACAGACCCTTCCAGACATAAAAGATAATATTATTAGAAAAAATATTTTTATATGAAAACTATTATTTACACTTATTAGTTGTAGTCACATGACAATCACGCAATCTCACTGCACCCTGGCATGCCAGGGTTGGTGCTAGATTGGATCAGCCGGAGGGAAGCGTGTTCCAAACTCTACACTACACCGCTGTGATTGGCCAGTCCGCTGTCAGTCAACCGGTCCCTAAAGCCAATCCTAACACTAACATTAACCCTCCAAAAGTGTAACACCCAATCACAGGTGGACATTAAGTAGACCAACAGGAAATGAAATGTAATGTGGTAGTGATTTAGTACTGCACCTAAAATTAGTAATAAAATGTGTAATAATAATAGTGGTCATTCATTCATGTCCTGCCTGGTCCATGGCCACATCTTTGAAGTCAGTCCCTGCTTGTCAGACGGGTTTACTATAAATGAACTCTATTGGAAGAGAAGGACATTGACACAAGAAAACTAATGCCACAGAACATAGCTTTTTTTTTCTTTTAAATGCACACGTCCTGCCTATATGCCAGTATGGGCGAGGATGGGATTGTGGTTACGGTTAAGACAAAGGCAAATGTTGACATCATGCCTGTTGGATGCAAACTCTAATCTCAGACAAGCTCCAGTCTAATCCACCACCCCATCATTTTCTGCCTTTCTCCATAAAGGACACAGTCCAACATGAATTGGCACTGAACACTGGCAGTGGATGTACATTTTGAGATGTGGAATTCTCCAAAATGGGATGTGTTGGATAAAGATAGACTGCAGCTTCGATCAAACAAATGGTCGTATTTCAGATCCGCTGTACAATGCTGTGTAGTTTTTGACCAACTGAAGTAGGAATAATTTACACATTCTGTGTAAGTTAAGACTAAAACTAAAGAAAACAAAAACATAGCTGACCAAGCAACCTCATCATTCCACCAGAAAAATGTGGCAAAGAGTGTAACAATAGGCTTCAAAAAGCATCAGTAGTACAACATTTCAGTGCAATGCAGACCTGCAGACCAGAGCGGAGATGTTACAATTTCTTAATGTGGCAGGGGTCAGAACCTCTACTCACACATCAGCCAGGCTCAGGACAGTTTTCCTGGGCAAAAATAATGACCTCGCTAATGTGTTTTCAACAGGTCACAGCACTCTAAAATCTCTGTCCCTTCCTATTATTTGTTCCACAACACTGGTAATAAACCACAAATTATCTGTCGTGTTTCACCTCATCACTTTTTGCCACTGCTTAGTAGGTGTTGTGTTACACACTTACCCTCTGTAATATGTGGTGTAAATGGAACCCAGAGAAATGTGATTAGGCATATCCACAAATAGATAACAAACACAGTTACTGATTACTATTTGTGCAAGGCCTTTTGGATGTTTAAAATCACAAGTAGGCAATTGTGAAATTGTTATTCTGACATGACTGTTAACCATATAATTGGACGACAGTGCTTTGTGATTGAGTTCCAGTCAACCTGTTGGACGGCTGTCATCATGTGACCTGTCTACTACGGACTTGAATGGGTCAGCTTTTCAAAGCCAGATCCCATCAAAATTACAAATACATTTAACTCTTTCATTAAAAGACAAACCTCCGGGATACTTTCGCTGCTGCCATTGTTTGTGCAGGTATGTGGCAGCATTCAGACACCTGAATAAGCTGAATACATTAAACAGAATCCTGGCTTTTTTTTTTAGAGTGCTCCAGCTCGGAAATTTGTGTTCATCCAAGGACATCAAATACTGCCGTTTTGTCACAGCTCATACATACACACAAATTGTTGTATTTGTTCAGGCAATGAAACTGTTTGGTTAGATTTAGGTTTTGTTTTGCATTAAAATAAGTAATTTGACATAAGTAATGTTATGTATGTCACATAAATTATTTTACATACATTACATAAGTAACTTATTTATTTTTGGATAAAGGTCCAACATTTTACACTTTTCTTGTAGTTGCTGTCTTGATCTCCATAGGAAGATAATTGTGTCATTTTAAGGACAGAAAACCATCATTATAGTTCTATGTTTCCTCTCTTGTGCTTCTTTCTGGAGCTCTACCAAGAACAGGCTGTTTTATGTCTGTGTCTTTAAGAAACATTGATAACAATTCATCTTTGTTCTGATTGGCTGACTTATTTCTGAGTGGCCAACCAGAGTTTTTATTCGGTCTTGAAGCTTGCCTGATTCTTGGCGGAATGACTGCTCTGTGTTTTCTTCCACATAAAAGTTTGGACAGTGGGTCGTGCTCAGGGCAGACATATGACATGAGTGGGAGTTTGTGACATCACAAACTTACGACAGTCCAAACAGCACAGTTGCTGAATGCAGGCTGTGTGCATTTCACAGTATTTATCATGTTCCTAGACCTGATTTATAATCAAAAAATAAATGGCAATTAGAATTTTTATGGGACCTTTAAAAGTAATTGATGTTGACTTTTGCTTTCTCCTGGATTCAAACACCTGTCTCTTGTAGGGGAAAGTTCCACCCTTGACCTCCTCCCTACACGAACATTGTCACCCTTCATCATGGATGGTCACGGTGCAGGCGCCAAATTGCACCTGGTGCGTATCTCTCTGACGCCAATGAGTTTTACAAAACGGCAGCATTTAACACCCTGAGAATTTTTACATGCAACAAAAGACAAAAACAGGATTCTTCAAAAACCTGAACTTGCATCCATGCAAATTCAATTGATGAACGTATGTTCTCCCCAAGGAAAATGTACTGCCATTCACTGATTGTGTTGGTGGAGTTCCCCTTTAAGAGGCTGCTGGGGACTGTCATTGTGATAAGGAATCACAAATGAATCAGGTTCAAATGAAGATCTCATGACTGACAAAACCTAAGATCCAAAGATACAATAGCAGTACTGTACATTGCAAAAATGTAAATTTCATTTTGTGAGTGAAGAATGTGCCATTTGTTTCTATTCTCTGCTGAACTCAGTGGTTGTGACGGAGCAGTTGGGGCTGTCATTCTGCAGAGTGTCTTTGTTAGGATGAGCAGCAAAGTAGAGCAGAGGGGAGAAAAGAGGCTACGACCGATCTTCATACATCAAATTAATCTTGCCTGCCCTTTATTCATATCTCCGGCCTTTCATCTGTCTGCCCACTCCAACCTACTTTTATAGATCTCTCATTTAACATCATAATGTACAGAAATCTTTGATCGGGAGATTTATTACTCCTTAAAAGCTGAAGAGGGAGTTTGAGTTAAGGAAAAAAAAAAGTGGATGACAAAAAAATAAAGACACGGACAAGCTGGAAAAGTGAGAGAGAAGGCTGGAGGGGAGATACTGACAAAAAGAGCAACTCCCTGTATATAATTCATCTGGGTAGCCATTCTTCTATTTTCAACATATTGTGAGTGCAGGGTTCCAGCTGTCAGTTAGTGATACGCAGCGGGTTTGCTTTACAGATTAATAGAAAAAAAAACAAGCATCCTGAGCTCTGTCAGCAGGCCGTCTTCCTTTCAGATTGCTCTAACATCTCGCATCTCACTGCCGAACAAAATGCCAGCGCAGTGAGAAGTCCATGGTGTGCAGGAAGAGAGCAAACAAACTTCTGGAGGGACACTCGAAAGTGGGAGATTTTCAAACGCCTCTCTTTCATTCAGTGATTTCTCATAGAAGGAGCAAGATAAACGTTCCAACATGGGGGGATTTGCTCATTATGGTTGGTGCTGGAGTGCATCACACGCCTGCATCCGTGTGCGGGTGTGTGTCCACTACAGGCCGTAGATCCATAGTCTCTGTATTCTCTGCAGCATGTACACACTCTGATGATCTGCCACCACGTCTGAAGCTGATTCCAACCCATTCTGTGGCTCGCAGCACAGCGACACACTCGTAGGGATGATCTACTGTACCTCAGCCCCTCCAGCCACACGATACACACAAGTACACACACACTTAATAAATTGGACGACTTCCACGGACACAAAGGCCCAACGTGATAAGCATTGATCGCGGTGTTCGCCTCATATCACTAATAGATGTACTATGGTCCCACGTCGTTGTTTTCAAATGATCTCCCTGGTTATGACACTAAAGGCACAGTCCACTACAAAACCACAGCGATAAATCCTCACTCCGCCATCCGCTATTGGCCGATGCCGGGGTCGTCCGTCATAGTGCTGCAGCTACGCCTCTATAATACCCTTCACACCGTTTGGAATGATTCCAGTTCTTAAAATAGAGTCAGGGACTTGGAAGAAGGTACAGAGCACTACGAGGAGAGGAAACGAAGGGGGGAAGACAAGGGAGAATATGAAAGGGAGGAAAAATGACTGCGGTATCATGGGTAAAGAGGGCTCCTATTAGGGCAGTGGAGGGAGAAATATTGGCTAGTGTAGCCCCGTACCATTTGTCCTCGTCATGATCTTAAATAGAATCGGGATCAATTATTCATAGGGTCCATAACTCGCAATAAATGTTAGCTGAGACAGTGCTGCCTGGGCCAGGGTGAGATGGAAAAAAAAAGTGAGGTTAGAAGCAGTTATTGAGGGCCGAGTTTAAAAGTCTGGACAAAACAGCAAAATAACCAATTATAGTTCAGAACTAGAGGTGACATTTAAAAGCCCTTTCGCTTGTTTGATGCGCCCCTCTAACCGCATGATAATCTGTGAAAACACAATGCAGCCTTGAACCCAACAGACCCACAGCAACATCAAATTGGCTCCGCATGAATAATGCTGCTTGAAGCTAACACTTACATGTGCTAGCCTCAAAACTCAACATTTGGCTCAGGAGCAATGCATCATTGTGGGAAGATGTTTTTCTTTGTAATTAAATTATTTTCTATAAGTTTGAATATGTTGTTACATTCTTCTTGTGTGATTGTGGAGTCTACCCATTTTTCCAGGTCTTCCTGTTGGACAGAAGGTCATGTGGCTCGTAGACTATCTGTTTTAAGTGCCTGAAAGTTACTCGACATCCCCACGGATCTGATCTTCATACAATTGTATGCAAAAGTTTACACCCTGGAAAAATTACATTATCTTGGTTTTTCAAAGTGAAAAGAACCAAATACAAGAAAAGCCCCCTTTCCACTGCGAGTATCGGCTGTAGTTGACTTGATTCTACTTTTCTGTGGTTTGTTTTCCACTGTAGTTAGTTCCCCCTGAATGTGGCTTCAGGTGAAACTAACGTGTAGTTGTTGCTGTGAATTGAGATACTAAAGAAAATGTGAGACACAATAGTAGCTTGACTTTTTAACAATGGTGGGTTTGTGCAGGTCGTCAGTGTACAGTGATGTGACGTTTCTCTCTGACCAATCAGGGGTCTGCAGTGTCTTCACATCACCTTTTTGAATTGGCTCAGCTCGCTTGTAACCTCAACAGAGGTAATACCAAAAATAGTACCAGGTACTGTCTACAACTTTGGCCCAAAGGTAAATCAAAAAAGGGCCAAAGGACAGATATTGTTTTAAAAGCGGCTTAATGTGACTAAGATTTAAAAACACAAGTGTATTCTGACAAGTTAGTACACTGTGATTGAACTGTTGAACACATGTTGAGTATTCACAGACATACAAACACAAATATTTTACAAAGGTTATATGGACACTTACATTTAGAGCAGCTGGGGGACCAAGGACACTATTACTATGAATACTATTCAACTCTCATGATTAGCCCACTACAGCTGGTGTGCTGTGTCTATTCAATGGCCATCCAGTGGGGGTTCAAAATAGTGGCACTTGTGTATCCTTTGTGCTTCTTACACTCTGCACAGAGATTTAAAATAGTAAATGGTTCGCACTATAGCGCCTTTTTTTTTTAACAAAGCACTAAATAATCTTTGCTTTCCATTCACCAATTCACACACACACACACACACACACACACACACACACACACACACACACACACACACACACACACACACACACACACACACACACACACACACACACACACACACACACACATAAACCAGGATTGTAGATAGGGGTTTAACCACCAACCCTCCAATTAATGGACAACCTGCTCCTCCATCGGAGCCACAGCCGCCTCACACATGACATTCAGTAAAATTGTTACAATTAAAGCACTACCCAACTGTGCTATGGTTACATCTCATTCTTTAAATATTGCTTCTTGTATTATATTACCCAGTCACTAATGTCAATATAAATGTGGAATCTTTACTCAAAACCTCCACCAAAATGTCCCTTGTATATCCCCCCTGGCACACAGACAAAAGCCTGAGGCCCGAAGTATCACACAGAGACAGTTCTGGTGATAATTGACTGAGGAAATGCCAGGGACTTGCTGATGAACATGGAAGCACTCCACTGTGCATCTCCAAATGGCTTTAGCGAGCTAATGGTGGTGTGGGAAAAATGAGCTCGCATAAGGCAGTGGAGGTAATGTAGCTTCCAGATCAGCTCATTTTCTCCAAACGAAAGAGATAATCTGGACCCCCCGAAGGCCTCAGAGATTGAAAGCTTCACAAGAGGAAAGGCCAAATAACTAAGAGAAATTAGATGTGACCCTGGGCCAAAGTTTTCTCATCCAACTCCCCCATGTCATATCAGAGGTGCTGACAATGTTCCCACAGCGAGGAATAAACGTGAAATAACAATAAGAGCCCTTTCCTTTATTTTCCCTCTCTCCTCTTTTCCTTTATTTCTGCCTTCCTTTCCTCATCCACATTGCCTTATAATACATCTCTTCTTTCTTCATTCATTCCCGTCTTCCTTTCCCCCCTCTTTTCTCTCTGTGCACAAATACATGCAGACTGTCTGTGACAACTGGAGCACTCTCCACAGACAGATGGACTGGCAACCAACTGTCTCTGTAGAACAGGCTTTTAATTCCCACCAATAGCTTGTCTCCTCTCATCCACTCTTCCAAACCTGGACAACCAGTGTCTCAGAATGGCTTTGATGGCAGGAACACAGACAGAAGTGAAAGTGATGCATTGTAAAGTAGTACATAAGATATCTTCAGTGAATTAGTTGTCTCAAAGCAAAGACGATCTAAAGCCTGTTTTCTCAGAATGTATTATCAATAAATGTGTTTGTTGCTGTCACTTCACTTGCAGGAGGTCATAACATACATGACCAAACAAATTTGCACTTGCAGGTGCTCCACTACCATGCTAACATTGGTTAGTACGACAGCCATAGTGGGAGTAATGGTGTATTTGTAAGCAACTGGGAAGTGGGAAAGTTCGACCTCCGAGTGGGAGAAAACACCTGGACAGCCATCAAACTGCGAATATCCCACTTTGAAAGTGGGACGTTTTTGAGAGCTCCGGGAAGTTGATTTGATATGACGTCACTTGACAAGGCAGCATTTGTTATGAAAGGAAGAAATGTGCTGGCTTTGAAAATAGCCAGTTAGCCTAGTTAGCTCGCTGTATTACCTGTTAGAAACAGGGCCGGGGCCACAGGCCACATATCACCACGACCTGTGCCTTTCCTCTGATACAATCTGATACAACCAATTGAAGAGCAGCATCAGGTCCCGTGGTTGCCAAAAGTTGAAGGGCTCGCATTCACTCTCATGTGGCCGGCGCCCTGCACCAGGAAGTGTATATATTTACACCGAAATTCACTAAATACAATTTGGACTCATTGAATGCTCACAGACAACCAGAGGCATTTCACAAGCAAACTGTTATTATATAATTAATTCATATTTTACATACTTACTGGAAGTCGAGGGGGCGGCGCCTCGTATTAACAAACCGCCGCTGGATATGACCAAGTAGCAACCAACCCTCACATCACCCACTGGTTTGTAAACTGCTGCTTTGAAGCCGAGAGTCTGGCATTCTGGCTGTCGCCATCTTGGTTTGGAGCCACAAGTGACCATATTTGGCCAAGAGGGTGGAGCTGGGGAGGAACAAGGGTGTAATTTGACTGAGATCCAGAGGAAACTATGCCCGCCCACTTATACCAGAAACCTGACTGTACCCCAGGCATGTCAATCAAACCAGGTATGCCCAAAACATAGCTTTCTTTATGGTCTAATATCTAATTAATTTGGGATTTATTGCCGAATGGACTACCAGAACTCTGATCAGAAGGAGTGGATTTAACAAATGACACCATAATGACTTTTTCATGGGAGAATTTGACACTTTTTAAATAGGATTTTATTGGGTAAGAGATTTATTGGAGCTTGCCCTAGTGGCCATCAGTGGTATTGCACTTTAAAGCACTTCCACTTTGGCTTCACTCCTCAGACCTGGAGTCTACGTCCATTTGTATATACAGTCTATGGATGTGACTTTATTTTTTTGTCTTAACCCTTTTTGAAAATAACTTTTGAGGCTTCAAGCTGTTCGTCATAGGAAATAGTTAGATTTTACTACACACATTGTATTTGTCATGTTCTATGATTGTAAAAGCAGTTCATCATTTGAAAACTACTAAATGTGATTTAACTTGTAGTGTCTCTACAATTTTCTCCTATGAAACCATTTCAGAGGAGGCATGTGATTGTCTGACACCCTCCAGGGCAGGTGATGGGCAACAACAGCATCTATACGGTCCATTGCAAACTGTCAACAACTAAACTGTGGAGAAGAAGCAGCACGCTGGAATGTATTTTCAGTGGAGGGGGTTGGGGGGGGGGGGTTACGAACATGCACACGACAGCTGACATGCCTGCACACGTTAATGTTTATATAAACAAGAAGCCACACAGAATCTGTATCAACAAAATAGGAAAACACTGGATTTACAGTATAAAAGTCGCCAGGCAGCGTGAAAAGCAGCATCAACTCTGTACAAATGCTCCTGGGCACGTACAGATCGCTTTCACGAACTGTACACTTGATTCTCGTGTTCCTTTTAGCCTACCTTCTTATTCATTTGGACAATTTAATAGAAAGAAATGTTCTATTTTATGCTATTTCCGGTGCCGTTACAGCCACTTATGTTCAGCAGCCCGTCTTAAGTTTTAGCTGAGGTGAAGCACAGTCAGAAACCGTATATACAGATTAGTTGAACCACAACAGAATGATAGATCTTGAAAGACATGAAAGAAAACTTTTTGTTTTTATCAAGGATTAATTTAATGATATTTCTCCTGTTTCACACAAATACTTATTTAGAGTATGACATATTCTGTAACCCATACTGTGTGTGATTGTGTAAAATGATCATATAAAATGAAGTCAATATGAATATGGGATGGAGTGGTCAGTTAATAACGAATGGGACAAAGAAGAACCCTGCATTTGTTCTGCACTATTTTTCCTTGTGTGTCTGATTCATAAGGAAACCAGTACTACAACATAGGGAAGTATTACAGTGACGTGAACACAAAAATACACGAGTGAGTACAGGGCAAAACTAATCTGGTTCCTCCATCTTGTTTCTTTGACGTGCCCGGCCCTGCACTGCAGAGTGCGAATCTGGACACCCTTTCCGTGGCTGATCCCAAAGGACCGCACAGCCCTTTCCAGCTCCACATAGGAAGCCCCATGCATTATGCATCACCACCCAGGCCTATTTCGGAGCAGAAAAGCAAAAAATAAAATAAAGAGAAACACAGCTTCCCGGGCTCCCGCAATCAGTTCCACAGTTGCTCATGTTTCTGTGGAAAAACGAGGTCTCGTTGCGACCGTATGGAATTACCAAGAGGGAAACATGAAATATTTAGCATTGTCATCCCCCTTTTCCTCCTCTCTACTTTTCAGCTCAGACTTCCTGGGCGGAAAAAAGTTTAAAAAAAATAAAAAGTCAAAGATGGCAGAAAGCTTACAGTGTGTTTTCTTCCTATGATTATCTGCATGAGTTTGGGGGGTTCGTGGTTAAGGAAGCACCACGTGGATCGGTGGAGGTCAGGATCTCAAGATTTTTCCCTCCGGTGACGGGCTGACATGCGCCGAGGTGGAACATGGGATTTGATTTATGGCGAGGGCAATGGGCTCGGGTGCAGGAGAGTGATGATGCTCAGGCAAGGCGAGGCATTTAGCATGCATAAATGGACAAACAACCACAGGCAAGCGTGTACAGTGCATGCATACATTCATGGCAGCGTACAAATGCATAGGGCACGGAGATAGCTTTAGACCTGGCCATTTGATTGAAGCAGCGCGGACACAGAATATACCTCCACATGTACCCTGCTTTGAGAATGTGTGTGACACCTGAAATGACCCTGTCTATTGACAACAAGGCTGTCTAACCAGCAGGGCTATTATTTTCTGCTCTCTAAAGGACCGCACACTATTTGTGAGTGTGTAGAAGGTACACAAATGGACTGGTACTCACCTAGCTTTTGTCCTCTGCCTGACATTGTAGAGAATTTTTTTTTTTTAAGTGTGATGCTGTTATTTTCTGCATCTGTCTGCGAGCGTAGGCATGCCTTCCTTCTATATGGGCAATCTCCTCTGACATGGCTATTTTTTTGCTTGTACCGACGCATGTATCACCGCCGCTGAGCCTTTTCTTTTTTTTCTTTTTTTTTTTCCCAAAAAAGGCTTCCATAAGGAGGATAAAAGCAAAAATCATTCAATTGTGTGGGAACAGTGGGGCCCTTTCAATTCTCACTGGGACATCAAAGCACACAGTAAGATGATGCACTATTAGAGTCCATGGGTGGGATGAAAATATTTTACAAATATATCTATTCTCTGCAGAAATCCATAACTAGGTTTTCATAACAAAGAGCAGCCTTCTCAGTCATTCGCCTCCTCTGAGGATTGTGATTAATCTAAATTGAATTGAATCACGCAGGATATTGAAATTGTATTACAGAGAGTGACACAGCATGCGGGCACAATGCACAACATCTTACTGTTAAAAGATTAGGACGAGATGGAGGGATAAGAAACTGAACTCTCAGAGGGAAGAGGTGCAGGAAATAGAACAGCCAGATTATTTCAAAGCCTGTCAACCGCCATGTGATGTGTATCAACACACACAGACAAGCAGGAAGGTGCAAAACACATACTCAGACATGTAGGATCAGCTGAAATGTCAGTGTGTGAGTGTGTGCCTCTGTTATAGGGAGCTAGATGTGCCATTAGAAGTGAATTAAGCAGAATTTAAAAAAAAAAAAAAAAGAAGCTGCTGTCGTGCATTATTAAAACTACCCTAATTGCATTTGCATAAGTTTATGTGAAACGGCGCTCATGTGGGAGCATGTTTGTGCGTGTACACATGTATGCCAGTATGGTGCAGTCCTCGTTTCCTATGGGATTACATGTCGAGATGATACGGCGCCGTTTGAAATTGTCGTCTCTTCTTTTCTCTGCGCCTTGATGTTGAGTGTAAACCAGTTATTTCCTCTTTTTAACCTGACAAAAGAAACAAACTCCAGTGAACAGATTTCCTCCGAGTCGGCCTCTCGGTTACCAGATGGCTCCGTGTCAACTCAGCTTTGATCACAGCATAACGTGGTACTATTTTGCACAGAGCACAGGATATTGCTACTTCTCTTTCAAGAGGAGCTGAGACTCACATGTGGCAACATTGCCCCTGTGTGGTGAGTTTTTGAAGTGTGCCATGAATGTAGACTGGTGGGTTCCGGTGGATGTTTGTTGTGCAGATACAGTTTAGTTTAGTTTAGTTCATTAGATTTATTTACAACAGGGAAAAGAGAAAAGATTATCTGTGCCAGATTTGGCTATTCTTCAGACAATACGCCTTTCTACGACAAATGGACTAACAGCCCACTGACAGGATCAAACTGATATCAAAATATGACACAAATCCAAAATATATAGAAAAAAAAAAGGTTGTCGAATGTAAAATTAATGCAGACAAGCCTGGTTATTTAAAATCCAGTCACACTTTAGGGTAGGGGTACATTAATGCATGAATTAAGCATTAATTTGTGCATTAATAACTCATGAATGATCTGGAAGTAACATGAGTTCAAAGTCTTTAATTCGTGATCTCATGCTTGAACAATACATTAATTAAAGCATTAAGTTAGGTGAGTACTTCATCAAAGATTATGATTTATTAAGCAGGCTCATGATGAGTTCTTCTCAAAAACTGTTTTAAATACTGCCAGTGTTACCAGAGTTACTGATAACTACAGCATTTGCATTTCAACAGCATTCATGCTGTGATTGGCCAATTTCTGGGTCTGTTCATTTATCTGCAGGTTACTATAAATAAGACTCAAACATAATATCTCAGATATCATAAGAATTGAAAAAAACCATATGTTCTCACATTCATCGTTCCAGTTCGTTCTAGCACTTAGTTAGTAAAGATCAAAATGTTCACCACTTCACTTTAGGGGCCACAAACATGATAAACAAGTGCGTAACTAATACTTATTTAATGAAGATGTCATGATGTGCTCTATACTGCAGAGTGGTAGATCAGTGGTACATGTTTTTTTTTTATTTCAAAGAATTCATCATGATCCTGCTTAATAAATCATAATCATTGATGATGTACTCACCTTTAATTAATGCATTGTTCAAGCACGAGATCGTGAAATCCTGATGATTTATTGAGATATAATACATGAAGTCATGCTTAAGTCATGCAGGAATTCATGCATGAATCCTTGATATTTCATAAGTGAAATCTATTGAATAGCCTCACAGAAGAAGATGTGGAAGTCTGTGCAGGTTATTAGATCGACATGAAGCTTATTCCATTCGTTAACAGCTTTAAAAGAAAAATAAAATTGTGCAGTTTGGGATTGTACAGTATTGTATTGTAAGTTAAAAACATATAGTTTTAACTTAGCATAAATGAGTCTATGAAATCTCAAGTATTTCTGTCTAACATGTATAATTCAAGAATAAGCCACAATGAAAGTTAAAGTTCAGGGAGGATACAAGTATTCTGTTTACAAAAAGTTGAACAAACTCTACTAATTTGCTTCATCAGGACTGTGTGGGTGTGGTTTGATCATATTTGATCGACAGCAGCCTGGCAACAACAAAAAAACCACATACCAGCTGTCATAAGATTTTGCAATATGTGACATCAACTTTTTCCAAATGAGCCTCACCATCAGCTCAGACCAGAAAAGTCCACAGAGAAAAAATATAAATACAGAAATGTCTCACATTAAACAATCAACAGTGGTGAAAAGTAACTAATTACATTTACCCAAGTGCTGTACTCTTAGAGGTACTTGTACTTTCGTGAAGTATTTCCATTTGATGGTACTTCCACTCTACTTCAATTCAATATTTTACTCTTTACGCCACTAAATTGTTCAGATCAGACCTAAATATATAATAAGTTGCTACACATGCATTTATATATATGGATTAGATACTGCAACAGTATCATGCATTGAAATGATCTCCATGACAACATTAAAATGCTGCTCACATGTCAATAAAGTGATATTCCAATTTTTCATATAGGATAGAGATAACACGCTTAACTGGGATATTCTGCATCATGAGTACTTTTACTTTAGTTGACTTTTTTCTAACAATACTTTGGTACTTAAGTAAGATTTTGAATACAGGACTTCTACTCGTAACTGAGTATTGTTTCACTGTAGTATTGTTACTTTTACTTTGGTCAAAGATCTGAGAACTCCTTCCAGCACTTGTTGCAAAGTGGACAACAAAGTGTGCAGTCATTTTTCCAGGCCTTGCACAACACTGTACTCCTACCTGCCCATATGTCCCAGGACCTGCAAGGAATTTCACTCTGAACCAAAATCAGTACAGATCGCCTCATTCAGCTGAATACTGAATGTATGCAATTGTAATTATTACAGCTGCATGTAGCGTTCTAAATTGTTGTTTTGACTAATGGGAGATGAGCTAAAAAAAAATTCAGCATTTCAATTTATCGTTTTCTTTCATTGATGCACACTGATGATTAATGTGCACATGCATATTTGTGTATTTGTAATAGCATATGGAAACTTTACTTTAAAATATCATTGGCCTACTTTTTTTGGCAACCGACTGCAAACACAACACTGACAAAGTATCACCTGTAGCTGTTTTGCTGACATTTTTATACTACATACAGTAAGCACAAATCAACAATAGCATTTATCAGGATTATAAGCAGAATTTTCCTGCAAATGTAGGTCTACTATTCACTGTCTTTTAGCTCTTCATTGCTCTCTCCTGAGGGAAGGAAGTGTCTCCTTAAGTGTTTAGTGCTCTGTTGTGATCAGTGGCTGGTTGCTAACTTTGTCTGTCTTCTGTTTAGTGCTGGGCAGGTGGTAAACGGTGGCTTTATCTGAGCTTTGTTGCTTTGTCTGCTGCTGATGGAAGCAACATTGTTGAGAGAGGCCAGCATGTGCCAAACCTCATGGTTGTGGGCTGTAAAACTCAAAGCAATGAGCTGAGAGACGCTAAAAGGGTCAGAGCTTTGGGAAACTGCAAAGTCTGGTGCCAATTCTTCATAGGTTCATGAGAAACACCGTGCCCATTACATCGTTGAATATGAGGGCCAGTCCCCAACACATTTTTGAGTTCAAGGAATAATAATAATAATTGTTGTTTTTCCATTTTTTTTATATATATATATTAAAAAAAGATCAGTGCAGGTTTAATTTCTTGGTGTATATTTCTACAATCATTTATTTAATGGAACTTGGTCACTATACAGTGTGTTCATGTCATGTAACACAAAATGACCAAATATTTCACACTGATTAGGGGACATGGTTGAAATGAGGCAAAGGGGCAGTTAGACAGTCATTGTCTCTGGGTTCAAGATAGGTGTTACTTTAGATCCAAGCATCTTATCAGCTCAGATAAATCGTGACACCTTCGACCCTCCACATCACCACAAGATCAATTCCATGTTACTGCCAGATAGAGAACTGTAGTGCTGCAGTTGTAAAAATCGTGTTACACCAGCACATTTTTTTACTGTATGAAATCCCTTTAAGAGATGTTAGAGAGCAAACTCTATTGATTATAGCTGCTACTAAAAGACCGTATCTGTTTGGGATATCTGGGATCAAGAACAGATTGAGAGGAAGCGACAAATAACAGTTCAAGGTCTGTTTTAAATTCTTTAAACATAATTCATGAGCTGTGGTTTGGTGCTAAGACTATAACTTTAATAACAACCTACCAGCAACTCTTAATCAACCAGCACTGAGCAGCTCAGACATCTGACACACAAAAGCATTTGTAAAAATATGTGCACGTGCGACACTCTCTTACTGATAAAATAGCTTCAGCTGATTGAACCACCATATGTATCTAAATTTGAAAAGACTCGGAAAGAGAGCTTAAAGTCAAGAACCACTGCAGCAAGAAGACCCCCCACAGACTATTTATAAAACCTCAGTCATTATTGTGTCATTTGCTAAATTCACACCTTCTGATCAGTGCTCTGATGGTCATTCTGAAAATAGTTCCATAAGTGATTAGATATTAGGCCTCAAAGAGAGGCATGTTTGGGAGTGTGTCTTTTTTGATTGACATGCCTGGGGTGCATTTAGGTTTCCCATATGGGGAGGTCAGCATAGTGTCCTCTGGTTCTCAGTCAGATCAACCCTTTGCTCCTAGCTCCTTTGTTCATCTGAATATGGTCACTTCTGGCTCCAAAAAACAACATGGCGACGGGCAAAATGAAAAACTCGAGACTCCACAACACCTGAATGATCCAGACTGATGTAAGACTTTATTGATATTTTGCAGGGGGGAAATTCGCAACTAATGAATAAAGTAACGTCACCATGTGACAATCACCATTTAATTAAAATCATCTCCACATTTACCAGCTGCAACATTAATGATGTTACATTCATCAATAATTATAATCCAACATTATGATTTCTAACAATAACTTTTAGTGTTCGTTCTTCTGTTTAATTGCCTACATGTCTACACTGTGGTATTACTGTGGTACTTTTTCCACCACAACACATAAATCAATAAGAGTAGAAATATAAATGTATTTGGATTCTTTGAAATGTTGATAAATATTAATAAAAAAAAATTAAACAATTTTTTGTAAAGTTATTTATATATGAAATGCCGGGGGGAGGGGTTTCTTTGTTTTTTAATGTAAATATGGTGTTGTATTGGTGTCTCCTCCATATTATCATCCATGCACCAGCTTTTCCACTAATCAGGAAAAACATTCTTTGCAGACAGAAACAACATAGTCTTCTTATTTCTGATGAAGAAGTAATTACTTCAGAGCCTTTTAGTTATTTGGCCTCTCCTCTCTGGGACCAGGTCCCAGTTTGGGTTCTGGAGGCAGACATCCTCTCAGCTTTTAAAATCAGGCTTAAAACTTTGATATATCATAGTGTAGGTTCAGGTGACCCTGGCCATCCCTTAGTTGTGCTGCTGTAGGCATATAGGATGCTGGGAGACCTCCCAGAATGCACTGAGCTCCTGTCTTCTTCTCTATATCTCTTTCACTCTCCATGCGTTTATATGCCACCAATGCATCTCTTAACTTTGTGTCTTCTCTCTCCCGTAGTTTGTGCTTTCTCCTCTCTGTCCTCTCTCTCCCTGCACCTCTCTGTTTCTGACCTGTGGTTACTGACCCCACCAACCTGCCCTGTGTTTAATGTTTGTTGTATCTCTATGCTGTTCTTTTCTCTCTCTGCTCTCCCCTTACCCCAACCGTTTGAGGCAGATGGCCGCCTACTTCTCACCCCGGCTCTGTTCCAGGTTTTCTTCCTGTTAAAAAACAGCTTTTCCTTTCTACTGCTGCTCATGCGTAAGTTGTTGAATTGTTGGGTTCCTCTCTGTAACATATGGTTCAGTTGTAAGAACTTTACTATGTTAAATGCACTTAGATGACTTGTGGCGTGATTTGCGGCGCTATATGAATAAAATTAAAATTAATTTGATGCTAACATCGTCTCATGCAGCTGCTGTGTCAAATTGAAGGTACATCTTATCTTATCTTATCTTATGCTAGGAACCATTTCTGCACAGAAAGAAAAAAGTAATTAAACGTAACTCAATAAAATTCCTTCCCTTGAACTTAAAACCTTTGCCTTGAAACCAGAGAAGCAAGCAATAATTTTTTTTTTTTTTTTAAAACGGACTCCAGAAATGAACTAAGTGCTGAGGTAATGAGCACTCATCTCTGTCCGTACTCCACTCCGTCTTCCCTCCATCCCAGCACATTAGAATGAGTAATTGCAGAAGTCGGCGTGTTGGGCAGGAAATGGGTATTGAAAAAAAAGAAAAAGAAATGCAGCAGACTCTTAAAGTGCCTGCATGGATACAGAAGCATGTGCACAAACGTAAGGTAATATGACATGTTTAGCTCATGCAACATGCGGTCTAAATACATGTAAGTCAAGGAGTATAAAGTCAAGGCAACAAGATGGAGTTGAAAGAAACACACACACTCAGTGTCCTGAGTGAGTTATCTCATGGACTCTGTCCTTTGGTCCACACGCACACACACACACACACACACACACACACACACACACACACACACACACACACACACACACACACACACACACACACACACACACACACACACACACAAACAGAGTGTATATAAAGGTTTGGATCCTTGAACTCTCTTTTAGTCTGTGAACAAAACTCAAGGCAAACTGCTGTCTCCGCTCACACAACCTGTCCAAAATGCCTGCTGACTACAACGGACGTTGGGAGATGGTGACCAATGACAACTTCGAGGAAGTCATGAAGGCTCTCGGTGAGTTGCACTCACACAACATTACAATGTATAGGAGGATGAAAAAAAAAAAGTGGCTTGTAACAGTTTAGAAACAGGGATCAATTAGAGAGCCACGGTTAAAGACACAGCCGAGCAGAGAGGAAGGTCTGATCAGAAAATCTAGCGTGGGTGTGACAGAAAGGATAAGAGAGGTAGAGAGGCAAGAGGGGGAAAAAGAAGAGTGCTGCTGTGGTACTGCTTCATTTCCTCATTGAGCTGCTGTCAGTTCAAGTTAACCTCCACTGTGTGAGCAGCTTCCGTCTGTTACCACGCCAAATAAATATTGATTCACTCCTTTCTGCAATTTCATCCTCCCGATCCGCCGAGAAGGAAGACAGATTCCGACCCTGGATCAGGCAGCGGGCCAGCGTGTCATTTCAAAAGCAAAGCAAAAAAAGAAGGGCTCTCCCCCTCCTTTTGGCGCTGCATTGATCAGGCCCAGACACACTTTCATTATTCACGACTCTATCTGCAATTCATAAAACAACCCTGGTACACTTAGCTCACACAAAATCCGGGAAATCCTCTGTGCCTCCTCCTCATTTTCATTGAGCAGATAGGAAAATGAGATCCTTATGGAAATGTGTCAAAAAATATCATTTAGATGGGTAAATATAGGGGCCTCATCTGTAAAAGTGATTGGAAGAAATTGAATTTTCACTTCAGTGCAAATGGGATATGAATATCTAAACGGTCAGGATGGGTGATTCTCTTCTGGCAGAGCCCGGCGCTGAACAGGGCAGAGAAACTCATTTAGGCCTGTTCTGACTCGGAGCAAGGTCATTTTTAAAGGGTAAAATGGATCTGTCAAAAGGACCAGTAGGAAAAGAATCATAATAAGTGGCCTGTGGTGTTGTGTTTGCTTTTTGTGGACATATGCTTTTGGTGTGTCTATGCACACACCAAACCTGGATGACAGAATTCCTCACAGCTCCATAAATCTCCCGCAAAAACTGACAGACTGATTCGTGAAGCCACTGCTGACTGTTTTGTATCTGTCCGTGCTTGCAGACATCGACTTTGCCACCAGAAAGATTGCCTCCCACCTGCATCAGACCAAAGAGATCGTCCAGACTGGAGACAAGTTTGAAACCAAGACCATCAGCACCTTCAGAAACTATGAAGTCGACTTCACGGTGGGTCAGGAGTTCGAGGAGTACACGAAGGGCCTGGACAACCGGAAGGTCAAGGTGGGGCTGAAGTCTGTTACTCTCAGAGCTCCGGTGGAATAATTCAAGATGAGAGCAACCACTGACTTCTGTTTATACTGTATATCTGCAGACACTCGTTACTTGGGACGGGGACAAGCTGGTGTGTGTTCAGAAGGGGGAGAAAGAAAACCGTGGCTGGAAACATTGGATCGAGGGAGACCATCTACACCTGGTGAGACAACTGGGAATCTTTCCGGCGTGATCACTGCTGCTAATTCAGTCTCTCAAGTTGGCCACATGCAACAAAGTCAACTCCAAAAAGCAATTCAACTCACTTAGTGGAATCTTTTCCAGTTGCATCACACTTATCTGTGTCATATCTGTAGGCAATGACAATAAAAAGGTTAGGAATCATCATCATAAGCACACAGATATTATTTCTGCCCAGTTATGTAACCAAGAGGCATTGTTGTTGCATCATGTTGGACCTAAAGTCTGAAAGTCTGCGTTTTCTCTTTCAGGAGATCCACGTCCTTGACAAACTCTGCCACCAAGTATTTAAGAAGGCACAATAAGACGGGCGCCAACTTTACCTGCACCAAACTGTCTGCTGTGTGTTCCATGTCGCTGTCTATTTATAATGCAATTGTGGGGAGCTGTAATAAACTGATTAAATAAATAAACAATACATTTGTCTTTCAATATATATGTATATTTTATTGCCATATATTTAGATTAATTTAAGACATCCAAACTATGAAGGAACACATATGGGATTATGTGGTAAACAAAAAAAGTGTTAAACAAACCAGAATATGTTTTATATTTTAGATTCTTCAAAGTAGCCACCTTTTGCTTTGATGACAGCTTTGCACACTCTTGGCATTCTTTCAATCAGCTTCACGAGGTCGTCACCTGGAATGGTTTTCAATTAACAGGTGAGCCTAGTCAAGAGTTCATTTGTGGAATTTCTTGCTGTCTTAATGTGTTTGAGATCATCAGTTGAGTTGTGCAGAGGCAGGGTTGGTGCACAGTTCTATACAGTGAATAGGCGTATTTCGACTACAGTTCTAATCCATATTATGGCAAGAACCACTCAACTAAGTAAAGAGAAACAACAGTCCATCATTACTTTAAAACAGGAAGGTCAGTCAATCCGGAAAATTTCAAGAACTTTGAATGTATCCTCAAGTGCAGTCGCAAAAACCATCAAACGCTATGATGAAACTGGCTCTCATGAGGACCGTCCCAGGACAAGAAGACCAAGAGTTACCTCTGCTGCCGAGGATAAATTCATTATAGTTACCGGCCTCAGAAACCGCAAATTAACAGCACCTCAGATTAGAGCCCACATAAATGCTTCGCAGAGTTCAAGTAGCAGACACATCTCAACATCAACTGTTCAGAGGAGACAACGTGAATCAGGCCTTCATGGTCGAATTGCTGCAAAGAAGCGATACTGAGGAAGAACAAGAAGAAGAAGAGACTTGCTTGGGCCAAGAAACACAAGGAATGGACATTAAACCAGTGGAAATCTGTACTTTGGTCTGATGAGTCCAAATTTGAGATTTTTGGTTCCACCCGCCGTGTCTTTGTAAGACGCAGAAAAGGTGAGCGGATGGTTTCTATATGTGTGGTTCCCACCATGAAGCATGGAGGAGGAGGTGTCATGGTGTGGGGGTGCTTTGCTGGTGACACTGTCGGTGATTTATTCAAAATTCAAGGCATACTTAACCAGCATGGCTCCCACAGCATTCTGCAGCGACATACCATCCCATCTGGTTTGAGCTTAGTGGGACCAGCATTTGTATTTCAACAGGACAACGACCCCAAACCCACCTCCAGGCTGTGGAAGGGCTATTTGACCAAGAAGGAGAGTGATGGAGTGCTGCGTCAGATGACCTGGCTTCCACAATCACCCGACCTAAACCCAATTCAGATGGTCTGGGACGAGTTGGACCGCAGAGTGAAGGCAAAGCAGCCAACAAGTGCTCAGCACCTCTGGGAACTCCTTCAAGACTGTTGGAAAACCATTCCAGGTGACGACCTCGTGAAGCTGAAAGAATGCCAACAGTGTGCAAAGCTGTCATCAAAGCAAAAGGTGGCTACTTTGAAGAATCTAAAATATAAAACATATTCTGGTTTGTTGAGCATTTTTTTGTTTACCACATAATTCCATGTGTTCCTTCATAGTTTGGATGTCTTCAATATTAATCTACAATGTAGAAAAAAAAATCAAAATAAAGAAAAAACATTGAATGAGAAGGTGTGTCCAAACTTTTGACTGGTACTGTATATATATATATATATGACTTCCCTTTGGACATATATCCAGAGAAACATACATTTATAGATTTTTTTTTTATTATTTTATTTTTTTAAATAGCCTAAGTTTTAGGAATAAAATACTTTTTTTTTTTTTTTTTTTTTTTTTAATTTTGATTTTGAAATGGACCTTTATACTGAAAGGTTTCTCTTCTATGAAAATGATATCTCGGCTGTTTGCAATCACGTGATTATGTGTGTAACAATTATCTGCACATGATGAGGCCGTAATACGCTGCAAAAAGTAGGCCATCAAAATTAAGTTAGGAGTCAAGGCTCATTTTAAACCTGAAATCTGCTGTTAAATTTAAGACAAAAGACTTAAAACAGCATTTGTTAGGAGCGTCGTGTTACTTCTTGCAGTGTGCGAGCTCACAGGTACAACGTGTTCTACTTCTCTCTGCCGGATCTTGCGCTGCTCGCACAGGAAGCGCTGGAGGATCCACGTCGCCAAAAGAAGCTGCGTCAAGTCAGACAGCGGCGACAAGGCCATAACTGGAAATAAACGATTTTATCTTCAAAATAAAAGAGCTACGCTTACAACTGCATAAAACAACGTTTTGTACAAATATTTATTATTACAAATAATATAGTAGAAACATGATAAGCAAATGTTAACTCGTGTTCCCCACAAAACTACAGCTTTGATAGAGAACTGTAATTACTGCTGTCGAGTGAAATAGCTTATATTACAGTGTACAGATTGAGGAGAAACATGTCGCCTACATTTTATTCAGCATAGTCAAATGTGCAAGCCATATATTCTGTAACTTGTTGAATTATACATATTTAAATGGTAAATGGTCTGTACTTGTATAGGTCTCAAAGCGCTTTTACATGGATTTTCCATTCACCCATACCTTCACACACTTATGAGACAGATCACCATGCAAGGTGCCACCATCATGAGTACACTCACACACCGACGGTACACCATCAACTTAAGGTTCAGTGTCTTGCTCAAGGACACTTAGGCATGTGGACAGGAGGAGCTGGGGATTGAACCACCAACCTTTCGATTAGTGCGCACCCCCACTCTGCCGTCTGAGCCACAGCCTCCCTGTTCCCTATTTACAGCTGGTTTTGATTTTATTGATTCGATTTTGACTTTTATATCAAAGTTCTAGTTTTATTTCTATGAAGTTTTGCGGACTGTAAAAAGTTCGAAGCGTTTTTAGATTTAATTTGAAAACTCTACCGGAAGTTATTTTGTAATTATTCTCGCTCGCTTAGTTACAAAACTTTCCACACGGATCCACACAGGAGCCCAACGAGGAAAGCAAGGTGGCAGGTTTGTGTTTCGGACAGCACCGCAAAGACTCACTGACGCAGAGACATGGTAGGTGGAACAAACACATAAATAAATACCGCATCATAACTTAATACTGGACCGTAATCATAACTTTGTTTGTTGTTTGTTTACTCCTTTTCAGTTCTGTCAGTGATATTCTGCACAGATCACCTTCCAACCTGAAACTCTTACAGTTGGAAACTCAATGCAAAACGTAGAATACTAGTAGCGCATGCAGCAACCATATGCCACAACCATAAACTGTTTTTAAAGAGCACGACACAATCTGAAAACTGTGTTGCAACAGGCTCCAAAAAAGCCGACAGTGTTTGGTTTTGCTGGTGGGATATTTAGAACAGAGATATTAAAAGTGTAGAGATAAAAATAAAAGGCTATACTCAGTGACATGAAAAGACTTGAAAGGATCCAGTCATTGTGGAGCAAGCATGCATATTTAATGTGGTATGGGAAGTGTCAACAGACACACCCCCTCCCCAACTACACCCCAAACCTGAAATACATTGGCTGGAGAAGACAATGTAGGGGCCAAAAGCAGCAGCTGATCTGATTAGGTGATTAATGCTGAATCTTATGTTGAATCTCTTTCACTTTTGTTATAGCCTCTGCGGTTAGACATCAAGCGGAAGCTGACTTCTCGGTCGGACCGGGTGAAGAGCGTGGACCTGCACCCCACCGAGCCGTGGCTGGTGGTCAGCCTCTACAGCGGCACTGTGGTGGTCTGGAACCATGAGACACAGGTCGCCGTCCTCCGCTTAAATACACGTGCATCCAATCACTTGTTCAGATATTCAGCCCTGATTTCAATCACCTAATCTTCCTTCAGCAATGCGTTTGAGTATTTGATGGAAATACAGCCTGACTGTCGTTTTGGTTTGAATTCTTGGTGTAGACGATTGTGAAAACCTTTGAGCTGTGTGACCTGCCTGTCAGAGTGGCCAAGTTCGTAGCCAGGAAACACTGGGTCATCGCTGGAGCGGTACGTATCTTTCATATGCATGTTTGAGTTATTTACTCAACCTAAATAATGATATTTTTAGTCTGCTAACTGTTAGAGCCCATCCTCTTTTTGAAACCTTTTAAAACTCTTTTCATTTCAGTACTGAATGTGTGTCCTTCAGTTTTGAACGGCATATTCAGCTAGTTTTCTAACGAACAATCCACTCGTTACAGTTTTAAAGTAAAACTGGAGTTCTGTGTGTCTAATGCTGCATTTGATTGGTAATCCAGAGCTTTTCCACCCATGTGAAGTTAACCCTTTGGGTTTCTCACAACATTGCATTAAGGGTGCAACATGTAAGGTTCTTACTTTAAAACATAAAACAATTAACTAGAATCATCAAGTAGCAGTTTTAAACTTTTCTGTCAAAGACGTCTATGTATTGTGTCGCACAGGTGTCTACTGAAATTAGCATGCTAACCATTGACTGTAGGTAAAAGTGGACGAAGCTTCTGGGTCTATAAAATGAGGCCGATGCAGAAGTGCTTCCAGCTGTGATACCGCAGAGTGTCACTAGAGGTCGGCTCCAAAAAGCCTCCGGCTCCACAGAATCCCATTGAACTAGTCTCATAAAATTCTCCATCAATACATTTTCTCCACAAGCTATTTCTATTCTGCTATCTGACTTCGCTCCTTCTTATTAGTTTTCTGGCGGTCCATCTGAAAATAATCCCGTCATTGATTAGGAAATAAGTTTCAAAAAGTCGGGGGTTTTTTTTGGGGGGGGGGTCTGTTTGATTGACAGGTGACAAGTGCCGACAGTGAGTTACCATAGCGGTCTGCCCTCAATCCAGCACGAGCAGAAGAAGAAGCAGCATATTTGAACCTCTTGTTAGAATGAATGGAACAGTAAACACAACGATGGCTCATACCATCCATCTATCAATTATCTAGTTTTCTTTCTGTTAGGGTCTTACCAAAAACATAGGTGAGTAAGCTAAAACGTAAACTCTAGGCTGAAGGGATCTCTATTTTTTTTTTTAGTCGATCCAAAATTGGGTCCATGCAATCTAACTTCACAAAAAATCTGTTCCAGAAGAAAAAAGCCAACTTCGAACTAACAGTAGAGCGAGAATACGCAAAATGTAATCACACCGGTGAAAACCTGAGAGCCGGACTGAGGCGAGACTGGACACCACCGTGATTCACTATCGCCTCTCAATGTACAAAGTGGTATTACAAGACGGGACTTCATTCATACGTACCGCACCTTTAAGTGTGTCTTTTGATGCAGCGACCATTGGCAGAAAAATCTGTGCTTTTGTGTTCTGTTTAGAGCGAAATGCACGTTTTAATCTGCATGTGTTTCCACAGGACGACATGCAGATCCGTGTCTTCAACTACAACACTCTGGAGAGAGTTCACATATTCGAGGCTCACTCCGACTACATCCGCTGTATCGCTGTCCACCCGACACAGCCCTACATACTCACCAGCAGCGGTAGGAAACACACACACACACACACACACACACACACACACACACACACACACACACACACACACACACACACACACACACACACACACACACACACACACACACACACACACACAAGATGTTTGCACATACGTGAGGGGGTTTAAAACGGTCACCTTTCCATCCTGTGACCAGAAAGGTTCTTCACAATGAGCACATAACTCATACTTTGTGTTTGTCCGTTTTTAGATGACATGTTGATCAAGCTGTGGGACTGGGACAGAAAGTGGGCGTGCAGTCAGGTGTTTGAGGGACACACTCACTACGTCATGCAGATTGTCATCAACCCCAAAGACAACAACCAGTTTGCCAGCGCCTCTCTGGACAGAACGATAAAGGTACACACACACACACACACACACAAACAGAATGAATGAATGTAAAAGGGACGAACAGGAGGGACTGACAGGGATATTTTCTTCACAGCATGAAGCAACAGGCATTGTGGGAAATGTAGTTTCCATTTTCAGCAACGCTATCACTAACGACACCATTTCAGTGAGGTAAAGGCTGTAATTCGCTCACATTACTAACGTGCTGAATGATAAACTACTCGATGTAGGTGTGGCAGCTGGGCTCCAAGACTCCCAACTTCACTTTGGAGGGCCACGAGAAGGGAGTGAACTGCATTGATTACTACAGCGGAGGAGACAAGCCCTACCTCATATCAGGGGCTGACGATCGCCTCGTCAAGATCTGGGATTATCAGGTGATCACACACGCAATCCTGTCACATTGTAACAATTTACCGCGGTATTGTGCATCACGTCAGTGATAGTTATTTCACACACGACATCGTCTCGCTCACCGGATGTACACTGTTGGTATAAGCCTGTTATTGGCTGACTATTTCAGTCCAGGTTCTCCTCGTCTTCCACTATCTGCGAAAATCCCCGTCGCTGCAACACAAAACAACAACACCAATCTCGGAGCTAGCAAACCTACACACTGACACTGGCATGTTTTGATTAAGATTGGGATTATGCAATGAGGCAAGCCTGCTCGGTTCTTTTACAGAGACTAAGCCGTTTTAATGCGAGGGCTCGCCTCCCCACGTGCAAAATGCTGCTGTAAAATAAATCCCCCCTCGACACTGTGACATTATGCGAAACACACATCTTCTGGTGATACACGTAGAAAAAAAGATCATGTGTTACAATATTATGAGCGCTTCTGTATAGTTCATGAATTATAATTAAATGCTACGAGCCTAAAGAAAAGACACGACACACGACAGTGTTAAGAAGGTACAGCGCGGTTCCACGCTTCCCACAGCACATTGAACAAATCCGCTTTTCTTCTTCCAAACTGACAAAATTACATAAATTATCTTCAGAATAACTCTCAGCCCAATATTCTTATTGTATCACCCTAAATGTAAATGTTTAGTCCATATATCATCAGCGCACTCTTTTTTTACCCACACAATCTGTGTCGATTTTCTGAACAGACCAATGTTGAAGCAAAAAAAAAAAAAAAAAAATTGCATTTCTATAAGGTTATCAAGTGTCCATTTAAAAAAAAAAAAAAAGTCTAGATTTCATAATTTTGTTTTCAACAAACTGGATATCTGCCTTTTTGAATGTTATAATGTAATGAAGCCTGCATTTATTACCTTAAATAAAACTTAATATGCATGGACTCCAGCGTAGCAGGTATCATGTGCATTTCGTTCGTTACGTGGATACTCGGTGTTGGTAACATACACACAGAGGTGGGTGTGTTCAGATATTAAAAGGCTGGTGCCGTGCTGTCAGCGACGCGGGTTCAGTGTGTTGAGTGTGCTGTGTGTTTATCTGCCAGAACAAAACTTGTGTTCAGACCCTGGAGGGTCACGCTCAGAATGTGACCTGCGTCAGCTTCCACCCCGAGCTGCCAATCATCCTCACGGGCTCGGAGGACGGTGGGTAAAACAACTACACACGCACACACGCACACACACACGCACACACACACACACACACACACACACACACACACACACACACGCACGCATACAGAGACACACACAGAGCAATTCTGCTGCCCAAAATCAGTACAGCATCTCGGTTCACTTTGATCTCTGTTGTTTCCTAGGCACCGTTCGAGTGTGGCACTCCAACACCTACCGACTAGAAAACACTCTCAACTACGGCATGGAGCGGGTGTGGTGTATATGCGGCCAGCCCGGCTCCAACAGTGTAGCTATGGGCTATGATGAAGGTAGCATCATCATCAAGGTCTGTCCATTTCCAGAGACTTGTCGATATTTCCAGGGTTTTACCTTTTTATATTCAATTGTGGGTATTGAGTATTGTACTGAGGCCTAGAATGAGTTTTAATTCTCAAATTAAAGAATTTAAAAAGTTATGGCTTCAGTGTCCTCACAGACTTTATGTGACTATAAACAGCCATTTTTCTTGAGTGTGGTGTCCAGACAAACACATTTCCTAGTTATATTTTTCAGGGTAATTTGAGTGAATTGTGACTTCCATTTTTTTTGTATGCATTTCATGCTTTTATGCATCTTTTCTTGCATTTTAAGAGTAAATTTCCCCAATACCAGTCTTCAGGCAACTTTAACTCCTGAACTGGGCCAAATGAACTGACTCTAAGGGGCCCTGTAAGACTGCAGCTGGGAACCACTGACTTAAATAAATAACATAAAATAAAAACATAGAATAAAATCTCTTGTTAACAGGAAATTTACCGTTTTGATCCCGTTCTTAACTGTAAATAAAACCACATTGTTAAAACCCACAAATCCCCAAAGAAAATGGAGGACATGACCTCAGCACAGCAGCTATGGGCGCTTGAATTATACTCTCACAGGCGGAGTCACATTATGTAGCAGCTTGCATTTTGTCAACTAAATTAAATCTTGTTGAGCTGTTATGGTAAAAAAAAGATGCCCCTCCAATCACTGCATTTTTCCACATACCTCTTTCTCCTTGTTTTCTCGTGTCCCGTACCTCCTCCTGCTCCGTCCTCTCCCTCTCTGCCTCAGCTGGGTCGGGAGGAACCGGCCATGTCCATGGACTCCAGTGGGAAGGTCATGTGGGCTCGTCACTCCGAAGTGCAGCAGGCCAACCTGAAGGCGATGGGGGAGACCGAGATAAGAGACGGAGAAAGGCTCCCGCTGGGTGTGAAGGACATGGGCAGCTGTGAGATTTACCCGCAGACCATCCAGCACAGCCCCAATGGGAGGTGAGACACGGGGCTGTTGGGATGGAGGAAACCCTGAGAAGAAGTTATTGGTAAACTAATCGGGACAGTTGTTTTTTTTTTCTGAGAAGTGCACAGTTTTTGTTCTGATTGTAGCTTCCTAATGTGAATATTTCCTGGTTCCTTTGGGGTTAGTGGTCCTCTGTGGCCCAAACCAAACATGTTAAGACAGCACCTCGGGCTTTGGGAACACTGGTCCACAGTTTCACACCATTTTCTGACATTTTAAAGGCCAAACAGCAAAGTGGTTAATCAAGAAAATAATCAACAGACTAATGAATCATGAAAACAATTATTATCTCAGCCCTCAACCAGTGTAATGACATGAGTGCAGGTAAAACAGCTGCATGCAGGTTCGCTAATTATTTAGGCTGAGAAATGTGTGAGTATTATTTTTGTTTGATTCTCAAAGTATCATTTTACATTCATATGTATGTAATTTGTGTCTTTGGGTCCTGGCAGGTTTGTGGTGGTGTGTGGAGACGGGGAATATATCATCTACACTGCCGTGGCCCTGAGGAACAAGAGCTTTGGCTCAGCTCAGGAGTTTGTTTGGGCACAAGACTCCTCACAGTAAGCCTTTTAAGAACAGTTCAAACTACTCCTTTAACTTGTTATAACTGTATAAATATGGAGTGATAATAACTATTTAACCGTCTAAAGGTGGTTTGGGAAATTAAGTGTGTACGTTATATTTGCAGGTATGCTGTCAGAGAAGGCAACAGCATGGTGAAAATATTTAAGAACTTTAAACAGAAGAAGGCCTTTAAACCTGATTTTGGGGCTGAAAGTGAGTTTCATTTGCCATTTATTCATTTGACATGACAGCTTTTTTTGTGGGTTTACTTCACATACGCACATTTGTGGGTAAATGTTACCATGCTGCCCTACAGGCATCTTTGGTGGCTTCCTGCTGGGAGTGAGGTCAAACAGCGGCCTGGCTTTCTACGACTGGGAGAACACCGAACTGATCCGCCGCATTGAGATCCAGCCTAAACATGTCCGTTGTAAATGAATGAGGATTAGATTTACTTGACTCGGTATATCTTTTGCCTTCTAATGGTTCTTTGTTTTTAGATCTTCTGGGCTGACTCCGGGGAGCTGGTGTGTATCGCTACAGATGAGTCTTTGTTTGTGCTGCGCCACCTACCAGAGCGAGTGGCAGCAGCCCAGGAATCAAAGCAAGACATGACGGATGATGGCATAGAAGACGCCTTCGAGGTCAGAGACACACATACGTGTATTATTTTTTTTTTTTTACTGTGCAACTATCCAGTAACCCTGAAAATTTGACTTTTCTAGAAGGTACTGATTGTCTAAAGAGGATTTTTGTCTGCTTTTCGAGTACTTCATGTCAGCTGTCACTGATCTGTATTCATGTCTATCCTCCTGTAACCTCCTGCTGACCAGGTGCTGGGGGAGGTCCAGGAGGTGGTAAAGACAGGGGTTTGGGTGGGGGACTGCTTCATCTACACCAGCTCTGTTAACAGACTCAACTACTATGTTGGGGGAGAGATCATCACTATTGCTCACATGGACAGGTATGATACGGGTAAATTCATAAATGTCTCTGGCATGCTGAGAAATTCTGCTGTATAGTATAGTATATATAGTACCCCGTCACTTGCAACCAATAAATTAATAACAGCAATAAAAAATGCCTGTCTGTGGTGTAGGACCATGTATCTGCTGGGCTACATCCCAAAGGACGACCGTCTCTACCTGGGAGACAAGGAGCTGAATGTCATCAGCTACTCCCTGCTGCTGTCTGTACTGGAGTACCAGACAGCTGTCATGAGGAGGGATTTCAGCACAGCTGACAAGGTGCTACCCACAATCCCCAAGGAGCAGAAGACCAGGGTCGCCCACTTCTTGGAGAAGCAGGTACTGTGTGCCCTCCCAACTTTTGCCCTCGGAAGTCCGGGTTTGTGCTTTTCTTTCTGCTTGAACTGGCTATAAATTCAAGATTTGGATGAAATGCATAATTTGCAGAACATCAGGCAGCCAGATGGAGTAAAACCTCTGTGGAGAATTTTTCGTATTTGTTTTAAAATGCATTAATCGTGGGAAGGATTTTGCTTCTCGCGGAATCTCTCTGACCGCCTCACTTCATCCAGTTTCACGGATCCTTCACTGTTCACCACTACAACGGGTGACGGGGCACGCGTCAGAATAAACAGAATAAACCTGTGTCTGTTAATTGTGTGTCTTCTTGTGTTGCGCAGGGCTTCAGACAGCAGGCCATGGCTGTGTCCACTGACCCAGAGCACAAGTTTGAACTTGCTCTGCACCTGGGAGAGCTCGACACAGCGTACCAACTGGCCCTGGAGGCAGAGGTCAGAGCAGACGCAGCTTCTTAAGCTACTTTGGTAGCTCTGCGGGGCTGCCTTGAGCTAAATGCTAACATCTGCATGCTTTCAAAGACAATGCTGATATGCTGATTTTAAGCATGAATAGTGTTTAGCATGCTCACCGTCTTAGTTTAGTGTGGTAGCATTTGCTAATTAACACTAAGCACAAGAAAACTGAGACTAATGTGAATATTAGTTTTGTGGGTATTTAGTCATAAACTATATTATTATTATAAACTAATTTTGACCTGATTATGATTCATGCATCAAAAAAGTATATTCATGTAAACCTTCAGGCGGTAAATATACAACTTTGGTTTACTGTTGTGGCACTTTAAGGAGAGTCTTATGATTTTAAATGCATTACTGGACAATTTTTAGGAAGTTTTCACATTATAATAAAGTAATTTGTAAAAGGTTTTTAATGATTGTCTTTAATCAGCAGATGTGTAATATGCAGGATAATGTCTATAGAAGCAGTTATTTATCTTACATAAGTCTGCCGGGGTGAGTCCCAACCCTGCTATCCCATATTCAGTAACTGCTTCACAGTGTGAGGTTCAAGCTTTCTGTCCTGTGCTAATTCTTTCTCCTGTCTCTTTGGCACCTGGGGGGGGGGGGGTGCTTCAGTCGGAGCACAAATGGAAGCAGTTGGCAGAGCTGGCGACGACAAAGTGCCAGTTTAGCTTGGCTCAGGAGTGTCTGCACCAAGCTCAGGATTACGGGGGATTACTGCTGCTGGCCACCACCTCGGGCAACGCCGACATGGTGGGCAAGCTGGCCGAGGCGGCCGAGAGGGATGAGAAGACCAACGTGGCCTTCCTCACCTACTTCATGCAGGGGAGGTCAGTGTGGGAAGGGAACGGGAAGGAGAGCCCGTATAAATGTTGAGATATTGTTTATGTATTTTTGTCTCTAACATTTTTTTTTGTGTGCTTTTGCCCAGATTGGACAAATGTCTTGACCTTCTCATCAAAACAGATCGATTGCCAGAGGCTGCCTTCCTGGCAAGAACATACATGCCCAGCCATGTTTCAAGGTAAAGTTGTTCCAAATGAGTGCGTATGGCTGAGTTTTATGCTCCAGTTTATTGGCCAAGTCTGTGCACACATCAGTCTTCTACCCAAATGTGCCCTGCAGAACCTCTGCGTATACCGCTCTCTGTTTGTTTTTAATTATCAGAGGTCCAAATCAAAATAAGAAAAAAACTTCTTTTTTTTAATAACCGTGAATATCTACGTTTACATAATGCAACACTGGTGAGCTGCATATGCCTCTTCTTCCTCCAGGGTGGTGCAGCTTTGGAAGGAGAGTCTATCCAAAGTCAACCAGAAGGCAGCAGATGCTCTGGCTGACCCCGTCCAGTACAGCAACCTTTTCCCTGGCCTCCAGGAAGCCCTGCTGGCTGAGCAGTACCTGAAGGAGACTCATGTCAGGGTCAGACCTGCTGCAGAATACCCATTCATCACGGTCAGTGAAACTCTTATAGTAAAACTTCAAGAGACTACGAAGGGATTTCACACTAAATAATACACAGAAAGAGGTTCATTGCTGCATAAGTTGTTAAATTGTCCTGATTTAAAGCTGCTCATACTTTGACCATCCATTCAGTTTTAAAATACGTGTTTGAAGTCACGTTTGGCCTGTTTCTCTGTTCCGCAGCCAAATGAGGATCGAAATGTTCTGGAGGAATGTGCAGGTTTTACGGCCAAAGGAGAGATCAGCGAGTCAGGGGTGAGAATCTGCACCTCTAAGTAGCACCTTTCAGACGGAGCATTCATGCATGCCGGTCCCACAGCTGAGGCACTTTTTACACTAAAAGTCAGGACGGCAAATCATCTCTCAAGACTGATTTGAATAATGTAAAGATTATATTGCACAGAGAGAGATTGCATGCATGTATTGTCCTACTTTTTTTTTTTTTTTTTTTAAATGAAACGTATTATTCCCTCACACCGAGGGGAAAAGATAAATAATAAACTGAATAAATTCAAATAAACCCTTATATGACCATATTAGCAATCTCACCGGCCATCCCCAATTTAACATCTTTCTTATATGCACTGGCAGACATTAGGCAGCAGTATTCTCTCATGCATGATGAACTAGATGAGACAATTTAGTCGACTCACTCTTGATAAGCGGGGGTGATGTCCTTTGTGCTCAGAATAATAATTAAGGCTTCAACTGCAAAATAACATTCAAATCCATCACTGATTCAGCTGTCAGAAGAAGAGAAAAGACTCTACTTCCAGTAAAATTATTTTTCAACTCACCACTGTTCACAGTACTATCGATTATAACTTTTAACAGACACATAATTCAAGCTATTTTACATATTTCGATGTTTGAAAAGGTCTCAGATACTGGAAGGTTTTTTTCTGAGTGCGATAGTAGTTGCAACGCAGGTGTGCAGAACAAAAATGTCATTCTATGTTTGCTTTGTACAGAAAGCGGTGGAGATGATTAGTAACAGCCCCGTTGTACCAGAAGTGACAGAAACTGCACGATCAGAGGCAGCGGTGGTGGAGGAGCCCCCTGATCCCATTTCAACACCAGAAGAAACTTCTTTCCCGACAGCAGCGGCCGCTCTCCCCGTCACCGTAACAGAAGAACATGTCGAGCTTCAACAAGCACAACCTGTGTCTTGCGAGGTGGATAAATCAGAGGCTTTAGCCCACGTGGAGGAAAGTATTCTGCAGGAGACGACCGTGGAGGTTCCCGCCAAAGAGCCGCAGATGGTAGAGTCCAGTCCCGTGGGAGATGTCAGAGAGGCCACTGATATGGACGTTCAAGAAACATCTGAAGGAACTGAAGCTCTGCCTGCTGCTCATGTCTCTGAAACCGTCGTGGTGACAGAAGAAGCACCCGGTGAGGCAGCAGAGGATGTCCTGGTTAGCACCGATCTGACAGGTGATACAGTAATTGCATCAGAATCTGTAGCAAATGAGGAAATGGACAATTACAAAGAACTGGAAACAGATTTCATCTCCTCTGAATTTCCAGCAGTGATGGACGCAGCAGAAGAGACTCCTATCAGTGAAGAGCTTGTTTCAGACACAGTACCATCACATGTCGCAGTAGAGGAGCTCATCTCTTTTCAAAGCACTGATAGCCCAGTGCTGGATGCGCCTGTCCCTGTACAAAGTTTTCAGGTGTCTGAGTTTGATCCACTGCTGGACTCTCTTGAAGATACGCTATTGAAGCCAGTCCCGGCGCAAGAACCAGAACAAGAAGAACAAACCTCGGCACTTCCAGTAAAGCCTGAGGAGAAGTCGGAGCCTGCGGTTCTTCCCCAGGCTGAGCCGGAGCTTTTATCCCAAGCAGGAGCTCCTGCAGCGAGGAGCGTAGCAGAGGAGGCGCAGGAGGCAGGTCCCAAGGGATCTGAGGAGCCAGCAGAGGACCTCGAGGCAGAGATGGACGACGAGGTAAACGGCAGTTTTTGAAAGCCTGAGGCAAAACTTATTTAATATCGCCATGACAACTAAATCTATAAAACTGTATTTGTTGCCCTTTAATGTAAACTCCTAACTCGAGACCTCTGTACTTCCACTCACAAATATTCTCCGCCTGTAGGGCTTGGATGATCTGGATCTGGACAATTTTGACCTGGATGACATGGACACCTCAGACATCAACCTAGATGAGGATTTCCTGGGTGAATAAAAGGAAAGTCTTTCCCAAGTGTTTTTTTGTTTTTGTTTTTGTTTTTTTCTGTGACCAAATAACACAAAAGGACCATTATCTAAAACAAAGACGTTGACACGCTAAAATGCCTTTGAATCTTTATCAACACGCATCGTCTTTCCTGGTTGTGGGCGGAAATTGCCAGATTTTATATCGAGATGCTGTGATTTAAACTTCCTACAGGCATTCCCACATTAGAGCTACTGCAGGGATAAATTGTTTAAATTGCACTTTAAAGAAGGCCCAGCTGTGATGAACCAGGCCAGGCTGCATTTAAACACTATTTAAACCCATGTGTAGTATCCTTCCGTAGTGGAGCGAAAGACTGACATGTTTTTTAAAAGATATGGATTACTTCAGACTGTTGTTAGTGACTTCTTTATTTTGTATTTCATTGTATGTTTACTGTATGTGTCGTTTGTCATTCCTAAGTGCATTAACCTCTTTTCGCTGACAGAAATCGCCACTATTTTAGAATTGAAACCGACTCCCAGTACCACTGTTGATCAGGGTCTTATCAAAGCCATTGAATTAGAGCAGAATTGTATACTATATTATTCTATGCAGGACTAATGACAAGCCAAAGACTTATACAAACTCCCGTGTGGTTCTTTTCAGTGCTGTATTATCTGTTTGTTGCTGATGTGCTCATAGTTTGATGCATATTTTCCTTTCAAAGCCAGGGACCACACATAATGCTGTTCTTAGATTACACTGGTTAAAGATTTTGTCCAATGGGGAAAGAAATACCCGTTTTATGTGTAATTGTGATGAATCAAAACACGTGTTCAGTATTTCTAAACCACCCATAGATTTTGTTCTGCTCCAGTTTTATCACATAGATGTGGAAAAGCAGTACTGAGTTGTTGGCAGACTATTGCCAGACACTAAAGAGGGATGTTCCTGAAGCCAAATGTAGGAGAACGTCATCCAATTTTACACTCGAGAAGTACGTTTGTACATCTGTAAAGACAGCCTCATTTATGAATAAGTAACACACTCTTTCACTTTAACGCCATCCCTCATAGCAAAACTCTTAAAAACAGATTTGAATTCGCTGTAAAAAGTACAATAAAGGTGCATCTTTTCGGTATGTGGGACAAAAAAAGTTAAACTTCTGTTGCTCACTGTTATAAAATAAAGTAAAACTGACTGTTTGTTGCCGTTACAAGTGCCTTTAACAGTTGTCTTTTTTTATTACAGTGTTTCTCTCCTTCCCCTTTTCAATACAAATATAATGCATGCTGTGAATCTGGACTTGAAAACACTTAAAGGATCTTATCTCAATAAAGTCTTCTGTGCGATTCAGGTTTCAAGTTCTATTTTTTTTAAACATGACATTCACGTACAAAGATTGTTTTTATTTTGTTATGTACATCATATAAGTTGACACAAAGTTTGACTCACATTTAGACAACTTGTCTCCATGAGAAATGACAGATTTCTCATGTTGAAACAGCTTAGAAGACGTTTCAAAGTTAACTCTCTGATTTGATAGCTGTGATGTGTAAGCTTTTCAGTAGAGAAACACAACTTACTCTTGGACCAACACGGGGAAAGAATATTGAACATATGGGAGATAATGTCCAGTGTGTATCTCTGGTTCTGGGTACCTTTTCCTCACTGTGGATGGATTGCTATATTTCTATTTAGGGGGGGGTTCAGTCAGGAAGCAGAGCCCTCAGCAGCTGTCTGTTCGTACGCCTGCAGAGCCAGATCGATGTAGCCGGACCTCTGGGACTCCCTCTGGGCATAGATCTGCAGGGACGAGAGGTCGGAGGTCAGCAAAATGGAAGAGGAGAAAATATCGCCAAAAGTACAATCACAGCGACGATAGCATTAGTAGCAGACTTAGTAAACTCAGCTCTGTAATAACCCGTGACTAAATGAGAGGCCTTGACTGTAGCAGACAGACACACGGCCGTGTCTCCTGCCGCTAACCTTTCACATTAAATGGTTGTCATTCTCAATGTCCCTCCCCCGCCTGCTTTAAGGGCGAGCTGCTGTGAGCACTAATAAGACCTGATGGATCCTGGACATGCCCCTGCGGTTCCCACGGCAAACCTCCCCCCGCGGGAAACCTTAGATGAGTCGGCCTTGACTTGACCTCTCGAGAGCTACACTGACTCCTGATTTACCCTGAATATCCTGGGAATGCAATTTATATGATCAAATAGACAATATACACATTACAGAACGAACAGAGGGGTCAACTGGAGCTACGAATCCGCAGATATTCTCGGTGGTGGTTGAAGCCGTTCTCACCTTCAGCAGGTCGGTGCCAGCGGCTTGTTGGCTGGCAGCTTCCTGGGCCGACTCACTGTGAGGGTGCAGCATGTGGAACAGAGACACGAGGCTCACGGCATGCTGGAGTCTGGAAACACACACGGAGCGTTTAGAGGTCTTTGCCAGCAGCTGCAGTGACTGATGGAGCTCCACTTAAACACTCACAGCTCTCTCTTCAGCATGTCCACGATGAGCCCGTCCACCCTGCGAGCGCTCGCCAGGTACCAGGCCATCCCTCCAAAGTGTCTGGTGGAGCGCAGCAGCTCGTGTTTGCCGTGTTTGTCCAAGTCTTCATACGTGGCTGCGTGTACCTAAATACAAGGAACACAGGATGGTATTGATTTTGCTAGTTTGTGACTCCTCGGCCTCGAAGAAGCTCGATATATTTGACAGATTTCATGGGAGTTTGTGTGATCAGGTCAAAATAACAAGAGGCTCAGCTCCGTTTACCCTGATGTACTCTGAAGAGTCGGGTTCAAATTGGACCAGACACAGGTCCAACACGTCCTCGTGACGGTCCTGGGAAAACACCATCTAAAACAGAGAAAGAGGAAAATGTTCAACTTAAAACCTCTTGACACTCACTGCACACAAACACGGGTGTATTTGGCACCATTAAAACTATTCTCAGGACCGTATGGGTGTTCACAGACCAAAACCCGACAACGCACCCTGGCTCCGATTTCAGTTGAAACAGCTTCTACTTTTATCATTAACCCTCTGAAGGTTTGAAAAGCATGTTTGTTTTTTTGTTTGTTTTTTAAATCGATACAATTACACCGTTGATCACAGCCAGAAACAGTAAATAATAATGACTTTCTTCAGATCTGTGGGTGGCTGGTTTTGTTGGTGACGCTGAGCCAAGTTTAGAGAGAGTGATTAGGCAGAGTTGAGTGCACACCCAGAAAATATTTGCTTGCTCAGATTAATGTTTACTCCTCAAAAAACAATTATGTGCTTGTGAAAGCCCGACTGCGCGCTAAGGATTGTGGCACAAAAATAACACCACTGTCAGAAACATGGACCAGCTCTTATTCTAGTTGTGACAAACTTGAACAGGCTGAATACATCTGAATAGAGAACGAGACACCAGAATACTGTGGCATGTTAAAACTGTATTATAATAATATAAATTATAATAAAAATGACCTACATGTCAACGTGGTGACATAAAAGCAAAACAATAACAGATGCAATTAAGCCCACTGATGGTTTCTCTGTTTCATTTTAGTGTTCTAATAAGAACCTCAGAATCTTGTTAAACGGTGCGTTCATGAGCAAATGGAAAGTGGGAAAGCTCGGACCTCTGAGGGGGAAAATACACCGTTCAAACTGGGAATATCTCGCTGAGAAAGCAGAAGGTTTAGAGAGCGTAGAAAAGTAGTTTTGACATCACTTGACATGGCAGCGTTTGTGGTGAGAGGAAGAGATGCTACAAAAACAAGGTGAAATAGCCAGATTTGGTAAACCTGCCCTACCTGCTTTTCTAGCTTTATTAAACTGCAGTAAATTAAAATTGTGTAGAGATGTGGAATACAAATAATAATGACCTCCGTTTCACTCCTGTGTTGGTTTGTATGGATGACGATGAGGTTGTGTCTGGCGGCTGCCATGTCGCCCGTTTGCGAACGGTCTCAGCTACGAAGGAGGACGTTCCCAAATCTGAATTCTTTCCCAATTCCCAGCTGCCTGAACGCACAATTATAAAGGCAAAATATTTGCTGTAAAAAGCTTTCAAGAGCTCAATACTATATTCTAGTTAACAACCTTCAGTACTTGGCGTGTTCACCTTGGACGATTGAAACTCACAAACGTCATTATGCATACAAAACACTAAATGCCTCTTTACAGAAGACATTAAAAGAAGCATAGATGTCACTCAGAATTTCTGCTGGAAAAAAAAAAAAGCAGAGGAAAAGAAGAGCAGAGAGCTGGGAGAGACGCACTGTTTATTCATCCTGTCAGGCTTTTTCTACCTTTAGGTTCTCCTCTTTGAAGATGAGAGGTGCTGTGAGCTTGCGTCCCTCCTTGGGGAAGTACACCTGAATAAGGCGGTCTCTCTCATCCCAGGTCGCCTTCCTAAGAGTCCCATTAGGCTCCCGCACAACTATGAACCTCTCCTGCAGGAAAAAACACGCAACATATCCAGTTTGTATCAGTAAAGGGTTGATTTGATTCATGCAAGAGTCCTGAATCCCTCAACAACAACAACAAAAAAAACTAAGAATCAAGGATCCACTTCAGTTTGAATCTGTGGGTGACATCACCACCAAAAGAAGCTCAAATTGACACCTCCAAAGTTGAACTCACTATTTAAAATGCTGGAGCACAAGCAATAATGTACATCTTTATAATCCACCTAACCCCCAGTTCAAATAAAAGCCACGTGCGAGTACCCTGTGCGGGATGTTGTAGGTGATGTCTGTGAACACGTATTTGGCCGCGTCCATGCCGTCCAGGATCTTATCCTCACACAGCACATCGTTGATGGGCTTCCTCTCCGGCAGGACGGGGGGCATCTGCAGCAGCTTGTTCGCTTGCTCTGTGGCGAGGTCGAGCGCCTGGAAACACACGGAAACACACGGAAACACACGGAAACACACACACACACACACACACACACACACACACACACACACACACACACACACACACACACACACACGAAATTGGATGTAGAGGGTGTGACAGCAATGCCAGTATGTGTTTGAGGCGGGGCTATTAATAGCGCACCTGCTCCAGTTGTTCATCTGTCATGAGTTTATAGCCGGGCGGCTTCAGCTCCTGTTTGATGGGTCGGAACACTTTCTGCAGGTCCAGGCCCGTTATCCTGCTGAGGATGTCCTGCACAGGTGGATCTGCGAACCGGGGCTTTGCGTTGCCTGCGAGGGCTGTTGGGAGAAAGTTACACAAGCAAATGACTTCAACGAACCCTTTTCAAACTGACTACAAATGTTTGTCGTCACCTGCATTTTAAACGCTGTGTGAAACGTGACTGGAACAGCGTTAACTTTAGACAAGACAAACGGTGTCACGATGATTTACATGTTTTACTGCAGCTTCCTCACTCGCTGACGAAACCTGCAAGCGAAAACTTGCACTAAATATATACTGTAAGGTAAATATATTCGCAGAGCACCTCGGATTGCACCGTGCAACCCAAAGTGCTCCAGAGAAACGCATAGAGACATCACCAAATAGATGAACTTGCACGCGTTTGTAACGAGCGTTTGTTTTGTCCTCGCCACGAGCACAAGGTCAGCATCAGGACTGCGAACATGATTCAACTCCGACCATATTCATCGTAATAACTACGTACCTTTGTCTTGTGTTTCACTACAAAACGTCCTTCCGCTACACTTCACGAACATGTGCTTGCTCCGCTGCACATGTTTCACCCGAGAGCAACGAAATAAGCACCGTGCCGCACCGAGCGCCGCCATGTTTGTTGTTACCTCATCCACGCGACGCGACCTTTCACCTTTTCGCCTGAACAGCCAGGTGTTCACGGGATATGTAGTTCGTGTCCGTGTTCACGCGGAGCCCTGTTTATGAGGCTGCATTCATTTGTTCCTCATTTTCACAGTACACGATTGGCATGTTCATTTTATCAACCAGGGACTGAAATAGGACAAGCAGACCTTTTTTTTTTTTTTTTAATCTTCTCAGTGCTGTTCTGCATTTTTTTTTTTTATCTGAGGCTTATATTACTTTATAGGCAGAGTAAAGATATTTTTTATTACAAAAGTAATCCCTACAGGTTTTTTTTATGTTATAGTTCTAACAAGGACACGTAACACCAAAATAGAATAGACAGCAGCCAACCATAAAGTAACACTTACATACAAAAAAAATAATTAAATATGTTATCATTTAAAAGGACAAAATGTGTTTAAAAATAGGCTATTTGGGGGTAAATTTCTGTCGTCTATTTGGCATTCTTGCAACTAAATAATAGCCTTAGTGACAATTATACAAAACTTTATTCAAAATAAAATAAATAAAATGTTGTTTTGATCACCAGGTGGCACTATAATACCAGATATCCTGAAAACCTGCAATGCCTGTACAAGAATATCACCAGTAAAGCATATTACTCATGCCCTCAGTGACAACAGTGAAATACAGGCTGCTGCACATTCATACATATTGTATGTTTATAATAGAGAAGAGTCTAGCAACCTTTTTTTGTTGTTGTTTATCTTCTTTGTAGCTCAACTCTGTGTAGCCGACACACATTCCTAACTTGCCATAACAGGTTGTTCCTGTATTGGTTGATAACTGTATAATCTGTCTGGATGATAAGTGACCTATTCTATTTACAAAGAAAAACATATACTGCATTTTCTTATGTAAAGATAGGTCTCCTTCAGTTTATTTCAAACTTTGCCCTGTTTGTGGTGCAGTGTGTGACCAAAATAATGTTATCTATTAATTACAGGGCAGTAAAATTATGTCTAACTGTTTATTTGTATGTTATTTTTCTCTTTTTTGGAGATACAAACATCAGTGACAAGTTAATGAGCTATTCTGTCATTTTAATTGGCTAATTAAAATAGATATCTAACGTCTAAATATGGAACGCATTAATTGATTTATTAATGGTTTTACAAGCTTTACAAAATCCAATTTTATGGATAAAATAAAAGCTGCAAACCATCATGCGGTTTTGCTTTTGTTTGCACAAAATCTATATATTATCACGTGGATGTGTTACGGTGCGTGTCTTCTCAGTTTGCTCAGGTTTGCTTCATCTTAAAAACCAACACAATGTCGTTGTCTTGTGGCAGTGCATTGCACAGTTCAAAATTCCCTTGAAGAGGTCAAGATTTTTAATCATTTGCACCCTCAAAGCTTCAACATTAGGTCAGTTGCTGACACATAAAACTGAACCACATGTTATCAGTGCCTTTTAGTCACATCCAGCCTTGAGTACAAACCAACTATCAGCAAAGGCTAATGTGAAGGAATGAAGAAAAGCTGGGGATGAGTATTCCTTAAACAAAGTGTTTCGCTAATTTAGCAGATTTTTTACATTAAAACCAACAGTTCAAATACTATTTAAAAAAGTGTTAAATGTTTACCTAGACTGGATTTTATTTTGCTCAAATTATAAAAAGCAACAAACTACTGTGAATTCAAACAATAGTGTTTTTTAATGGCTCAGTCAGGTATGTTCACTGCACTTTAATGACCACACAAGCAGAGTTAGGGGAGTTTTGGTTTCAGTCCAGCATAATTTTATATATTTTTTTGGTACAATTTAGCTAATAAGTGATTTTCTGCTAGAAATTCAAACTACTATTATCAGTATTAAGTTGGCATTCAGAAGAGGTTTATTTAAGTATTAAAGTAGTATATGCAAACTAAGATTACAAACATATCCTCCTCCAGTAGAAATAAATACTGTACTTCAATTTGAAAATAACAATTTAATTTTAAAACAGCCCCTCTGATGGTTTATTGTGTCCTTCTGACTTTAACGATTTCAGCATTTTAAATTAACCAACTAAAAATCTGAGAATAAAGGGTAATCCTGACAATATTCTGTATTCTAAAATATTTCAGCACCTGAAACCCATTTATTTCCAAGAAAATGTAAAAAAAAATAATAATAAGAAGGATGTTAAACATATACTTGCCTTTAATTTTTTTTTTAAAAAGGGCAAAAGTATTTCTAATAAATATCACCAGAATACAGGAGTGAATAACACATTCGGTGCTCTTGTGAGTATTTTCAGCAGCAGGATGTTGTCTGTGAGTCAAAGTGTGTGTTCATGGTAGTGAAGGAACATGTGAGCCAGTGCAACACTGTGAATCACTGATGTGTTTTTAATAGTTTTTGGCCAACAACAGAGCTCTCTGGCAGAGAGGAATAACATATATTCAGCATTGGAAATCCCAGCTAATACTTTACTCATCCTTAAAAGTTCAAGACCAAAACGTGGGCATGGAGACAGGTCGACAAAGGTCTCATGCAACTGACTTTGACTGTGTGACGAGCTGAAACTTTGGGATGAAGCCTTTTTTCAGATTTTAGGTCTGATGTCATCTCTCTGTGTTTCTGTCTGTCGCTCTCTGTGTCCCTCAACACACATATGCAAAAAGTACAGCAGCCACAAACCCCCAACATGCTGCCACAACCCAGAAAGCAGCCGTCATACCCTCCACCACCACCACCACCACACAACCCTAGAGATCATTGAAATAACCTCATGTGCCATGCACAAACTCTTCCTCCTGGATCTTATTTCCCCTCTCCCCCACCCGCCCCCTCCTCGGGCCCCGACTCCCCCCACACTAATCTGCCGTACAGGATTTAGATATTAGGCGGACAGATGGAGGTGTGGCTCAGTCGGTAATGAGGTGAGCAGTGGCAGTGAGTCCGGAGGCCCAGACACCGGCGAAACGACGTGTGGATTGAGATGTAAGAGGCCCCTACACAACCAGATGTACACAGCTGTCACACTGCTGACAGAAGGTAATCCTGCAACCGAAGCACACTGCCAGAAACACAGACACAGAGACGGAGACAGAGACAGGATTAGAGTCACTCCTCTGGAGGTTTAAATGACTGCAAAGAATATCTATCTATCTAACTATTTGTCTATCTATCTATCTATCTATCTATCTATCTATCTATCTATCTATCTATCTATCTATCTATCTATCTATCTATCTATCTATCTATCTATCTATCTATCTATCTATCTATCTATCTATCTATCTATCTATCTATCTATCTATCTATCTATCTATCTATCTATCTATCTATCTATCTATCTATCTATCTATCTATCTATCTATCTATCTATCTATCTATCTATCTATCTATCTATCTATCTATCTATCTATCTATCTATCTATCTATCTATCTATCTATCTATGTCTGTCTGTCTGTCTGTCTGTCTGTCTGTCTGTCTGTCTGTCTGTCTGTCTGTCTGTCTGTCTGTCTGTCTATCTGTCTGTCAATCTATTTGTCTGTCTGTCTGTATATTTATCTGCCTATCTGTCTGTCTGTCTGTCTGAACCTTTAATTCATCTAAAAACACCACTTAGCTTCAGCTCCCTGCAGGTATGAAATGTGTTGAGTTTGAATTTCTGTTCACCATCTTTATATTGAACCGAACCTCAAAGACAACACATTCAGTGGACCCTCATGGACATGACTACTTTTGCACACTCACAGGCTCTGAGGACAATGGGTCAAACATTGATACACACATAAAAGTGTCAAACAACTACACACAAACTTGCCTCATACTTAATTTGTGTATTGACTCAGACAAGTTTTTTTTATTTATTTTTTTTATCTGACAGCAAAAATGCCAATTTCCAGATCAGTTATATGTGTTTGACTGTAAGATTTTTCAGCATATAACTAAGTCAAAAAAGATGAATAAGGCATTGAAAGATAATGCTCCCTAATCACAGGTATTTGTAGTTTATCCTGCTCCTTTGTATTTTCAATCCAGTGCAGCTCTGATGGAATTGACTGCTCCAGATGTATATTATCATCCTGGAAAGTACAATTGCTGTATAACAAAAAAATGATCTCCATCTCAACCAGTTGCAATATCATGTTACTAATATGTAAGTTCATAAATAACAACAATATAATAATATGTATACAGTAAGAAAAAACTCTTTAAAAGATTATAACTTTTAGTTTTCATGCTGCCAAGTCTTATGTGCGTTCAGTATGATGTTGAATACAGGACCTTTTCTTGTAACGGGGGATTTTCTTAAATAATAGGCCTATTGCTGTTTTTACTTTTTTAATCACTGCTCCATCTACAGTCAATAGGCTGAGTGAAAGAGTGTGTGTCAGCATGACTGCAAGCAGCAGGAAGCTGAGAGGTGAAACCTGAGTGTAGAGGAGGGGGTGGAGGAGGGTGTAGGGGTGAAACAGGGAGAGGGGATGCAAGGGGTGAGGAGTGTGGTGAGCCTGGGTGGATGAGCGCTGGTGGTGGTGGTGGTGGTGGTAAGAGAGGGTGAGGGGGGGGGATGACTCGCCGCAGATGTTTATTTAGCTTTCTGCACGGTCAACGGAGAACGGGTTCAGAGCAGGGTGAAACGGAAAGGTGTGTGTGTGTGTGAGAGAGAGAGACGGAGACTGTGTGTGTGTGTGTGTGTGTGTGTGTGTGTGTGTGTGTGTGTGTGTGTGTGTGTGTGTGTGTGTGTGTGTGTGTGTGTGTGTGTGTGTGTGTGTGTGTGTGTGTGTGTGTGTGTGTGAGAGAAAATGTGAAGAGGATGTCTATCTTTAAACAACAGGAGTTTCACAAATGTTGAACTGTTTGAGGAGATGATGGAACAAATAACTTCACCATTTGAAACTTGTCATTGTCAATTTGTCACATAGTTTCCACGTGTGATTTATGGCAGTTATGAAGTGATGGCAATGTGTGTGTCATCTTTAAGCAGTGTGCAAACCGGGTACAGTCAGCAGCTCATTTTTATGCTGAAAACTGTCCTCAGTTTGTGATATAATTATGTATTATTCTTTGATTGCATTTTTTTGTGTCATTATTTGTGGTCCCGTCACTGCTGTACATGTAAAAATAATAGAAACAAATGCAAAACTCTATCATTTTTTTCATTCAAATATATTTAGGAAATATGTTTTTTTTTTTTTGTGGAAACCATTCCAGTTCACATTTAAAGATTGCAGTAAAGCATAGAAGTTACAACGAAGCTGTTTTGTTAGCAAAGTATTGTTAGTACAACAAACAAGGACAGACTTCACATTTTATATGTTGGGAATATGTATGAAGACATTTTTTTTTCTAATTGCAAGGAACTGTAAATTATTCACCACAATAATGTGAATCAACTTTGAGATTATTTAATTGCCTTTCTAAGATCTTATATGAACTAAAATATTATACAATTATACAATAACAGAAATACAGAGACAAATGAAAAGTGTTTGTTTGCACTTTTGTTTGGATATACAAGGGTTACTATAAGTGTACCCACAGAGCCAATAAAAAACATTGTTTCACAGCTGCTTCCAAGGAAAAATCTGTTGCATCAATCACCACAAAAATATCATTAGTTCCAAATTATTTTCTGCAGTAATTCTCATAATGTCATAAAAACTATCTAAAAGACAATCCCAAACTGAACATTAGGGTTAAATGCTTTATTTCAAATACATTAGAAAATTATACTTTTTAGAGAATGATTCATAAGAAATGTAAATGTTTTAATTTCGGGGCAAAGTTATGATGTCCATCAGTGATCTGGTGTTTAAAGTGTTTTATCTTTAGTCTGCTGTGTGACCTCAATAAATTCAGTCTATTTTGACTTATGCAGCCATTTGGGACAGATCTGTCTTATAGAGGAGATATTTTATATGAAGAAGCTTCCTGGTTAAAATAGATAAAAGTACATTAAGATTAACTATAATGCAGGCACTGATGAGTAACTTAGTGTGTGTGCGTGCGTGCGTGCGTGCGTGCGTGCGTGCGTGCGTGCGTGCGTGCGTGCGTGTGTGCATGTGTGCGTGTGTGCATGTGTGCATGTGTGCGTGTGTGGTGTGCACCTGTGTGTGAGCTGTTGTGGCTTGGGAGTGGGCACTCAAGGCCAATGTTCTTCTCCTCCGCCTACGCCTCCTCCTCCTCCTCCTCCTCCTCGTCTTTGAAGAGGAATGAGGATGGGAGAGAGGGCAGCTAGAAGGTCAGAGGAGACGCAGTGATAGGAGGAGTGAGGGGGAGAGAACAGAGGAGGGGGAGGAGGGGGGGCAGAGGGCACAGTGACATTATCTCCAACAACCTCAGCAGCTTCTCTCTGGAAGACCTTGAGTGAGGAGCCTGAGAGTTAAGAGAAAGGTGGTTGTTGCCTGAATTATTATGTCTATTTCTGACAAAATTGAAAGAATTTCTGTAAAACAAGCAGAAAAAGTCTAATTTTATTGTCTCCATCTCCTCCTTAATTCAGTCTCCCGCTTTCTGTCAGGACAAAAACATGGTTTTACTTTTTTTTAACATTTAAAACGATATTTTTTTTTTTAAGACTGGATCAGTTCTACCTTGTTTCTACAAGTAGTTTAAGTAATAAATACCTGAATTAGGAGAAAAGGACTAGCATTACATCTATTTGAAGCTGACAGCTGAAATAGAGACAGTAAATGAGGAAAGAGAAGGAAATGAGTAGGACATCCAACAAAGGGCCCCTGCTGAAACTAAATCGGAGACACTGCAGTTGTATTATATGTGTCTTAGCCCTTAACCATGTGTGTGACTTAATACATGTGTGTGTGTATGAGAAGGGGGGTTGTGCGAAGGGTCAAAGTCAGGGAACGTAGGAGGTACGAACGCTAGTGGCAGCAGAGTTCACCTGCACTTCACGACCTTCACTGACCTCCATCTGTTTATATTCACTGATTCCTGCCTCTCAAAAAAAAGACCTCTGTACACTCACACGTACACATATGGATACACACGCTACAAATATTTAATTGAAATGATTTTTAATTGGCTAATAAACCCGTTTTGTAAAACTTTTCTAGCTCTGTTAAGCAAGACTTTAAAGTATGAAAACGTAAAGATGAAGGTAGGAAATGGTGGTGTAATGAGAAGCTGGAATTGACGTAGGAATGTTCTGATCAATAATAATGATCTAATAATTATAATAATCTTTATTTATACAGCACTTTTCTGAACTTACGTTGCAAAGTGCTTCACATAAAAACAATCCATAATAACAAAAACAAGCTATAGAATCAAACAAGCTACACAAGTAAAGCAAGTAAATCAATGACTGTGTAAGACAAATATCACAAATAAAACAGTTATTGTATCAAAAAAAATAAAAGTGGATCACTAAAACAGGAAAGGCTCCCTGACAAGACTATAACAACAATAGCAGTTATGTGTCTTAAACACTAGGCAACCAGACAGTAGTTTAATAGTTCATCTACTCATCAGGTTAATTGCTGAGCTTTGCTACTTAAAGAAATGCAAGAAGCACATGAAGTTGGTCAATCCGATTGTGCAGATTCACAAGATTTATTTGGAAAGAAACATAATCTGATAATTGAAACAGGAATCATGAATTAGATAAAAACCCGTCCAAATAAAACAAATAAAAGAGTCATGAAATGAATTCTGTATTTCACTGGTTATCTGTGAAGAGAGGGTGAGATGTGATCTTCCTGGAGTCTCGCTGCTGCATTTTAAAGCAGCTGCAGATGAGTCAGAGAAGACAGACTCCCTCCCTATGTGCAGTAGCCAGGACATGAGGTAATACAAGGATGTAAAATAGTCTGTGGATTTGCCTAATGAAGAAAACCCTGCTGCTAATGTGTTTTTTTTGTAATGCAGTCAAAAATGACACCTCAATTTCCAGCATATCTACTGCGGTTTGAGGATAGAAGCATCATCAATACAACTAAGAATATACTGAATGTCATGATTATTGTTTGGTCTCAATGAGAAGTTTTGTGTGTCATCTACATAAAATCTTCTAAATATCGGTCACAGTGGAAGCACATATGATGGCTATAGAACAGGGCCTAAGATGGAGCTTTGGGGCACACCACAGGACATTTGTTGATCTGTGTTGTTGACAATCTCAATCACTTTAAAGCTTTATCCTGAACACCATACTGCATGTTTGAGACAGTCCTAGAGCAGGCAATGAGCAAATATATCAAAAGTAGAAGGATTATTTATATTATATCAGATTATATTAGATTTATTTATATTTACTTGTAGAAGTTACACCCAAAAATAAAGCCCAAGTTATAATAAGCTATCCTTTTACATCCGCGTTGATAAGAAAAGGCCTTACACTGACAAAAACATGCATCTACGGGAACGCTAAATTTCCTTCAGCCTCACCGTCATCTCTAATAACCCCCACAACTCCACCACATTTGTTTCCAACTAAATCCATAGCCGGCCGGGCTTACATGCAACGCGAGAAGCAGCACACACACACACACACACACACACACACACACACACACACATATACACCCTCGCCCCCCGTCTCACTCTCACTTTGTTATTTTTATAATTCAAGATTGGGGTGGGTGCGAGATGAGGTGACAGGGGGAGCGTGGCACTGATAAGGTAGCTAATACCCAGCTTTTTCAAAGGTCAAAGGTCACCCCCCTTGACTGCCGGTGGTTGGGTTGTTGCATGCGTGTAGTGTGTGTGTGAAGGGGAATTTGGGGTAATCAGTGAACGGGTGTTGGGGGGGGGGGGGGTGTTGATTTTTAACATTCGATATTTAGCACAAATTAATGCAAAGAGCTGCAGAAAAAAAACAAAAATGCTTTTTTTTCCTCGGTGACAATAAGCCAAATCAGTGTCCCGGAGGAACAGGAAATCCATCGGGATCATTCTTCTGATCTGCCCCAGCACTCAGACAAAAAACACACACACACACACACACACACACACACACACACACACACACACACACACACACACACACACACACACACACACACACACACACACACACACACACACACACACACACTTGCTGCCACTAAATCAGCTTGTTGATGGAGCCGGCCTCTAATTTTAGCCGCAGTCCCCCTGGCTCCCAACCAGCAGAGCCTTTTGCATGGCCGGGTCCGGTCGGGAACAGGCGGATGAAAAGGTGATTAATAACTGTCATGTCTGTCATGGCACAAGAGGGGAGGGTCTGCAGCGCTGAGGCGGTGGGGGAAATGGAGTTACACGCGAGATGCTAACAGCAGTTGTTGTTGTTGTTGTTGTAGTGCACAGAGGAGGACGGCTGGAGTGTGTGCATGTTATTGTATTTGTTACACACACACACCTCTGACTCAAATAGGTCTCAGTTTATGCAACAGGCAGATAATATGACAAGATTTTGATTATATTAAACTTGAAGTTGCAGCCTAGCAACAGAGAGAAGATAATTAGGATGCAAAAATCAGAGCTGCATTTAACATGATCCGGATGAGTGTGTGATGGTAGTTTGTCTGAATGTGTAGATTTGTTGAGGATAATTTTGATTTTGTATCATCTTCTTTTAAATGAAGTGAATTATCAGTGCAGCTCGTCCTTAAAAAAAAACACAGAGAGAAAGGTGGATAGTGTGTTCTGATGCCCTGATTGTGAAGCTGCACACTGTGTCTGTCTGCTCACTGATAACACAAACAGCGTACACATGAACACACACAAACACACAGCAGCCATTACAGCTGGCCAAACTTAAGTCGTATTCTGATTTTCTTTTAGGTTTTAAAAAAAAAAAATTCTTTCCTTTACTTTGATACAATGGCTGCTTCCACCAAACTCCCATGTTTATGGTTTTAACCTCCTAATGTACCACTTGAGTGAACAGGTTTTCTCTCCTCTCAGGGTACCACTACTATTAAATGACCTGACTGACAATCCCAGATTTGTAGGATCAGTAAATTATTTGCATTTGACCCCAACTTTAATCACAAGGCTTTCTAATAATTTAGATTTAGGTGTAGGTGTAGATTGTTTTTTTTTTTTATTATTATTTCGTCCTTTAATCTTTTTATTTGATTATTTGTTGCTGTTGAGATTTTGATAAAAGCTATATAAGAAAATGTCTTACTATTTATATTAATAGTAGTTAGATAAAAGCAGGATTTGGCTCTACATTTAAATAAAGCGGTCTGATTTTTCTTCTCACATCCGTTTGCGTTGAGGCGTCACCAATTTATGGAAGATGTACCACTAGAGGGCGTCAGGTCAGAGCTCACTAACAGAACTAATCTCACCTGAATTACTCCACGGTGGTTTCAAAATACAGGATGAAATATTGTTTTTTAACAAGGACTTTTACATTTAAAGTTAATCCAGTGCATTTTACTTCCATGTTATCTTGTGTTATTTCACACCGCAAATTTGGAGCAAAGGTTTATCCAATTGAATTTGGTTTAGAAAAAAAAAGTTAGGACCGCTTTGGAATATGTGGAAATGAATGTGCTTTCTACCTCTGTCTCTGCATATGTCATAGTGCGTGTGCGCAGTTCAACTAAACAGCTTACCTGACAAATTTTCAGTGTACTAGAGAAGTTCAAATTGGCAGTTTTGGAAAAAAGCAGTGTTGAAAGTTAAGTATAAGAGAATTGGAGTAACTTTGTCGAGCAGAAATATGCTGATCTTTTTGGTCACACCGGGTTGAATTAAAAAAAAGAAGAAGCTCACACTCCAAAAGCAAATAAAGAAACACAAAAACTGAGATCTTAAAGTTTTTACGATGATTCAAGCCAATTAAATGACCAATAAAGGTGTAAAATGTCAATGTCATGTCTTTAAAAATTACACGTAAAGGGAACTATTTGTAATAATAGTCACGAGGACAAGTTTTGAGTGGCAGAGAGGACGGATGCTTGCAGGTTCTCTACTTGAAAATAATAAATGTTTCAGATTTAGCATGGCTGAATGTGGATATTTAAATGTAATGCCAAAATATGTTTCACACTCTTTCACTTGCTGCTGTGAATTTCACATCTTACATGACTCACACACCCTTTCTCCTTCACGCACACACACACTCACACTGGTGTACACACACTCAAACTAGCGTACACACCCCGACACCCAACACCCATATATTGTATTACTTGTCAGTGCCGTGTAGAAGGGTTTAATCTTAATTAGCAGCCAACATTAGAGATGTTTAGACGTGTCTGTCGGCACCAATCACTTAGAGACAAGCTGGTTTCCAGTAAATCAAATGCAGTTGACCTTGTTCCTTTGATGATGACCCAGTTTGCACCTGTTCGATCCGCAACAGGTAAATTCCTATTATGAGAAAAAAAAAAGGTGGAAGCAGGGAGAATATACTGCAAAGTTACAGGAAGACACTGCAGGATTGTAGGAAGTACATTGTGTATGACGCTAAGCAGGTAAGCTGGACTTCAGTGCACATGTGCATGCACTGAAGCATGCACGTGTGTGTGTGTGTGTGTGTGTGTGTGTGTGTGTGTGTGTGTGTGTGTGTGTGTGTGTGTGTGTGTGTGTGTGTGTGTGTGTGTGTGTGTGTGTGTGTGTGTGTGTGTGTGTGTGTGTCCATGTGTGACCTCAGTCTGTCCACCATACTGTATCTCTGCAGACAGTGTATCCCCTTGTGAGTGGGAGGCTCCTTTCGTTTGATGGGGTTGACAGTCGCCTCCTCTCTCCCTTTGGCTTCAGATCAGTGGCCAGGGCTTGTGTTGTGTCAAAACGACCTCGAACCGGGTGAAATGTATCCAGATTCTTTATAATATCTATTTTCCAGCAAGTGGTAAAGTTCCTTCAAAGAATCACCCCATTTAATAAAAACAGATAACCACGCCTTGGGGTGGTTTATTTCATGTATACTTTTGTTAATAAGATTACTTTTATGGAATTTCCCTCCTGAAGGTGTATGCATCTCCTGTCAAAGTCACTCTGGCCTGTTCTTCAGTCTGTAGTTACACTCACTCACCACTGTGCTGATGTCTCCGAGAGAACAGTGCTGAGGTCCAAAAGTCGTACTCGTGTACTAACACTCACTATTTTGAGTGCATAAGTTCGTTCACGCTGTCAAGTACAGAAACATGCAGTGCTCTACAAGTACCAGGATGATGCAGTCAAAACGATCTGAAAAATTAGTGTGAAACATTGGACACTTTCCACTCTAAACGGTCGCCATCTTGGCTGTGTAGAGGAAGGGGCGGGGCCACGGACGTAAATCATTTTCAAATTAAGCCTTCTGAGGAAGCTGCATCTGTTGCTGAAGACCAAACAAAAGTGTTTCTTTTTCACGACTGCTGCTGGACAGAAGAATCAGTGTGTTCACTTGAGTTTGTTAAATAGTGGGCACATAAACACTTTAATTTCTGGGTAAAAAAATTAAAGCTACACATAAGTTGGCGGGTGATGTACTCATGCTGAGGTCAGTGCAGAACAGCAGTGTGGGATCTGAAACAACACTACACAAGTAAGAGTCCTAACATGTATGTGCACTATTTGTTAGTGTACCAAGGGGAAGTCTGTCATTTGGAACAGAGAACTAATGTGAATGCATTTCCATTATTTTTAGACACTTTAATTTACCAATACTTTACTGAATATTGAAAGTAAGATTGCAATGTGCATTTTTTTTAATCTCCCATTACTTTCTGGATTTAATGGTGTAAGATGAAAGAATAGATAGTCTGTTCCTCTTTATGACTGTATCTTAAGCTTTGATCCTAAATCAAACCTTTAAAATTGTATCACCTTAAAACTAATCACTGATAGAGGATTATACGCTACTCCCGCGGGGGTCGGCCCCTGTCGAGATGACCGCAGAAGCGATGGTCAGCTGCCAAACCCATCGGTCAGGTTCTCCTCGATCACATGACCCGGTTCACGTGACCCAGTGGGGGCAGCCAATGGTGTTGCTGCCCTCGCCTCTTCATGCAGTGGGAAAACATTCCAACAGCTGGCCTCGGACAGTTCCAGAAACATCTGCAACGTCCGCCACTGGTGAGAATCCCCCCCTGCCGCCTCAGAACATAACCTTATGATAATAGTCGGTGGATTAGGAACGATATTGAAAGGCCGCTTCCATTGCTCTCGTGTCTCATGATGCATTTCAAAAGGTTGTGGGAGAGCATGAAGCTTTTTGAGCTCCCTCATCGTATCAACCTGACACACAGCATGGACTTGTCTGCAGAGGTGCTGGGGTTCCTCCTTATCTTAAAGCAGATCAGGGTGTGTGTGTGTGTGTGTGTGTGTGTGTGCTGGAGAGCAGTCCGTAGCCTTTGACATATTGTTAATTTGAAGAATGTTTGAAGTATGATGCAACATCAGCTGCTCTCACTTAGCTTTGAGCCGCTTTCCTCTTGAAAAGTCCCCCCCTTCTCAAGTTACCACGGAGACAGCACAAAGTACCACACTGTGTGTCGGTCATGGAACGAAAAAATGCCTTAAATGCCTCGTTAATGTGATTAAACCTGTAACGCACGTTTCTTATGGCAACCCTTTGAAATATTTTACGCTGGTCATTTAAACTGTAATAATAATAATAATTGAGGGCCATTCCAAATTTCCAAACCCAAAATGTGGAATCGATGAGATCCATATCTGTTTTGGAAATTTGTGCTTGGTAAGTGCACCACTGAGGCACCGTCTCAGGCTGTTGTGAATAATATTCAGTTTTGTGCATGGCTTCTTTGTTGTGATGTGGATGTTAGCATATAAGTGGGTGGAATAAAACTGTGTTTTCCCAATTTTCCAAAATCTGCTGGTGAAGATCAGATTGTTTCCACTGAGTTTAATTTGTTTCTGTTCGTTCTAACCTGGAGGAAGGCGTTTCACTAAACCTCTTCATCCTCTTGTCATGATGTAATACGAAGGGTTTTTGTTATCTCTGATTGCAACCAAAGCCACACATACCCCATTGTTAAGGTGAAGTTATGACAAGCTGAGTAGTCAGTGTGAAAGAAAGGCGTTTGTCTGCTCTAGCCTCGACATTACCCCTGACTCGTGGAAGACATTGCTTCCTCATTCGCATTCTCTTCCGTCCACGTGTTCCTTCTTTCATTCTCATCATTTTCCTCGTTGAATGAGCTCATTTCTTCATTTACCTTTAAGTTTGGCTGCAAGCCACCGTCGTCTTCCCTTTGGTACACTGCCAGCTCTTTAGCAGAAGTCTTTTGGTGCCTCGGTGCCAGTTGGAGGTTCACATGAGCAGCATGATGACTACTGATGCTGGATGTTGATAAACAAATTGAGGACAGGATTCATGGCGCCTGACCTGGCTGCAGCTGCACACGCGGCGTCAGGTAGATCAGCGTTGAGATGAGTTTCACCCACAGTCACTGTGATCATGGCAGAAACACATTTGAATAGTACAAATCCATTTGACATCTGTTGTAAATGTTATTAGTGCCTTTCTGTGCATTTATATTTCAAAGGCTGTGATGGACAGTTAATGAACAGGCACAATGTTCATGTCATCCTCTCTCTTCATGAGTAGTGTCAATCATAACACCGACATAGTATACGTTTAACGTAATTAGAGGAATGTTGTGAGTTATTAGTTAATAACTATAGAAATATAACAGATTGTTTTATCTTTTTTTGCTTTGAGCATTGATTAAGTGAAAACAATAATAACACAACAGACCCAAACAAATTAACTGATGATTAATAACTGATAAATAACTGGCATGTCATATATATATATATACATATGATATCATTATCATTTATATTTATTTATGTATTTATTTATTACAACAGGTCAAATAATGGATGGGTATAAAATTGAATGATACATATATGCTATTTACAAGGACTCTAAAATGTATTTTTCTGGATAGTTTAAGCACTTTTGGAACGCATTACATGTTTATACAAATCAATCAGCAGTTGAATGGAAAATAATAAGAGACATTAATAGTGGGGCATAAAACTGAATAACTCAGCTTTGATTTTTGTATAAAGATCTCATGACAAAAATGTTGCAACTCACATATTATTATTGTAACCAAGATAGAAATGAACTTGTCCAACCGATGCTGGATTTTTGGTGCCGAATCCAATTTTTTTAGGAAGTAAAAGAAATCTAAAGTGAACACATTGGCCCGAAGGTATCAAGCACTTGCGACAAAGACAATGGATGCTGTGTATTTTACATGTTATGGTTTCATGTTAAGCTTTATCATCGAGAATAACATCAATGCACTTAAACTTCACTGGGAATGTAATAATTATGACAACTAAAATAAGATACTTTTACATTTTAGAATTATCCCAAGCCTCTTTTTCTGTATGTTGTGTAAAAATAGTTTTAATATCAGACAACATATACACCATATACCGACATACCTGTGATAGGCCAAGAAATGATTGTGAGTGTGTGTGTGAGTGTGAGTGTGTGAGTGTGTGTGTGTGTGTGTGTGTGTGTGTGTGTGTGTGTGTGTGTGTGTGTGTGTGTGTGTGTGTGTGTGTGTGTGTGTGTGTGTGTGTGTGTGTGTGTGTGTGTGTGTGTGTGTGTGTGTGTGTGTGTGTGTGTGTGTGTGTGTGTGTAATTAACAGAAGTGCTCCATGACAGTTTACTGTAAAAAAAAAAAAAAAAAAAAAAAAAAAAAAGAAGGAATCTTTCATCTGTCTGCTCCATCAAGCAGTACACTGAAGTTATAATTTGCAATGGCATTGTCTTTGACCCCTCACCTACATGAAGTGACCTCAGGGTCTGCGCTTGTCTTTCAACTATGAGCACTGGGGCGAGCCCTCGAGCAGCTAGCCTCTGGGTCAGCTCGGATAAAAGCTCTCCATTATAGGAAAAGGAAATGGCACATGTTGAGTTTGTTTTACATGCAGCTTAATGGATTCCCGCTTATGCACGCATGTGTGAACGTCCGCTTCCCTTCACCGCTGGCCTGGCGGCACAGACACACGTGACCACGCACACGCGCCGTGCCTGGGGACAGGATGGGCACCCACACATTATGCCCTCAGTGCCGGGGCTCGGGAGGCGCAAAGGCAGGCACTGTGGGTACAATAGAAGGATGTGGTGTATTGTTATAGCCCATGGGGCAACGGGGCGAGGGCTGCCAGGGTGCGAACGTCATGGTTTGACACATGTGACGAGGCCGATGACTGATGGTAGTAAGAGCTAAACCCGGGCACGTGGAAACAAACCCGAACTGTGGACTTGAACTTTTCACTGCGGTTTATATAACAGCATGTTATCAGCGACATAATAAGGTCAGAAATGGAAGGAGAAAAGGTTATTAAAATGACCAGTACTGAGCAGGTGCGGATCAGCATGTAGTTTTTGTAGCAAATCAGCCACAGCTCATTAGCCAAAGTCCTTTGGATCCTCCTGAACTCAGCCTTAGCACCAATTGAGCACATTTCAACTGTCTTTAGGAGCCATGTATAATTTGATAGGGCGACATCAATGGGAATGTAAGTTGGAGTGGGCTAAACTGTGGAATGTGCCACAGCCAATCAGGCGCCTCAGTCTCAGGCTGACAGCCAATCAGGTCATGGCACTTCAGGGTTCCCGGGAGACCGCTGAACTCCATGCAGAGGACATTTCTGAAGAGATCATGAACTTTTCACTCCAGGAGATCTCTGCTTCCTTTTCTCTTTGCATATATTGCTTTTTTTTCTGCCTTCGAGAAGTATGTCTCTTTGGTGATTATATTTTGCCTCATGCCAAAGAAATGTTTCCTCTCTCTCTCTCTCTCTCTCTCTCTCTCTCTCTCTCTCTCTCTCTCTCTCTCTCTCTCTCTTTCTGTCTATCTGTCTCCCCTCTGTCCCCCACCCTCTGTCTCACTCCAGTGATGGGAAAAGAGCTGCAGCAGGAATTTCTGTGTCTCTGAGTGCTGTTTGGTTAGACAGAGTCATATAACACGGTTATGGCGCGTTCACATGTGCCTGAGCGTTGAGGCTGTAACAGCTATTTACATTAAAGAGCCCAGAGCGGGCAGCGCTGGGGCTCCCAGCCCTCCATGGTTACATTAAGTGAAATAGAATCGGCCTAACCCTCACCACTCAACACACTCTGTCTCTGTCCCAACACTTTGTCTGTCTGCCTCTCTCTCACACACTCTTTCCACGGTCCGTCTTCATCAAGGTCTCGGAGGTAACTCGGTCACTTTAGCACCATTTCCTGCCCCCCCCCCCCCCACTTCCTCCCCCCCGCCAATGCCATCTTTCTTTGAGGGGGATGCTGGTGATGTTTTCACCCTCATCCCAGCAGCATCGGGCCGCTACACAAACTTGGAGGTCCACGTGAAGCAAGCTTTCAAAACAACGGAAGTGTTTTAACATCATGCACAGGCGACGTCACATCTGTCATTGGTAAAGTTTCTCTGGCTCGCAGCCACCTTCCCTCGCAGTTTGCACCCCATATTGCAACATCTGGCAGGAGTGGAGGTGTGCCTCACCTCCACCTTTACCTCTTCAACTCTGCTATCCAGCTGTTTTGGCCCAAAATTACAATCGGTAGGTATATGTCTCCTATGTTCAGTCTCCTGCTTACACATGCATAGTTGTAGTTCTTATGATAGAAATCTGGGAATAGATTAATACTTATTCACTTTCTTGCTGAGAGTTGAATGAGAAGACCAGTACAATTCTCATATCTGTACGGATCGTATCATAAATGTACCTGTCACTTCCTGTTGTGCTGTTTTTTCCGGTCAGATGGTATGCAGTTTGTTTTGATGATGCAATGATGATGATGATGCAATTTTGTTAATGAAGAGAGTTTTGTTTGGAAAGTCTTATTTTGTCCCATAAAACCTTCAGCAGAACTTCTATTAAACACTTTTATTATTCATTAATGCGATCACAAAAATCAAAATTTACCCCTTCACCGATTTTCATCCTTTGGAGAATCAGACAGATATTGGCTTTGGCTGCTGTTGAAGGACGCTCAGTCGCAGCCAAATATCTCCTTCACACACACACACACACACACACACACACACACACACACACACACACACACACACACACACACACACACACACACACACACACACACACACACACACACACACACACACACACACACACACACACTGAGTTACCATGACTAATACCATACCTCTTGGCAGGCACAGGCTGAGTCAAAGGTCAGCTCTGTGTCAATAAACAGGGGAGCATGTGATTGGCTCCATGGTGACTCAAATCATTACTGTAGCCTAATTTAATTGGTTGTAACCTGGGCTGCCATCTCTGAAATTATCTTTTAGTGAGGGATTTTGTAAAAATTTAAGACACAGAAATATACCACAGACATTATTGATGTTATTTTCCTGAGTGACTGGGGTGTATAACACTCAAGCATACATGCACATAATAGGGTCCCATCAAGTTAAACTGAATGTGAAGCAGTTGATAACAACTTTAAGATTGATAGAGGTCTTGATATTTTCCAGCATTATTTGGATTTGTCCCCTGATGTGAGCCGAGTCCCGACTTTGACCCTGCTGATATCGAATACTTTCCTTTTTAACCTGTTGGTGGCTTTACCTCCAGCTTGCTCCAGAAGACAGGTATAGTGTTTCTCCCTGACTTTTACACTGTGCTTGACCCCGCCACATAGAAAACATGTTAGATAATGGGGCCGGGTCGGCCAGTGGGGCCAAGTCACGGCGTTTGATCGTGAAATCCTGCATGCGGCTGAACTGCATGGAAATCTGATTATAACCTTGGTGACAAAGCGATAGGATCCACGAGGCTTTGTTTCAATCAGATGTGACAGGCCTAGTTTTTGTCCACGGCTCCAGCACAGCGGGATCCCCCCGGCCTATAGGGCTGAGTTAGAGTATTAGATAAAGTGCCGGAGAACCTAATTGAATGCATCGGCCGAGGGTGGTAGACAGGCATCTGATTGTGCGCTGATAACCGATACCATTTACCTTATTTAACCGCTCCCTCTGCCCTGCGCTCCATGTAACACCTCGGGTTTTTTTTTTTAACTCATTGGATGATTCGATATCTGCGGCTCCAGATATGTTTATGTGCCTTTTCAGGGTGCAGGAGGAGAGAGCGATGCAGTGGCCAGAAAATCAGCAACCTGAAGGGTGAAAGTAGATTCCAGTAGTCAGGAATTTCTAAGCATAACAAACATGTCAGACCTATTTAGCAGGCAACAGCAGGCCACTAGCCGGAGCTGTGAGGTGTATATTTTTTCTGATTAAGCTTTTCTATGCTCATGTTGCTGCACTTTATAACAATTTACTTTAAATACATTAAAGCTTCAAACATTTTGCTTTGCCATCACCATAAAAAATAAATGAGCCTTTTGGAAGAAATGAAGCAGAGAGATTGTGATTAGCAGCTCTGTTCTCTTGTCTGTCTGTCTGTCTGTTTTTGCTGTACCAGAAGTGGATTTCCCTCAGATAAACATACAGATAAAATTCATCTGTGTCCTTTTAACTTATGCCAGAATATTACTCTCTCCGTAAGGCGTCCATTTTATTATATCCTTTTTATTCTATACATTGATCAAGCAAAGATTCCTATCACTGCTCTAAATAAATTATCTCCTGGAGTTTTCAATCTGTTTCTTTCCCCTGAGGTCATGGATATTGATATCAAACGGGAACATTTCACACCAAAACACCTCATCCGCTCTCTCCACGTGTCTCCCCTGGGGATATTGAGCAAAACAGGGATGAATTGAGTGACCATAAAAAGGCCAGCGCGCCGATAATTTCCCAGCCATCTGCGAGAAATGTAACCTTTCCGTCGCTCTCATGATGTCAGCGGGGCTGTTGGGTTCAGCGGGGGATTGGGGCTAAAGCGCTTGTGGCGGAGCCAAGGTAAACCGTTCCAAATGGAGCACAGCGCGGGAAAAGGGACACCGTCGCAACAAAAGGAGTTAGATATGGATCGTTGGGTCTGCGCACCGGCCGCAGCTTGAGCCAATTATTGGTGTCATCTTGATCCAATTGAATCAATCTGAGAGTGGGGGAGGTGCAGTGGTGGACGGGTGCAAACGTTGGTCAAATATCCTGAGCTGACTGAGGAGCTGTCACCCCGTCCACCAACCGCCCACCTCTCTTCATACCTCCATACCTACATGATCATAGAGAGATTGAACTTGTGACCAATATTTAATCATTTCCATGCAGCCATCTTCAGTTTATAGTCTGCAGTCACCTCACAGATACTGCTTTTAGCTGCAGAGAGTGTGTAACCGAGAAAGGATTATGACACAAAGTGAGGGAAGATTTCGTATTATTCAAATTTTAGGTGTCTACAGCAGGTTCTTTTTTTCTGTGCCAGAATCGTCTACTTCGTCTCTTCCTCTAAAAATGTAACAGGAGATATGGCCAAGCTCTCATTGCCTTGAGGCACTGGATCCCTCTGCTTAGCAGGACTTAGTGTTTCAACACTGTTTTGTTTTTGTTCTGTTTTCTAAGGTGGTCCAGCTACACTGTTGTTTCAACACTTTTTTTTATAATCTTGTATTCACAAGTTGAGCATGACTTACCACGAATGCTCCACATTCACAGTTACACACCATAAAGCGGCTCTTTACAAAACTAAAGCCCCCCTCTCTCTGCAGGAATCTTTCAGGCAACTGAACCATTTCAGAAATTTAGGAACCTTACCTGTGTTTTGACCAGAGAAACCAGGGTCTATATTTAGATCCTTCGCTCTTTGTGCCAAAAAAGTACCTGTTGTGAGGGAGTTGTTGCAGTGAATGAGAAGAAGTCTGTGCAGCCACTTCCAAATGTTATGTTTGCTATACTGTGTCCACAAAGAAAGCATTGCATAAGCAGTGATTTAGCAGAGTAGCTCAGTAGCTGTAAGTTAAGTGTATTAGCACCACTGCAGTCCAACACAGCAATGATGCATTAAGGGTTGTATTTACAGGCATATGGTTTGAGCAAGCAGCAACCTTCAAGACCAACACCGAAGTGCCATAAACTGCAGTACCTCGAATGGCCACTTGAAGCCAAACGTGAGTCACGCACCATAGACACCCCATGTTAAAAAGTTGGACAAAAAAAAACGGTTTTGGTCTCTTTAGCTAGTAGTTAATGCATAATTAAGGTAAGGCGGACTTTGAGTAACAGGTGGATACCGTCACAGACACCTATAGGTTTCAGCCATCACTGTCAACCACAGTCATACAGAGAGAGACTCTCCAACAAAGCTGGTTCAATCATCCATCCATTATCTACACCCGCTTTATCCTGAGCAGGGTCACGGGGGGTGGGTGGGCTGGAGCCTATCCCAGCTCACTTTAAGGCAAAGGCAGGGTACAACCTGGACAGGTCGCCAGTCCATCACAGGGCCAACACTTACAGACAGACGGAAACAGAGAGTATTCACGCTCTCATTCACACCTGAGGGACATTTGTAGAACCACCATTTAACTTGAGGTGCATGTTTTTGGATGGTGGGAGGAAGCTGGAGTACCCGGAGAGAACACACGCAGGCACAGGGAGAACCTGAAAGCTCTGCACAGAAAGGCCCAGGCCCAGATTCAAACCCCAAACCTTTTCATTGTGAGGCAACAATGCTAACCACTGCACCACTGCACCACCCTGGTTTAATCAACCAGGCTTCATTCGGTCCGTCTCAGCTCCACCGACACACCACCTCTTAGCCCATTTTTTGATTAGTCAGGAGTTTGGCGAACTGAGCTTCAAACAAAACTGCTTTTCAGGAAACCTGTGGGTGATGTCATGGAGGCTGTGTCCATGTTTTTATACAGTCTGAGTGTGAGTAAATTACTACGGTCATATTGACTTGAAATGGAAGAAAGTCCATTAGATGTGTGCAGAGAAATAAAAAATGCAGCTGCAACACTTCCAGTGTAGAATTCATTTACTAATCTGTCAGTTAATCCTGGTGACTGTTTCACCCTGAACACATCTGCACTTGATCTCAATATGATGATGATTTGTTGTTGTACAGTTTCTTTCCAAAATACTACATAATGAATTCTGCTCCATTTTTCATTGCAGCACAAGCAGTAGCCTTCACCCGCTGGCTGTGCTCGCGGTGGTCGGTGCAGCTCGGGTTCAACACAGCAGAACTTCCACTGTCACAACAGCCCGTTTAAATTCATAGAGCATCAAATACTTGTTGGCATCTGGGTCGAAGAAGGAGATCATAGACGAAGTAGAGAGAGTAACAATGTTTGCGTAGGGAGGAGGTTTGAGACATTTGGTCGAGTCAGTAAGAAAGCAGAAGTCAACGTGGATTTCTCATAAATAACATAATTAAGTTATGAATTTAATGTGATGCAAATAAAATAAGTAAAGTAACTTAAGTGAAATTAGTAATGTTACATTGGTAAAATATCTTATTTCAACCCAAACCATGATCTTTTCCTAAAACTTTGTTGTTTTGGCGTCCAAACTTAAGGCACCTTGTGTGTATATCTGAGATGACAAAACGGTTGAATATGAAGCTCTGGGATGAGAAGAGATTGGTCACAACACAACACATACATAAATATGGAGGAGGAGGCTTCAAGCAAGAACAAATAAAGCACTCAACAGAGTCTGCTCTTTGGTCACAAGCTGTCTGTCTCCTTTCTCACCTCTGCGTGTCTCCTTTGCATGTATTCTATGATCATATCATCTATTTTAAACAATACCAACGTTCATCTAAAAAAAAAAAAAAAAAAAAAAAAAGAACAGCTCAATGTCTCCATGTTTCTGCTTCCTTGTGTACAAAAACAGCATCTCTTTTTTATATGTGACTGATTTGCCTACACTACATGGTTATTCAGACGTGACCCAAATGCAACAAGGAACGTACACATTTTTTTTACTTATATTTCCTTGTTCCCATGGCTCCATAGCTCCTGGACTGTTTAAAAAGGCAGTTGTTCTGCTCAAGAGCATCCCATCCATGAAAACCATGATAAGGACACTCAAACACACACACATGCAGACTCACAGTGTGCAACGACTCTGGTCTAATCAATGTTTCAATCTCCAGAAGTCTGTTTAAATAATTAAGGCTTGGGAAAAACAATACACATGAGCGGCTATTATTTTTCATCTAAAGCCAGGTCACGTTCCCAATTACTCTAAAATGTTGCGATGACATGCTTTCTGTTTTCACTGATAATATTTATATTATTCCAGGTAATGGGCTTTGGCAGGCAAAGTGAATAAGATGGTCACTCTTAACAGCAGTTTCAATTAAAGTTGTGACATCAAAGCCGCACAGAAAACAGTTTCATTTTATTCTTAAGATTATTTTCTTTTCTTACAGACTCCATAATTTCCGAGCAATAATACAAAATTTAAATGTGCTACGAATGTGTTTTTTTATGCAATTTTTACACTTTTGAATCCCTTTCTGTTTTTACTTACAGTTTCACATGCTGTACATCATTTAACTACACATATTATTGACGTGTTTCTGTTGATATCAGTCTGTGGGTCTTTTAACAGTTGTTGCCATAATTGACTTCCTCTCCCAGCAGCCCTGTGATGTTGTGGCAACCCTGGAAACCAGCGTGTGCATCTACAGGATGGTAGCCAATTATTTGGAGCCCACTCCAGTTTTCCAAATTAAAAATGGCCTCCTTCCACTGTTGACCTTGGATCAGCTTTCCAATTCTTATTATTATTAGGTTATTAACACAAACCCCTGAAAGTATCTTTTTAAAGTCTAAAACAAATTCGATTAGGCCTCTTTACTCGCACCGGTGCAGACATACCTATCGCTGTCTAACTCCTGTCTGCTCCCTATTACCTTCGACACTGAAGTCAGTGAGAGAGCCCGGACCTGAAAGCCTATATCCCCCTGCACACTGGACAAGGTAGTGGGGGGGTGCCGGGTTTGCAGCACATTACCGCTTTATTGAATTAATTACGATAAGGATCATAACTTTAAACGCGGGGTGAGGCGCGGGGCGTTCTTCGCCGCGGATCGCTCCGAGCAATTTCTCCCCCGAACGACGGTGGAGGGGTTATTGGATCTGTCAGGCCTGAACTCTGTGGCATGGTAACGAAGTCCATAAGGTAAGCCGAGGTTGGGCACAGTTCGCCGCGCTGATCCCTATATGCCTGCAACACGGGGAAATTTGTACTACATACTGAACAAATAACAAGAGAAGGAGAGGCAGAGAGAGGCAACTGGTGAGGCCTTGTTTTCATGGTGCCTCAGTCCAAAGGCCCAGAGGGTCATGTGGGGTTATCCTCAGGTCTTGGGCAATATACAGTTCCAGTAGATGCAATGAAGTGTGTCATTATATTATGATGCTGCTTGGATGTTGCAGAAAATCCCTTTTTTCCCTGCTTACTGAGCTCTCACTTCTCCCCAAAGGGCTGTATGTTTGTAGTTCATACACGATTTTTGTATTCTTCTGTGGGGTCCAGATATCCCCCTGAACCTAGTATGTGGTCAGTTATGGTGACTTCGGCAGGACCACATCAGTCAGGGAGCTATTTTTAACCTCTGCAGCTGAATTAAGGTTAAAACGAGGTAAAAGAAAGGGTTGGGGTCAGCGCTGGCGTGCTGTCATGTCAAGTCAGGAGGTTAAAGAGACAATATGAGTCAACAAAATGACAATTCAAGGATGTGTGTGTGTTGGAGGAGAAAACTCTGACCTCCTATGCGGTGCACTTCAAAGAATTCCAGACCCCATTGAGAGTCCTTTCTTATTTCCACCATGCGTACCCGCCAGCAACACGGAAAGTGGTTCTGCGTGGTAGTGAGAAACATTTGTGGTTCTGTTACTGGATAACAAAAGGCTTTAGCACACACACGGTGGTGTGCACTGAGTTGAGGAAGGAAGGAAATCACCACGGGTTAGTCAGTTTCGGATTAGCCGGCATATTGATCAATCGCTCCCCCGGGCTGTTGATGATACGCAGATAGCGTTTTTCATGGCTCAGAGCGCCAACCAACATTTTAGCACGTCTGACAGATGTGTGTCCTTCTGCGTGTCCACAGGCTGGTGTCTGTGTGAGTATGGTCGAGAGTTAAATATGTGCAGATGTATCATAATATTTTCACTGTAAGAAAGCGTCTTTGAGGCACAATAACCTGCAGCTGAATCAGCGTGCTGCCCCGCCACGTGAGGGCCTTTCATTTGAGGGATCCAGCTATCTGGAGAATGTGTAGGCTCGCTCGGGGTAAAAGCTGGACTGCCCTCATACCCTGTATATTCAATATACATTAATCCCCTCTGACATCAGTTTAAAATCCTTTTTTTTTTTCCTTTCATCTTTGTTTTTCAACATGCATCCATGCTTTGACGCTACCACCCTCTCTGCACATCTTTTCACCTATAAATATGGTTGTTGGCACACCCGTTAAAGCACTGCTGATTATACACAAACCTATGCATGTACACGAAACAAGCCTGTTTGACTGCGTGCAGCGCTGCTCCTGTTTACTTGATAAAGGGAGCAACAAGTCTGCTGATGTGGTATTCGGGGGAAACAGTGGGGAGATGAGATGCAATCGCAGGCTTGTACAGCTGGCTCTTGTTCAGCTGCTCGACACTGACGAGGGGGGAGGAAAACTAATTCCCAATGAAAATACATCAGCATCAAAGAGCTTCTAATAAAGCCTGAGAATGGAGGCTGCTACTTTAAATAGGTTAGGATGATTTTTTGATGGCTGCCCAGCTAGAACTTTAGAATTGCGGTCTTGTGGTCATGGTAAAGACATCAGAATGAATGTGAATGTATTGAGTGTTTCGTATTGAAAACACAGCAGCAGCTTGTGTCGCTGTGTTGTTTTTGGGTCTTTGAGAGATCATTGCAAGATTTTGTGGATTTGCTTTGGAGGCGCAGAGTGCGATTTCAGGTACATCAGCTGCAACTGAGCAGGTTTAAGCAGTAAGGCTTGAGTTCACATCATGTCATAGTTACAGTAGCTAAGAGTTTATTTCTTGTAAAAAAAAAAAAAGTGTCATGTCAACATCATAATTACAGGGACTGTGGAAGTCGTATTTTTCTGAAAGCTTAGAGATATCCTTGTCAGGTATTACCGGACCCAGATTCATTGTGTGAATATAAGGGTCTGGCGACACCTCAATGGACATAGACCACAAGTTAATTTTGAATCAGTTGGAGCAGCCTTTAACCAATCAGCATTGACCACCGTATATCGAATGTTTTGCTCCGAAACTCTATCACCGCCATTGTTGGAACAACTTCAACATCACGGCATTTAGCCACCCCCACTGGTCGTTGAGGGGTTGAGAAAATGCAAACAGGGTTTCCAGACTATAATCACAACGAAGACTGCAGCCATGAGCCACAGTTGAGCAGAGTGAGGAAAGAAGTGTCCAAATTGGTCAGTAAAATGTACAAATATGGATGTCTCACATTAGCCAAAGTCCATTGTAAAGCGCAATACCCTGGGCTGTTTAATGGGCATAGTGCTGTATTGAACAAGCACAGAATTTTTAACCTGTTTTGTTCTGCAAACTGCTTGCTAAAATCACTTTTAGCAAAGAGTTTGCTTTCTATAAAGTAAACACATTTATCTGAAGTATATATTAAAAAGTATTTAATGTTTGTGTCTTTGTATTTTTTTTTAGCTTTCATTGATCAAGACAGCTGGAATCATTAACAAGTGCAATGCAGCATCACAATAAGATTGTCTGCTGCCATCTTGGGTTGTTAGATGACGTAAATGATCACAAGTCATAAACATGGTTATCTTTTTCTACTATTAGCTTCCCTCCCACATCTGAGCGCAGTGTTAGGGATCACATGTAGTATTTCCAACTCCAGACTTTTTCATGTTTCAGCAAAAACATGTGGCTTGTCATAGCAGGAAAAACAAAGGTGATAAAATTAAAAACAACTGCATTCCATTGAGGTGAGCTCCTTCCAGGGTCCTGCTATTGTGTGTGTTATCTCACTGTCATTGCTCACTGAGAGTACTGAGCCATCGTTAACTAAATTTGTTTCACCTGTGCTTTTCCTGCTATGACAAGTCAAGATGTTTGCAGTGAAAAGGCCCATTGTACTTGTGTATAGGAGTCCAATTAAGAGCTTAACTGTAATATAGGTACTGTAAACTGACCTCAGAAAAAGCAGTGGCAAACTGACGTCAGGGCTCACTGGGGTTTTTGAATGTACGGTCTTCGTCAGCACATTCAGCCTGATTGAATTGTACCCTAAATGGAGATTGTTTTGTCAAAGAAATGCACGGTGCATGAGATTCAATTTCAAGATACTTTTACCAGCTTTCACACCATCTGCCTGTCCAGCAGCACACAGAAGCAGTCATATTTTAGTTTAGAGATGCAAAACAACTACAAAAAGAGACACAAAACAACTGCAAACTTGCCAGTTACATGAGTTTTACACAAAATCTGATGTGTATCTGCACAAGTTTTAGATCTATAGTGAAATTGCAAATGCTCATTCACCAGTAGTAACAAAAACATGTGTAACTCAGGTGATGATAGTGATCAAGCAACATCACTTGGAACACTTACAACATTTACAGCTTCACGCTGCTCCGTGCACAAGATGGTGCTGCACAGCGGGAACAATACCAGAACTTTTTGATTGGACCTTGTACACAATATATGTAAAGTACACACGAGGGCCAAGTCATGTGTTTAAACATGTATGTTGATTTGAATACTTTTTTTCACCAGCAAAGCAGAAGAGGGTTCATTGTACAACTGTAGATAAACAGATGTTATTATATTGTGTGATCTCAGCCCTGGTATACGTGCATAACAAATGACCCCGCCGTTCATCCATCCTTCCCTCCCCTCCCTCTTTCCATTCTATTTGCTGAATAAATATTCTGCTGGAGCACAGACTCTCTTGGATTGACAGCCTCTCTGAACCCCACAGAAAAGCCTCTTTCTTTCACACTCTGGACCTTATTGGCTGAGCTATCTCTCCATCTTTGGCCCAGTTGAACCTCTCCACTTTCTGGCCCGCTCTCTATCTTTACATCTCCGTCTCCTTGCCTCTCTTTCCCCCTCGGTCTACATGTTTCTGTCCTCATCTAGCCCTTCTGATTTTTTTCCCAGTCATTTTATCACCTTTTCCTACATTTCTCTCTTTGCCAAAACACATATTTTTACAGAAAGATTGAGACGTGGAAGTGCTGGAGGCCCTTGGGAATGACATATTTTCTTGAGTTGATCTCTTTATCTATGCGCTCGCCTGCCTTTGTGTCACATTTCTTTTTGTTTTCCCTCTCTTTGTCTTCCGTGTGGGTCTGTAGTAGTGCTATTTATGTATTTTCTCACTTGTCACCTCAATATTTGTTGTGCCACGGTACAGTAAATGTTTCTGATGGAGATAGGAGCCGCTGGAAGAAGCGCTCCGTCATTTGTTTTGTGTTTATTTTGTTATCCTTCCCTCACTCTCTTTCTCTTCATCTCCGGGATGCGAGCAGGGCCCGAGTCTTTATCTGGTAGCCAAGTTTACACACTGGAAGGGGAGAGAGGCTTCAAACAAACAGCTTCGCTACTCTTAACGTAAACACCAGCACTTTAACTAGACCAAATATTTACCTTCCGCCCCCGTTCATCCCTTTCTTCAGCTTGCCTTTCACCTCGCGGTGCCACACGCCGGTAGATGGATATCATCCACTCGCTCTATCAATAATTTGACCTGAATATAAGGAGCCCCCACTGTTTTGGATCGTAGGTTAGTGTGTGAATGTGTGTGAGTGAGTAACTGTCAACAGGTGCCATTGAAAGTATTTAATATAAAAAATAAAAAAATAAAAAACAACGACGCACAGGCACATACACACTACACACTCATAAACCCATCTTATGTTTTGATATTCATTTTCAAAATATTGAAGCAGCCACGTTCTCTCTCTTAGACACACACACACACACACACTTGCACCTTGCGCTCATGGTTTGAATATTATAAACACACACAGATTTGAACAAGCACCTGATTGTTTGTTTTCATATTTGTTTCAAAATAATAAAACTTAACAAGCTCTTTTACTCACTCCCATTCATACACCCCCACACACACTCACACACACATACACACTCCACAGCCTGCTTTTAAAAGGTAGAACAAGGAAGGATATGCTTTGGCTTGCATAGCAAATGCACAGATTTACACTTAAACCCACTTGTAGATAAGCCTGCTTCATACATGAGCTACTTATAGTACCTCTACATGTGTGTGTGAGTGTGTTCAGCTCTGTCAATGCTTATTGTGTTTGTGTTTGTTCAGGGGCATAGCTTTTGTTGGCTCCTATCAGTCACCTCATCATTCTCTTCCTGTGCCATGTCTGTGTGTGTGTGTGTGTGTGTGTGTGTGTGTGTGTGTGTGTGTGTGTGTGTGTGTGTGTGTGTGTGTGTGTGTGTGTGTGTGTGTGTGTGTGTGTGTGTGTGTGTGTGTGTGTGTGTGTGTGTGTGTGTGTGTGTGTGTGTGTGTGTGTGTCCAATGGATTTGTGTGAGTGACTTTGTGTGTGGACATGGCGAGTGTTTCTGGGTGTGCTGAGGTGTGGTCAGTGACCAATCCCGACCCTGAATCCTGACACTGAAGCCTTTTTATTACAAACGATTGTACCGTCGCTTCATTTTGCTCACTGCAGGAAGAAAAGGAGACTTAAATTCCTTCATCAGTCCCTTCATGTAAAACCACACGACATTGAACCATACTAAACCAAAGGTGGAAGCAGGTGGGCACAAACTACGGTTAATATTGAGCCGAACCACAATTGCAATGCACTGCAGGACTTGCAGGAACACTTTTCCAGCTATAACCCACAGCAAGTCACCAAAATGTCCAACAGCCACAGACGAGTCAATATCCTCACTGGGTCACCAGAGTGGACTCGTTCTGAGCGCCTCCTTTTCTCAGCTATATATAAGTTGTTGCCATGTTCATGAGCATGCACAGCCGTGTGTGTTCTGTATGTGTGTGTCTTGTTGAAGAACAGCTGCGAGTAACAGCAATTAGGGTTCAGAGTATTAGTAGAGTCACTTCACACTTCAGCTCAGACATTTACACCTGTCACAACTCACACCAGCTGACACACACACACACACACACACACACACACACACACACACACACACACACACACACACACACACACACACACACACACACACACACACACACACACACACACACACACACACACACACACACACACGCGCGCTAGCAGTCCCAAACAGGTAAAAACTTTCACGTGATACAGCTGCCACTATGCCTGCTACAATAGGGTTTACTAAAAAGTGAGGTTGACACAAAATAAATAATTTACAGGCACAATGAGCAAGACACATTAACAATGATCATTTTAGTTGTGCATGTTAATGGTTTAAAACAGGCTTTGAGCTACTTTACGACATCTGAACCATAGACAAGCATTGAAGCAAGACAGACTGTGCATCTCCACATGCAAACCATCTTTGTCTGTAGCCATGGCGACAGGATCTTGGGACCGGGAGGGGAGTGTCCGTGTTTGTGAATGTGTGTTGGAACTGTCGTCTATGTGATTACCTGCGCTGCACCTGCTTAATTGAAAATGTATTAAATGAAAATCAACAGTTCCAGAGCATATGGACTGATGGGTATGTATTTGCTTTGCCAGTTGCAACAAGTAATAAACTGGGTTGTGTGTTGTGCAACGAACGCTTTGCTGTGATGAAATAATACAATGTGAAGTGGCACAAGTCAGATCATGGCTCATTTTCTGCCGGTTTTCCTGAGGACTCAGAGAAACAGAAGGAACCTGCAGAATGCTAGACTCCTTTTAGCAGATCCAAGCGGCCCTCGGCCTTTCCAAACTTTAAAATGTCACCCAATTCTGACATGGTAGCAATGGTTGGTTGTGAGTTGGTTCAGCTAAAGGACAATTTAGATTCTTAGTTCTGATGATGTAGTTATTCACTTTGTCCCTCAGACATTAGCATCATTTTGTCATGAAGTGGCACTAATCACACTGATAGTGAGCAGCAACCAAGAAAAAGTGTTCAGAAAGCCAAACCTATAGCATCAGCTTGTTGCAGGATTCATGTATTTTATGGATTAAAGCAGCAGCCAGATGAAATATATAAGAATAGAAAGTAGGAAATGCATTCTGCTGCTCTTGATAGATGTAAACACATAATTATGCTGCATTGTTTTGCCCAGCGTACTTTGTGACATCCTGGAGATATAAAGAAGCAGGATTTGGGCATTTCTCTGCCACGACTTCAACCCACCTCCTCCCTCCTCCCATCCGGCCCTGGTATTTGGGAGCCTCTCACGAATACCAGCATGAACGAGCTTGTCCTGCCACTGAACCCCGTCCCACCTCCGTGGTGACACACACACACACACACACACATACACTCACACACATACATGCACCCGCCCTTATCGCCAGCATCGCGGTGCCAAGGACTTTGCTTCCTGCTTTTCACAGACACATATACATGCTATGCACTCCACAAACCACGTGCACACACAACAACACACACTCTTGCACTTTATTCACAAACAGCATCATCACCACACCAGCCTTATCTCATTTGCCCAGATTTAATCTCACACAACTTTATACGCACCCACACACTCTCACAGACGCACACACTCACTTGCTCTGCGGTATTTGATGGTGGTGGCAGTGCTGTGTGTGTGGATCTTGTCTCAGATTTAGGGGAGATGCCTATCTGGACCCTACGGGACGAGTTAAGCAGACAGCAGATGGGAAGAGAGAGGATGAGATAGAAAGACAGAAGAGAGGGGTGGAGAGACAGACGGGCACAGAGGTGTTTTATCTTTGGCTCCCAAATTGACCTGCTCATAATATTGAGGTGGTCCCAGAACACACAGGAAACAACACACAGACCCACAAACTGCTTCTACTTGTACTGTTGTAAATACTGATGTCTGAGTCTGCTATGACTGAGTAGCCTAACTGCTCATGACTCACTTAAAGGAATATTTCAACACATTAGGAAATGACATTGATACCACTTGTTTAATCTAACTCTTTGCATTAAACTGGGTACAGGTAAAGTATAAAGTAAAAGATTCAACCCCATATCACTCCAAAGCGTGTAGTACACCCGTCAGTTCACGACAAGACACTTAGTTAGTGTCACATTTTGCTTCAACTTGGTACGAAAAGTAAGCTGCCTTAGGTTTAGGCACCAAAACCCATGTGATTAGGGTTAGGAAAAGATCAAAGTCATTTTATGTAAGCAACATTACATACGTCAGATAAATTACCTAATGTACGTTACATAAGTTTAAACCATTTACTTTTAAGGAGCTCGCGTTATTTAAAAGATATTCATGATGCATTCAAACCTTGCTCTCCTGAATGAAATCCCCCTGTTTGAATCATCCTACCAACACCAACCTACCTCCCTACTTAGACTGTATCACTTTCCATACTTTATCACATGACCTTCGTCACGTCGCCTACCTCTTCAACCTTTGGTCATACCTACGTACACTTTTTATGCCAAGGCGAGCCAAAACGTGACACTGACACGGTTTCCTCTGGTGGATTAACAGGTGTATTACACACTTTGGCGCGTGACCGGGCTGAAAGATTAACATATAAAAGTAAAATATTGCAAAATAATCTGACTTGTTTCAATTTAAAAACCAGACGACATTTGATTTGACAAAATGAGAGGAATTGCCTCAGGAGTCAGTTAGCAGCTTTTCTTATCTTATTAACAGACCCTCTTAAATAAATTCAACATTTTCCAAGAGTTAGATGTTAAGATACCCCTACCATGTCTGTCCATCACAGCCAGGAGACAGTTAGCTTAGCAAGTGTAAAAATGATGGTTTATTATCTGACAGGATGTTTAAGAATTGAATTTAGCATGATTCAATGTGTTTCCAAAGTTTCAGTTTCTCTGAAATTTCTGACAAATGTCGGCAAATTACTGATACAAAGATAATGACAGCGATTGATTTGATCTTTCAAATCAGAAAACAAAGTTTATTCTCTGATTGAAACATTGTTAAAGGAACTGTATACAGTGATATCGATGGAGATTTTAAGTTAGGAAAAACAAGCTGTGTATAAGAATCATCTCCCCTCTCTCTCTCTCTGTTAAACACACACACACACACACACACACACACACACACACACACACACACACACACACACACACACACACACACAGTATAATTAGCAGTGACTTTGCCCGGAGGCAGTGAGACCTGGTAATAGGTGCTTGTTGATGTTTTCCAAATCTTGCTAATAGAAAGAATAAACATGGCCTAACCTTTTAATTGAGTGATGACATGATGATGATGGAGAGATTGTTAAGAACTCGATGTGGAGCCCAGGACGAGAGTCCCTGTGTTCCCTTCTTTAATTTCACTCCTCCATCCCTCTCCATCCATCGGCCCGGTTCCTGTTTGTGTTAATTAGCGCTGCTCACAACATCATGATGACTCAGGGGAGTGTACGGTTTTATTTCGTACTGTGGGTGTCTCTCATTGCGGTGGTCAGATTGTCCTCTTGTCTACTCTAAAGTGGACTGACAATCTGAACACAGAGCTGGTCTGTATCGTAGAGTCCGTGTTAATCTTTCTAAATGCAGGTACATGTTACTAATGTCAGCTTACCAGAGCTATCATTAATATGATCAGTTACACCTGTGTCTTTCCTGCTGCTGCATGGAAAGCAAATTACACAAAGTATATGAATTCTATAGAGACTGGTACGTGATTGTTTTGTTATTGTCTTTTCATATAGCCAATATCAAAGTACATTTTCCAAACACTGCCAACAAACTTGCCTTATTTGAAAAATAAAAAATGACATTTCTGTTAGCATTTCAGTTCAGGTAGGCTACAAGCTACAGCTACGTTAGCGCTAAGGTGGCTGACCATTTCAACTTGCCAGAAAATGCAAACTTTGTGGTAGAATTAACATTAAATACCTCCTGTAATTCTGTGAGTTTAGAAGTGGAGAAAAAGTTTACCCAACAGAGAACGGACATTGCAGAGATGACAGTTTTATGTAACATCTTCTGTATGTATATGTAGTTGTACATATAAATGAGCCATCATATGTGTTATTATTTAAACTAGTGTGGTTCCTATTATCTGTTGCACAGCTACACAAGGTGTTTCCCATGAACTAATTCGATCTCTGCTCAGGCCTGCGTTGGGAATATCGTCTATTTCACATGCTAATAAGAATGGTTAAAATGCAGGATGGTGTAAATATTGATATTGCGACTGGTGACTCAGATGATGTCAGGAACCCATGCAAGAGTGTCAAAATGGGTACGATAACCCATAAACGGTTTGCACAGTTTTTAAAATAACCATTCCACAAACTAATAGGATTGTGATAGCTATATAGTTTACACCATTTCATCTTCTGTGTAACACTTATGGTTTTGTGTCATAGTCCTCTTATGTATCTTTGTCTTTATTGAAATGTTCCAAACCTACATGTTTCATCAAATGTAAATACACTATTATTTTTATCTTACCCACATGCTCACTGCTGTGTGCTTAAGAAAAAAAAATTGCACTGGGGACAATCACAATTGTGTGACACCGCAGGTCCGGCCCTAACAGGTGAAACAGAACTTAGTACAGAGTATAAAGCCCGTGCCAGTCATCCATAGTCTGTACATGGTCACACAATTACCATGGGTATATGAGGTCTAGAAAAAAAAATCTTATTTTTAGTTTTTGTTGTGAGATCCAGCTGCAGACAACAATGCATTAGTGGACTTATTTCAAATTGACCATGTACCACGTGCAGAGTAGTAAATAAAAGCAACCACATTTTCTGTATTACAGTTGTGACAACCCTGTGGGCAGGCCTATCCCTGCAGGGATCTGATGGGCGCAGTTGGCTTGTCATGGAGATTTAGCTCACTGGTTCGATAAGGTGTTAGCAGCAAGTCGTCTCTCTCGTTTGGCCTCTACCTCATTTGGTTTTGTTTTGTTTTCGCAAAGGTTAATTTCCCTTTATTTCTGCAAAAATAAACTTATTTTTTATTAACAACTCAGTTGTGGTGTCCTCTCCTTTATCCAGCCTTGAGCCAGGCTGTGACAGTGCGATGGCAGGACACAGGGACACCGCAGTGTTGGGCATGTTGTACAATCTGGACTCAAATACATGCTTTGATGATGGTTAAAAAGCTGACTGGGGGCACCCAAGGTCAACATAAAACTTACATCTTGGTGCATCCTTGCATTTTCACTTTTCACGCATAATCACTTCCAAACTGTTGCTCTATAAAAGATAATGATTCCCACAGGATATGACCGCAGCATAAAACAAGACAGATCCTCCTCTTCAGAACGCTGGCACTTTCATCTTCCCCCGGCATGTTTCGTCCTCATTTTTGCGTCAGTATTTCGGCCTCACTTCCACACAAGTGACAAACGTGTTGACTGGCTGTTCACAGGAGATTCCTTTTATGCAGAAATTTTTTTAACATGACCAACACAAAAACAGACAGGTGTACACTGGCTCTCTCTCTTTTATCGCCTCTCTCAGACGCACACACACACATCCAGTATACAGACCCTCTTTAAGTGCAGAGTCTGTATCTGTGTGAGTGTGGGGGAGGTCCAGGGCCCCCTAGGGAACCAATAGCAGGTCAGCGATGCGAGGCCGTGGAGGGCCGGTCAGCCTATTAGAGAGCCGCAGAGGAATTCTATGTGAAACAGAGACCAGCCGACTGACAGAGACACCACACAGCTGCACTGCTGCAGCGCTGCTGACAAGCTGCACTCAGTGCCTTTTTAAACCGGTTCTCTTCGTCTTCACATCCATTTTCCTTTGTTGTCCCTCTCGTGCACTTCCTCCAGCTTAATGTACTTGTTCAAGTGGTTGCTGAAAACAACAAAGGAGCAGATGCTATCCTTTTGAGGCAGTATCTGCAAAGAAGTAGTTTGTTCCTTTATAGATAATCACTGACATAAAGTAGAATAATATGAGGATTTACTGCTTGCTGGATGTAAAACAATTAGACTTTAGTGTGATGGAAGACTTTTTGTTTTCCTTGATATGACTCTCACCACTTCCAACACAAAGCTACCTTTAAGTTACAGAACATCTGGGTAATTGGGATGGTGTGTGTGTGTGTGTGTGTGTGTGTGTGTGTGTGTGTGTGTGTGTGTGTGTGTGTGTGTGTGTGTGTGTGTGTGTGTGTGTGTGTGTGTGTGTGTGTTGAGATATGAGTGTATTACACACACCTAGTGTTTGCCTTGGCCTCAGAGGTGCAGACACAGACAGAGAGAAGAGGAGGGGAGTGAAGTAACTATGCCCTGCAGTGTTTAGATAATGAGCCGTGTGTGTGTGTGTGTGTGTGTGTGTGTGTGTGTGTGTGTGTGTGTGTGTGTGTGTGTGTGTGTGTGTGTGTGTGTGTGTGTGTGTGTGTGTGTGTGTGTGTGTGTGTGTGTGTGTGTGTGTGTGTGTGTGTGTTCAGATGGAAAGAGCATGTGGCTTCTCTTCCCAGCAGCTAAATGATTTTCATTCTTTCAGCGTGTGAATTGAGACAAGGCATTATCGCAGATGCCAGTCAGCGCTACAACAAGGAGAAATGCAACGCAAGAGCTACGAGCAGCAGGTTTCTGCAGCCACAATGTTTTCTTTTCACTTTATCTGATGAGTGTTTCACACACTTCGCTCCCAATTCGTTTCACAACCTGAACTGGCATGACTTCTGGAGAAACAGACACTTCTTGTTGTTCCTGTATTGTCTTTACTTTGAGTCTATGAACACACTTACAGATGCAGTGACACACATGGCACAGATGGGGTTTTGCAGGGTGGCAGGTTGATTGGCAGGCAGTAGAAAGGAGAGGAAGTGAGGCCGACAGGACTCTCAGGTGGTGTTAACTCCTGACTGACAGGCAGGCCGCGCCCTCACTGACAGGCGGGGAGAGTCAGTTAACTCTTCCCTGCTCTGACTCAAATGCAACACTTTGAATTCACTGTTATAATTTAACCTTTGATGCTAAAAACTTTTTTTTTCTTTTTTTTTTTTTTTTTTTTTAATATACTTTGATGGAAAAAAATTTGTTGAAAGAAGTTGAATAACATGCAACAGGTCATTGACCTTGACCTTCAACATCCATGATCTTGTCCTAGACATATAGATGTTATTTCTTTATTTTTTTGAGCAGTTTATATGTGAATTTTTCCCAAACACTTCACCATTTGACATGTTGACCTTTCAATCGTTGCCTGGTGTATTTGTTTCAGTCTCACTTTTTTGTCCTTCTGCCCTGCACCTCTCCCTTTCTCTCTCTCTCTTGTTGAGTACTATCTTGCATCTGGTCCCTTCTGTCTTCTCCTGTTTCTCTAGAGTGTTTCTGCTGATCCCTGACTTTCCCTCAAGTTCCCCAGGGTGTGTGTATGTGTATGTGTGCGAAGCCAGGTGTCTGCTCTTTGGGCTGTGTCTGTCAATGGTGGCGGGGTAAGAGAAGGGAGGTCGAGGAGGTGTGTGCATGTGTGTATCTCTGTGTGTGTGTGTGTGTGTGTGTGTGTGTGTGTGTGTGTGTGTGTGTGTGTGTGTGTGTGTGTGTGTGTGTGTGTGTGTGTGTGTGTGTGTGTGTGTGTGTGTGTGTGTGTGTGTGTGTGTGTGTGTGTGTGTGTGTGTGTAGGAGCTGCCGGGGCACTGTGACCAGGAGCGTCTGGGAGAAATTCCCTGCATTCCCAAGGATCGGCTTGGGATGAAAAGCTCCACAGCGCTGCCATGCACCTGGCTGAGAGAAGAAGACAGAGATATACAGGCATGACCCAAACCCTGACGCACACACACAGAAGCACACAAAACCAGGCATCATCTCTGCACCAATTAACCTGAAACGTAAAGCTACACCATCAAGTACAAAGGTCAAATTGAAAAATTGAACCCAAGGACCCCCTCTTCCCTTCTCTTCTTTCCTGACAGAATAAAACAGATACTTTTCTCAGTTACTCTGTTTCTCCACCAATAAATGGCCCTCTCGGAGAATGAAATACAAATATAAACAGATTTTCTGACAAGAGAGATTATTTCCGAACAAAACTGCCTTGTACATTTGAGGATATTTTTCCTCTTCTTCCTCAGGAGTGCCAGTCAAGCAGAGTGTGTAAACGAGGGTGGAACAGCCGGTGAAAGTGTGCTGGTGAAGTTGTTTGTGTGACCAGAGGCTCTTGACAGTCTGTCATCTGTCAGCACCAGTCATCAAGAGCACTGAGAAAACAACCACAGACGGAGACGGGCTCGATGTGAGGAGGGAAGACTGTTACAAGAGACAAAACTCGGGTTAAACATTGTGTTTGTCTGATTAATATGATATGTGGTTATATACAGTATGTGGACATAGAAACTTTGCACTAAAGAAACAATTGAGTTCCATGAACGCATGTGAAGTACACATGCTGCTTTCTACTTCTACTTGTTATGTATTATGTTTCAGGAAAGGGTTGTTGTTGTTTTTTACTAGACTCCATTTACTGACCTTTTCAAAACCATATACCGGAGATAATAATGTAAAACTCTCATCTAATATTTTGTACTGATGATAATGCTGTCGTTTTTCTGCTTTCGCTTTAAGAAAATCTTGACATTTTGGGAAATACTTTGCTTTCTTACCCAGATTTAATTGAGAAAATGGATGCCATGCCAGATCGGCAAACCGATGGGTGACGTCATGGTTGGTTGTCGCTTGCTCTTGACAAGACAGTGAACAGACAACAAATTGCTCAAAATGTGGGATTATTCCTTGAAATAGTCTTTCACCACTTTTTTCAGTATTACAAAACAATATTTTACTGCATCTAGTTGACTAATAATTGCTGTTGCTGCTGTTAAAGTAATGTTGTATTTTTATTTGACATTGCGGGTTGAAATTAATCAATGGATTAATAGAAACAGTATTTCTTCCAAATTATTATCATACCATATCTATAAAATTACAGCTGCAGTCCATTTAATTGAAAACTGGATTCTGTCAATCGATCGATGTTGGTATTGATCATTTGATGATGGGTTGCTCTCCATTACAGGCTCTGCCTTGGCTCAGTTTTAAGTCTGTCTCTTTGATTCAGAGCAAGTGTTTACTTGTACTTTACGCCCCTCCTGTTCTTTTGTTATTCCTCCCTTCCCCTCTCCCTTTTTCTCCTCACCCATCCCGTGTTTGTGTGTCTGTGTCCGTACGTGCAGGTGTGTTTTGTGTGTGTGTGTGTGTGTGTGTGTGTGTGTGTGTGTGTGTGTGTGTGTGTGTGTGTGTGTGTGTGTGTGTGTGTGTGTGTGTGTGTGTGTGTGTGTGTGTGTGTGTGTGTGTGTGTGTGCTGCTGGAATGTTGACCCACACGGAAAGAGGGTAAAAGACTTCCCAGACATCAAAGGGCAGGTAGCTGACAGGGAGAAGAGGGGCTGATAAGTCCAGTTGGATGACAATAGAGCCCAATGCACACCTGGACTGTATGGAAAAGCAGCGACGTGGAGAGAACTACACACACACACACACACACACACACACACACACACACACACACACACACACACACACACACACACACACACACACACACACACACACACACACACACACACACACACACACACATTCATTCACACATGTGGCACACTCACTGTTCAACACATTCTCATTCATTTCTCTCTAGCTCTGCTTCAAACACACACACACATCCTCTTACACGCCTTCAAGCACTTAGCTCGGTTACCAAGCATATCTCCGTAACATTCATACACACCTCTCAGGCCCACCCCCCCGCCCCACGCCCCCTCCCTGCAATCCACCCATGCAAACCACCCCCCACCAACCTCATCCCCGACCTCTGCACCCACAGGTGTTGGGGTCTTTGTCCTTGGACATGTGTGAGCAGCGCGGTGTTGTGACGAGCCCTCAGACCCTCAACCACCCCGATGTCTCTTGTCTCAGGTGCAGCAGAGTCTCAGGTGAGCTGGTGGGGTGGGGGGAGGAGGGTTGGAGTGGAAGATGAAGATTAAGCATAACTTTACACCTCCGAAGTCAAAGCATTTAACTTCTGTCACTGTTTTGTCTTTTTTTTTTTTCTCGATTTTAAATTTGAATCTTTCTTTATTCAGGTAAGTTAATGTAGAAGTAATTTTGTTACCGTAGAAATGTTACTTTTTGTCCATACAGATATTGTTAACCACTTAATAACTAAACTTGCCCCGGAAATTAAGGGAGACAAAATCAAAGGTAAAAAGAAGAGTAAAAACTGGACTTACATTCACCAGGTAACACATGACTCCAAATAAATGCTAATATTGGTGAGAATGTTTCAGTTTCTGTTATTACAGGTTTGAGGTCATTATATCTCTAACCTTACTTTAATTTTTTTTTTTTTTGGACCATGAAGCTCAGCAGAAACACAACATATATCAAAGTATAAAGTTATAGAAATTTGTACATCCAGCAAACATAGTTAGCAATCATAAAATCAGAGTCGTCTAACTGACCAAGTATTCACCCTTCTTCTTTGCTCTGTTTTGGTCTCAAGTTAACTGGCTGTTAATTGTAGCAAAACGATAAAAGACTAGCCACTAAATTTGTCTGCCATTTAATGCCAGTAGGGAAACATATACAGAGTTTCTGGAGTTTTTTTCTGAACACAGCCACCAATATAAATTGCTTGGAACAACTGAACAACAACATTGCTGATGAGAGCAGTGACGATGACCTGGACCAGTAAGGTTGTGGGCCGTATAACCAAAACAATGGGCTGAAAGACACTAAAATTGTCTGTAAAGTGGAGGGAAACAGTAAAATCAGTTGACAAAACTGGATGATAATGGGGTGTTCCCACAGCCGAGTGGTTAGGGCGCATGCCACACCAACCTTTTCTCATTCCAGCGCGTCAAATCAAGTTATCTCACAGCCTGCTGGTGTAGACACAAGGTGCTTTAAGCTTAGGCACCAAAACCCAAGTATGTCATGTAAGTTACTTTGCATACATTAGGGTTAAATATTGTTAAATATATTAATTTAGTGACCAGTGACTTGGTTACTCAAAAGAAATCTGCAGTCTTTTGCTCTAACACGGACTTAATGTCTGTTCTCTTGAGTTAAAGTCCTGTGTTTGTTCCATTCAACCACTTCTAAATAAATAAATCTCCCTTGCAATGTGTGGACAATGTACAGTATATTATTGTAAGGTATGCGTGTTTAAATGTCTTGCCATCATATTCAAAGACATCCTTAATTCTGCTGGGATCCTGTATAACTTCCTCCAGGAAGAAATACCAAACATATTATACATGTCAAAACACAGTGTCCTTCATACACACGTCAGACTACAACTTCAGAGGGGGTCGTGACCAATGGCTGAGCTTCTAAGAAAAGGGATTTGACATTTATCTGCCTAAAACCTCTGTTTCTCGTGCAAAGGGTCAAACTGGGTTACAGTGATCTCAAAGATGTTGAGACGTCCACAAGTTTAATAGTTTAAAAACATTTTGTTTGAGCAAAAAGACATTAGATGACTAAACAGCTAAATATCAGTACGTTGAATGAAATATCACCCTGTGATGGACTGGCGACCTGTCCAGGGTGGACCCTGCCTTCGCCCAATGTGAACTGGGATAGGCTCCAGCCCCCCCGTGACCCTGTTCAGGAAAAAGCGGGTATAGATAATGGCTGGATGGATGGATGAATGAAATACAAGATAAATGATCATCCTGTGAGCCAATTTGCACATACAGCCCTTTCATTGTTTGGATTCTGTAAACGTGGTGAGTCTGAAAACTTGTCTTCAGTGTAGACGAGCAGGTGTTTTGTCTGATATAGCCCAAGGACTTGGTCGGGAGGAAGAGAGCGAGATAATACGGAGAATAGAGACGGTTGGATTAACTATGACCTTCTCCAGGCTGTCACCCTATCATTTAGTGGTGCGGTGGTGCAGTTCGGGGTAGGGAAGTGTCAAGATGTCACTGAATGTTGACCCAGACAGGCATAAAGGAAGGATGCATAGGGGGATTTGTTTCCTAACGTTAAATTCAAAATTCTACCATAAATGTTGGTTACATGAAATATCAATGTGTGTCTGTGTTGGTAAGGTTTCACATGAGGTTTCACATGGTTGCCGTGTTTATTGTAAGATAAAGGTCCATTAACACTAGTACCACTAAAGAAAAAGGATAAAGAGGCAGGGCCACTCAGTGCCTTTCTTATCTGACTCCACGCAAACGAGGAGGGGTCCAATCAGAGTCAGTCCTTGAACCCACTTCCTGTTTTTCCTGCCAGGATGTCCCGTCACCTTGGCGACCCAGTGGCACACGTAGCCTCTTGGTATCCCCGTTCTTCAAAGGAGACATAGGCCTCAGGAAATTAGTTTAAAGTCTCTGAGAGTGAATCACTTAATTTCCTAATGGGCACTCATTAGAACGGTGGCTGTCTGCCAAGTCCACTCTGACTCAGTGTGACGTGTTTCCCTTCATCTTCTTAATTGTGTTTGATGCTCAACTGAAAGTCTTTTTTTTGTTGTTTTTTTTAGCCAACATCCTAATTGGGACTCTTGCCTTTTCAAGTCAAGTTCTTGAAAGAGTGTATTCAGCCTGCAACACCTTAAAACCAGGTCTTTATAAAAGGTCTACCTTTAACTCTATCAAATCATTTAGGCTGCAAGAGCAGAGGGACTTGTAACTTGATACAGGTAGCCAGGAAAAGCATTCACAGGCTAACAGGAAAAAAGGCTTTCAAGCACAGTTTGCTGGTGCTTTTTCTCGCATATATGAATAGCTCGAGCCACCAAATGTTATTTTTGTTATTCTTTAACATCCAATCTACAGTTAAGCATCTGCAAGAAATGCCATGCATTATAGATGTATATAGCTGGTATCATCAGAGCTGAAGTGGGTCAAGTTGACTGCACAGTCGTTTTTATACTGAGTGATCTCAGGCCAGAGGGGATAACATGTATCAGTCAGTCACCACCTGCACTGCGTCAAGAAGGCTAAACTTTGTTACACTCTGTTCAAGACCGACTATACTCCAATGCACACCAGATAAATACAGAACATTAGACAACATGTTTTGCCTGAACTATCAAGGACTTATTTTATATTACATTCAGAATATTTGGTGGTTGGGGTACAATTAAGAAACTTCAGAAAAACAAATGGAGAGGAAACAACTTGTCATGTTATTACTAAGGATTTAACCCTTTAACTCTTACCAGCCTGAGACTTAAATTTTGCCACTGTATTTTGAATGGCCTGGGTTATGGTTTGATAGGACAAAGCCTCACAGTTCAAATGGTGTAATCCATTGTAAGATACCAATACCACAACAACAAGCAGCAGCAGCAGCAGCAACTGTTCCTTTGAAATAAAAGTTTGTACAAACAAAACAAAACAAAACAAAAAATGCTTCCAAGCTTCTTTAGTGTGAAAGTAACAAATGTTTTACAATTTACTGTTTATCTAACAGGCCCACTATTTAATAAGCAACGGTCCCTGCTTGCCAGAGAATTGCCCAGTGCACTAAATACTGACTGTTGAGAGCAATAGAGTTGGCATATATCTGACTGGGGCCAATTGCAAACAGGCTGAAGCTGTCAGATTAATCCGACCTTATTTAATTTTAATGACAAGCAACAATAGCACGAGACTTGTCTCAGTTTTATATAATACCAATTACGCAGGGATCACTTGCCATGACTTTTGAAGTGCTGACTGCAAACATCTTGAACATGTTGGCATCAGATAGACGAGCAGCGACTGTCCGAACAGTGGCCCGTCTGCTCTGTCATCACATGTTGTGGCCATATGCTCTTTGTCCTCTTGTTGGAATAAGGTATGATTGGCCTCTCATTAGACATCTGTCAGTGACTTGGCCTGGCTAAGATTACTGTTGATGTAGCTGGTAAAGTATTGGGCTGAACTGACACGTGCTGGCCACAAGGTCTCAGAATATGTGGTCGGACTCCTTTAAGAGATGATTCAGTGCACTTTGGATTCCTTTGTGCTCTTTCCAAAACTGTACATGGTTACAGCAAGCCCTCAAAGTTAAAGCAAAAGATTGCACGTGCATACCTACTGGTGCGTTCTGCATGCGTGTGTTCCCCTTTTCGGTTGTACTAAAGGTCAGGCCGAACCTCAGGGACATCTAGGCACACGTTCACCTCTTCCGCACCCCTCTCCCGATTTCCCCCTTTCATTCATAATAAGGTTAACGAGATCTGTCACCACCTCGCCCTGCGTTTATTATGAGTGGGCTCTTTCCTGTGTCAGGTAAAAATAATCGAGCGGCTCCACAGATGCATTTAGCAACTGGGGTCCTCGGGGGTCCTCGATGGCAGATTTGTTTTTATTGCAGCTTCTCCGGGGGGAATGTGTCGGACGGAGGGGAGGACAGAAAGGAAGTGACTATAGGTTTTAGAGTTGTAGCCAGGAATGTTGTCAGCGCCTCCAAAGGATTCTTATTTTACCCGCTGAAGGCAAGTCTTTAAACATTTGAAGAGCAGCAGAAATGATGTGATTTCAAAAACCTGCACACAACAAGCTCATGATTAGCAAACTTGCATGCACGAGATGCTAAACACAAAATTGTTTTGCTTCCACGTTAATACAATCAATCTTGTTATTCGAACTAGTAAAATGTTGTATGTTTCATGTAACGAATGGCACAAATTAGGATTCATTCTGCCATTCAAGTAGCAAAGAGTTCCCCTTTTCTTAGGGCAGGGTACTAAACTTTGAAGCTTTTGCCCCGAGTAAAATAGTGTAAATAGTAAATAGTCAAGTTTATTAGCCTCAGTGATCCACAGCGTTTACCACGCGTATCCTCTACTTGGGCAGCTCACATAGACAAAATCATTCAGTATCAATTTAGATAAATGTAATATTAAAACTCCTTTTTTCACTCTTTTTGTAATACATTTTGCCCACATTTCTGATTTGTGTGCACTTGAGTACCTTTGGGCTTCTTTGCAATGCAGCCGGCTCGCTATTGTCTATTCAGGGCATATGAGGCATTCAGGGAACATCGATAAATTGCATATAACTTGAATGTGAGGCATTTAGGGGACATCTGTAAATTGCAGTCACAGAAAACAACCATGGTTAAACTGTCGCTCTCCAAACATGAAAACATAAGATTTGCACCATTATATGTGGTTTTTTTTTTCTGAAAATGGATTTCATAAAACTTTCCAAATTTTCCTCTTCAACGGTCTTTTCTAACTCCAGTCATCGTGAGGAGAAATCAACCTAAACTTTCCAGTTGCACCTTCTGCCTCCCACTCTACACCCTGAACTGGCATCGCCATGAACATACACACCATTGGCTGTGATATCAAGAATGCCTGAGTTGATTATTCCATGCACCTGTCAGCAAATGTGGACACCCACAAGTATTTGCACCCACCCACCCACCCACACACACACACACACACACACACACACACACACACACATACACACACACACACAGTACACAGGAGCTGTTTATTCCAACGGGGGTAGAGATGTAGGTCCATGTAGGCCAATGTCAGTGTTAGGAGAAGCAAAATATTTTCATTACGAGGGTATCTGTTCGTGTCAACAATCTGATAGTGTGCCGGGTAGAGATAGGCGGTTCCCATGAGGCCTGTGGCCTCGGCGGCGATGGAGAGGGGAGGGGTGGGAGGGGCACTGCGGGTGAGGAGGGGGTTGTGGGATTGGTTGTTCCCAGATATCGGGAACATAGTGAGTGTCAACACATCCAGAGGGATAGATACGGTGAGGTCAGGATGTGACAGACGAGTGATCGCCGCCGGTGATTCTACCGCTGAGGCATATGTACTTTTCTACTGCAGCTTCTATACAACTGTATTCATTTTGATTTGAATCATTTCAATGAGCTATATCTGAAACAAACAGGATGGATTTTAAAAGGTCACTTTTGCATGTAACCTTTAGTGTTATTTAGCCATGTAGTTATTTTGATATTGATTTACCCAGGTCTTGAGATGCCTGCCACCATTTGAAGACAAGGAAGTAAACAGATAGTTTACTCTGCTGAAAGCATAACCAAAAAAAATCAGCATTCAAAAAGAAGGAGAGAGGAAAAGAACATTTCAATCTATAAGCTTGGGCTCAAAAAGGCCATCTAACTTTTAAAATCCTTGTCTTGGACACAGTTAATGGGAAGCATTTCTATACCCAACATCTTTGAGACGAGGGAGACGAGGGAGACTAGGAAACTTTCTTGGTCTGGTGACAAAGCCAACCATTGACTACTGATCTTTGGATGAACTGTCGGCTTAGTGTTTTGCTCTGAAATGTCAGTTGTGGTAGATTTATGATATGCTAGATTTACCTGACAGACTTTGCATGGCTCCTCATTTTCTTCAATAGACTGTGTATAAAAATGAACGTAGCTTCTGGATGTGACAAGTGAGGCCAACGTGAGAATGCCATAAAGTGCAATACCACAGAGGGCCACTAGGGTTTGGCTCCAAAAAGGCTCTGGCTCCATTGACTACTGTTCAACTTCTTTCATTATATACAAAGTTAATAGATTTTTTTTTTTTTGTGCAAGTCATATTGGTGTCATTAAAGTTCAAAGTCCTTTTTGTTAGTTTTCTGGTGGTCCTTCTGAAAACAATCACATCATTGACTAAATATTAGACCTTAAAAAGCGGATGTTGGGGGGGGGGGTCTGTTTGGTTGACAGGCCTGTGGTGTAGTCAGGTTTCTGCTACAGGTTGGTGGGTGTAGGGTCCTCGGGTTCCCAGTCATATCAAATCAGATTGACCCTTTGCTCCTCCCCAGATTGTCCAAATATGGTCACTTCTGGCTCCAAAATAGCAAGATGGCAGTTCACAAACCAATGAGTGACGTCACTGTTGACTGCTGCTTGTTTTCTTCTGTTTGTACACCAGCATGTGTTTGCACTGCACCACATGTTTTACCGGTGCCTGGTAATAATGTGTCCCTATTTTTCTTTTGTTTTTACAGCCAGGCATTGGTAATAACGAGGGAAAATATATCATTTAATTATTTGTAAAACTATTCTCTTTTGTGTGTAATTTAATGACTATTTGAAAATTCTAAAATTGCGACTCATCCCTAATATTGCGGCACAATAGCTTTAACCGAACTGATAAATAGTACAGAAAACCTCAAAGTTGAACTGTTAGTAGATTTCTGAGAGCAAAAGGAGAAACGTGTATTTAAGGGCTTAATTGGGGCCCACATCTCAGTTTTGGCCCTGGGCCCCCCTAGTGGGTTAATAGCCCTGGTGAGAAAACACTCTGGGACTCCTTTAAGCTCTTCAAATAACACTAAAATTATACATGACCAACTAAACTAAGTACAGCTGAATGGGCCTGTAATTTTAGTTAATTCTGTGCTGAGCAACTGACCTGTGAAATTGGAGTGTGGAAGATGCTTACATTAAGTTCTGTTTGTCTGTTTTTTTAAACATGCCCTCATTTTTATCACATTGTTAAGGGTTGCCTCTCTGCGCCTCTGATATGCTCCCTATGTCTTCTTGCCCTGTCTCTAATTGTGTTTTGATGCTATTTATTTATTATTATTCAGTATCACTATCTAGTTTTGTCCTTCACTGTTGGATGTTTTTTTCCTCTGCCTAAATTCTTCTGCACTCCCACTCCCGTTGCAGAGGTGAACTCCCTGCTTCCATCTCCGCTCATAAGAATTTGTTCTTAAATGACCTGGCTTCCGAAGTTAAGGACAACTGAGACTGTAAAACTGTAAGTGTGTGTGTGTGTGTGTGTGTGTGTGTGTGTGTGTGTGTGTGTGTGTGTGTGTGTGTGTGTGTGTGTGTGTGTGTGTGTGTGTGTGTGTGTGTGTGTGTGTGTGTGTGTGTGTGTGTGTGTGTGTGTGTGTGTGTGTGTGTGTGTTTGTATGAATTAACTCTTTTCCATTGAAGCTATAGTGTTTTCATAACACTCTCTATAATAGTGGCCCAGCGGTGTGTCATTGGGAAAACACTCCCCAAGCATCTGTTATGGACTGATACATTTCTGTCGGTGATATAACAAACTCATCTCTACTCATCCACTCATGAAGGCCGACACAATGCAAATTGATTGGAACTGCAAATTTATCTTCTCTATCCCATTACCTCTGAAATGTGTTTAAAGCACTCCATAGTGCTGTCATAATATTGGCGTTACATCTGTCATAACATGCAGCAGCGTATTATGCCTACGGTGGTTTAAAAAAAAAAAGAAGCAAAGATTAACCTGACAATCAGTCCTTCAACATTTATACATCTGAAAAAACACTAAACCTTGCCGCTTCCTAAGTCAAGCTTCAAGTATTGTATTGGAGTGTTTATTTAAATAGGAGTTGAGTTATAGGCACAATTATGACCTGCATGATGCGGAGTAGCATTTATTTTATGTTTTGTCTTTATTTATTTGAATTAAATCTATCAATACAAGAAAGTCACAAAGATGATAACTTTCATCATATTTAAAGTTTTTGCATGAAATCCAAAAGTAGTGTGAATTAAATGTAGCCTCTTTGTTTGAACCCCTGACAGCATCACCTATTTTGTAAAGGTACTAAAAAATGAGCTGCAGCAGTGACACTTTTCTCCTAATTTAAGTATAGGACTCAAGAAATGATATTCAACGTGGGACCATTTAAAATCATTATTTCAGCTCAATTACACCAGACAGTAGCAGCAGACCAAGGCTTTACCCTTGAGAAGAATTTGGAGAACATTCGGTTCCCCTCTGACCTGATGTCTGTGACAATGCCAGTCATACTGCTCCTCCACCGGCCGTCACAGGACGCACCAACAGGCCAAAGATGGCCTTCGCACAGGAATGTTTCGCCTTATCTCCGGAGCAACATCTTGGGAAAATATTTTAAAAATAGTTCTTCTATACATAACAATAAAATGGGGCGAGGGTTTGATACACAAGTTGCAAGGTGCAAGCACAAATAAGACTTGGAGAAAGTGGCGAGATATATTGTTATTATTAGTCGTAGAAATGGTATAATGAGTTAGTCTTGATGAAAACTGACAACTGTGACCACAACAGAGAGTAGAAAGTTCTTGTAATTTATATTTTATGTCAACAGTGATTAAAATGACTGCGTACAGGGGGATGTGATTGATTGTATTGATGAATTTAGTGAGATTTGTTTTAGTTTTACAACCCACATTTGTAAAATATAGCTCCGCTAAAACAGTACGCAACCAGCAATAAACAGAAGATAGACAAAGTTAGCAATTAACTAGCTCGAGCATTTACCAGCTGGGCCAGATATTTTCCTCAGGAGTTGGTGGAAAAGAGAAAGTTTGGACATTCCCATGAAACATGACTCTAAATTGATACTAATCAATACTGCTATTTTACTGCTATTTTATTGCTTTTCTATTGTTCTATTACTATCTATTGCTTCTGTATGCTGCTGTAGTGAAAAAATTTCCCCTTGGGGATTAATAAAGTAAATACCTAACCTAACCTAATGTTGCTCCATGATTGCTAACGTTGTCAATTTAACAAGGAAATCAAATGTTTGCGTCGGAGTTACAGTTTGTTCCAGTGCCTAAAAATGAAAAAACAAAACAAAACAAAAACAGTAATTAATACAGGTTTTTATCAGTAGACTGTTCAGCCTTAATATCAGTTAGTTAATTAGTTAGTTAGTTAATTAGTTCCATTAGCTAACTTCAGCCGCAACGAGCTACAAGTCATACCAGTCCAAGTAGTTGAAAAAACCCCTCAGTGCACTGGTTTGGGCAAAAGTGTATTTTATTGTTCATGAATTGATCTTTTTTTCCAGCTTTCTTTTAAATGTTAAAGCATGTTAGCTAATCTCCTGTAATTGCATAGATGCTTCCTACCACACACTAATTATAAATGTCTGTTATTCTACGTCATTAATGAACCTGAATGGCCTCAGGCAGCTGCAAAGGCAGACTGATGTACATGCTGCACAAAAAGGTTCAGAGTGGGCTGCATTTTCCTCCCCAAGTTTTTCAAAGTTAGATGAAAAGGACTTGAGACAGACCGTGTGCACCAAAACAGTGAATCCTATCACTCCAACGGCCACACTCTTCTTCCACAGTAATTCAATGATAAAGACAGTCGCAGTGCTGTTATGAATGTGTGCCTACTTTTAATTGTTCAAGGACATGTTTACATGGATTTTAAAAAGGAGAGGTGAAAAAAGACCATTACTAACATTCAAAATATGCCGTTGCACAAATATTTTTACATGTCTGTTACCCTTTTTCTTTCTTTTCTTTTTCCTTTTTTTATTTTCTTGATACCCTGAACTGGAAAAGAAAAAGAGGGTTGTATGATGAGGGAGGGAAAAAAAAAAGAGAGACTGACAAAGAGGAAAAGAAAGGAAGGGTAAAGGAGAGGTTAGCTGGAAGGCAGACATAGGAAGGAGGAAGTTCATCCACCTGTGTCTGATTTACAGCAGTCGGATATAATCTCCCTGACCAGAGAGAGATATAACTCTTTTTTCAGATCGATATGCTCAAACAGAACTACATAGGATGAGGCCTGTTCTTGATATCCGACTACAGATATGAAACAAAGGAGGTAATAGCGTTGCAGTATAGGAAACGTATGGCTGTGCCGTTTACAGATCAAAGAAGTCGGAATTCAAATGTTTATTTAAAAGATAAAATATATTCCTGGGTACTGGAGCTGAAGGAGGATTTGCACCTTTTATCTGCACGTCTAACATGCTTCGGGCCCATCGTTTGTACACTCAAAAATGAAAGTTAAAGTTCAATACCAGTTTTCTGTTTGCATGCCTGTGTTTGACAGAGAGGTCAAAGGTCAGGTTCAGCTACAGAAGGGACAGTTTGGAAACACAGCACCAGAAATCTTCATTTAAAGCTTCACCATTAGTGATTTTGTTATGTTTTCTGATTTTGTTTTTAAATTTTGAAAAAGGGACGCTTCAAGTGGATAATTGTCCACATAATTATGCAAATCTGGGCTGCAATTACTTTTAGACACTATGACGTCTATGCTGTCCTCAGCTTGCTTCAGTACGGACAATTGGACATGTGCCGGACGAGTTGCTGTGTTGTATCATCACTTCCAACTAGTCACTTTAGTGTATATCTGGGTGCTTTCACACTTGCCTTGCTTGGCAAAGACCTTTTCATCTTGGTCCAAACTACACTAGCAAGTGTGAACGGTGACTCAGACCACAGTCCAGACCAAAGGACCAACTATGGTCAGGTGGTCTCAGTCCAGATCAAACTTAAGCACGGTTCGCTTTGTTTACAGCGTCGAAACAGTTATTGGATGGTTTGGCTTTTGAAAAAAATAACAGGAAGTTGAGGCAGGCTGTCGTCACCCATTAAAAAACGGAAGAAGAGAAAGAACCAGCGGAGAAGAAGAAAAAAATAAGCTACGGTAGACCGTGGGGAGAAGAGGAGTTTTTCATTGTAATTTGATCCCATGGAGAAATCAGAAGTCAACTTGAAAAATGCATAAAAATGCCAAAACTTAGTATTTCCTGAAAAGAAAATAACCACTGGTATGAATGCCTGAACAATAATGAAAATATGATGGCAATTAAATCAATCTGTTTATTCATTTTTCTCCATTTAAACCAAAAATAATTCTGACAAAACTGGCAACACGTCGACATCAGACACACACCTGTCTATACAGACCAAGATTCATGTAGGTGATAACAGCAAGACGTAGGTATGTCATGCAAACCTTTCAGCTTTTCTACGGAGGCAGTCCCAGATTCTTATACAGTATGAGTCATATTATCAGAAGCTAGATCAGATTGTCATCAGAAACTGAGTTTGCAGTTTATATGTCCATGTCTGTGTTCAGACCTGCAAACATAAAAGCTGTATAAAAGTTAAAACTCACAGATGGATCAGTGAAAGAGGAGTAAGCAGGCATTTATACACAAGTGTGACAGAATAATACTTACAGTATATGATACGATTTTTATTGTATTCATAAAGGCTATCTTACTCCATCGGCCACATCTCAGGCAGCTATCGCTACGCACGGAGGAGCTAATCAGCAATTAGTGATTAGCGGTGTCGTGCCACTGTCGTAACCCCATCACAGCAACACTTCCTGGTGGCTGGGTCTCTGCTGACTGACACCCTCCGGATCTCTCACCGTCACAGATCCCTCTCAAAGAATCTGATGAGGCAAATATTACGTCGTCTGCACACTCCTGTTCCCTCGCTCCTTTTCTCTAATCATGGGCGAAACCGAGCTCGGCTCTCAGAACAAAGGGCGGTGTTTGTTTTTTGTGCAGGCCTTTTATTCCAGGCGTGTTCCTCCGTGTGCGTGTGCTGGCCTTTGATGTACAACACAGCAGCGTTCGCCTACTGAACGATCTGAGCCCTCGACTGAAGAAGGCCGGGTGAGGAAGACGGGAGGAATACAAAGGAGAGGAGAAGTGTTTTCCTTCCTTCTCAATCATTAATACTCTCTTTTTTTTACAATTGAATGTTTTAGCCGGAGGCCTTTCATTTAGCTCCACTCAGATTTGAGCTCCGTGTAATCAGCTGACGAGACACCGAACTTTCCAACTTCAATAGATCAGCCCCGATGTGGGCCATTTCTAAGTTTAGCTCAAACTAGTTTGACTTCATCAGATATTTTTTTTGTTTGCTGTTGATCACAAGGAAACCGTGAGGCTTTAATTGAACCCTGTTTGACCCCGATTTCATCTTACCTTTCAAGTCTTTGGTTAAATTTGTCTAGACAGACTCTGAATCACAGAAGTACATGATTATTGTCAGAAAACACAAACCGAGCTGTGGCAAAGGAAGGGAAGTTCCGACTTGATTGTCTGATAGGAAGGAGTCACATCTCTGCAAGATCGAGAGAGACAGCTGATGAAGAGACCGAAGCCGATAAGGTGGTGTTACACGATGAGTCCCACCCCTACACACAAACGAACGCACACATGCACACACTTCTCCATCGTCTGCTGGATATTATGCTTGAGCTCACACGGAGAATGTCAGCGTTTTGTGTGTGTATGTGTGTGAGCAAAGCAGAGAAGGTGTGAAAAGTCTGACTTCTAATTCACCTCCCTCTGCATACGGGTTAATTCTTCCTTTCCATCCGGCTTACTCTTAGATTTAAGAGGCGGGGGGCTCTGAAGTGACAACAGATGCATAAATGGACCAGTGTGTTTTATTAGAAGGATGACCTTTCTCACATCCAAATGTCTTATTGAGGACTCAGCTGCCATCCACCCGCAACCGAAAGCGAGGTTATTATTTGATCATTTTGACTCCAACCCTACACTTCTAATATGATAATCCTCCCTCCTCTTTGCTCTCTGAACAGGCAGGAGCTGTTTGGAGTAACACATCTACAACACAAACAAAACAGCCCGCTATCAGGCCGGGATCAATCAATCACACAGACAGGCTCTTTGTTCTCTGCAGCGGACCACAAGGGGGCAACGTTTGTAGGCCCAACATACGACCTGACCTGCATCACTGATCTGTACTGTACAGTATACACTGATGCTGAGCAGGTTTGCAGCATGTTGATTTAAAAGTGTCAGAAATTACACATTCAACATTCAAAAAGTCAGCGTGCCTACAGAGTTTCCTCTGTTGAGTGGAATGCTGATGTCCCACAATGCACAGAGAGGAAAAGGAGGAGGATTAAGGAAAAAAGAAAAGATAACTTTTAAAGCTTTGGAAAAATATCACACTGTGCCTTTTTAAAGTTTAATTGAACGCAGCTTTGGGATGTTTCAGTACATCTATAGATGTGTGCATTGGATCATTGATATAAAACAGATTTTTTTTTTTGGTGTTTGTATTAACAGCAAAAGCAAATTTACTTTGATGAGATTTCTGTCTCGTGCACACCAGGGATTTTCTTTTCAGTAAATGTGACTGTAATGGTGCATTTTTCCGATAATTTTAAGTATTTTTAATTGTTTATTTAGTTAAAGAATTAGGTGAAATCAAAAAAGAAACACTATATCCACTTTTAAAATTCAAAATATGGAGATACAGAGCAGGTCTAGGGAGATACATAGTTCTCACATCTACAATATAAAGTCTGGTGCACATTCTTAAATCATCCAGATTTATTATGCTTCCTAACATATGAAGTGTAACTTATTTTTCGCATTTTTTTCAGTGTAAAAGCTCAAAACAAAATCTGAAAACCAACACAGTATGTTTTATCAATGCAGACTAATTAGCCTGCATTTAAAAAAAATTATAATTCAACAAAAGAATTTAAAAATGATTCTACTAAAATAGTTTTTCAGTATTATAAAAGCATTACAGTTAACAAGCAGGAACAGACTCTTTTCTCCAACTCCACTTTGATGGCTGACATAAAACTGCATCCATCACTTTCTTCTCATCTTTCTGAAGGTGTAGCATGCCGACGAGCTGAACAGCCACAGGCTGTGTGAGCAGTTTTATATAGTTTTAATAAAACACTGAAATGAGGGTATTTTAGGCCTTACCGATGCAAAGTAAACATCACTAACGGAACAAATAAACAAAAAGAAAATCCCATTTTAGAGTAGGGAATTGTTACATAGGTTTGCAATGTAACTGATGCTGCATGACTCTCTCGGATTGTAGTGACCAAACATCACAGAGGAAGAGGAGAGAGGAAAAAAGGAAAGTGAATCATGGACCTATCAGCGCTATTAAATGTTTACATACGAATGTCTCTATATGGTAATGGTAGATGCTCTATTGTTACATCGGATCGAATCTCCATTCTCCTCCAAAATGTCTCTATTCTGCTGTATCTAACATCAAACTGTCCGTCTGCTGTCGCTGGTAGCCAGAACCGGTAATACCATACATGCCCTGCAAAGGCTCATAATTGCCAACTGCTATTAGATGGCCAAATGGGATTATTTCTTCAAAAGAAACATTAGCTGCCTTTAGGAAGGAGTGTGAGGGATTGGGGCTTGCTGTCCAACCACCCCCTGTCCCTACCCCACCCCTAATCTGGCAAGATACCCCCACAGTCACACTCCTCCACCTGGCTCCCATTACCCCTCCACAAATCCTTAATCCCTCCGTTTGTTTTCCCGGATAGAGACCGAGAAGAATGGAGGAGAGAGTGGGTGGAGGAGGAAAGGGAAGGCAGGACTTGCCGTCATGAATGATGGTGGTAGTAGTGATTTGACAGCTATTTGCCAGCGCTGGTTTAGAGCCGCTAAATCTTTGTGTTAATAAAACATACATTTTGCTCCCATTTGTATTTAGTAGGAAGGAATATGAGGCTTGTGTGTTTCTCTTTCTGTGTGTGTGTGTGTGTGTGTGTGTGTGTGTGTGTGTGTGTGTGTGTGTGTGTGTGTGTGTGTGTGTGTGTGTGTGTGTGTGTGTGTGTGTGTGTGTGTGTGTGTGTGTGTGTGTGTGTGTGTGTGTGTGTGTGTGTGTGTGTGTGCGTGCGGCTGGCCTCAGCGGTCTCCTTTCTTTAATAAAAGTATTGTTTGTGTTTCTCCTGATTGGGAACACATTGGGCCTGGGTCGGGCCTTGACGGGGCCGGGGTCTGGGAGCAGACCGGGGGTCCTGTTCTCCGGGGGTCTCTCCTCTGGTCCTTCCTCTTCTCTCCTCAGAAGTCGGGAGGCCACAAGGGGCGGCGGGGTCGCCCCTGAGAAATGTCCCGCCGCGGGATGACCCCTTGCTGCCTCTATCAGGGGGTAACCTTAGTCCCCTCCTAGCGCACTCCCTCCCCTCCCCACAGGGATGTAATGCACACACACAGACACAAGCCAGTCACCAAACAGCCACACAGGGTGATGAAATACATGTGCGCACGCAAAAATCACATACCGAGCCATTGTTCTCTTCGTACCGGACTGTGAAACACACACATTGACACCCTTTTGCTCACCCGATTCCTTAGTAGAAATCGTACACACATTAACAAACACACCATCATGCAGGTTGAGCCCAGCACTGCCTGTGTGGCTTCAGCTTTGTTGTCCTAACGACGCCCTGTGTTTGAGATCTCCACATCTGATAGTGTTAATATGATCAAATTCAAGCTGTTGCAGCCGTGTAGCTGATCGAGAGAGACAGGCGAAGAGACCAACGCAGGCAAAAAGGAAGGAACATAAAGAAATGACACAACTATTAAAATCAAATGTTGGGATGGCAAAGACGAAATCACTGGATGAGAAAATGATATGAAATTGAAGTCAGATACGAGGACAAAAACAGCCCACCACACCTCCACATAGCATGGACAACGAACACATGGACTCTATATTAGCTCATGGAGTTAACAGGCAGCAGCAGCGCTCTGACATGAGCTCATGTGTTTGGACAGATCTGCTGAAGGTTTAAGACCTGTACCGAAGCCTCTTATCTGATCCAGAGATAAAGTCTCACTAAGAATAAGAGGAAAACACATGTACAGAGGCAGCCAGTGTTGATGAATGGTCAGAGGAGAGGAAGAGAAATGTGGCGCATGTATGAAAGAGACAGAGAGGAAGAACGTTGCCCTAGTTTTGGATAGAGACTCAGAGTGTGTCCTGGGAGACACCCGGCCACAGCGTCTACACTGGGTGTGCGTTGGTGATGATGTCAGTGCGAATTACAAATGTGCGGACAGACATGAGAACAAAAGTCAGCATGGGACTCAGTGTGTGTGTGTGTGTGTGTGTGTGTGTGTGTGTGTGTGTGTGTGTGTGTGTGTGTGTGTGTGTGTGTGTGTGTGTGTGTGTGTGTGTGTGTGTGTGTGTGTTATTTTAAGTGGCCAAATTTTATGAAAGATTGTGACATCTGTGTGAATGAATGCATGTGGATACTGTATGCACTGTATCAAATGTTTGGGTGCATGTGATGTCCACTGAGCACCATCATTTCTGAACGTGAACTTGACAGTAACATTTTATTGGTTATGATGTTGTTTGTTGATACACTTTGCTGTTCATCGTCGTATGTTAACTTGCACGTCAACCGCTTTCATTTATTCTTCCTTAACTGCCAATCCAACTGGTTCTGACATGTCAACCGACACTTCCACTGATTTTATCACTCATTTATAACGAGTGCTCATCAAACTCTATTGATTACACTCCAGCCGGAACTTTCTTACTAACACTTCATCTTCTCTTCCCAGTCACGACCTTTGACACCGCTCACACTGAACCTTAAACTTCAGCCTCTGTCATCTCCTCCATTTTAATTGACATTTCAACTTCTTTCAATAACTGTAATCAACTTGCACTTCAACTTCTTTCATTTCTTATTTCTCAGTCGACAATCCAACTGATGTCAAACCTCGCATGTCAACTGACACTTCCACTGCTTTCATTACTCGTTATTTTTAATGAGACTTTTAATGATTACACTTCATTACTAACGCTTCATTTTCACTCAGTGCTCAAATACATTGGAGAAGTTGCTGCCACTGCTTACACTGAACCTCTAACTTAAGTCAACCCTTCTATTTTACTGCCATTTCAACCTGATTTAATAATTGTAATTAAACTCGCATTTCAACTATTTTCAGGATTTTAAGGATAACTGCACATTTTCAGTTGCAAGCACACTTAATAAACATTTATTCTTCTTTCCAAATTTCCACATTAACCATATTAAATGCTTCCCCAAAATATATTCCACAATCCTTGAAGCCCTTTCCCCATTGTATTTTTCTGTGAATGGTCCAAGAAGTTATTGCAAATCAGTATTTGGATCGAAGTAGAATACAGCACAACAGTACAAGAAAATGAAACTGGATTTTTTTTTTTTTCAACTCAAACCTTTTCCTCCCTCGTTGCCAAAATTAAAAATGTACAAGAGTATTGTGACCTGATCACAAAACATGTACATTATACTGTGATATTTTATGTCTATATAACTGAGTGTTTCAGTAGTAGCTGCAGGATGACATTACATAATTTAACTATACAGTGGCTCATCCACTTACAGTCCAGCCTCAGTGTCTTACATCAATTACATTTGACTTTTTTCACATCTGTATGTCTTTCTATTATTGTTCCATTACATCTGTAGACAGCACACATCAGTGCCAGGTCTTAATGGCCGAAGCTTGCCAAGGCTTTGGTGCCCAGCATGATGTTGCTTCCTGCAGGAAGAGGGAGAGCAGGGAAAACCAAAACAGGACATCTTCAGATCTGTCAGGGGAGCAGCCCCGCTCCTCCTCTCTGCCCTCGGGGGAAAAAGCACCAAAGGAAGCGCTCGCTCCCTCCTTTTATCCCCCCTATTCTGCCCTTGCTCTGCTCTGCTCTCTCTGGGACATGCCCTTCTTTTCTAAGACTCCTCTTTTCCTCCGCCACTCTGAATCAAAGAGTGATGGATGTCACCTTGCACAAGCTGAAATTCTGACAACCACCTGTTTCCCACAAAGTAGATGTAATTCTTCGCTGTGGTCCTATTTTCTGTTGGAATTATTTACACTTCATAATGCAAAGCCACTATTGGTGACTTTAAAATGTATTTTAGCAATGTAGCACTTTTTACACAAACACATTACTTCACATCAATAGTTTCTATTAAGTATAACATGACTGTCTTTATCACATGTCAGTAATATTTCTGTTGAAAACAAAAACATTTTCTGGCAAAATCACACATAAATATAACAAACACAGTTGTTGTTGTTGTTTTTTTTTTAAATCCAACACTGCTTGCTGTATGAAGTTTGAGGAAGTACTTGTGTATCCCAGAGGATTGGTGGTACCCATAAATGTGGATTGCAATATGGAGTCATTGTATTTTTAGAATGGCCTATGTTTTTTTAACTATTGAACTCTACCACCATCTAGATTTTAAGGTGTATGGCATTTAGTATAGGCGTAAATGCCCTATCTCACAAATTTAGTGAATAATAATACTTCATGGATCCACCCTGTAATTACAAGCTGTGCCAAATTTTTATGGATTCTCCCATTCTGCACATTTTCACCAAGTGAGTGATAATTGGGCTCGTTGTTTTACCTTCATCCTGCAGACAAATAAATAAACTGCACAAAAAACATAATCTCTTTGGCAGAGGTAACAAACTGTCTGTTAAGTTTTCGTTTTGATTTTCAGTTTTAGTTTCCCAAAATTTTAAATTAAACAAGTTTACCTCTTCTTGCAAAAAGAGTAGTATTGTTTTTTTCTCACTGCATTTGTGTGGACTTCACATTTTCTTTTAAACTTTCATGGACTGCGAATACTTGGAAAATATGTATATATATCGATTTAATAATTGTCCAAAAACAGTCTGCGGTTGTAAAAGCAGAGCAAGCCACAGAGAACACAACCAAAACCTTAAGGATACGGTGTTTCATGGTTTGGGTGTTAAAAAGTCACTGGTTATAAATCAATAGTCCTTTGAGTTTGTTTTAATGCTTTAATTGGGTGATCATAATTGGTCGAATGGGAGCCAAAGATTCTGTTTTGTTCCAGTTGAAAACAGTAATCAAACCTTCATCTCACCGTCTGCTCTGGGCGAGCCCTCTCTTTAACCATCGTCAAGGTTACCACAGCCACAGTATCCCCTGGTTGTGCGTGTGAGCGTGCGTGCACATGTGTTTTTAAATGTGACCGACTGTCTCTTCATGCGTGTGTGTCTCATTGCTTGGTTTTCCTGTTTGTTATTGTGGTGGGAACAGAGGCAGGAGAGATGGAATTGCAGAGGTTTCTGTGGTGTGCTGTGTGCAAGCAGATCCTGCAGAGAGTGACACTCTGTTGGCCGAGCGCAGTGTGTTTTTAGCGGTGTGTGTGGTTTCGAGATCTCATCTTCAAACTCTATTTACTTTTTCCGTCTGAAGTTTGCTGCGATGGCCTCGAAGATCATCTCTCGGCATTCAAAATATCATATGCTGAAAGAAAAATAATGGCCAAATCCAAAATTTTTGGTCTGTTTTTCCTTGTGTGATTTTTGCTTTTTCATCACTAAATCATTAAGTAAAAGCCATATGGATATTCTGAAATTATGGATCCAAAAATACATTTTACATCACATGATTGTGGTGTTTTGTGTTGCCTTTTCCTCCCTAGATTAACATGTGTACATGCTGAAGCACATCAAACAGTAATGCATGGGAGCCATATCACACAGCACTGTCCGTTCCACCAATCGGGAAAATTGTCATTAGCAAAGTAGCATGGCATGGAACCCCAAGCTATATCTCCAATTAATTAATAATCAAGAGATGCGGAGATAAAGAAGCAACACAAGAACAATACAAAACGGTGATGAGAGAGAGAAACAGCTGTTCAGTGGAGACAGTCTGGCTTCCCATTGCTCTCTTTCCATGTGGGGATTAGATAACATCTCTTACCTTATTCACTGCAACCCACATAGACTCTGCTCTATTGTATACAGGTAGGCTGGCATGTTGAGGAAAGGAAGAATAACCTTGCCTGGTTGTCCTAACAACACTGTGGTTCAAATGGAGGCTGCAAGTTAAGAAGGAGAAACAGAAAGAGCAATGAACACAAATGGTGTGTTTACAAAGTATTTGTGTTTTGGCAAAAATCATGTTCAAGAATAGATTTGAATTGGTCCTTTAGAAAATATCATTAGCGTTTCTGTTGAGTTTATGAAAGAAATGTCAAATTTTTGGTCAAGATCAACAGTTTAAAAGAATAAATTTGTTGTTTTGATTAAATCTGGTATCTCACCAAAGTATGTAATGCACCTGTCAGTCCTGTCAATCAAACAGACAGGCCCCCAAACGTACCATTTTTTGAGGTTTCACATCTTTTATTAGCAATGGAATCATTTTCAGATAGAGCGCTAGGAATACCTTTAGCTAATGACATTGTTATGACTTTTGGAAAAACTGTGTTGATTTATTTCATGAGAGAAGTTGAATGGGAGTCTTTTTAGCCAGAGCCTTTGTGGAGTCGACCCCTAGCCGCTCTCGCTGGTATTGTACCTTAGGGCACTTTGTCATAGCCTTGCTTTTCAGACCTTGAAGCTATGTCCACTTTTATATGCAGTCTATGGTTAAAACAAGAAATGTTACGTTACTAAATGTACAAAACGTCTGTTAAATACTTACTTACGTTACGTGACGTCTTCCCTACTTGGACTTTGTTACTCTTTGTCCTTTGTCACATGACCTCTGTCACATGACTTCCTTCTTCAACCTTGGTCATACATGGGTCTATTTTTCACGCCTTCGCAAGACAAAACGTGACACCTACACGGTCTTCTCTCATGGACTGATGGCTGTATTACATGCTCATCCTTGATACCCAGTGGGGTACTTTAAAGGATTCCTAAAATTTAAAAAAAAAAAAAAAGGCAAAGATCACATAAAACAAGGAGCAAGTGGAACAGGCCATAAAAGTGGCTCATATCATAGACTTGTCATTACAAAAGAGTACCATGTCCAATATCATTCCTCACCAAGCTTCCACACAGACCACCAAAGCAGAGTACCACCAGCACAGTACATCTCTGCTGTTCTGCACCATTAACACTCACTGTTCTCACACGCAGCTCAACTGTAAAGGTCATTCTGTTCACCTCTGGTTTACACTCTATCTATCAACTGCAGAATCCCCTGTCTATAAAAAGGGAGAGGGTGAAAAAGACTCACACAAACACATTCATACAGCTATTCATGCACATGGTAGAGAAAATGAGAGTCAGTGAGAGGCTAACAAGCCCGTGTTTGAATGCTCTCATCTCATTCCTTGTCAGGCCCGGGCTTTGATCTGTCTTCAGGGTGTCAGCTGGCAGCCATGTTTGTTTGCCCAGCGACGTAGGCTACCTGTGTAATTACCTTTAACGAAGTGACTTGTTTTGATTTGGCCTGAAATCTAATCCCCTGCCGGGATGAAGATGTGGAAATAGGTTTGAGGTTACTTGAGGATTTTGAAGTGGGCGTTTGGCTGTGGCTGGTTGAGCTCTTTCAGGAGTGAAGAGGTTCGAACAGTGACTTTTAAAGAAGTTTGTGGGCTTGTTACTGTTGTAGTCACATCTACCTAGAGCTTTCGTTATCATTCTGACTGCCCAGCTCTCCTTATTTTTCTCTGTTATCTCGCCTTATCTTGCTCCGGTTACCTGTCTCAGAAATATGCTGTAGAGTAAATCCACAAACTTTCATGTTAACTCAAACGTTCTCCCCCAGCTCAAAAACACATACAGTACATGCACACTTCAGCTCCTGTGAATCATTTAAGCCCTGGCACCAGTTCAAGAAAACCTCAAAGAGAATCTTGTTGGCAGGAGGCTGCAGCACTTCACCTCTCGAGGAAGGTTAGCAGGAACACAATGAGGCTTTCCTTGGCTTGGTCCTCTATTTTCACCTCTCCTCAGGTCCCACTACACTTTAACTTATTCATTGAAATCATGTTTTTTTTTCCACCTTCATCTCATCTATCAATGTTTATATACTTCTTTTGGGTTATTTGAAAGATCAATCATTTTCCATCATTTATTTATTATATTTGAAAATATACCCTCATACATGGCCGAGTTGACCTCTTAAATGGCGTATGGACCCCAGACCAAATTTACTTTATGTTAAAAAGTATACAGGAAATGCTGTCCAATATCAAGCAATATACTTTTTATCTTAATTAAACTGAGTGATTAAAACCTGTCAACAAAGTGAAATATGGAAATAAAAATGTTTTTCAGCTGCATGTTTAAAATTCTCCAAGACAGAAATATGTTTTATCTGTGATGTTCTCTACATAAGACATGATTATTTAAAAACATTGCTTAAAATCAAAATTTAGGGCTTGTTTACATTTTGATGGATTATGTCCATGTCACAGGACATACTGAAGAAGGCCATAGAGCTTCCCATTGGCTTCCTGCGGCCGATAAGAAACGTAAACAGGCCCCTAAAAAAGACTGCAGTGGAGCTAATGAATTGCAATGGAAGGAGATAGGTGGGGATGGGATGGGGTGTGCTTTCTCACAATGATCTGAACGTTTGAAGAAGGAGAGAGGATGGACTGTACAAAGTAAGGAAGTGTCCTTCACATACCACCGGCAGAGCGTTCCCCTTAATAGGACTTTTTTTTTCGTATGGGGTCATGTACACACAACACGTCAAAGAAATGTGCATATGCGAAGTGCACACATCCTTTTTACATCCCTCCCCAAACCTTAATCCATACGGGCGGGGATGTAAAGGAGAACCGATGGTCAGTGTTTATTTGTTCTATCTCACTGTCTTCTTTCTGAGAGGAACAAGAGCCATGTTGGAGACGCTGCATGAGGGCTGAGGGTACATCCTTCTCCTTCCTCTTCACCTCCACCCTCCATCTCTACACCCCTCACCCCTCCCGACTCCCATCTCTTTCCTGCACCTCATAAGGATTCCATTGAAGAGCGGCAATGGGTTGTTGATGTTTAATCGTGCAGGCCAGCCAGACGCAAATGAACCAGAAACCAACCCAGTGAGATCAAACTGGGACAAGCAGTATGAGATGTGTCTCCCCGCAGCCGGTCCAGAGCAGATGTACCACTGATTATGGACCACAGAGGCCTCTGATTTAAGATAGGACAGTGAATCTTTGAGATATAATCAACTCTATTTTACCTTTTTTTTTTCTCCGCACCATTATGTAGAGCTACCTCTAAAATAAATATATATTGTGAAGAGCATCTTCAAAAATTACAGCTTTCTTAAATCTGCTGTTGATGGAAATAATTTATAGTTTTGCTATTAAGCCCACTTAATGATCTACAATAACTTTTGGCCAATACTCTTATTTCAGTTTGGCCTATATTAAATACTCCTGCTGAAGAGAAAATACTCAGTTAATTATAGGTTAAGGTTACAACTTTATCGAACAGAGAATTAAGGTCAATTTGTTTTGCCAATGCTTGAAACAGTCGGTTAGGAAGGGTCTGGAAGTTTATAGTTGTGATATTATCTTTAGGTACAAAACAGAGGTTCCCTTTAAAAAAAATCTTTTTTAAAAAAGGTACTAAAATGAATTTAAACTGTCATGATAGACAGCAGAAAAGAGGAGAATTTGAAAACACAGTTATCTTACAAATAGGCTAATAAAGCTAATTGTTGAAAAACATTTTTACGGTAATAATAATAATTATACAATGACAATTTTGACATTAGCTGCAGATATTTTCTAACGTAGCCTAATTATCACTAATATGTATGCAAATTATTATGAATTACATTATTTATGAATGCAATATCAATATCATTACCTTAAGAATAAATACGATAATAATAATAATAATAATAATAATAATAATAATAAAAATACAAGTGTTTTACTCGTTTTCTTGGTCTTACCTGTTGTCAGAGGCTGACTGAAGCCTCTCCAGTCCGGGTGGTTGTTCTCCGGTCCCGACCTGACCCGGTGGTTCCGTTCGCCGCATTCCACCCGCACGCGCAATCATAAACATCCTAGTCCCAGACCTACGAGGGCAGGAAGTGCGCGAGAACAGGAATTCCACTCTTTCAAATTACATTACGGCCCGTTACAGTGATGGGTCTTGAGTTTGTGGGCCAATACCGCACGCACAGCCCGCACAAAGGAGAGAGCAGTGTGTCTGTGTCACATGGAATATAAAATACGAGACAAATGACGCGGTGTCGTAAATGAAACGCTTGAATCTGCGAGCTTACTCAAAACGAATTGTTTAAAACGATAAACAGACTCGCTTATTTAATTGTACGATTTAACGTCATTTTTCTCCCTGATCATAGCTGCACATTGAAGTTTAAATGCCAGTCTTGACACTGCAATATATAGCCTATCACATCTAGGCCTATGATCATGGATGCCTGTAGGCTATATAAACATATGCTAAATTTGACATACATTTAAATTCATGTTTCAGTGGTTGTGCGTGTCTGTGCGTGTCTGTCTCGTTGTGTGTGTGTGGGGGGGAGAGAGGGGGAGGGCGACGAGTTGGCTCTTTTTTTTTTATTGGGACGTTTATTCAAGAAGTGTTTGGGATCGAGCGATAACTTGAGAAGACTTTTTAGAGGATGTGTATTTATCTAAGAAGAAAACACGGACTCGTCTCTGTCTGTGATAGCCTTCTGAGTCGCTGGAGTGTCTGCCTCGTGTCTCACACATCTGCAAGTCAGAAAATGCCAGAAAAATGATTTAATATTCGTTCACAGTCGTGTGTTGTTGTTTTTTTTTCTTTTTCTTTTTTAAAAAAATCAAGTCAAACAACAAAAAAGTTCATTCAATTTCGCTCACATTGCTATTTTCTTTATGGTTGTGAGCCCTTTTTTTTTTGTGTGGAAATTACAAGGAAGCAGATTTGGTGGGAAATAAATTGAAATTGCCAGAAATATAAGACACCTTGTCGAAAATAAACTTCCATCTGAGGCTAAATCACACTGAGCAAATTAACATATCTATCATCAGGCGTTGTTGTTATCTATTTTAGGTTTGGTTTTGTTTTTAAATTGTGCCTATTTGTTTTTCTCACTGTCTATCAAAGCTGCCTTAGAAAACAGGTTTTTACTATCGAATGAACATTCCCCAGCGCCTCACCGAAGCCGACACAACCAGTTCAAGTTTCAGGGTCCTTGTTTTGCTTTCGGATTTTGGACATGCGACTTTACAGCTTTGTTGTGACATGACGCGCGTGCGTGCGGCAGCTCAAACCCGGAAGGGTTACAGGTAATGAAGGAGGAGGGGGGGGGGGGGGGAATAATAATAACAACAACAATACACCGTCAGACCAACGGCGTGAACATGGAAAGACGACGTCAATTGTCAAGTAGGCTAAGCCTGTTTGCCACCGAGAGAAAATATGTATAGTAACTCGGCCTACGTCGGAACTATCGACGGAAGGCCCATCATGTCCAACATCCTCACTCACAGCCTATATTTACATTAGTTTGTACTTGTTCTGAGATATAAATTCATGGCTAAATGTAGGTAGCCTATAGAACTTCTGCATGAGCCTGTTGCTTAGTATTCAGCATTTTAGGGTAATATTTTAGGGTACACTGACAGTGTATTGGGGTTGATGCAGGGGGGATGACCAGGGAGTCTTTGATGGGGTCGGGGGAGTCTTTGTATAAAGATAAATAGCACCTTTTTTTTTTTATTATTGTCTTATAATTTACGAGGGAAATAACTGGCTTCGTTGACAGCGGTTTCAATATCACATGACTAAATGACTGCATGATGACTAAATGCACTGCACCTTTCATATAAAGATGCAGCCCAAAGTGTTTCCCATTAAAACAATACACTCGAATAGAAGTATGAAACAAAAGTACAGGACTAAAAGTTACAACTATAAAACAATAAAGTATTACAAATCAGTAAATCGATTTAAAAGAATCTTAGGCCTATTGGTCTCGTGCAAATGCTAAATTCGTCGTGAAAAATAAAAGGTAAGATAAAAGGTCTGCCCTCTTCTTTTATTTTATTTTTCTTTGAGTGCAGAACCAGCGAAGACGAGAAAACCACAGACTTTCTCTGGAACAATGTAAGAAGACTAAACAACTGAAATCCCGAGGTAAACCAACACAAAGCGGGCTGTTTTGTGGTTTCTACTTTATTTTATTTTTTGACAAACTTACAAACCACTCGACATATTTCTTTCTCAAGTGTTTTAGGTAAATGGCAAAATGAGTAAAAAAGAAAGACTACGTTAAACTGTCTTTCCCTACAGAATTTATCCTCAGACACTAGCAGGACGAAGCAACCAACTATCTTTTTTTTTTTTTTTAAATAGCTATCCAACCCTGTCTTCAAAGATAATATCCAGGACACAGGTTGGATGTTACTATTTTTGGTGCAAAAGTAATTCACATTTTATTGATCAGCAGATTGATAAGCACCCTGGTCCGCGATAGCTCGGTGTTATTTGATAGATGTGATAATTAATGCATTGAATGATGTCATGTTTTAACCCAGCAAAGAATCTTGGTGTTGAGATTACCGGTAAACGCTCCCCGTCTTAAACATGTGAAAAAGACATCGGGACATGAAATAACATCGCGTCGTAACACTCGAAACCGTGAGGCTGTGGTAATTGCACGTTGAGAGATTGGTTGGCTCTCACCGCGGTTCAGCTGCTGCAGCCGGGCTGCAGACTGGGGTGCAGGGTGATGACACACATGCCAATGCTGTTCCACCTGCACAGACTCCCAGAGCACGGAAATACACTCCCAGGGAAAGCCGAGGGGACCCTCATGGGTGGCCAGAGAAATGTATACCTCTCCGTGCACTTCCCTCTCCAATGTGAGCTCATTAAGCACCACTGGCTGTCCAGATTCTCTTGGAGCTGCGAACACGCAGCCGTGTGCAAATGTGCACGTCTTTTGGTGAGGATGTGAGAGTCCCCATTTGGCAGAGCGTAGTCACATATATTGTTTTGCCATGCTGTAGTTTGACTGAAGTTGTTTGGAACGAATTTGGTTTGAACGTTTCGCCCAGGCTGTATCCATCTTCACTATTTCAAATAGGGTAGTTTTAAAAACAGATTTAAAATGAAAAAGCTATGACTTTAAAAAGAAAACTAGTTTTGTTCTAAATATTTTTAATGTTGTGCAGTGCGCATGAAAATACCCCAAGCCGTTTCTATCTTCATTTATTTATTTATTTATATATATATAATCTTGCTTGCTTTCTAACCCAAACATCAGAGCAAAAATACGTCAACAGCCTTTAATAAAACTACATTTCATCTCTGTAAGTATATCTTTTATATTATTTTAACAATACATGCATTCGTATTTTCCAAAACTGGATTTATTTATTTGTCTCCTCTGTGAATGCAAACGGGTATGTAACGAACATATTTTGTTATTTTGACCCGGGTCTGATAAACATAAATTTAAACATGTAAAGAAGTGATGATATTTTTTTCATTGACTGTAGTCACCGGAGGCGGAACTCGAATAAGCACAAATCACAAGGCAATACGTCGCTACGGGGAGAACATTGGAGCGAAAGCAGCCTGTCAGTGGCCATGAAAAAAAGAGAAGGGCTGGGCTTACTGACGCACTAACCACAACTTAGTTTGTGCCTCCATCAGAAACCAGTTGAAGAAAAATCAGTGTCGAAGAGAGAAGGAGTTCGGGTGCATTTCACCTACTGAAACGCAAAATTAAGATTTCTCCCAGCGCTGTTTGGAAAACAGCTTTCAACTCGAGGTGCATCTTGGGGATCTGCAACACCTCAGTCCGCTGATCGAGATACAAGCACCCCAAACAGTTTTGTTTTTCAACGTTTGGACTGGACTTGGGGTTTTTTTTTGTGCGCGCGATGATGGCCACTTACCAAAGTCCGGAGGATGACGCAATGGCCTTAATGATCCATGACACCAACACGACCAAGGAGAAGGAGCGACCGAAAGAGGAGCCGGTCCAGGACAAAGTGCCGGAGAAGCCGGACCCGTCCCAGAAACCGCCGTACTCCTATGTCGCTCTCATTGCCATGGCTATCCGGGAGAGCTCAGAGAAGCGCCTCACGCTGTCTGGTATCTACCAGTACATAATCAGCAAGTTCCCCTTCTACGAGAAAAATAAGAAAGGCTGGCAAAATAGTATCAGACATAACCTGAGTCTCAATGAGTGCTTCATCAAGGTTCCCCGGGAGGGCGGCGGGGAGAGAAAAGGGAATTACTGGACACTCGACCCAGCCTGTGAGGACATGTTTGAGAAGGGGAACTATAGGAGACGCCGCAGGATGAAGCGGCCTTTCAGACCTCCACCAACTCACTTCCAGCCGGGGAAGTCCTTGTTCGGCGGAGACGGCTATGGCTACCTCTCTCCACCCAAGTACCTGCAGTCTAGCTTCATGAACAACTCTTGGTCATTAGGCCAGCCGCCCACTCCGATGTCATACACGTCCTGTCAGATGGCCAGCGGCAACGTGAGTCCCGTGAACATGAAGGGGCTGTCAGCCCCCTCATCATATAACCCCTACTCCCGGGTGCAGAGCATGGCGCTCCCCAGCATGGTAAACTCTTACAACGGCATGAGTCACCACCATCATCCGGCGCACCCCCACCATGCCCAGCAGCTGAGCCCGGCCACAGCGGCACCGCCTCCGGTGTCCGCCAGTAACGGAGCTGGTCTTCAGTTCGCTTGCTCCCGCCAGCCCGCGGAGCTCTCCATGATGCACTGCTCTTACTGGGAACACGAGACCAAACACTCGGCGTTACATACGAGGATTGATATTTGAAGTTTACCAAATGGTCTGTGTAAAAATGAAGACTCAGAGAGTGAGAGTTAATTCCTGTGATTTCAAAACAGAACCCGCAGTATTTTAAAGAGACCATTCTGACGAGCTGTTCGGGTCCAGCTGATGGGGAGATATGCGGGAGCTGATGCTGAGAAAGTTTGACAAAATGGAAACGGGAGGTAAAGAAGTACACAGGACGCACAACCTCTGGGAGCCATTTCGTGCGTCCGTATTACACTTGGACTGATGGCCATAACTCGGTATTGTAGTCATAATTGTGAGAAAAAAAACAACTTTCATTTTCAAGAGGATAGACATTACTGACATCGCTCCAGCTGTGTTTTTGGTATGCGTAATTATTTCTCTCAACTTTACGCACGGCTTATCCAAAGCATTACCGAGTGAAGATGTGGACATGGGATGCCCTAATTAAGTCAGTACTTTAATTTGTAATTAGATCAGAGCTTATTTTGGATTTCTTAGTAACATGCGAGGCCTGCACGGTGAAACTACACCTCCTGTCATGGTTGGGAACTTTGTTCGGTTGAAACGGTGAGATCACACAGTAGAGATCCACCAGACTGCCAAAAAATAACACAATTCAGGGCTGTTCGTTTTTCTTGATTACATGTATGATGTAAATTCCAAAATGGCACAGCCAGTGCCAGGTTTTTGTTAATCTTTCTAATTATTTGTTTGTTTGTTTTTTATAAATGTAATTAGCTATGCTCATGTTGGGGCCATGTTGAATTTTAATTAGCACTTTCCCCTCTTTTCTAGGTTTGTGAATTTCTTAATAAACTTGTATTTCTTAAAATAAACAGTGGCTATGAAGTAATCTGTTTTATAGGCTGCAACCACTGTTGGGACTATAAGCAATCAACAATAAACAACTCTGGGAAGGTTACGCAGTATAATAGTACCATATTGTTATGACCCAGTATACTTCTTACAAAAAAGAAAATAATTATAAACCGTAATTCAGGGTTCGGTGTAGTTTGCACTTAATTAACTGTTCACCGTGTAAAATAACATGCAGACACAATGTCTCTTGGAAAGTTAATATACGTATTCAATCAGTTGCTCATTATTCGTTCCAAGTTTATGCACGTTCTGCAAGAGATTTTTTTTTTAATTTTATTGTGAACAGACATAAAAAAAAATAGAATTTCTCAATAGTTGTAATAATAGGAAGCATTTAGATCCTTATTGAAAACTTGTCCCACAGCGACTTATGGTATCATAGGTATTATTTGCGCTACAAAGAAAAACCCACCACCACCAACAACAACATGCATTATGCATCATTCTTAATGTTCCTAAAGTCACTACATGATTTCTATTTTTTTCCCTTTTGTAATATTTCATAAATCCCGTGTAAAATACGATACCTGGAGGATATGACGGTCATGTTTTCACTACTTAATTACAAGCACAACAAAGGAAGCAAAAAACACAATATACAGAGTTTTCTACATGAACGCAAATTTAGATTAGAAACTTAAATAATTTGTTCCTACTTTTAGAGTCCTCTAAATAACAACAACAACAATACTACCACCACTACTACTATCCTACTACTACTACTACTACTACTACTACTAGTAGTAGTAGTCAAAATAATATTTATTATTATTATAATGGGGTTTGATATCATGATGGAGTAGTGTTTTTAATTGAAAAGCAGATGTGAGGGTTGCCAACAAGAAAGACAATCATGAAGGTGTTTAAATAATACATATTCATTCAGGAAGTAAAGTCAACAAAGAGAGGTGTAATGAAAAAAATAAATAATGCAATGCTAAATCTTTACATGCGGTCATAATTCTGAGGTAGTACAAATCCCACATGAAGAAGAATTCATTCATCGCTAATAGTTTACTACTATGAGAATATTCTGTGGAGAATTAAGATCAGATTCAGACAGACAGCTCCTCCGTCTTACTTTTGTTTTAGTGTGAGACTTGAACTGAAACACTTTTTTGTGAACTTGAGACGACCATCCCGCCCAACTGAGGGTCAGATGTGGCCTCTTGATAAAATGTTGACAAGTAAAGCGCTTTAATACACCGATTAATCCCAGTCTCGTCCCTCCTTTTATCAATATTACATTATCACAACGCGTCGGTATATCGCTGCAATCTGGCTTTTACAATTAAGGCGTGTATCACCACACACAAGTGACTGTTTTGACAACAGATCACAGCTATTGTTGTGCACATTGAATTATTATTTAAAAAGCTGATCGGTTGCAAAATATCGTACTTTCCAAAAGCAGACTATAAATCAAGTTCTGGGATCCCCTTTCGAAGAACACACGTCCAGTGCAATCCAGAGTCTCTCAGCATGACTGTAGTGCGTCATTAGGTGTATCCACGCATTCACCTCTCTCCACCCTCCCTTCTCCACAGCGACTGTCAAACACAGGCTCATCATGCAAGAGCACAAGCCAAAACACACACACACACACACACACACACACACACACACACACACACACACACACACACACACACACACACACACACACACACACACACACACACACACACACACACACACACACACATATATACTTGCATGTGTTTTGTGCTGCAAGGAACATCAGTAGTCACGAAATAAAGCCACATTTATAGCCATGCTAATGGCATGTTGGGGTATTGCTTACCATCATAGTACAGGATATGACTGTGAGTTTATCCATAACAGTGCAGTGATATTCAATTTAGCAAAAAGATGTTTGTGTGACTCTTTTTTTTAGTTGTGACATAACCCGGATTATGTTTTAGACTCTTCAAACTGAAAGCAACATGGAAAATAACTTAAACGTATGGGCTAATATAAAATATATCATAAGGAACAGTTTATTAAAACTAGTAAATTAACGTGTGTGTGTGTGTGTGTGTGTGTGTGTGTGTGTGTGTGTGTGTGTGTGTGTGTGTGTGTGTGTGTGTGTGTGTGTGTGTGTGTGTGTGTGTGTGTGTGTGTGTGTGTGTGTGTGTGTGTGTGTGTGTGTGTGTGTGTGTGTGTGTGTGTGTGTGTGTGTACACAAAACCTGAAGTTTTGTTGACTCACTTATGTTTAAGCAAATTGAAATGTTACGTTCCACGTTTAATTTCCGACGTTTAATAAGGTTTTTTAAGTTTAAGTTTCAGGTTACAGGAACTATGTTCAGAATACCTTAATCTCCAAAAGAGAGGAGATGCTTTGTACCAGATTTAACTACTAGCTCATTTCCATCTGCAAAAAAATTCGCATAGTCGTAACTTTTACCAATAAATAAATAAATAAAATGCTACCAACTCAGACCGTAATGGTTCGTTCCTTTTCATATGAAATTGATTAACCTGTATTCTTTTCAGGTTAATGATTGTTGATGAAGTGCATTTGCGGACATGCAAATGAGGCATATTCATCGTTTGTTGATCAATGCGCCTCCGTCAGTGCGTTTATTAATCATTTTAAATTTGAAGGCAAGGCAAATGTATTTGTATAGCACATTTAAACAACAAGGCAATTCAAAAAGCTTTAAATAAAACATCAAATGCATCAAAACAACATGTAGACCAGAAAAATAAGAACATGCTCAGATCATTACATGAAGCCACATTCTGCATGAAGCATGCAGCAAAAGAAATTGGAAGTAAACTTAGTCGACAAACAAGTCGAGTAAGAAGACGACAGCAACCATCCGTCAGTGAGCTCAGACAAACTCTTCACATCGTTTGCGTAAATCTTGTGAAACTGCAGTAATAGAAACGCCAAATTAAAACTGCCATGAGCCCCGGAGCTATTCAAACAGCCGCGGTCCCAGTCGGAGTAACTGCCCTCTCCATCCTCCTGCGTGCAGGGAGCGCCGAGGCAAGCCTGAAATGTAGCTGTGTACATTCTCAGCTTCCTCACATTAATGTTTTGTAAACAATAAGGAGATAAGGGCACGTTTGAAAGGCAAGTGTATTCCAAACACACTTCCAAAAATAATAAATATAAGTGTTTTACAAGAAATAATGTTTCGACGAGTGTAACCAACCTTTACATAAACTATACAGGCAGAGACACATTTAATAAAAAAAAATTTCTTCTTCTGGATTCAACGCTGTGAATTTAAATATACCAGTCCATATAGCAGCTTTCATTTTATTTATAATTTTTTTTATTTACCAAAGGCACATTTGTTTAACGTTGTTTATTGATATCATGTAAAAAAAAATTAAAAAATTAAAAAAATTAAAAAAGCGTTTTACTATGAGGGGAGGCTTATGATATCGCAAGAGCTTATATGACTACATATCAAACTTGTGATGGTGAATTTACACTATATTTTAAGTGGCTTTTGTCCTGTGTGGGTCGTGGAAAGTTGACTCTGAGAAGCCCACCCGTTATAGCCGCAATAACATCCTGTGCAGCACGAATGCTTGGAGGCAATTAGAACACATAATAACACACGTAGGTAACTTTTTATTTTTTGCAAACTTAGTGTCCTAAAATCTCCTCTGCAAAATCCTCCCATTAATATCTAATGTCTGCGTTGACTCGGGTGCAGCAGGTGTGCATTTGCGCAGAGAGGTTGTCAGCTCAACCAGGCGGCCGGGAACAATGGGCCTGCATACAGGATGTCTCGGGGGCTGAGACAGATAAGGCCAGCCGAGGGACACAGGCCCGCGTCTGTCCTCTTTTAGACTGATCCACGGCTGCCTCAGCCTGGTTATGGAAATTGTTTCCTTTATTTAAAAAAAAAAAAAAAAAAATGGGTATACTCAGCAGATATTTAGATTGTTTACTACTGATTAAATTCACTATTATTAAATAAATTAAATATTAGGTCGTTAAATTAATATAGAAAAAGCTGTTTTTGCATTGTCATGGCGGGAACACGTATCATGGATTTTATCATGTGATTATCGATTATTGAGTTATAGTCCAAGAAAAACAAAGACTTAACCATAGAGACAAATAATATCCTGATTTATTTCAACTTAATATTAAGTGGCGTTTTTATGCTGCAATAACAACAGTAACTGCGGTATTAAAATGATCAAAATGCGTGCGAGTCACGTTGCTGCCGTGCAATGTTGATTAAAGCGCACGTCCATAGGTGACGAATAGATGTTTCCATCAATCCACAATTATTTCTGCACGAGGTGAAAAGGGTTAGCGCAACGTGCGGTGTGTTTTCATGCGTCTTTTCCGCAGAGCGCATTCTGAATAACCATGATTGTATCCTTTGTTGTGCTCTCAGAGATGACAGATTATAATCAACAAGACGAATGAGGTCAACTCATTGTAGAAGCAACGCATTTGACCTTCACTTCTTCTTCTCCTTCTTTGTCACAAACCCACTCATACACGCAAGCGCGCGCGCGCAGGGAGTGTGTACCTGGACTCGCTCCGATCCTGACGGTTTGCACGCTCGACACAGCAGCGGCGATGCGACCCGGCCGGTCAAGTCACACGCAGGTTGCAGGTTTCCCAATGCCTGCACACAATTGAATTCCTGGCATTCTCGTTAATGTTTGAGATTGAAGAGCAACAGTTTCCACTGAGAAGCGGCGCACATCACCCCGAAGCCATTGAAAGGAGAGTGGGGGTCACCACTGTTTGGTATACATCTGCTCCAAACAGGAAAATATGTAGAGATTTGATTCGCAGAAAATCCGGCAATTGTTCAAATCAGCATGCGGTTTTTTTTTTTTTTTTTTTTTGGTTCGTTTTCTCTTGTTGGAGCAGAAATACTAGAAGTCTCATTCTGTTTGCTGCATGTCTGTGCTATTTCTATGGCATTACCTAATTTAGAGCTGTTTATTTTCTGAGCGCGTCCTCTGGTGAATCTCCAACCTGCCACGGCTGATCTACGTGATGTTTTCAGCGACTGCTGATTCCTATCGTAATGACAGCCCTGCGAAACAATAGATTACACGGAATAATTATTTAATAAGCCAAAAAAAAATTGCAGTGTTGTGTGTTGATACATCGCCACAGTTTCTAAATAGGAACCGTGCGTTTGTTAACTGGACTCCGGTCAACAAAGGGTCATCAAATGTCTAGAAATACCAGGTCTATAAATACAGGGTCATCTATTCAAGGGAAAGATGGACTGTCATCCATTCAGAGTTAAATCATAACGCACTGACCTCTCATTACCCTCCAGCCTGCTTCTGGCCACTCAAATGTCACATACCCTCCGTGTTTAACAGTCTCACTGACCTTCAGAGGAGAGGTGCTGAGATAATGATGAAGAGGAGCTGCCAATACGACTGCATTAGGCTGAAGAAAATGATGTCACTATTATAAAAAATAAAAAAAATCACAGTTATAAATTCTCTGGGTCGTCGAGATAGACTGTATTCACCAAACTAACAATGATATCAACTCCAAGCAACAACTGGTTATGCGCCGACAGTTTAATGAAACAAACGCACCAGTCAACATTTTTCGCAACGTCTGACTGATGTTGCTTTCTGCCGCGGCGGAACTGGCCGGCTTATACTGTAAAGGGAAATGCGATCAAATGTTTCCGCTCCCTTGATTATGAGCTGCAAATTGCTTTGTCGGGATTTAAATGGCAGGTCTTTTCCCATCGCGCACTGATGGGGTCTATTTTTAAAGCCCCCTTTTCCTTTCTCACCCCTCTAAAAACTTCCGCATGGGCTGGCAACAAGAAGCTATTAGGATAACTGTTCTCCTGTTAACATTCCAATTAATCAAAGATGAAACCAAATTCCCACTGGGATCATTAAGGGTCAGCACCTGTTCTTCTGATACTGTAGGCTGTATAATAAACCAGCACAACTTCAGTCTTGGGCCAACCTCTGGGGATGGTGTGAGACATATAATCACTTTACATCAGCCCCACTATCTGTAATAGAAACACAACCTCATTCCGATATGAATGCCAAACACTGAGTTTATTAAAACCAAAACAACTCCAAAATGACCTTGAATTAATACTCCCAGCATTTCCTTCAGTTTCATAACAGTGCCATGTAGTCCTATTAGGATGCACTGACGTTTAATTAAAACCTAATGACCCATCCAGTTAAATAGATGATTCAGTCAGTTATTGGGCTATTACAATGCCATATTCTAACACGGAATATCTTTTAAATAGCCGATAAGATTTGTGAAATAAGTCTCTCCCTATTGGCTAAACTATACACACGCAAAACAGGAAATTGGCCTCAGGTCTGACCCTGATCGCGTATTTATGTACATGCCAGGCCCAGGTCAGATCCCAGGCAACCTAATTCCAGCCATATTTCTTTCAAGCAATTACATACCTCTTGGCAAGGCCTCCCAATTAAACAAATGATTATATTTTGATATCCATAATTATACGCATTCGCATAAGGTACCCTTTCATGTTAAATGTGCTTTTTATTACATGCTTATCATCTGTGATGAGATTATGCACTGTGTGGGTTTGGACGGAGTTAGGGTACATTTAATCGAATAAGAGGAGCTGTAATGGAAGCATGCTGGACCCGAAGCTAGGCTGCACAGGCTGCTCCCTTTGAGCCCAACTTACGTTTGTCAAATTTCAGACAATGAGAACATTATGAGGGGAACTGGAGGGAGAGCCTTTAACCCCTGCCCACCGCGTCAAACACATGGCACATATGCGTCATTTCTGATGAGGGCCACCAAACATACAGAAGGTTGTTTATGTGTGAATATCCTGACAAGACTGCTTTTAGGCCAGCTGTACGTATACATGGTGGTATAACCGGGGAAGTATCCACGTGCAGTAATGGCACATAAATAACCTTTCATTTAAAGCAGTAAAATTACGAACAAATTGTTTCTTTTTACAGAAGTAACCCAAATGTGTTTTCTCTGAAAAGTTAGTCCTTGGTTCCTCCTTTCAACGGACTCTCGCTGGATAGAAAAGTGAGATGTGTGAGTCTTTGCTGCCCCCTTGTGGCATGATGAAAAGCTGTTATAATGTAATGTGGCTCACGTCCTTATTTAAATTAGCTTTAAGTACAGTATGTAATCCTTGCAATCATAGACAATTTAAAATTTCCATTTTAAAAACATTGTTGTGTGTGTGTGTGTGTGTGTGAAATAAATATCATTTTGAGTATAGTTAGATAGATGTACAAAATATGCTTAAAGATGATGAGGCTTTATTTCACATCAAGGTAAAAAGGAACAAACACACACACTGCATCTTCTTTCAAGGACTAAATGACAATAACTGCATTTAAATGTTTTGAGGGTAAGATACTTTTTCATTATTATTATGTAAACAAAACATAATTTTGCACAAAACTTTAGCTTTTTTTTCTTGAGTCAAAGCAATGTTTATAAAGCAAGTTATCAAATATGAAAGGTAATCTCCTGCTTGCTTGGGTGCCCTTTAGAAAGACTCTTAACAGTCATCTGCTTTGATGGAGCATCTCTGTGGGACACATCAGACTGAGGTTCGTGTGATTCAGTGAGTGGGAGCAGGTGTACTTAAGTATTTATATAATTGAAACGCGATTTCAGCATATTTTTTGACTGATGCTTTTGTCAAACCCGTAACAATTTTAATGACAACAAATGCAAGGCTATTATTCCATATAGCCTACAGTATCCTATAATTTCACTGTAGTTTGTGATAAATTAGTAATAACCAGTTTGATCACCAGATGGCAGCAAAGCTAATAATTTACTACCAAACCGCAGTTGTAGAGGTGGAGCTGTACGTTTCATAAAGGTAAACATTTGTGGCAATCAAAGTGCCAATACTGAATAAGGATGTTTCATGACTTATATTAGGAGCTCCATAAAATAAGGAGACGTAGACCATATTAAGCAGTTCTTGTATGAGCCTTCAATTTTTATCATTCTGAGCTTGTCTTATATGCCTACATTCAGTCTTTCGTACAGAGGAGGTTGAAATAAATTGTATTTCCGAGTAGGATCATTGTATTGGTTGTATGCAGCTGATGGAGGAAAGCCGGCTGTCCTTCAAGCCTCAACTCGAAAAACTGCGTCAAATCAGCTTCAGACAGAACAAATCAACAAGAGAGAAGATGTGGCCTTCAAAATAAAAGCCCCATGGAGTCACTTTGTTATGATTTCATTCGAGTGTTTTGGATTTTCTAAAAACAGTGCTAAATGCAAGCTGTATTATTTCATTGAGAATTTCCTTCAGTTTGTATGTTGTGTTGCAAAAGGCAACATAACACGTTGTATGCAGGGAAAACACTGCACACACAAACAGTGATAAAACATATATGCAGTGACTGTCTTTTTAGATCATGTTGTCCTGAGGATAAGCAGTCCTCCAACTTGTATTATATTTAATACAAAACATGTACAACAAATACAACACTGATTACAAATATAAATCAGTTTAGATTTGTATGATAAAAACAAAAAGTACTCTGCTGTGTAGGCCTATATGAGCAGTGGCAAACTATCATTTCCTACCACAGATGTATTGAAAGCAATTTTTTTTATTTATATGATTCAGTTTTTGGATGACTGTGAGTGGAAAAACTGCGTCCACCGTGACTTTTTAAAAAAGTATTTTCTTGGGGTGATTTTAATATATTTTGAATTAAATCAAACAGTCTAAATAACAGCCTATGAAATTTATTCCCACAGTTATACCTACCCTAAACTTTTTTTTTTTTTGTATCATCTGATGACATTATCAGTTCAAATCTGTATGATTTACATCAAACACCCCCATAGACACTAACTTCGTTGTCCAAATTCGAATGTAAAAGTCGCTTCAGGGTGTTTTCATATTAATTAAAAAAAAAAAAAAAAAGTTGCAGCAAACGGTCCTCTGCTATAATGAAGCTTTTATTCCAGAGCTTTCTAAACGGATGTCCTGTTCTTCTCTCCCTCCCTCACACTTGATAGCGGTTGACGGGAGGGGAGCGCAGGGAGAGCTGGCGGAGGGAAACGCAGCGCTGGTGGTGGTGCTGCTGGTGGTGCTGCTGGTGGTGGTGGTGGTGCTGTTCACCTTCTGAAACAAACAGGAAGCGCAGCGCGCGCCCGCGTCCACCTGCGAGATCTGCGTCCAACCGTGGAGCGACTGTCGAGCGGAGGGTCGTCCGCCACACGGGCTCTTTGGACGTGAAACTACTCCGCGGGGGGAAAGACGACACAGCAGCGGTGTGAACTTTCAGCCGGTTCGTGCGGCCGGGACGTCGTCCTCCGGGAACTAAAGGTGAGTGAGTCCCTGCTTCTTCTGCTGAGCGCACTTCTTTTTCGGCTCGCGCGTTTCTCTCGTGCGGCGAGGACGTCACGAACATCAGTCTGTCAAACGAATTGTTGTTGCTTCGTTTGGCCATTAAAGTCACAACCCTCTTCACCACAACTTCAGGGAGTCCGTCCACGTTTCAGTTGGACGTTTAACTCGTACGCGATTACCTTCACCGCTAATTAACGTAAAAAGGAAGGTGATCGATTATTGCCGTGGAGCTTCATGCCGTGTGGTGGGCCGTGACGGTACGGCGAGGTAGTTTTATGTGGCAATTTTACCATCGTGTTTTCTTTCCAGCTGACATCTTGTCGATGTGTTAAAGGTTCACAATTAGTTTGAAGGGTGGATGACTTCAGCCTCTGAGCAAGACGGCGTCAAACTCATTGGATTAGTGAAGTGAGTTTTGTTCAGTGCTCCCTGCCCACGAGGACGAAGGGACCAAGGTAGATCTGTTGCTCGCAGTGCTTGTGTATTGTCGGTTATCTGTCCTACAGGATGTGTTTGATGTTCCTGTTTTTTTTTTTTTGGACAAACATTAGCAATGAAAACAGTTTTTTGTTTTTTTTTGTTTTTTTTTTTAAATCAAAATTCTTGTCATTTTGCTGGAGATGCTCTTCTTCTTTTCCAGTGACCCCCGGGTCATTCTCTCAACTTTAGTACACACTGATCTCTAACACTAAAAGTAGTACATTGTGACTCTGAGCTGCGTCACTGACGACAGTATCAGATTTTATTGTTGGGAAATGAACAGAAGGCAGAGCCAAATAAAGAGGATGCGAAACTTCGGACAGTAATTAATGTAGTCAACTTTTCTTTTCTTTTTTTTTAATTCAATCTGAACTCCACCAGAGGTTCAACACTGGTAGAGTTGACTCAGCAGAACTTAATCAATTAGTTTGGACAGAATGTTTGACCCAGCTGGTCAAATCAACTTCAGGTGTTGGAGGTGAGCTGGGAATGGGCCTACACATGCCTGACTGATGGAGTCTGACAAATAAAGAGTGACTTCACAGCTCAGGTACTACTTCAGAATTTCCTGGAATTCAGGTTTTAGCATTTCTAGTAAACCAATAATCCTTTTTCTTAGCATCTGTACAAGGAAATTGTGTGTGTGCATGTCTGTGCTCAGCAAGTGCCAGTCGATACACGAGGGCTCCGTTTTCCTAAAAAAAAAAAAAAAAAAAAAGGGGGGGGGGGCCTCCTGCTTGACAATACAACAGCTAAAGATTGAGAGGATCAGAGTTTAGTTTGAGCTCAATCTGTGTCTGTGGATGTAATCAGCAAGTCAGTGTTGATAATGTCAGAAGCAAATGCAGCTCTGCTGACAGATGTTTCTCCTGAGGCCACTAGCCATGTAATATTTCTGACCATTGCAGGCAAAGTCATAAATCAGAGCTCCTTGCTTGTTACAAATATACGACTTAATTTTCCAGATCAACCAAAAATAGAAATTCCATCCGTTTTAGCCCTGAGACATTTTTTATGTTTAATTCCCCAAAACAACGAGAAGTCCCACACACACACAGTCTCACTTACTGCTGTAACATTTATCACAATGTTTTCACCTTTTATTACGACCAAAACCTTGTGGTAAATATTTCAGGAGTAAGGCAGCGTGTGTGAGTTGCAGCTTCCTTATTTCTGTAGGTGTGCAGAGATTTTCTTTTTAGTTTAGCCACTGTCGTGATGTAACCTTACAGCACCACGACAGGGGGCCTTCTTTTTTTTTTCTTTCCCCCCCCCCCCTTCTCTTAACTGCTCACCCCTAACGTCGCCTGAGGCCCACGTGTTGCGGGTGGGCATCGGTTCCAGCTGCGGTGTGACGTATAGCTCGCAGCTGATGGCCACTCAAATCGAGGCAGAGTAAGAATAAGAGGGAGAATCTTAGGGCAAGATGGCGGGCTGTGTTACAAAAGGAAAGAGGAATTTCCCAAGAGAGTTGGTCAATACTTGTGGCTACTTTGCGCACCACTTTGAGAAATATCGCTGCTCAGTTGATGCATTTCACGGTGTTTTGATCAGGCAGCGGCCGTGGCTGCCCCGTGTTGGGCCGGGTCTGCTGTCAGGTCCCCTCTGAGGTAAAGTTAGAGAACACTGATAAGGCTATCTGACGTCACTCTACAGACATCAGCCAACAATGCAGCTATTTACTCCAAGCCAGATTTAGTCCCAGAGCAGGCCTCTCTCAGAAACTGGGCACAAATGAAAGCAGAATTCTAAACAAGTGTTTCACAAAAAGAAAAAAGTTTTTTAACTGCGGTGACGCATGTGTCGTGTATCATCGGCCTTACGAAGCCGATTAGTGCTGTAAATTGAGGTCATTTTTAGATTTGTAACGCCGTTTAGGATCAAGCTACCTGGTTAGTAGATGATGAATAATGGATGATGTTTTGGGGACGGAGAAATGTGGGCTGTAACTGGAGAATATGCATGTTTCTGTTCTCCGTGACAAATAGCCCGGTGCAATTAGGAGGTGGAGTTTAAAGCAGGAATGCTGGTCGCTATTACAGCAGAGTGTTTGGTGTCGGGAATCAGAACAATAACACATTTTATCACAGCATTGTCGGGGTGCTCAGTGGCTCTTCAGCGCTTAGATCAGTGCACATCAAAACATCAGGGTGTAAAGGCGTAGAGCAGCATGGTCCCACTAAAGATACACTGAGGTCTCCAAGTATTTAGACAGTGATTGTTTTTCATTGTTTTGGCTCGAATCCGCCAAGTTGGATTTCAAGTGAAACGGTGCTGCCTTTCAATTTAAGGGGTGTCACCATCCATACTGGGTGTAGAGTGTGGGAAAGCTCAACATTTCACTCTCTTTGTCACGCTCTCATTTCAAATCCAACGTGCCCTAGTACATATGTATCAGACATTCTGTTCAATACCAGATTGGTTTCATCTGAGGATTTATAGCAAGACAGAATATTCAGATTCAGAAGAGGTGAATCACAAATCAGAAAAGGCTTCATCTGGAGAATAATTGCGAGCAGTGTGTTTGGTTGGTGTCAACAGGCTCTGTGTATATTGAGCTAATGGTCCTTGACCAGCTGATATTTGCCTGGTGAGTATGTTCCCTACCTTTGAAGTTCCTTTCTCACTGCTTGCCTGCTATCTTTGAATCCTTTATAAGCTAGAGGTCTGAAAGACGGCATTATCTAACTGAGCAGTGAAGGAACAATAGATGCAAATGGAGTGCATGTGTTGGAGGAACACTCATGAAAGACCTGGATATTTCTTTTAAGAGATGCACTTTGACAACCTGAATTGTATGTTCTATTGTCGGTGTCTTTGTGTGGAGTAAAATATCTGCGTGTTGAAAATGTGCCATCTCCATTATCTCCCTTCTCTCCCTCTGTCCCTCTCACCCTCTCTCACTCATTCACACTTCCTGCTGTTATACTATATGTGAGCACTCCTGTTACAGTGCAAGGCTTGCATAACATCCTCCCCAAGAGCAGCATGTAAAGGAGACGGTAAATGTCTTGTCTTTTCTTTTCTTTCATTTGCATGTGTGTTTAAGTAGGTGTGTGCGCTGTGGCTCTTTACCTTTTGTCTGCTAGCTTTCCTGACCAGAGTTGCATTATACAATGCTTACACATTTCATCTTCTAACTGTGCTGATCAAGGAAAGAGAATGTTCCGCTCAGCTAGCTGGGCCTTACTGCTTATTCGGGAAAAACGACTATGCATAGAAATGGAAATTGCCACAGTGAGAAATGTGACTGACTGTGAGGTGAGAGCGGCCTGTTGGAATTCTTCACTTTGCTGCACAGCAGGCCGGGACCTGCCGAGGAATGCAAGGAAGACAGCAGGAGAGGGTTAGAGGGAGATGTCATGGGGGAGAGGGTTAGAGGGAGATGTCATGGGGGAGAGGGTTAGAGGGAGATGTCATGGGGGAGAGGGTGAGAGGGAGGGAGAGGGTTAGGGGGAGAGAGAGAGGGAGGGAGAGGGTTAGGGGGGGAGGTAGGTAGGTAGGTAGGTAGGTAGTTACTTTATTAATCCCCGAGGGGAAATTTTTTCGCTGCAGCAGCATACAGAAGCAATAAGATCATAATAGAATAGAATAGAACAGAATAATAGAAAAGCAATAAAATAGCAGTAAAAATATAAAATATAAAATGCACAGTATATACAGTACATTACATTATATATCTATATATATTATATACAAACAAATCAAGAAACACAGTCAACAGTGTTATTGTTATGTGATGGATTTTGCCAGAGGTGACTTATTGCGGTCGGCGGGAATGATCTCCTGTATCAGGAATGATCTCCTGTATCAGGAATGATCTCCTGTATCAGGAATGATCTCCTGTATCAGGAATGATCTCCTGTATCTGTCCTGTATCAGGTGACAGGAATGATCTCCTGTATCTGGAATGATCTCCTGTATCAGGAATGATCTCCTGAGGAATGATCTCCTGTATCTGGAATGATCTCCTGTATCTGGAATGATCTCCTGTATCAGGAATGATCTCCTGTATCAGGAATGTCCTGTATCTGTCCTTGTGACAGCGGAGGAGGTAGAGAAAGTCCTCCTCTGTCCCTGCAGCAGGTGGTGGAGAGGGTGGACAGGATTATCCAAGATGGACAATAGTTTGTTCAGCGTCCTCCTCTCCACCACCTTTTCCAGGCTGTCCAGTTTGTAGCCGATGATGGAGCCGGCCTTCTTAACCAGTTTGTTAAGTCTGTTGGTGTCTCCGGCTCCAATGCTGCTCCCCCAGCAGACCCCAGCGAAGTACAAAGCACTGGCCACAACAGACTGGTAGAACATCTCCAACATCTCGCTGCACACATTGAAGGATCGAAGTTTCCTCAAGAAAAAGAGTCGACTCATCACCTTCTTGTAGACAGCGTTGATGTTGGTCTTCCAGTTCAGTCTGTTGTCGATGGACACACCCAGGTACTTGTACTCCTCCACCATGTCCACCTCCTCTCCCAGAACTCTCAGCGGTTGTGGGAGAGGAGGGGAGGGAGAGGGTTAGCGGGAGAGAGAGAGAGAGAAGGAGAGAGAGAGAGGGATTTGCATGAACACAAACCACATGTGGTCACTCATATGTGGTTAAAGACACGTGGCCATATTCAATCCCACATCGCATGAAATAACTCGGGGCTTGACAGCGTCCTTCCAGTCATTTGTTTTCCTTCAAGCAAACTTACACTTGCTGTCTTAAGTCAGACCAGTTGTGGTTGAAATGAAGAGAAAACCACCTGTAGCTGCCACTGAAACAACATCATGACATCGAGGATCAGTTGTACATGAGCTGCTCTGAGACCCAGACTCTCGTAGTCGTACGCCGGTGTGAAGTCGTGACATCTAGCAGCTTTTCTTTAGAGAACCAGACCTGAAATATAAACTAAATGTTGACAAAGTGGGAATTTGGTGTCTTCTTGCATTTTAAAAGGTTGATAGTGAGGCAGTGAAAAGGAGACAAAGAGAGGTGATAATCGGATGATCAGATGTCAGAGAGGCATGTTGGACACGTGCTAAAATGTTCAGTGAAAACAACACGCTCGCGGGCTGGGGAATAAAAATATCATCTGATTACAGTCTGGTTAATTAGCCACAAAGACGAGCACTGACAGGAGTGAAGCGATTCCCGCATCGGTCTGAAATGACCAGTATCGATACAGAACATTGTATTTTATAAGCTGTGACTAACTTTCCTGCAAAAAGAAAATGTGGAGCGCATTCTCGACTAGACACTGCCCGTATGAAAACATGAAGACGCCTGAACTCTCTTTAACCTAAATTTAAATTCAGAGGTTACATGTACACGGCTGCAGAGGTGGAATTAAAACGCAGCGACTCTGGTCGTCTTCTTTCCAAACAGCATTCGCAGGCTGTTTACTTTCATGGTCTCGCAGCATTAGTAGCACCTCCTAATGAGTGGAGCATCAATACAGTAAACTCAAGTGTCTGATATCACATTTCATATTGCTATCTATAGCTGGGACACTCGTATAATATTGATTTTGTGATAGCAGACTGCACATTGTCTGGGATCTTGATCGTGGTATTAAAGAATCTGAATGCAGTTTTCGGTGTCAAGCTGTTGAAAATAATGAAGCATTTTGGGGGACAAAAATAGTTGTTTGAAATTGAACAACGGAATTGATGCATTCGCTCTGCATCTTTGAGATGTGACGGTTCAGATCGTCCGTTCTCAGACTCTTCGGTTGCTGCAATGAGCTACGCAGGACAGAAACATGGCTGAAACAGTTGACTAGAACCTGCTGCCTGGTTTGAGGTGAAATGTTTCATGATGTCACAGCGGAGACTAAATGGACAAAAAATAATAATAATGTGTTTACGTTTATTTGAACAACTTTAGAACAAAGAGTTCTGTTACTTTTTAAGTCTGTTTTTAAAAAGCTGGTGTCCCATAATTCACAGGACTCATGACAAAACCACGTTGCAACAGACGTAGACTACTTCAGTGCTGCGACATTTGAAAATTCTGTCACAGCTAAAGGGATTTAAACCACTGTGCCTTTACCAGTACCGGGGTTCTCCAATCTGGTATTCCCTCTGAGAGCTACTTTGACGACAGTTTATTGTCCACACTGACATCAGTACACTGAAACGGCACAGGAAGTTCAAAAATGTTGAAAAAAACACTACAAATTGAACAGGTTTGAATTTACTCTTTTTCTGCATTATGTTCTGTTAAGAAAGGTTTTCATATCGGTGCGTATCGCAAAATATATGCTGATACCAGATCGCACAGCTGTTCTGTTGACTGGGCCGAACACTTCTGCCCAATTTATAAACTCAAAAAAAGCTTGAATTACCCATTCATCTTGTAGATCTTTATTAATCCCCGAGGGGAAATTTAAAAAAAAAAAAATTCCCCTCGGGGATTAATAAAGTATATACCTACCTACCTACCTACCTACCTAGATCTAGCATTTGACTTCATATTGATATGAATTAAAGCCTCCTCTAATAAACAGTCAGATAAATAACCAGGCTTCTGTGATACATCAGCCGCGGTTGCAGTGGTTGTTCGTCGTCAGCTTGATACTGTAACTGCGGTGGCCCTTGATGCATAGATAGTGCCGGATTACGCTGAGGGGTGTTGGGGGGTGTTGGGGGGGGGGGGGTGTTACTTGAGAAGGCGAAACCGCAGCTTCACATCTCTATGGCAACAGTTCTTCACAGCACCCTGTCTGCAACTGCCGATGACGCGTACACGGTTTGCCACACGCACTCTGTTGTGAGCACGAGTCGAGCACTGTGATGTCTTGATGTGAACACGCATGGTGAAAAACGCTGACGTAACGAGGTGCGCTCACATGTCGGCATCGTAAGCATGTTGCATAAGCGTCCGTTCAGGGGCGTGAAAGATGACTGGGATGGTGCACAGTAGGTGCGAGTGAACATACGAGATGGGAGTTGGTGAATTATGTCTTTCAGCTTTGCAAGAAACTTTGAGGAAGGTGTCAAATGTGTCTGGTTAACTCGGTCAATAAAAAGGGCAATCAAACATTTCCGAGACCTCACGCGTGGCAGGAGGACGGTTACACGCGTTTCTGTGGCGTCTGTAATTTCATCATGCAGCTGAAACTTGACCAGAACGTGCACATCGGATTATGTGTGAAATGTTTGGAGAACAGAAAGAAGTCTTCTCTGCGCTCCGTTCACGCTCAACAGGGACCGTCTCCGAACTTGTTGACTGCCGTTTGTATCCAGTACGGACAGAATTTAACACTTGCATGTGAGATGATAATAATAGTCCTGATGTATTCATGATGTCACTGCACAAGTGTGGACCGTTTATCTCTCTCTCAATCTCTTTCTCACTTCTCCTCTGAAACTACATGACCGATGACTGATCTCAGCCTGAGTTCATCGTGTATCTGATGGTATTGTACTCATTGTGTGTGTGTGTGTGTGTGTGTGTGTGTGTGTGTGTGTGTGTGTGTGTGTGTGTGTGTGTGTCTGTCTGTCTGTCTGTCTGTCTGTCTGTCTGTCTGTCTGTCTGTGTGTCTCTCTTCTGATTGGACCCCCCAGCTGACTAGGACCTTTGCTCAGTCTGGCGCTCACAAGGTAACTGATTTACAGCATTTCAGGGAAACTTTTGAGATCACGCGCACACACACACACACACACACACACACACACACACACACACACACACACACACACACACACACACACACACGCAGAGACACACTCGCAATCCACCCACCTAAGGGCAACCTCACAATCTCACAATAGCTGCTTATAAATAGAGATTGAAGCAAGTAGCTAAATAAAGGGCCACCGGAATAAGCGAGTAAAGGCCAGGGGTAGACACAGGCACCTCAAAGACACGCATCGATCGAAAGACTTCATATGAAATACTTAAAAACTTTACTTTGATGACTGTAAAACCCATCTGTCTGTGAGTTTCTCGTCTTTTTTTCCTGTGGTGGAGGCTTGTAAACATCCCACTGAGCTAATGAGTGGGTGTGTATTGTTTTTTAGAAATGGACAGACAGTGGTCTTTTGTTTACGGTGAGGCAGTGGTGACGCATGGTCAAATGTAATGGCCCTTCAGACCACACTTGGTTTGGGGAGTGCGTGAAATGTGTGTTTTGTGCATTCCTCTTGCATGTTTTCACACATGAACTGAATTGTTTTTGACTTGACTTGATTTCTGACCATCATTTTCTAAGCAAAATGTTTTTAAGTTAATTTTGTATCTTTTCAAGCCGACTTTATTTTACATTTAATCCAGTATTGTAAAAAACAACAATAAAACATAGCGGAGATCAATTTTCCTTCTCAGTAAATATATTTCTCATTTCTTTGTAGCAGCCTGTTGACACCATGTGCTATTTATTTATTTAATTATATATATATATATTTATATATACCCTGAGGTTATGTCATTAAAAGGTACAATGGTGTAGTGTCAGACAGGGAGGGCCCTAGGTGACATTTTGTGTATTACACAACCCTCAGGGCCCCAAACAAACCCTACCTGTTTACAACTGGAACGCTCTCTGGCCTTTATGACCTTAAGGTTGTCAGGAAATTAAGGATATTTATGAGAATAGCCCGAGGTGAAAACATGCTGCTCCCTGAGTGACTGACCCACGTGATCCATGCAGTGAGAAAATAGCATATTGGCAGATGTGTGTGTGTGTGTGTGTGTGTGTGTGTGTGTGTGTGTGTGTGTGTGTGTGTGTGTGTGTGTGTGTGTGTGTGTGTGTGTGTGTGTGTGTGTGTGTGTGTGAGAGAGAGTGATGTATGTATGTCAGTGCCTCAAGGTGAGGGATGGTGGGAGACTGCTGATGAAGCCCCCAGTCATTTTAGGATTGTGCATTCCTCACATTCCTGGACCAGAGGATGGGTGGAGGAGAGGAAGGGTGTGTGTGTGGTTATATAGGGAGACAGAAAGTCCTATCAAAGTTAGACTCTCACTGTGGTATTTGTCTAATGATAAGAGTGACAACCATTTGCAGGGAGGCTCTGAAGAGGAGAAAATCTTGTGTGTGTTTGATTAGTTTACTCCTCCAGGACCATGTGTGCAGGAGCACACCAGATACGTGTTACACTTGAGGCGAAAGTCACTTACCACTACTCTGTGCATTGGGCTGGAAATTGTTTTCCCTGGCCTATTATCCTACTGAAATAACTCCAGTTTAGCCGCTTAAACAAACTGGTGCAGTTGACATCATCAGCTGCCGAGACGTTAATCAGAAAATGAAGCCGACTTAACCAGCTGTCACCTCTTACTGGAAACACATTGCTTATAGTAAAGGTAACTTACTCATTCTTTCTATAATTGATAAGGAAAAAAATATATTTTTAAATTTTGACTATAATAATTTATCCCGGATTAGAACCCAAACAGGTTGAAACCTACTGGTTTAATCTTTAACAATGCAGATTTTAAAAGCTTCCTACTGTGTAAAATCAGTAAACTTTTCAAATACATGTGGTGGAGTATGAGGCCTAAAAATGTGCATATTTCAACAATGTTTGAACAATGTATGATGATGATCTTTATGATATTAAAGCCCTTGTACTCTCCTCTGTCCTCTCTTTCTATCACCCGCTGCATCAGTTAGTTTCGTAGCTACAGTAGCTCATTTTTTGTATCCTGACTCAGTTTATGCTGTCATCCTGCCAGCTCGAACACAAAATCTCTCCATGTCCCTGTATTTACTCACTACTCCATTCACTGATGGTGTGTTGTATTATCTTCAAGTCACAGCGGAGGTGTTGCTTTACTTTCACTTGCCACCAACATTCCACATATTGTTGTTATTGTCCATTAGCTTCAGTTTTCAAAAGGCTTCTTCAGTACTTATAAGACCATAGAAAAACATAACCATCGCGTTTTGGGGGTTTGGCATTGATTTGTAGCCAAGTGTCAGTTCTCATGACACCCCTACTGTGTACAATGATGCCGCTTTGAAAGGAACTGTGATGTGAATGCCAAAATGTGAATTGACTCGACTAAGTTGTTTTTCATTTGCAGTTACAGTTTTATTGCCGTTCTTATTTTCATTGCTGCTGTTTTAAAGTGAGCTTGTTAAAGTATACAAAAGAAAATCTATATTTCCCATGCTTTAGCACAGCATTAGCTTTTTTGACTTCTATGAGGGGTAGTTGTTTTATGTACCTTTTTTAAAATGATTAGTTTTATGTAAAGACACTCGGAAATAATACATAATTATACGTTGGACTCATTCATCAAGGTTTGACGTTGAAGCCAATGCAGAAATGATTTGAGCTGCCCACAAGTTTAGTGCTGCCGGAGAGTACCAGAACGATGCGCTGCTACTTTTTTTTTCTCCAAGTGAGTTCACTTTTGCTCTGTTAAAGTTAATACGTTGCCCTATTGTTACAAACTTAACACCTGCCGTATCCTTTTCAAATTAAAAGCCTTCTAGCATTTTAGTCGACAGAAACCTTTAATTTCTTCAAGGGTTTTATTCTGAAACATTTACAGGAACATGTTGTGTTTGAAATCGGACAATAACACTTCAGATGGCTGAAAATAGCAGCATTATACTGTTGACTTTATTAAATCCAAGCAATAGCAAATAGATATTGTTGCACTGTATGTTGAATAGACCAAGGGGCAGTGGGTGTACGACCTTAGAAAGGAGCCACAACTTCACCGTGCAGCCATGTGTGCACTCGTGCATGTGCGTCAGTGTGGTCCAGTATTTAAACAAAGAGCACTACACCCCTGACGATGCCCCTCTGTGAAGGTCAGTAGATTCAACAAACAACTCTTAATACTGCAGTCAGTGGCAACTCGGTTGTATTAACTACATTGGTGTGTGTTTTCTTCAAATTTTGATTGTTCATCAGTGGGAAATGAAGGCTTTAAGGAAAGATTAATTCAGGTTTAGAGAAATCTTTTTAGATATCTGTGGTTGGATGTCGCAGATGATTTTTACACTTTGTGCTTGGACACAGTGTTTTCTGCTCCGTTCTAAAAACAAACTCAAAAAGCCATTGACGTTACAAAGACGTTCTTTCCAGACAACTGTGGCTGAGCTAAGTTTGGGGTTTGCCCCGCAGCCAAAACGCCATCTCTGAAGCGCTCTATAGTGAACCCTCTGTCGGCCTTCTTCTGGAAATTTCTCCTAAAATCACTGTAACGCACACGCACACACTCTTGCTGAGGATCATGTGATACTTTGAGTCGAGGAGTTAAACATTGACTGTCTCTGGTGTGAGATTTTATCAGTGTGTTAAACAGCACACTTCCTGCAACTGGTGGAACCATGTTTAGTTTCACCGTAGCTGTGTGTGGAGAGAATATTCAAATTATTTTCATAACCCAGTTTCTGGGGATAACCGGAATTTTGCCTCTTTCTATGAATTTATGTTCTCGCCTGTTAGAAAAATCCTTGTGCTTGTAGAGAAAACATCTCGCGCACACACTCGCCACAGTTGTTTCTGTGTTACACCCTGGTAAACAAGATAGAGTCTTAACCGCTGGGGAAAAACAGGAAGTGTACTGGCCTCAATCAGAGAGTGTGTCATCAACGTGTACGGCCTTCGCTGTGTGTTGTTGTTTTTTTGTCCACAGTATGTTTGTTTACCGTATCACTCGGTTCACATCTCGGTCTCCACAGTTGCAGCTCTTTGAACTGGGATCAGACTGTACAGATGGAGAGGCCTATGGATTGCCGCGGGCACTCTGTCTGTACACTACATACACAGAGGTCACGTCACGCACTGCTGATGCTGGTGTCATGTTGATGAGTGGACCTACAACACTGATGATAAGATGTTGATCTATTATTGACCCTTATTTGAGTATGAAGTTAGAAATTATTGTCTCGTTGTATTTTACTTTAACTTATACTGGCTTTTCTTTACAGTTTGGCTCGATTTCTCAGATAAGGACCTTTTTGACGGCAGCATTCGTTGTGGGGAATTCCTGTTTCCACTCAAGAGTGCGTCTAAGACTTTTGAGTGCAAAAAGGATTCAAAACCTTGTGAATGTTACTCAGACTGTCTTCTTGATGTTTATTCTTGTTAACTATCATCTTCACCGTGAAACCTTACGTTTCCACCGACTGGCAACCTCCCATGACCTCACCAATTGTCGCCATCTTGGTTTTTGGGAGCCACCAGTGACCATATTTGGACGAGCTGAAAAGGAGCGAGTGGTGGATCTCACAGAGAACCGATAACGACACTATGCCCCACCCACCTATACCGGAAACCTGACCGCACCCCAGGCATGTCAATCAAACCTGACCTGCCTGCAAACATAGCTCTCTTTTAGGCCTAATATCCTATTTAATTATGGAATTATTTCCAGAAGGACCAACAGAACTCTGATCAAAAGTTGTGTTTCTAGCTTTGGCACTTGTGAAAAACAAAATTCTGACTTTGTATTTCAAGAGACAAGTTGCTGCTTTTTGAATGATAGTCTCTTGGAGCCAGAGGATTTTTGGAGCACTGTGTTAACGAACCTTTTTATTGGTTTCACTCTTCAGACCCGCCTACCTTAATTTTTGTATATAGTCCATGGCTTCCACTCAGAGATACAAATTATTTACTTTATTTCCAAGCACATTGGGCTCCTGTGAAGAAGTCAATATCAGCAGCAATTTAGCTTTTTAAAACTGAGAACCATAATAAAAGATGGTGAAACATTTTCAAATATTGTTGCTCTGACACATCTGCTTGTTGTTGTTGTTGGATTTGATTGTCTTGGTCTCTCCAAAATACCAAACTACCCCCCAGATCATTATTATGGCACAGGAGCTATGCCTTCTCGGTGATTATCAGTTATCAGGACCTTTAGCAGAAGGAAGGATTACATGTGGTGGAAAAAGCAGTCAAAGAGAAGAGATTGTAAGAGGCGGAGGAGAGTGAAGAGGGGTCAATAGGGGTCAAACTCTGTTTCGAGCGTTCTGTACTTTGTCGTCTTATCTCGAATAGCAGAGCAGCTGCTGGGCCACAGACACCAGGTGATACAGACTCGTGTTCAGTGTAGAGTTTCTCACCTTGAGAACTTGTCCTGTTCTTTTTCTGTTCTCTGTATCACATAAAATCACTTTCCATGTATCTACAATCTCTTAATATCGCTCTGATCTTTCTCCACCTCCTCTTACATACAGTATGAACACGACTGCAGAAGCAGCTGCCAGTCATCGGCCACACGTTGCGGTCTACCCCCCTCCCCCTAACAGTCACTTTGTTTTGTCCTGTCATCCATCAGATGCAGTGTCTCAGAAGTTACCCCGACGCCCCCAACGAGGACCAGACGCACAGGAAATAAGAGATTTCAGGAAACAGCAGGTAAAACCTCTGTCTGTGTGTGAGCATGCTCTATCTTGTAATTATCTTGACCTACTTTACCTGCGGTGCGAGTGTGTGCGTGCTCCTCTGTCAAAGTGGGAGAGCAGGAATGGAGCGCTGACTTGGCTGGAATCTGGGAGAGTAGGCCTCGTCCTGACAGGCGGGGAATGTGTGGAAGTCAGCCAGCATGCTTCACTTTTATGTCAGAGATCAGTGTTACACCACCACAGCCCACTTTTAGCTGAGGGCTTTATGATGTATTGGCCAAATCACTGTGGAACCTCTTAGAACAGCAACGCAAAACAAGTCCCGTGTCGTGTTTATTTATTCTCGCCTCACTACAGGTGTCTTTGTGAAAATGATGTGTGTCTCCTGACTCTGGTCAACATTGTAAAATCAATAGAGTTCTTGTTGCTCTCGGTAGTCATTTCCTTGCCACGCATTGAGCCTTGTGCCACCCTCAGCTGGACTATAGACTGTTTATATAACAGTGATGTTACTGCAGGTTGTCATGGCCCAGTGAGCTGATTACAGGCCCCTTTTTTTTTTTGAGCGCATGTTAGACCCTCCAGGATTTCTGGGAGTTTTGCGTGATTGTTGTGATCAAAAAGGTTTGAATTTTCAGCTGCTTTTGTCTTTTTTGTTGTTGTTGTTGTTTGGGGTTTTTTTCAGTAAAAATGACAGAAATCAGCATAAATTGCAAGTTGAGGTAAAACGATAATAATTTGTAAATACTACCTAATAAAGAAAAGAGTTACATCTACTTCCTGTAATAATAAGCATTAAAATATCTTAACTTGACGAACCATGGTGGGCTAAAAGTTAAAAAAAAATATTTAAAAACGTGATTACTTTAAGTGACGCAGCTTCTGTGACTGTAACATTGAACACAGCGGCTACATCTTCTGGTTAAATAAGTGCTTTAACTGCTTTTTAAATAATATGAGTTCAGCACATACTGTATGCACAAAACAAAGTATAAAATCCTACGACTGTATGGAATTTATTAATTTAACACTACCGTATGACCGGACTGACGCAGAGAAGTGCAACAATTTGAAAATTCTCATGATGAGACCACATTTTCCATTATGGGGGGGGGGGTATTTTAGTTGATAAAGAAAGTTTTGTTTGGAGAGACGTACTTTGTATCATAATGGCTTCAGCAGAGCTTCCATTGAGTAACTTTTAATGTGGACAAATTACAGGAATTGTGCTGCTGCAAATATTGTGGAGATTGTTTGAATTTGTATTAATTACTGTGATCATAAGATTTAGATTTCCTGCAGGGACTGATTGGTGGTGATTTGATGAATGGTAATGTGAAATTGTACCAGCTGTAGCGCGGATGCGTGGCACTCTCAGCATCACTGACTCAGTCTGTCAGTCCGTCCCTGGTTGTCACCAAGTGCAGCGTGTTCATCTGTGCAGGAAGAGCTTGTTTAGTCTTTTTCTCTGTTCCTCACTCAGCACATGCTCTCATGCTCCTTACAAGCATGCTGAGCTCAAGGGATTAAAAAAAAAAAATGTAATAACCACTTCAATCTTACAGTCTTAAACTATTTTGAAATGTTGGCTGGATAATATTGTGATGACACTTTATAGGCCAATTGATTGATGGAACTAATCAGCAGATTCACCAGTAATGAAAACAATTGTTAGTTGCAGCCCTCATATGCATCCTGACTTATGCACAAAGAGATTGCACGGTTTTATTTCTCAGATTTCTCAGCGTTCTTCCTCCTGATGACACGTGTGCCAGCTGCAGGTGCTGGCAGAGTAAACACCGGAGTTAACTTCCTCGTCCTTTCAGACGTGGCACTTAGTAAATGTGGTAGTACAGGTGCAGCTCAGACATCTATCAGCATAATAACCACGGTCCAGGCTGTCAGTCAGCACCGGTGGCCAATAACCACTAATAATGGATACCGATGCCTCCCGCCTGTGCTCTTGTTTTTTCTCCATGTGTCCTGCACTCCTACTCACAAGTGGAAAAATAGCTCCATCCAATTATTCATGCTCCGTTCTGTCTCCGGTGAGCTTCCCACCAAAGAGCAAGCAGAGGGGAGAATGCAGGACCATCACGTCGCTTCTCAGAAAAGCCAAACGAGGGTCAGTCAGGGCTGACTTTTTATTCCTCACAGAAATGGCTTTCTCTTTCTTGCTTTTAGTATTAGTATATCAATCAGTCCCCTAATAAGTCTTCCAGCCACACAATCTGAGGAAGCCCTGCCCTCGGGCTCATTCTTAGGGCGTGTTTGGTTGCCATTATCTTTCTGGCACTGACCTTGCCAACCGAGGTATTACAGAGGCTGTGTGTATCCAGACTAGACTGTGTTTTCAGCCCGACAATAGAACTTGTATTGCTGCAGTGAACTAATTATAGATGGAGAGTAAAGAAAGGCAGTGTGCTTGAATGCTACGTTATATTTTCCCTCCACAGCAAGAAGATAATACAGTATAGTTGACGTCTGGTGGATAATATAAGCTTGTGTGCGATATTGGTAGTTAAACAGAAGGGTTGCGGTGGCAGAGCAGTGTGTGTGTGTGTGTGTGTGTGTGTGTGTGTGTGTGTGTGTGTGTGTGTGTGTGTGTGTGTGTGTGTGTGTGTGTGTGTGTGTGTGTGTGTGTGTGTGTGTGTGTGAGTGAGTGAGTGAGTGAGTGAGTAGAGTCGAGCAGCCTCAGACAGACGGATGGATGCAAACTGAAGAGGCGGACATCAGCGTGTCATTTACTGCAGCTAAGTGTTCCCCGGCAACTCAGTCACCTCGATAGCAAAATGATGGCCGGAGCCAGAACGTTTTTCCTATTTCCAGGCTTGTGTGGTGTGCGTGTGTGTGTGTCATTCAGTGCACAATGTGTGGCCCTTTGTTTATGAGGGAGATAGATGGTGCTTTGGCAAGATGCTGGGAGACCAAAGCTGAAAAATCAGCAGTGTGTCTGGGAGCCATCCCCGCGACATCCACAGCAGCTCAGTGGTATTTTTGTCATTTCTGTGCAGGCTTTCCACTGTTTCACGATATAATCAGAGGCTGCGGTCCTGTGGAGGCTGTAGGACTCTGTGTGCCAGGCTGGGATTTTCTTCCAATCAATTTATTTTCAAACGTCCCACTTTTGAAGAATCTTGTTGCAGTGTCTTCTGACAATGACCCTAAACACCCTCCCTGTCAGCTTTGTTGTTCTTCTGCCCAACACTTGTTTTCCCTGTTCTGTTGGACTCTGTTGTGGTTGTAAATTATGGTAATGCCCATCTCCAGAATAGCAGCAGTGCTGAAGAGGGTTGCTCAAAACACACAATCATGGATAAGATAATGCCAACATTTACAAATGAACATTCCACCTGACAGAAATAGAGCTGAAACAATCAGAGGGGTGTGTGTGTGTGGGGGGGTTGTCAGTGGAGAGAGCCACATGTAAGGTGATATAAAATCAGCAGGAGGTTAGTTATTCCCATCTTTCCTGTTGATTTGTCCCGTTTATTACCACATGCAGTTGCAGCAGCGGTGGCTCAGACACACTTAAAGAACTTTAAAACCTTTCGGGCCTCAAACGTCGTACTCCTCCGAGTCAAATCTGAACATACAGACTGCTTCTCTGCAGGACACAGATCTGCTCATGTGCAGATTGATGTACACAATGCTAATCTTTCCCATTGTAGTATTTCTAGTATTTTGCCCGGTTGTGCACTGCCACATGTCCCTCTGTGTGTAAGACACCTGATTTACGGCAGACATCAAGACTTTTAATCGTAGGGTGAGCATATGCATTTTAATTCCATTTAGGGGAGGTCCTGCTTTTGTGCATTTTAGTTCACCGTCATGACTTACTGGGACACTTAATGAAACTCAGACATCATTAATACACCTGTGTAACACTGTAAAATACTGCGTGGTTGACTTACAACCAGGTTTTTGTTAGTCAGTCGCGCTCCGTTGCCTGGATGTCATTATCTGATGTCCTACGTTACAGGGAACTCATTGAATCCATTACAGCATTATACATCATGGCAAGTGTAGTTCCCAAACATAAAGCATGATCCCATGCAAAGTATACAAAGAAAAATAAAGATGAAACAATTCCATCTGTATTAATGGATTTTTTTTTTTTCATGTTGAACTATCAAAAAAAAAAGATCTAATTCCAGCTGAAAACTTTTGGGTTTTGGACTGTTTGTGAGACAAAACATGCAATTTTCCAATCTCACTTTGGGCTCCGGGAACTTTTATAGAGTTAAAGTAAGTGATTCATCTCGAAAATATTCAGTAGATTGATCAGTCATGGAAAAATATAAGAAGTTGCAGCTCCAAGGTAAATGTGTTTGGGCCTGTTGATCAAATAGAAGAAGCCAAATGAACATGTGCATATGACAGGTCAGTTCCAGTAACTACTGTAAGTAGACGTCATAAGAACAGTTAATGTTGTCTTCAGTGGAAAAATATTGACTCAAGTAATAATAAAAGGTGTTCACATGTTCAATCTATAATCATAGCTGTTCATTGTTTCCTCTTCATCAGAGTTTCCAGGGAAAGTTTTCTCTGTTCTTAAAAAAAAAAAAAAAGCTGTAGTGTCAAGTGGAACAAAGACTAATCCTGATGTCACCCTCATAAAACAGCTGTTGGTACACAAGCAAACTCGGCATGAAAACAGGAAGCACCATCCCTATCACCTCCAGCCAGTGTGTATGTCGTCTGTGGATGCAGAGGGAGGTCAGACTTCACTGCTCCAGTTATTCAAATACTCCTTTTTTTTTCCTTTTTTTTTTTAAAGGAAGTAGCCCATAATGTGCTATTCCAAATAGACCTTTTGTTCTTTGGATGACGTAAATTATATTTATGGAAGAAACAGGAAATTGCCTTGTCTGTGTTTAATTCCTTGTCAAAAGCAAAAGCAAAGTCATGAGAAACCTCTGCGTGGACATGTCTGCATTTAATTTCTTCACTTCCTGTTTCATAGAATCAGATTGGTGAGGAAAACTTTGCATATGTAGTTATTTTTCCTGCAGGACTTCCTTATGCGTGTGTGTGTGTGTGTGTGTGTGTGTGTGTGTGTGTGTGTGTGTGTGTGTGTGTGTGTGTGTGTGTGTGTGTGTGTGTGTGTGTGTGTGTGTGTGTGTGTGTGTGTGAGAGAGAGAGAGCTGGCTTTGCATAATCCTGTATGGTTGTGAGAAAGAGTTTGCATAGTCTTTTGCTTTTCAGTAAAGGTCTGGGGAAACATCAGCTATGTTCGGCTGCGCGTCTGTTAGTGAAGCTGCTGCGTATTTACTGTAGCATCGAGTTTAATGAGCCGAACATAGCATCTTATTTACATATGCTGAGGCACTGACCCTTGTGAAATATGGGGGGGGGGAGCTGCTGGAGGTGTGAGTAAGCCACCTAAAGCTGCAGATCTCACACAGCAAAACAGGACCACAATCATGTGACTGTGTCGCCCCACCCAGACGCTCTGTTTTTAACTCCTCTGCGTGTGTGTGTGTGTGTGTGTGTGTGTGCGCGCGTGTGTGCGTGTGCGCATGTTGGTCCGTGAGGGCAAGCTGGCAGGGCAAGGGCAACACAAGGGCAGTGTTTGTGCAGGGCACGGGACTGTCCTCGCCGGCACACACACACACACACACACACACACACACACACACACACACACACACACACACACACACACACACACACACACACACACACACACACACACACACACACACACACACACACACACACACACACACACACACACTTGCCAAAAACAGAGGCTTATTGTGGATGCCTGGCCCTGTTGCGTCCACCCACTACAGTCACACATTGTGTCACATTTTGCATTTCCATGTCTTTTTCTCTTTTTTTCTCTCTCTCTCTCTCTCTCTCTCTCTCTCTCTCTCTCTCTCTCTCTCTCTCTCTCTCTCTGTGTCTATCACAGATAACTGTCTCGGTTTGTTTTCCGTCCTCTCTATCACTTCCCGCCACTCTACTTTACATTGATCTGCTTGTTCTTCACATTCATTTCTTCACCCGTAAGTTCATCCCGTCTCTCATCTGCTTTACTTCTTGAAATCTTTTCACGCATCTTCTTGAATCGTCCTCCCGTCCCCTCTTTTTTATTCTCATCTCTAAAGAGGTGTGAAAAGTTCAGACTACGGAGAGATCAATGTTAGCGCTGCTTGTATTAAGTGTGTGTCGCCTGTGTCTTTCTCCTCGCTTGTCTTGTGTCTGTGGAGAGAATCGGTCTCTGTGGAACATCACACTATCACATCTGATTTGCTCCCTCACCCCGACTCCTCTCCTCACATTGACACTGACTGAGATGGAGGCTAAAAATCATGAATTCATAATCCATCTTTAATATGCCAACGCAAAACAACGAATCTGCTCATCGTATCAAATTACTTTTGAATTGTCAGCAGTGTGAGTCTGAAATCTCAATGTTGATCATTGCACTTGGACTTTGCATTTTGCAATATTTGACAACACTTTTATGTCTCTAAATGTAATCTAATAAATTCCCTTTATGATAAATAAACCTTGTTACCATGGTCACTAATACAATAGCAATTATTATCTCGTACTGCCATTGACTCCCCCTGTGCTCCCTTTATTATTTACCTTCTCTGTTTACTTTGTATTCCTCTAGTAAAAAACACATGCTTACATCACTGATTCACCACAGTCACAAAGTGATCGCTTGCAACACTGAGGCATAATTATATCCTGCTGACAGGTAGTTCATGGCTCGTGTTTAAATGTTGCGTGTGGAGCACTAACATTGTGTGTGCGCGCACACGAATGTAAGGAACATTCAGATTAAAGAAGTTTGAGCCCGCACACCAAAAAGTTTTTTACTGAACAGCAAGTACAGACAGCAGTTTGAAGTCGGGGTGGATTTCCACCAGGGAACATTTCAAAACATTGTTGTTTGAAGTAGAGGAGGTTTATGATGGGTCTGGTTCTGGTGTGCTGGATATTTTTTAACCCTTCTGGGACTTAAAAATGACATCATTGCTGGATGAAATCCACGAAACTTCTTGAGCCAGTAGATTATTAAAGGAGGATACATTTTTGCTAGATGAATAGTTCAGTTCAGTATGCTGTGTATCATAAAATTGTCTATGTCAAAGTACCACATATCATTTTAGTTCAGTGTCCTTGGTTAACCTGTGACTTCAACCACATACCAGTGAAGAGCGCAGGAGCCGATTTAGACAAACCAGAAGGGCTGACTCAAAATAGCAGCCATGAGCATGTCTGCTGTACATGATGGTAACGTGTACTCCTGCTGTTGTACTCGTTGGTTAGGATTGGTTTTTAGCTTGCTGTAACTGGTAAGGTGTAGGTGTACAGTTGCAATCAAAACCCTTCAACATCCTTAACCTGCAAGACATCCTAGTGGTGTTAATGAAGTTTAATACACAGTTCACTGATGCATCACACTGGTAACTGTGTGTTCTAGGCAGGTCCAAACTCATACTGCACTTGTGAGGTCATGTTTTCACCATGGAGAGTTTAAGACATGATATCCTTGGAGTTCAAGTGGTTTAACTCGAGAGCGCTGTCGCCGGGCAACTAATTAAAAAAAAAAAAGTAACATTGCCTCATTGTCTTTTCAAATGTGGTGAATCAGTGTTTCATTAATTTGCACGTCAGTTTTCTGAAGGGGCGAACACATGTTCACATGACATGCCTGTGATGTCACTCCAGGTGTTCTCCATCCGTTGTAAGAGGCTCAGCTCTGTTGTGACATAACTACACAGACAGTACCTCTGGGCCGTAGGACGAACCGACTAAATACTTCAGACGTGACCAAAAAGTTCTCATGAAACATCAACAATTGTTGTCAGAGAAATCGCAGTAAGGTGACCATAGATATCTCAGCTCCTGTTAAATCAACGCTTATCACTTCTACTTCACTTGCGTCAATATGATTAATGAAATACAATTATGGACATTGCAGTTTTGCAGCAGCAATGATATCTCAGTTTATGTGTTGAACGATATAATAAATAATATTCAGAATGGTTAAAGTAAAATTTGAGGGAAAAACGTGTTGTTGCATCACATATGGGCCAGTCGCAGCTGTCTAAATATGCCTGTTGTCTTACGTGTCACCGTCACGGCTCATTCACGCAAACTGAAGTCACAGTTACAACATGTACACATGCATGGGCATCCTGTTTACAGCTGCAGTGTGTCATGCGGCGTGTCGTTAGTGAGCGTTGCGGGAGGGTTTATGCGTTTGCTGTAAAATAAATCGGTGGTGTGCATGTCTGTCCTGCTCCATCCCTCCTCCACTCAGCTGACGACGGGTCCTCCTGATGCACAAAGAGAAGGCAAGCAGCGCATATTAGACCCCCAGCTGTCACTCAAACTGGATACAGTCACGATGCTGACTTGCCCGGTCACAGTCTTTCTGGCTGAGGGGCGCCTCATGATGTCACAGATGGAGGAAGTTTGATGTGCGAGTGCACAGTTGTCACCGGAGATGGTCAGACGATGCTATTGAAAGAAGATGTAGCTTTCATTATATGTGGCGTCGTATTGCCTGTGATGTAACAATGCCGCTACGGCTTTATTATAATTAGTGTCACGGTGGATTAATGGTGATGCAGCAACTTTCACTTTGACAGCAAGTGAAGAGTTAGCATCTTCGTTGTAATGCAATAGGAAGTTTGTGTTTGCTCAGCAGAAAGTGCCTCAGTGAAGACGTCATAACAATCCTTTATACAAGATGATCTGTCTGTGATGAAGGTGTGATTGTGTTGTCATAGATTCTTCTCTACTGTCTGCGTCTTGAATTTGACAACAAATGTTCATCTTTTTATTGACTTGGTGTGGAGTCCCACCGACTGTACAATTCACCTCAACATCAGTCTGAACACACCCTTTGCTTTTTTTGTGCTCGTGTTCATCCTTAACAAAATAATGTCCCTTTTATCCCAAGAGACACACCCTTCATATATATTTGTGTCTGTGTTTTCGTTCTGTTTTACTGTATGCGTGCATGAACAAACATTATTGTGTATACGAGGCATGCCAAGACATTTTATCTTCATGTGGTCCAGTGAGTAAGATTACGTTGATTTCACTGCAACACAGCAAATGCCATTAAGGACTAACAGGCCAGCTTCTGATTCGACATTCATTAACTTTTTATGAATGACTGCTCGGGACTTTTTCTCCAGTCACTCACTTCCTCTCTGGTGTCATTGCTTCCTGCCAGAGAAGTGGGTGTATACCGCTGTGTCACTGGAGGTGCTTAGTAGGATGGAGCACTGTTAGCTGCCCGGATGTGGTTGGTTCATACACACACACACACACACACACACACACACACACACACACACACACACACACACACACACACACACACACACACACACACACACACACACACACACACACACACACACACACACACACACACACACACTTCCTCTCAGATACAGTATGGATGTTGTCATGCAGCGACTGAGAGAATATTTTTACAGCGTATTCGGTTTCCAAGCACTTCCACATTTTCTGTTTCCGATCATGATGCATCTGCGTTCCATAACAGACGGCACTAACGTGAGGATTTGGTTTTATAACGTCACATGGAACCGATCCCTGCGGAGGAACTGAGGCACTGAAGCTAAAGAATATCTAAAAATCAAAGCAGCAAACAGCGTAAATTACAAAATACAGTAAATGTAAAAACAAGAAAACATTAGCAGATATGTGCACATCAGGTGACGGTGATCGCTGGCTAAAGCTAAATTGTACAAACTCGGACTCAAACAACGTTTCATCGCTGACTCGAACACTGTCAGAGTTAGAACGGCCGTTACACCTGAGTGAGTGTTTACAGTTTACAGCCACCTCCTACATCCACTCCTAAATACAGTAAACACTGCTTGACCTGTGACTCACACACACACACACACACACACACACACACACACACACACACACACACACACACACACACACACACACACACACACACACACACACACACACACACCGGCTGACTGCTTATCTGCATACCAGCCAGACAAACTCATAACGTTGAGCTTAACAGCTTTTCAGTTAACCTCTACAAACACAGTTTTTCCAGTGAAATGTGAACACAGCAAACAATGTACATCACCACTGTTCATTCATGGCAGCCACTCTTGACAGGTACATTACTCTGTGTGCGTTACATGAGGTAGTCATTTCCCGGGTTTTTATTAAACATAAAAGGCATTCCTGTTTGTAAATGTCTGCTTTGACTAGGGTTAGCTTCCAGTGCGAGTGCTTGCCTCTCATCATGAAAGGTTTTTGTCTCCAGATCGTGTGGGTAAAGTACAGTCCCATCTATCTGCTGAAACTGAAACAAGATATGTGGTGCGGGTGTCAACTGTGAAAATACATTTTATGCAATAACACGATTGTTTATTATTCTGAGGATTTCTTGTTCTATGAATCAGGTTCTTGTTTAATTTGGAAAATTTAGTTTGCAGATATTTTATAAAGTGATGTCCTTAAATATATTTTTTTGTTCCGACCAACTCTCCAAACCACAACAACATTCAGGTTACAAGTAGAAAGTCCTCACGTTTAGAGGATGGGACCAGAGTCTTTGGATTCTTTTTTAGCTATTTAAATAACTCCTGTCCATTGACAGATCAATTTATGTACTAATTATGTCATCATGATCGTAAATATAAGCAGTTGTTTGATTCTGAGACAGTTTGTCCATTGAATTGCATGTTCATGTTTATACATAGAAATACGAGCAAGACAAGGCCATGAGACTCTTTTTTTGTAATCTTTTGACACACACACACACACACACACACACACACACACACACACACACACACACACACACACACACACACACACACACACACACACACACACACACACACACACACACACACACACACTCACTCTGCTTGCCCAGAAGTGGAAGCGCTGACTCAGGCAGTGTCGGTATTGCCTGTATGTATGTCTCCACAGTCATTTACGGGAGTGCAGTGGTCATTGTGGAGGTGAAGAGGTCTTAGATCCTCTTTGTGAATGTTATTTTTAGCACAGCGTGGAAGAACGTGTCACAGGACCCTTAATCACCAGGCCTAACACCAGGCCTAACCTTTCTCTCTCACGCACGCACACACACACACACACACACACACACCATTTATTTAAGCTCTTTTTTTTTTCTGCCTCAATCACTCACAAACACAGATACGCGTGGACACACTCACTCCATTGTCGAGAGCCTCACAGGCCTCTTGCTGTCAGACAGAGAGCTTTAGACCGAGAGTGCTGAGTAACACCAGTGTTACTGTTAAATGCATCTGGGCATGAAAGCCATCACAACATGCCACTGATTCAGAGGAACTTTGTCTTTATCATCTGTGGTATGATTTTAGTGACTGGTTTGGCTGTCGTGTGCTGAATGTCAGAGGTTTTATTATTCTCGCACAACCGAACCAGTTTGTGTCTCAGGTTCATTTCCCCTCTGATCTCTCGTCTCTCCTTTGATTTCCCGACACATGCCTCTCCCAGTGCATCTGCAGACATCTGATCAGAGGACGTGACGATTCAAAGACGTGAATAGACAACAGTTCTCCCTTCATCCCCGGCAGAGTATTTTTTTGGGTTGTGACAGGGAAGTCATTTAGGACTTTAAATGAATTTTCCTGAATGAAGAAAGTTTTACAAAAGAAATCTGCTTTTTATGCTTTGAATTCATTAAAAAAAAAAAAAAAAATGCTCCTCAGTTTACACAGAGAGCAGACAAAATGCATGCAAGTGGGATCATATTTCTGCACCTTCAAACAAAAACGGTCATCAAAGTGTGCCTGGGGAGCTTTGGGATAGATGCTACATAGTGATACATTGTTTACTTCCCCTAATGGATCCCTTCAGGCTCCTCTGTTTGTTGCTACATGAAACTCTCTCTCTTTTTCTCTTTTTTTTTTTCTTCCTGATCTTGCAAACCCTCTTGCTCTTCTCTGATCCCACCCCACCCCCTTTTTGAAACCTGACCTGGCAGTGGACCTCTGGCTGTCTGCCACCACATCCTCAGTGACCCGGCTCACCTGCGTATATGTACAGTACGTGTGTGCGTATGTGTGAGAGAGAGACAGACGCCGACTGTGTCGGCATCGCAGCAGGATGAGACGCTATTCAAGCTGTCTCCTGTTTAAAAAAAAAAAAACATCACTGTCGAAGCCCATAATTATTAAGACAAGTGTTTGTATGCATAAACGTGCCTCCGCACGTACTCATCCATCCATCCCTGATAACACAGGGCTGTCAGTGTTTCAGACAGACGTGGTGTCAGGTGGCTTCTCATGTTTGTAACTGTGCACCTTGGTGACGTAACAAGTCGGCCATTGTCTGCCCTGTGGTTGGTAATTTGAATGGCTGCTTGTGTTGTAGTGTATTCTCTCTTTGCCACCTGAAAGTCTGTGTGTCCGTTTCAGGGAGTAAATGCTCCTGTGTGTGTGTGTGTGTGTGTGTGTGTGTGTGTGTGTGTGTGTGTGTGTGTGTGTGTGTGTGTGTGTGTGTGTGTGTGTGTGTGTGTGTGTGTGTGTGTGTGTGTGTGTGTGTGTGGACGCACACATTCCTGTGTGGTTTAATGCGTGTTGCTGTGTTTGATGTGTTTAAAGGATTTTGACTGTCACCTGTTTTCGCATGCGATAGCTGCAAAGTGGCTTTAAGAGGGATGTTCAGATAGTTTGAAGAGCAAACACAAACACACAAACACACACAAGATTGTTTCCATTTGCATGGTTGATAACGGTAAGCGGCTGATATCGTGGCTCCAAATGCACTGCAGATATTGGACCACACTCGGGCACGTGGCAAAACGGCAGCTCATCCGCTGGTTGTTCGAGCACTTAACTTGGAGGGGAAAGACCATTAGAGGCAATCAGTGCTGTCGTTTTTAATGGGCGGATCGGGCCTAAATGGAGATGGACCTGTGGCCGAGAGGAAGAGTTAATGTACCAGGCCACTTAAGGACGAGGTAATGAGAGAAATACAGGTGGAAGTGGTGTGTGACGGTGCAGCTGTGGTCGAGGCACGGGCCCAAATGGAAACCAGGCTGTGGGCTGTTTTTACGCCGGCAGCTGGGAAGCCACTTACTGCATCTCTGTGGAACTCGGCACAGTTAACATGCACATGTGTCCGCTGGTGAGCGTTTGTTTTGTGTCTTTGAATTGCATGTTTTCAACGTTGCTTAGCACGAGGCCTCAATACCACACTTTGATTCTTCCACGAGTACTGAAAAATGACAAATCAAATGATACCGTATCATTTCTACTGTAATGTGTAATTTTCATTTTCTTAATGTGGATCATGTAAAAAAAAGCACTGTTCAGGAGCAGGTATTGAAGTCAAAGTATTGACACCAGAACTTATATCGTAAATGGAGTATCCATCTATAAGTGTTGTCATTGTGTGTGCTTGTCAGATGAGGGGAAGGCAGACTGAACTTTTGTTCCGTTTGCTTAGTGGGCATTCCTCTGAGCACTGGCCCTCGTCCAAATTAAAGCCAGTGGCCTCCCACCAGACTCAGCCCAGTGCTGCCCTCACAGGACACTGAATCACTCTTGTTAATGAATGTATGAGGGGTAAAAACAAGCAGCACAATGGTGGTTTATATGACTGAAATGCCGATTAACGAGCTAAAGTGTTCTTTTTTTATTTTTATTTTTTTTTATGTTGCTGGGTGATTTGAACCACCGCAAATGCCCTCAAACATACAGCATGTACAGACACAGTTTACTCGTGCAAATCATGTATTCTTGAAAAGCCTTTAAAATGTCTCCTTTGACACCTGATTACACATTTCCAATAATGTGTTTGCATTTAGGTTGGTTGAGTTCATCGTATGTTAAACAGATGGATGACTCATGATGGTATTTTTCTTCTATTGGTTCTGAACTTGTTATTTTGTCACTTTTGTAACCCGAAGCTATCATTATGTATCATTAAGTATTTAAGGGCTGGTTCGTACTTAACCAGCCATTAAACCCTTCAATCATCAAAAGGACTTAATAAGTGGAAATCTATCTGAAGGCATGGGGAACAAATTATCTTCCATTAAACTTTGTACAATTTAGTACTCTGATTAAAACCATGAATCTTGTTTCACACTTCATTTATGTTTCCACTCCTTTATGCCTGCAGGTCCTTATGGTTGAGGTGGTGTTAGGTGCCCCGTGCCATGCCTCCTGCCATGACAGACCTCCTGGACATGTGGGCGGCCCACTCGCCCCTGGCCGGACACGCTCCGGATCAGATCACCGTGGACTTCCTGCTGCCCACCGGCATCTACATCCAGATGGACGTTCCACACGAGGCTACAATTCAACACATCAAACTGGTGAGTGTTGCAGCAGAGGTGTGGACTAAAATAGGACTTCTAACAGTTTTACTTAAAGCCACGTGTTTTAGCTGCTGTTGCGACACCTCAGACAATCAATGCATTCTAAAATATAGTTTTAACTTTAAATGGTTTAAATGGTTGTTATTCTCACATGCCTCTAAGCCTATTGGTATAATGAGGAGAAACAGAACCTGCAGCACACACACACAGAGTAAAATAATCATTTAAAAAAAACTTCAGATTCATTTAACACTGTGACACTTTGTTAAAAAGGAAAGTACTTAATTTTAAATTCTAAAAATCTCATCCCATCAAGTCTGTGACCTCTGACCTCTTTCTCACCCATGATGTCATGTGTGAGATAGCCACTCGCCAACAAAAAAACACCCGGTCAGCCGCAACAATCACCTCTGTCAAAACAAGCATTAGATAATGTCTAACGGACCAGATGTGTGCACGTGTGCGTGCGCAAGAGAGAGAGAGAGAGAGTGTGCGTGCGCACACAATAAAATAAAACCTGGAGAGTTTTCTGAACAAGTTATGACAAGTTATAAAATGTCTGCATGCCATTTTCTACAAAAACACGTTATGAGCCCTCTAACATGACCAGAGACACGGGCAGATTTCATTTTGTCTGACATTCACGGATATTTGCTTTTGGCAATAATGTTTCACTTATTTTTCACGGCATGCCATGCCTGAAACTGAAGTCTCTGCCTCTGCCCACTGGTCTAAATGTACACGTGGGTTTGCATGCAATACACACATGCACGCGCACACACGATAGCTCTTCATTCTCTGAATTTAATATCTACAGAAGCAGTGAAAACTGAGGACAGACAGCGAGACTGAGACGCCTCTGATACGTTTCTTGTAAATGGAAAAAAAGGACTTTATCTGAGGAGACCAGGAGGGATATTAATTTAGCCAAAGGGTAGAATAATCCTTTGACCTTTTGCAGGCTTCAAACCAGACCCGTTATCAGCGATCAAACGGCCAAGAAGAGAAGGATGATGACTGACTGCATTTCAGTCATGATTAAGACGGGATCCAGTTTTGTAGAACAAATTCACAATTTGAAATCTCTTTCCATGTGTCACTTGTTGAGATGAGATGAAAGTAAATGTGTGACAAATGTTGGAGAAATTAAAAGTGTGTCGGGAGACAGAACCAAATGAGTATTTTGCCAGCGTGCTCCAGTGTAGCTCTGCACACACAGACAAAGACACACATCTTGACACCCGGCCCTGTGATGAAACTATGGGCGCACAGGGTCCTGAATCATGCCAGCGCTGGTGGGTGGACACTCACATCCTGATTGCCTCACCCTGAAGCTGAGTCATGTTTTCATGAGTCATAATGATACAGTTGCATCCTAATGACAGAATTTGTTGGTCTTATCGTTTCAAAATCAAAAGCCAAAAGACCTGCTCAAGTTATTCGTGTCAGCTCCTTCAGCAGCAGTGTGATGGTCCTGTATGAGCTCAGAAGATGCTTCATGGCTGTTTTTATCAAACCCAGCTCATCTCAAACTAGATAGTCTTATATATGCCTGCCTGAAGGGCCTAAACTGCCTGTAACTCTTAGAACTTTAATGACAGGAAACGCTCACTGGTTGTTGATGTATATATTTTGTACAATTTGGAAACTTCCACCTATCTCAAAGGAAAAACACAAGTCCACAACTTTTATAGTGAAATGGAGAACAAAGAAAGATGTTTTCATTGGTCAGTGTTACATAATCTCATAAATTCAAACCAATAAGACAAGAACATGCACTGATCAGCCACAACACTAAAACCACCCGTCTAATAGTGTTGGTCCGCCTTGTGCTGCCAAAACTGACCTGTCGAGGGATGGACTCCACAAGAACTCTGAAGGTGTCCTGTGCTATCGGACATCAATATGTTTGCAGCAGATCCTTTAAGTTCTGGAAGTTGCGCGGTGAGACCTCCATGAATCGGACTTCCAGCACATCCCACAGATGCTCGAATGTCTGGAGATCTTCGCACTTTACAGGCCGAGTCAGCCCCTTAAACTGCTTGTCATGTTCCTCAAACCATTGCTGAGCATTGTTTGTGGTGTCCAGAGCATCACTGCCTCTGCCAGCTTTCCTTCTTCCCATAATGCATCCTGCTTCCATCTCTTCCCCTGATAAACGATGCGCACACACCCAGCTGGCCACATGATGTAAAAGAAACCGTGATTAATCGGACCAGGACACCTTCTCCCATTCCTCCATGGTCCAGTTCTGATGCTCACGGGCCCACTGTAGGCGCTTCAGTAGTGGACAGGGGTCAACGTGGGCACTCTGTCATATCCAGCATGAAGACTCTTCTTTCTTCTGTGGGATCAGACCACACAGGTCAGCCTCAGCTCCCTTCACGCATCAGTGAGCTTTGTGTGCTCATGAGCCTGTTGATAAATGGAGGATTATGGGAAACTGGGTCCATGTGAGACCCTAAAGCTTCAAGAACTCACTCCTAACTTGCTGTGTAATATATTTCACCTCTTGCAAAGTGCCACAGTAACAAGATAATCAGCGTTATTCACTTCGCCTGTCGGTGGCTTTAATGTTTGTGGCTGAGTGACAACAGAGAACAACCTGGTGAACTGAACAACAAGGCCTACAAGGCTTTTGGACCCTCTTCACGTGGCCCCTCCTTGACCTCTTACACAAAGCTCATATTGTTCTTAAGACACGTGATGTCAGGCACATATTCGACTGGGATAAGAGTCACATTACAGTGGTTAAGCTTTAAATGTAAATACATAAGCATCTAGTTTCTGAAAATGACTGTGAATACATGATCAACGTATGAATACGTGAAAAAACTGGAGTTTAAAACACTTCATCGAGCCAAACCACAAAGATGCCGTTTATTCCAGTCGTACATGTTCGGCAAAGGGTTTATTTCATTTGGTCTAATGGAGGCAATAGAGACGCTCCCAGTATGAGCAAAAGTACATCAGTGTAACTTATTTGTTCCTCTCCCTGGCAGCTCTTATGGAAGCAGGCTCAGACCTTCCCACTATTTCCGGCCCTGGGCGAAATGGAGAGCCACATGTTCGAGTGTGTCAACCAGGCGGCCGTACACGAGGAGCTGGAGGACGAAACCCGCCGGCTGTGCGACGTCCGCCCTTTCCTGCCGGTCCTCAAGCTGGTGACGCGCAACTGCGGCCGAGCAGAGCGCCTGCTGGACTCTAAAATCGGCGTGCTCATTGGCAAGGGTAAGACCGCATCACTTCCGAAGTCGCAGATTATCACGCAAGCTCTCGCGTGCATTACTCCCTTCCTGATTGATTCATTTACTGTCCCCGTTTGACATTGCCAATAAAAAGAAGCACTTAGTAGTTGGTAAGTAGGGCAGTAAATCTTTCCCAACACATAACAAGCCTGTAGAACCTCCTGCAGGATGCTAGGTAGCTCCTCCACTCAGCACGTTCACCCCGGCCGTCAGACCTCAGGCTGGTGGGCAGCTGCCTGATATCAGTGGCTGATAGAGAGGTGTGACGATTAACCAGACGTGTTCCTGACATGTCTTTCATCACATGTCACTTTGTATTATCTCTGATGAGGAGTAGGCTTTTCAGAGGAGCAGGCGGGATATCAATAGAGCTGAAAAGCCCAGTCATCTGAGGAGAATGTTTATTAATGCAGAAGACCTAAAACTACTTTCTTATTTGACACAGCGGATAAAGTTGGTCTCCTTTAACTTAATCATTTATCTCTGTAACAGCAATACTTGATTGAATACTTGAAAATGGCTTCAGCCATTTATCAAGCAAAACCTCCAACATGTTTTCTTTTCTTCCTCATGTACGATAGTAAACACAGTAACATTGTGTTTTGGACTGTTGTTTAAATCAAACTAGTAATTCAAACGCATCTCCTGAGGCTATAGGAAATAATACTGGACTTTTTTTTTTTTTTTTTTTTTTTTTTTTTACTATTTTCAAGCCTTTTAAAGACAATTATCATTTGATTTGTCAAATAAATAATTGAAGATCAGTCGTGAATGAGAAGAATCATGTGATGAAACTTAACTATTTACAGTTTAATGTGAAAAAGTGTGATAGGTGCATGCAAACACACCTGTACTGTATAAACATGCAAATAAAACACATAATTCTAAAGAACTTTTCTGTTGCTCTCCATTACACACACACACACACACACACACACACACACACACACACACACACACACACACACACGCAAACACACACATGCACACACCCACAACACACACACAGATCATGGAAGTTTTTTTTTGTCACAGCAGAGCTCTTCATATAAAGAAATGCAAAGAGGGGGAGACGGTTTCTCTTGAGTCTAAGTGAAGGAGACTCTGACGATATTGATATTCTTCCCTCCTGGCTCCACTTTGCTCTGACATGATCTTTTAAATGCTTTTGTCAGAGTAAAGTGGTGTTTCAAAAGGAACCCCACATGCATGTCTGGATAGTCATACGCACGCACGCACACACAAAAACACACACACACAAAAACACACACACACACACACACCTACCTCGTGCATTAACAAACATTAACAAGCTCACACGGCCAACCATGTTTTTTCCCCTCCAGAAATGCAGTCACACAAACAGGCCTCCACATTCACACAGCTAATGTGGTCCAGAGATTTTCTTTGAATGCTGAGGGCCATGTGAATGTAAAATGGCAGTAAATGTCAACATGTTGTTTTCATTACCAAGAGAGTATTGTGTAGTGCCCTTTTAATAAAAAAAATAATAATAAATAAAAAAATAAAACAGACAAAAGCTCAGCAGAGAGTTGAGGGCAAAGTGTGATCAGGAAAACAGCAGATTATACCTCTGGCATTTGGCAGCAGTGGGAATATGAGGTGGCTCTGCCTTAATCCCATGAGAGGCTATCATTTGTCATCCTTTTACACATTCATTACTACTCGGTGGAAGTGTCGGGCATCAAGTGTCCCACGGGTGGTTGTACATTTTTCATCAGTATTAAAGCCTCTGCACTGATGTATATTACCTTCAAATCTTCCTCCTTGACAGCTCCCCGTACTTCATACGTTTCCATACAAAATTGCTTATTAATTAGCATTTCTATTTATGCAATCTAAACTGTCCACTTTGTTTAAATCATGAAATACCTGTTGTCCTTTTACTAACCATATCCAGGTCTCCATGAACTCGATGCCATAAACGACCAGGAGGTGAAGGACTTCCGCAGCAAGACGTTTCGTATCAGTGAGGAGAAGATGCAGCGAGTGCAGATGATGACGTGCACAGAGTGGCTGCAGGCCTGCTTCTCCCCGCAGCTGGAGCCCGCCGTGGGAACAGACGTCACCGACGGCGTCAACGACCAGACGGCGGACCTGAAAGTCATTATCCACTTCGACCAGTCCCAGGTGAGGCTCCGCTGGAACTGCTAGAGTTCTTGGTGATGGAAGTGGTGAATTGGGAGCTGTTGAACCTACGTGCTCCAAAGGTTTTATCGGCCGGCTGTGTCATGCTCCAGCTCCGACACGGCCACTCCAGACGATGCTCGTGTTTCCACCAGTCGTGCCGCGGTGCATTTCAGAAGCAACCTTGTCTATTTTTGACCGAAGCCGTGTCGTGCTGCATAGAGCCGATCAGCTAGGCAGGAAGTCGGACACAGGAACAGCACAGAGAATCTGATCAATTTTCATAATAAAAACCCCTGTGCAGACTCCCGATCGTATACCACATCACAAAATCAGTGTCTCACCGCCCTTCGTTGCAAGTTGCACGAGAAATGCGTTTTCGTCCGGCTAACAGGCACTTAATGTGAAATATGATTAAATAATCATGAGGGTGAATGTTTCCAACTGAAACACAGCAAACTGTATTGTCTTTGTAGATTACAGCACAAAGTCAGAAAATGGCAACAACTAACTAACCATATAACAACGTTTACCCTCTAGAAGCACAAAACTCAAGGAAAAACTGACCAAATCAGGAAGTCAATGAGTCCACGGAAACACCTCCGTGTACCCACCAAGAAGAGTCACCACCATGACAGCAGCTCCGCGTGTGTGCCTGTAAATAATTAAGCATATAATATATCGGGAAGAATAGTTTTGAATTAGTAACATTTTAATAGCATATGATAGAAATAAATAGAAAAGAACATTAATATACCTTGAGGGCTAAAATGTTTCACATCATTCGAATTTGAATTATCTTTGAGGGCTCAGAGATTATTATTATTATGATGATTATTATTATTTGCCTCGTGCAAACGCATCATTCACACACAATGAACCCTTAAAATGAATTCAGTTACACATAATTGTGTTGTTTAACGATGTTTTGTTTAATGTGACGTAATGGGGCACTTGGATCGATGACATGATGCTGGGAGCGATACGGGTGATTCCTGGCCGACAGCTAACAATAACAAAGACTGATGGCTTCTTAATTCACTGTTTACATTCATTTTGTCATTTTCCTAATTAATTACCTGGCGGGAGTCTAACACACAAAACAATATAATAATAAACCCATTCGTCAAATCCATAAGGTGTTGTTTGTTCAACATGGCTGCATGCCCAATGAGCTCAGAATAACAGTGTGACTTACTGCACCACTGCAGAAGACAAAACCACCTTGTTTGACTTGCAAAAGTAGCCATGTGACTCCTCCAGCGCAGCACATGGACTGTGGCCCGCCTCCGTTTCTGCTCACTGTTGGCAGCTCCACAAAAGTCACGTGATTGAGCCCAACTAGCAAGACATGTGACAAACACTAAGTGGGTCAAAACCATCAGTGAAATTATGCCATCCTCCCAGACACACACACACACACACACACACACACACACACACACACACACACACACACACACACACACACACACACACACACACACATTAGCATGGCGGCTCAAGGGACCAAAACGCTGATTAAAATGGACCTCGCTTTGCCTCTCCTCCTCTGAACTCACTTGACTGTGTCCCTCCATCTGTCTCTGTCTCTCCGCGTCTTTTCTCAGTGCCTCTGTCATCGAAATAATATTATTTAATAATAAAACAGATGGTCACGTCCCTCCAGACTCCTGTATATCAGCTTTGATCAACATCACAGAATCACATACACAAAGGCAGGCCATCTGTGGCACGGCACTCAGGTGGACACTGGCAGGAAGTCTTCTACACAATAAGCCACATTATAGATGGGAAGTGTGCTGATGTGGTTTGTTGTTCAAAAGTGAACATGACCGAGGTTTAATGTGAACCTTCCTGTCAGTGAAGTCATTAAGATGTTCGGGGTATTACCTCAGTCTTGTTCACTTACTCCGTCAATGCATTAGCATCAAAATTGTATCTAATTTCAACATTAAAAAAAGGTTTCCACAGTTTAAAAAAAAGTTGTGAAGTACTTTGTAGATAGCTACTGTTTGTACTGTCAGCGCTGCAGCCCAACCATAATGTAGCTGTGGCCATTTTTTTCTTTGATAAAACAGCTGACATTTTTATTAAACCTCCAGGATATGATAATTCATTGTCAGGTATCAGGTCAGCCCGGCGCTATAAATAGCGTGAAGCAGTGAGCCTCAGAATGTCACTCGGAGCATATTACTTCATGGGTGGAGGACTCGCATGTATTTAAACCCATTTCAGTGCACAACCTGAGCTCATTCAGCCATGAATGATCACTTCTATATGAACCCTGTGACTGTGTGTGTGTTGCTAGCACGCAGGAAAAGTCACAGAGGCTTTTTGATCTGCTGGAGGTGCGTTGAGCCCCGTCTGTTTACGTCCATCAATCTCATCAAAAGAATCAGAGTTGTCTTTATGGGCCAAGTATGTTTACATGTCAAAGAAATTTGTAATGGCTCTCGGTGTACTTGCACGCAGCTTATGTTCTCGACTTCTTTGAACGTATAATAGTGTATGATTGTACGTAGAATGTGTTGGAGAACATGTTTTGCTGTTTTCTATCTCATGTGATGGAGCAGTGAGGCCTCCACCTATTCAACACCTGAATCAACCTCCGTCCCTGTTTTCCTTTCTTGTGTTGCAGGACTCAGCCAGTCTAAAGGTGTCATTATCATGCACCCCCGCCGAGTTGATGGAGCTGGCTCTGAGGAAGTGGCTGACCACCCACGGCCCTGAGGAGGAGGTGTGGAGGGGTCAGTATACGCTGAGGGTCAGCCAGTGCCTGGAGTTCCTCTGTGGAGATCATCCTCTGATTCAGTACAAGGTCTGTGGCTACACATTAGACTTGGTTAGGTGTCTGTCAGGGGCTGATAGACTTCAATACAGAGTTAGATGTGTCACTGTTTGCGTCAATATCATGTCCAGCAACAGATATATCTATAGTTTAGCTGCTTTTTTATTATCTACTTTTTTTTTAATTGTTTTATATACATGTTTTCAGTCTGACAAATTCATACAGCGTTATTAGGGCCTGATTTACTAAGATCTCAAATAAATTGCATGTTCCTTCCAAAAGTTTGCAAATTTTTTGCACCCGTTTCGCGGGTGATTTACTGAGAGAAATTGCGTCATTGAGATCAGGTGCAAATCGCTGTATTTAAATGAGGGGTTTGCGTGTGTTGAAGTGATTCCAGCCATGAAAAACACAGAATGACCGCAAAAGGAAAAAGGAAATCTGATCCCATTGAAATATAACAAGAACAAAACACGATATGGGAGATTATTTGCAAGAAAGTCAATACTGTGGCTAAAAGAAAAAGGCGGAAAAAAAAGGCTTAATAATAAAACGTCGGCATATAAAAGAGGAGCGACAGTGGATGAGATCCTCCAACCGATCAGCAGGTCCAGATCTTTCTGTGATGAGCAGGTGACTTTTCATTCAGTGCCTCGCGAGTGCTCGTGAACCTGATGAAGCTCCCTATGAATTCTGCGGGACACATTCAGGACCTGTGACAGCACACCTGAATAACGGGACTGGGTGGGATATCCAGGCAGCTGGAACGACCCAGAGGCAGGAAAATGCTAAGTCGAAAGAAGTTTTTTAATTGCTGGTATTTCATGGCTCCTCCTTGTTATTGGCTGTCAATCATCTTTCAGTTCATTCAATAACTCAGAAATGTCATCGCTGGACAAATGACATGTCTGAATAATATTTCCCTCTGACATCTCAAAAATGTTTCCACGGGTGTAAAACCTCGTTCTCTACGTGTTCTTTCATTTCCTGCGTCTCCTTCTCACCACAATGAGAGCAGCCGTCTCTCCAGATTTGCGCATCAGACTAATATGTTCCTTTGTCGTACTAAAATACACACAATCACTTGTCCTATTTCTGCTTTCAGGTTTAGTAAATGTCATTGCGGGGGATAAATTGTTCTATTTGCATGTTCCTTCCCAGTGTTTTGCACCTTCAAGCCCAATGTTACATATGCACGCAGGCAAACACGCAATATGGACGTGTGTGATAATTGCACATTTGAAAGACACAATCCTCACTGCACGTCGTTAGTAAATCTACTTGGACATTTTTTTTGTGGGTGGTGTGGAGTTTACACCTGATTTTACACGCACAAACCTTTAGTAAATCAGGCCCTTAGTGCGTTATTAGTGTGACTGTTTTATGATACCAGGAAGCAACGTTGGCAGGTGGAACAAGGGAAAGTTAAAACAGTAACGGTAATATTTTTGGTCGAGGAGTGGACGGTGGATTGTATGTTTACACTATGCATGTTTATGATCAACTTGTTTCAGCTGTCTCACATGATTCAGACACTAACCAGCATTAGAACAATGTGTGTGTCAGGTCGACACAAAGTCGCTCGGTCAGGTCGGTCTGGATGCTGGTCCTTTATAGTTACACTCTATAAATGGACTCAGAAAAGTGTGTACATCATTCTCTTTACCCTCCACACATTAAAGCTCTAAAAGGGATTTTTTTTTTTTTTTTTTATATATATATATATATATATATATATATATATGTATATATATATTTTTACATTTTTCAGAACCATCAATCAAAATGGTAAACTTGAAGGATTTTGGTCATCTTGCTTGTACAATTTTCAGTTGTACATGGAAGTAATTGGAATGAGTTGCCATAAACAAGATTTATCACACCGAGAAGCTTAAAAAACGTGAAGGTTTCAACATTCAGAAATATATAACCGCATGATGGACAGATGGGCAACACACTCAAAGCATACAATAAAAGTAGTTGTCATAAGAAGAGCGATACTGTAGTTGTAAAATTTATATTTGGCAGCATAACGTAAACATAGCAAATTTAGTGATTTTATCAGTATATGGATTCAATAAGCCCGATTGTTTTTTCCGTCCAGCTTCAAAAACACTATTGTGTGTAGACCAGAGTAGCTAACTGTGTGCAGCTGAAGTTTGTATGGCTACGTTTGGTGACCTATATGTTGCGTTTTTGAAACGAGGCTTTAAATGAACAATGAAACAGTTTGTGTGCTCGTTAACTTGGAATCTGCTAACAAATTACACATCCATTTGGCTTGTTATGGCTTTATTTATTTCCCTCTGTCTTTAAACCAGTCCCTTAGTTTAGCTGATTTTAGACTTTTTCTCCACTATAAACAGCTTGAATATGCCCATTGCTTAAAACCTGTTTGTTTCCTGTCTTGTGCGCAGTACATCCGCACATGCCTGCAGGTCAAGGAGCCTCCGCACCTCACCCTGGTCCACACCAGCATCGTTACGGCCATGTTTGACAAGGAAATCTCTGCCATCGGCGCTGTGGTTAGCCGCAAGTCCTCCAACCCACCTCTACCGCTACCTCCCAAGAGAAGGGTTCCCACGGTGAGTCCAGGAACCTGTACGGCTGATGAAGGAATGCACGCCGTCACTTCTGTGTTGTGCAGCTTTTGTTTATTCCACATGTTGTTGTCAAAGGAACACTGCTCTGCTAACCGCTACGAGTTCATGTCATCTGATTGTTTTGGATCTTCAGTGATCTTCAAGTTGAAATTGGTTTCGCATACCATTACTGATAACATATGTAAGTTACGCTTACCTACTTGAAAGGTGACTTATTTGACATGACCAGGACCAAACTGAGAGTGTTGGTGCACATGAGGAAATGTTACCTAATATCTGCTCGTGTTTACCGAGTGGCGCTCAAAATAGCCGACGCTCCAGTTTGATTGGTTCACCTGCGGGGAGTGAAGCAGGTGTGGAGGTTTACCAAGTAAACGCGTACTTGGCAGCTGCCACCTGTCTTTTTACGAGGCGGTGTTGCGAGTGTGTCGGAGCAAACCCACAGTGCCCTGCCAGCATTTGCCATGTTGTCAGAAAACATCGGCAGCTCCTCGCTGCTGCCGCCGCCGCTGCCAGGTGCACGTGGACATCACTGCTCGATGTGTGCATCCACTTTTTAAATGTCAGGTTGAATTTAATTGGCTTTCATTAGCGTGTCTCCTGCGGTTTTAATAGGCTGATGCCATGCAGCCTTTTGATACCCTGGTGACGGGTGGTTTGGAAAGTTGATGAATATTACAGGTGTGAGCCATCATGAAACATAATCACATGTACAATTATTTTATAATTTGTTCTCACTGCTCTTCGTGGGTTGATTTAACATTTTCTGTTACTTCATATTTTGTTGTTTTACAGACTGTAGCTTCCATGATAACATCACAATAATATTGATATAGTTTATATGGTTTAAAAATAAAATTCAAACAGTGGTAATGGCAATATTCTGACTTTGTGAAGTCATGAGGAAGTTTCACAAGGCAAGGAAAGTTTATTTGTATAGCACATTTCAACAACAAGGAACTTTAAAGTGCTTCACATTAAACCATTAAAAGCATCAAAACATGAAGCAAAAGAAAAGGACATTTAAAAACAGTGATTAAAACATTAACACCAGAGTAACTTGCACATATCGACAACAAACGTCTGAAAGCGGCTCCGCGGTGGAGGAGTTGGTTCTACAAAGAGGAGCAGCTTCATTAGTGTGGAAGAGGTTCGGTTACAAGAGATCTGATGCTGTGTTTTTACTCATTATTTGAAGGTAAACTTTTTATTCTGAAATATAAAACTTAACACTTATTTATTGCATTTGCATGGTTTCATAATTAAGAAAAGTATTTGATTACTTTTCAGTATTTTGTCATATCGTCGGGATTATAGTTACTGTAGAAGTACCCTAAAATATGGTGATGTTATTTTATATCGCCCAAGGAAGGAGTGTCACAATTATTGTGTATCATGATTTATGATAAATTCAATCCTGCGGTAAAAATGACAGAAACATGTAGAGCTGAGGTTTACAAGAAAAGATGATAATAAAGATCTAGAATACTTTTAAAATAGCATGCCTCTCCAAGTGATATATAGATCTAAAAAAAAACACCTAGTTACCCTCCAATGCCCCAAATACATTCAAATTTAGTCCAGATAGTTGGTGATGGCTGAAACTAATCATTCCTGTCATTCTTGATTAAGCTGCTGATTTTTTTCTTGATTAATCAATTTGTTCTTGAGTCATGAAATGGTCCAAAAATTGTAACAAAAAAGATCAATAACACCACAAACGTAGTACTTTTGTCATCAAAAATGGGGTCATTTTAATTTTCCTGTGATTCTTGTGATCAACTTAGAAATATTTCATACCTTTTTCTTTCCACAACACGCCAAGAACCTCCTCTTCATACCTCTGCCAGCTTCTGTCTAGACTTCTGTGACACCTCGAGTTTTGTGGTAAATATTAACCTGCCCAGATTTTTAAGTGGAATTAAGAATTCCCATCATGTTTCCCTTGTTGTGTTGTCCCTTTTAACAACGACCAATTCATTTTGGAATACTTTATCCCACTTTCTGTTGCCCTGCGTGTCTCAGATCGTCTGATGGTTTTGTTCCAACATCTACGTTTAGACACAAAGATGAATGAGCCACTGGTGTTGGGATTGAATCCCGCAGGCGATATTATGAATAATCTGAGGAAACCAGGGCAATACGGATGTGCTCTTGTTCCTTTTTAAATCACATTTAATTTGCTGATTTGGCTTTATTTTGTAACTTTGATAAAAAGTTGTAACTATTTTTGAGCAGTGCTATAAGATAACCTCTAATAAAAAAAATCAGTAGCAGTGGCCTGGAGGAAGCAGACAGTCATAAACGTGCTGTAGAAGTGTGGGACATCTGTGAAGGGAAGTGAGATTTATTTTCATGAAAGGAAGCTGCTATTGGATTGAAACTCAGCTGATAATTGTTGAAAACAAAATGGGAGAAGAGAACTGAAGGATGGGATGCTTTTGTGATGACACTGTACCGTACACGGAGCTCTTGTTTCTGCCTGCAGACAAATATCTAGCCTCTTATCTGATAAGGGACTATGAATTACAAAGACCGTCGCACTCACATGGGCATTCAAACACACTGAAATAAACATCCAAACATCAGGAAGTGTGCTGGTTAGTCATGTTCATAGTTTCTGTGTGTCATGTGATGCTGTTTGTACTGCTGAGTGCTGACCCACGCAAATCCACTTGGCTTGACATCACAATGACCTGTCTCACCTCCCATATTGTTTGTGTGCATGCGGGGAACTGGTGGGTGTGAAGAAGCAGCGGTTTCGGAGGTACATATTTTTCACTGCACATTCTGCGTATACTGCTCACTCACAGCAAATCTCTCTCTTTCTCCTCTCCCTTCTCCTGTGCAGCAAGTACAGATGTCTGTGTGGGACGTGTCTATCCCATTTAAGATAGTCCTTGTGAAAGGCAGCAAGGTGAATGCAGAGGAGACTGCCAAGGTAAACTCTTGCTTTGTCTATAAAACACTCATTCATGTTCCTGGTGGTTTGTCACTGCACACACGCAGGTTTCAAACTCCACCAATCATGTCATGTCGGGTTTTTTTATGTAGATTTGACAAGGCTGTGATTAAAAGAGTTTCCAAAAAATGATGCTGTATACACACTCTCACACACACACTCACACCCACCCATCAATCCCTCTCACCCACCCAGGTCCAGGTGAGGGCGGGGCTCTTTCACGGCACGGAGCTGCTGTGCAAGCCGGCGGTGAGCAGTGAGAGCAGCGGACGCTCCGACCACACGTGGAAAGACAGCACGCTGGAGTTTGACATCTCCATCAGCGACCTGCCACGCATGACCCGCCTCTGCTTCGCCATCTATGCCGTCATGGACAAAGTCAAGAAGCAGAAGTCCACCAAAAACGCTCCAACAAACAAGTACCAGACCATCCGCAAGGCAGGGAAAGTGGTGAGTGGGATCTGTGCTGTTTAGACTGGGTCATACAAAAATCATAAAAACCTTCAGTTTTCAAACAGATACACGTTGACTAATAATGAATTGTGTGATCCAGCACTACCCCATAGCCTGGGTCAACACCATGGTGTTTGACTACAAAGGGCAGCTCAAGACTGGAGACATCATCCTGCACTGCTGGTCTTCCTTTCCTGGTACACGCACAAACACTCTCATACTTCATGTGTATTTAATAAATAAACTAGGATTAAATGAGCTTCACCAGTGGTTTCCACCATACAGTGAATTCATGCCAACCCAGTGTGTATCCGTGTGTGTATCTGTGTTACCCAGATGAACTTGAAGAGATGCTGAACCCCATAGGAACCATTCAGACCAACCCGTACACCGAGAACGCCACAGCGCTGCACATCCACTTTCCAGAGCACTCATCGCACCCCATCATCTTCCCCCCATTTGACAAGGTCAGACAGCAGTCTATCATTGTCCTCTTACAAACATACCTGTTTGCCTTTTTAATGCCAATAAGCTTAGATCAAGAGGAAACCCTTCACGTCAGCCTTCATGCGTACAAACACGTCAACGCAGACTGTTCATCTGAACATAGAAAGCTGGATGGATCAAGTGTGGCCCCATCCAGACTGACTGCAGTTTAATTTGTCATCGCAGTGGCTTAGTGCTCTTCATAATGATTCGTAGTGATTATGATGAAGTGGTGGCTGTTAGCATGAGAGGATCAGAACGTGCTCTGTGTGCTTAATGCAGTCTGGCAGTAATGTAGGAGTGGAAGTTCACTTCTTTTTTTTTTTCTTTTTCTTTTTCTGCAGATATTGGAAAAAGCTGCCGACATCGCCAGAGCCAGTGTCTCCGTACCCGTCGTGAGTTCACGTGCAGCCGGAGAACACGCTTAAATGATCGCATTTAGTCAAAGTACATCCAAGAGCAGACCGGCTGAAAATAAAGTGGCATAATTGTCACATGTTGGCCTGTAACACATCGGCATGCTGCGTTATTTCTCACTGTTTTACTACTTCACACACACACGCGCACACACACAGACACACACTTTTAACAGACACACACCACAAATATAACCTCTCAAACTGGCACCCATTGCTAGTTTCCTTGGAAACCCATTGTTATCACTTTGGCAGGGTGTCGCAGCAAAAATGTTTAAGTCTCCTTCAAAAGTGCAAAACTAAAAGACTCCAATCAGATTAGTGGTACGTGTTCCTGTCTCAGTGCCCCTCAGCTAAAAACACACTCCTGGGTGTGTTACAGCCAGTTACATAATCCTGTGTTATGTCGAGGGCATGCCTGAACGCAGCCCTTTGATATGAGCTGCATGTGTGTGTGAAACTACAGATTATCACGAAAAGCTGGTGTTTATTTTGTACTGTATATCACCTTGGTGTCCAGCTCTTAACAGCTCGGCTTGTTATTTATCTATAAAAAAAAAAAAAAGAAGCTTGCATATCAGGACCCAGTTTACATTTACATTTGTGGCCCTTTAAATCCTGCTTGTCGCTGTTGAATCAGACAGCACACAACTTGTTTTTAGCAGAGCCAATTCAATAATTGCCCTTGGTTTGAGTTCAAGGCAGTTGGTGAGAAATTCTAGGAAACTTTGATACACTCCTGCCCTCTTGTGGTTCTTTACCGTCAGTGCTGCTCCTCGTCATCATGCATTTCCTGTCATATCCTGCCTCATCTTTTAATTTATCTCTCTTCATCCTCTCCCCATCCCAAGTGACCATTTCTCCCTTCCTCGTCATTCCTCTCAGGGTCGGGGGGGTAAGAAGTTCCACATCGAGCTGAAGGAGATCATGGAGCGCGACCCGCTCTCTCAGCTGTGTGAAAACGAGAAGGATCTGATCTGGACACTACGCCACGACTGTCTGGAGAATTTCCCCCAGTCGCTGCCCAAGCTGCTGCTCTCCGTCAAGTGGAGCAAACATGAAGACATGGCCCAGGTTAGTCAGCGTCTCCACTCTTGCAAGCTTTGAAAACAAACAAGTTGTACTGGGGCTGTGATGTTATCTTTGTAACACCAGTACTTTTATGTTTTTATAATTAAAACCCGCATCTCCAGGTTTGTCTTTGAGCTTTTCATCAAAAATGGGGAGAAAGTGACTCTTTAAGTCGATAATTTAATGTAATTTCAATGATTTCTTTTTCTTTTTTTTAACTGCACACTAGTTTTATTACTTCATACCAATACCATGTTTTTACTGTACTGTGAAACATTTAACTGCAAAAAAAAGTAAGATAAATATTTACATGCATTCACATTGTAGCCATAGCTTGGACATAAAATTCCACGTGATATTATCTCAGTATAGTTTCCGCTCTACCAATTAGTATCAGTTGTGTGTTGGTTAATGTTGCACTTCAGGTAAAAAAGCTGTTATTTTGTTCAGTATTAGCAGAATGGCTTTAACATGCATCTTTGACAACAGACTAGTAAACATTATATAGTGACAGAACTCCACCGTCACCGACAGATTTCACAGAATCAGCCTTTAAAAACATGTCGTTGGATCAAAAAATGTACTTTCCTCTCCTGAAATTAACTTTCTTCTTAAAGTTTAATCCAACCAAAATAAGACGCAGAAGCCAGAACTGTGTTAGAGCTGAAACAAAGACCTGTGACAGACTTTCTACTCGGGAGCTGTTGGAAGCACTTCAGTGCCATACAGAAGTGGAATAAATATAAATATATTTTACACCCAATCGACTTTAATTTATTCACAGAAAATATAATCGTGACCACAGCTATCATTTGTTATTACTGCAGGATTAATCTGCAGCTCTAGTGTGGGTGGTCCCGTGGGTAATCAAACTTTTATAATGAACATTTAATTTGCCAGGCCACACAAGGACTGCATGCGCGTGTAACTGATGAAATATATTGTGTGTGTTTGTGCCTCAGCTCCAGTCAATGCTGCAGATTTGGCCCAAACTGAGTCCCAGAGATGCTCTGGAGCTTCTGGACTTCAACTACCCCGACCAGTACGTCAGAGAGTACGCCGTGCGCTGTCTGCGCGATATGAGGTAAACGCGTGTTTCCACCCACATTTATGGTTTTATTAAATGCAATGACGTTCCATTGCTCCTGCTTCCTTCGGTTCCCTGTGCCTGACATTTGGTAGTGCTGTCTGTTGTCTCTCGGGACATTTTAAATGTCATTATGAAAATGGATCATTTTAGCCAGAAAATAGAAAACATTGTCTCACTCTTCTCTCTCTGTTCCTGTCTCCTCCTCCCTTCAACAGCAATGAGGAACTGTCACAGTACCTTCTACAGTTGGTGCAGGTGTTGCGCTATGAGCCCTACTATGACTGTGCCCTCACTCACTTCCTGCTGGAGCGCGCTCAGGGGAACCGCAAGATCGGACACTTCCTCTTCTGGCACTTACGGTGTGTGTGGCCCTTTAAGTCTCAGTGTACACATGAACATGTGCACACCTGAACAGTTACACATTCAAAAGCAAAGGGAAAGCTAGAAAATGGCAACATTTGACACTTCTTTGAAAACCTTTCTAATCTGTCCACGCTGCCTCTCTACAGGTCAGAGATCCACATGCCAGCTGTGTCGGTCCAGTTTTCCCTCATCCTGGAAGCCTATTGCAGAGGCAGCATCCCTCATATTGAGGTTCTAAAGAAACAGGTAAGCCACACACCCCATCTGTTTTATTTATTGTCTTTTGCACACATGTAATTTCACAAGCAAATTATTAAACAATAAATCAATGCAGGTTCCTACAGCAGATCCCCAACTGGGTACGTTAAGGTCTTGGAAAGTCTTAAGATGTATTGTAGATCAAATTCACTACTATGACAATACAACAACACAAGTCGTCTCAGACTTCACTGTAAAGTCCCTTTTCGGTGTCCGTGCACTGGAGGCTTTTAAGTTTCCACATCACACTTGTTTTGAATTTCACCAGGATTGGATTCCAAACTAATTGTGATGTCACAAATCCTGCTTGTCGGTTTGTCTTTCACGGTTGGATTTTCAGCGAGCTCAGAGAAACTCAGCAGATCATTGTGAAAGCAGGCTTCCAGTTTGAAATTCTGCACATACATCATTCTGCACAGTGAGGCTCAAACTTTATAGGAACAAAAAGAAACACAGTTTTGTGTTGAGGGGGACTTTAGATTTTTTTTTTTTTAAAGTCAAAATAGGTCATTCCTAGAGTGTAAAAACGTGTCTCCTGGCTGCTGTAGGCAGAAGTGCTTGTTGAAAATATTTCTGCGTGTGATTGTAGGTGGTCAGATTGTTGTGACATTCTGTAAGTCCATATTTTAGCAAACCTTTTCATGAGATTTAATCAAATGAATCATTGTAATTTTGGTTCCATCTATCATTTCTCTGCTATTTGTCTGAGGCTAGGTCACACAAACTGATATTTACTTATAGTGAAGATAAAATTATTTAATATAGTTAAATATATGACAAGAATCTTCCTAAGTGGAAGTTGCAGCATCCTTGCAGAAGAGCGCTGGCCTATTGTTAAACCCGACACGACTGGATTTATGGTATTTTTGGCCCTTCGCAGCAAAAACAGTGTCCCCCATCCTGCCCTCTGACCTTTGACCTCTGCGGAGTTGGTTTTGACAGTCAGTCGTTGGGACGCTTCCTTCCACTTCCTCATCATTTATTTGCCACTTTCCTGTTTTGAAGCACGTACACACTTGATGGGATCACAATGCTGCTGTTTAAGCAGAATGAGTTTAGTGTTCAGTAAAAGGAATGCATCACTTGTTGGCTGGTTTCTTTTAAACAAACAGTAAAATATTGTTGTGTTGTTTTTTTTTTCTCTCCCAGGTGGAAGCCCTGAGTAAACTGAAGTCTGTCAATGAGCTCATTAAACTGGGAACCATCAAGAACGCTCGGAGTAAAACCAAGGAGGCCATGTTGACCAAGGAGGCCATGATGACATGTCTGAGACAGAGCGGCTACTCGGAGACTCTGTCCGACCTGCACTCTCCTCTCAACCCCAACGTCCTGCTGTCCGGCATCAAGTAAGACCACACGATTATTTATATGAGAATCTTCTGACGGGAAGCTTAAAGCTTCAAGTTTCATCCCTCTCACTTTTCCCGTCAGTGTGGAGAAGTGTCGGTACATGGACTCTAAGATGAAGCCACTCTGGATCGTTTACAACAACAAGCTGCTGGGCGGAGACACGCTGGGGATCATCTTCAAGAATGGAGACGGTAGGAGTCAGAGAGGGAGGATGTGAAAGGAAGAGGAGGGTGGGGTTGAGAAACGTTTAAGTTCACAATGCAATGCAATGTTCTTTCCTTTTAACTATATTAATATTTCCATCTCGCGTCTTTTCTTGTTCTCGTCTTTCGCTTTCATTCCCTAGACTTAAGGCAAGACATGCTGACCCTACAGATCTTGAGGTTAATGGATCTTCTGTGGAAGGAGGCCAATCTCGACCTCAGGTGACTATTTCTGTGCCTCCCATCTGTGTGTTCTCCAGTGTGGATGCTTGTTAAACTGACAGACATGTCAGGCGTGTTTGTTCCTGCTCCCTGTGGGGAAGGGGAAGCTCCGGTGGGGTGCAGCAGAGGAGGGGAGAAACGTTAATTACCCCGTGCTAAGTTTGACCTCCAAGCCCCCCTCCACCCCCACCCCCCCAACACACACACACGCACACACACACTTTTTATATATATTTTTTTTAAACACCCTTTGGATGTCTATCCCTACACACTCGCGTACGTACAGACAGAATATCTGCATTGCAACTTAATCAAATCCACACTTTTCGCACGTTGACAGACCCTCTTTCTCCCACCGTCGGTGCCGACACATCTGGAGCCGAGCAGCGGAGGGGGCTGTTTTGACAGTTGAGCTTGCAGACGGTGCTTCAGATTACAGCGACATGGGTTCACAGTTCGAACACAGTGATGGGACAATGTAACCTAATCACTCTGATATGGTGTATTTTACTGCATGTAACCTTTATCAGCTGACTGCTTTTCTCAGTTACTTAAACTCGGCGCCCTTTAAGTCGAGTAAGAAGCGCCGCCGAGGCATTTGGTCTCCATTAAAGTTCTGTCAAGCTGCAAATGGAGGCTAAAAACTGAGTGTGCTTAAAGCGCCGGGTCACGGCTGTCAGATGTGTGAGACCACGACCTTACATTGTAACGAGGTATGCGGAGGAGGATTTGTTCAGGTCACACTACTCGGCATCCCTCAAAATAAAGACCTGCTGCCATCATGTGGAAAGAAAGAATGAGGAGGAAAACGTGACATCATCTGTCTGGTCTGCGTGACATCACTTTAACGCCTCGTGTTACTCACGCCGAGTTCCTTCCATCTGAAAATCGGGCTGCTCTGGTGTTAACAGAGCAGTCTGTGTGAAATATCGTATTAATCCCGTCGGTGTGAAGAATAATTTCCACGCTTACTGATTTTAAAAGTGTCAATTCTCCTTTGGAAATGTCAATATTAGAAATTGGAAAAAAAAAAAAAAATCTTCTTTCTCATGCAGAATTGTACCATACGGTTGCCTAGCAACGGGTGACCGGGCAGGGCTGATTGAGGTGGTCTCGTCGGCAGACACGATTGCAAACATCCAGCTGACCAGCAGCAACGTCGCAGCCGCGGCAGCGTTCAACAAGGACGCTCTGCTCAACTGGCTCAAAGAGAGGAACTCTGGGTAAGATGGCTCCCGGTGGTTCGATGAGTCGTCGTCAACGTGACGGCGCGGTGCAGTGAAAACCTGTTTGTGTGTGTTGTGGGTTTGCAGCGATGCCCTCGATCGGGCCATCGAGGAGTTCACTCTGTCGTGCGCAGGCTACTGTGTAGCCACTTACGTCCTCGGCATCGGAGACCGGCACAGTGACAACATCATGGTCCGCAGCACTGGACAGGTCGGACAAACATTATATGTAGAAATGTTCCAGCCTCTGTTTGGGTTTTCTGTTTGCGCGGTGATCACGGATTCGTTTGGTTTTTTTTTCCTCTTCTCTTAGCTGTTCCACATAGACTTCGGTCACATCCTGGGCAACTTCAAGTCCAAGTTTGGCATCAAGAGGGAGCGTGTACCGTTTATCCTCACACACGACTTCATCCACGTCATACAGCAGGGCAAGACGGGATACACCGAAAAATTTGGCAGGTCTGTCTTACTTTGTTTTTTTTATCCTCAACCTCTATATCCTGCTGGAGTCTCATGATATTTTTTTTTAAGGTATAGCCAAATGAAGCCCTCTACTGGCCTTCAGAGCTGTTTTGTTGATTCTACACAGTTGATTGTGTTTCTATTAGAGGACCTGTAAGTCAAATTACTATTGAGTCGTCCAATTAGACCGATCAATTTCTGCATTACAAGATTACATTATCTTTGTGTCTGTGAGACGACTATAAAGGGGTCTGTTGACGACTTAACAGCAAACCAGAATAAGAAAATGATAATATGATGAGAAAGCGCTGTCCGCCAGCATCTCTGGTATTGAGATGAGCATTAGTTAGCACTGCCTTCTAAACAGAAACAAGGTGAGCTTTATTTTCACTGTTCTACTTGGCCATATAGCATAAAAGACCTGAATGAACTTTTTTAATTCATGTCATAGAAAAGAAAATGACAGTCTAAGACGCAAAAGGTTTTTCCATTTTTTTGTTGTTGTTTTTTTTGTTTTTGTTGCAGAACATAAACACAACTTGACTTAAAGGCTAAAAGGGGATAAATAGGGAATGATGCTGGGCTGTCAGGGAATTGAACAGAAACGAGAGGCACGTGTATGGACATGCAGGATCACGTTAACACACAACAGCTGCTGTAAGATTGTCGGTGCAGTACCGTCTCCCACCAGCAGGCGGCAGTAGAGACTGAACCACTGATGAACATGTCGGAGAACTGTTCTCAGCTGAAGTACAGTAACTGAGTATTTAAGTAAAATCACACATGGCTTACCTGAAGAAGGGCATGTGTGACTGTCACAGACACAGTTGTTTGAACTCTGAATTTAAGAAAGAAAATGTAAAACATAACATTGTCTTACAGGTTGTTTAGAAACAGTGAAGTGCTGAGCTGTTGAATCTGTTTAATTTATGTTTATCCATAAATTAAATGGTGGTTGTCGGTGACTTTAAACAAAGTAGATCCTTGAGAACAACCCTGTGCACTGCTGGAGCTGCCTCAAGGGAAAAATATACATAATGAAATCAAAAATATGACGCATAATTCTGATCAACTGACTTTATTCTACAAACATAAATTATTATACGCCGATAAAGACGGCTAAGCTCAGATATAATTTCAGATCTCTGTTGTTGACACCGGACTGAGATGGATGATGGTGCATGCGCTGGTGTGGCACGCAAAGGCTTCATGAAGCACCGCTGCCATCCGTCCGTTGTTTACCCAGGACAGATGTGTGATGGAACAAGCAGACTAATCATTCAGTGACAGTAGAAATACCCGAGTGGTACAGTAAACTGTTACGTCCTACATTCATGACTGGACCAAAGGAGACAAAACATCTACAAACAACATCTACTAGCTCCTATAGATCAGGAAATGAAGCGTGGCTAAGAAGTGGTTTTGTTGTTATTGTCCAAGCCGTGCCACTCTGAAGTCGAGATGGCAGAGACGTCTGGGTTGTTGATCTTCGAGTTGTCCCCTGCTTGTGTAATACTCGGTGTCCTCATGTGGACATGCAAGGTAGCTAGAATAATCAGCGGCTCAGCTTCAGGGCAGGGTGTCGGTGAAGAGCAGCCCGAAGGTGCTATCAAAGGGTTCATACTGAGCTACCGCTACTTTTTGAAGTGGGAACTACAGTGAAATGACTCAACTTCATTAAACGTTATCGTGTAGTATTGTTTATTAAAAAAAAAGATGATGTAACCTTCCTCACCTGAATCCAATGGATGTGTCAAATCTTTCTTTCAGCTGTCGGTAGTCATTAATGAGCTTTGGCAGAAAATTAAAATTCTTCCATTCAATACAAAGCTCCTCTCCCACTGAGGACAGACTGTACATACTGGAGATGCTGGCATTATTTTTGTTGGATGTTGTTTACTTTCCATGAAGGGACGCACTGCGAGTGGACGTCATGACAATCATTGTTGACACACTAGTGTTTCTGACAATAATTACCGACTGCGTTTGTGTCTCTTTGGTTTTCTCGCAGTTTCCGTCAATACTGTGAGGAGGCCTATTTAATCTTGAGGAAGAACGGCAACCTCTTCATCACCCTGTTCGCCCTCATGCTGACTGCTGGACTGCCCGAGCTCACCTCCGTCAAAGACATCCAGTACTTAAAGGTAATATCAACGTAGACATTTGGGAGGGTGAAGCAAAAAGTGTAGTTCTACTATTGTGTGTGTGTAGTGTAATAATATGTTGTAATAGTTGTTCAGGGCTGCACTTCAAAAAGATACACAAACTTGTGTCAGTCCTCATGTGATTACAGCTCGACTTATGGATAAAGCTGTCTTCTTCAGAGAGTTCACTCAGGAGGATTTTTTTACAGATTCACTAAAATAATATTTATCTAGCTACTCATCATTTTTTTCTTTGTTTTAAAAGAGGATTTCTGTGGCTGCTGCAGATACCAATGTTAGGGACCAAAGAAATTCTCACATCAATAAATCTACCAATATTTTTTAATTATTTAAAAAGTCACACGGAGAACAACCAAGCACGTTTTTCTGCTCAGTGCACAACACTGAACACGGACCAGAGGAAGCAAAGCACAGAGCTGAAGGTCAGAAATATAATTATAGACAAACATGTTAAAGGTAAAGGCTAGAAAACCATCTCCAAGCAGCTTTGTGTTCCTGTGACTACAGTTGCAAATTTAATCAACTAGTTCAAGGTCCATGTGACTGTAGTCGAACTGTGTCCACTGGAGGAAAATGGACCCCAGATTGGACAGAAGGTGTAAATAGACAAAATTCTGATACAAGCTGAACTCCAAGGTCAAGATGCATCGGTGTCTGATTGACGCATGCTGCAATTCTGAGCACAGTGAGCTCCACAGCAGATGATACCACTGTTGAAATGAAAAATTAAAAAAAAAAATAATAATAATAAGAAAACGGACCAGAATTTCCTAAAAAATAACGAGCCATAATGCTTCTGGGAAAACTTCCTTTCGACAGATGAAACAAATTTGTAGCTTCTTGGTGAGTCACATCAGCTCTGTGTTCACAGAATAAAAGATGAATTTTCAAACAAAAGAACAGCATACCTGCTGTGAAACACGGAGGAGGTTCGGTTCGGTTTTAGGGCTGCTTTGCTGCATCTGTCATTGAATCTGTGCAGCGCACAATGAAATCTCAAGATCGTCAAGGCAATCTGGAGCGAAAGGTGCTGCCCAGTGTTGGAAAGCTCCGTCTCAGTCGCTGGTCACGGCTCCTTCGACAGGATAATGAACCCAAAACACACAATGGATAAGAACAAAACATTTGGATCATTCTGAAGTGGCCTTTTACAAGTCCTGATTTATGGAAAGAGCTGAAACGTGCAGAGTGAAGAAGGCACCCTTCAAACCTGAGGCAGCTGGAGTCGGTCAAACTATGTCTCACTGAGAGCTACAGAAGTCATATCATCTGTTGCCTCTGAAGGTTGTGCAACACAATATTGGGTGAAAGGTCCCATCATATTGATGCATGCCATTTTTATTTATTTAAAATCTTCTTTTCATTTGAAAATCAAAAGTCCGTTTGTTTTTTTTTTGTTGTTGTTGTTTTTTAACAGACAATAACGGTCTGTAAGTTTCAAGTTCTTGGAGAGAAAATGTGGGGTTCTTTTTTGTGGAAGAGTACCAACAAAGTCCTCCACGGCTGTAAATCGATGACGGACCAAACTCAGCCGATCCTAAATCCACTTGGAAAAATCTAAGTTTCTTTTCCTTTTAGAATCCAGCGATGGTTGTGGGTGCAAACAAAAGCTAACCATGACTCCTCTACCTCAGTACCTTGTTTGGACAATCTGTTAATTCGTCACAAAGTAAAGTCATGTGTGGGTGACTTGTTTGTCAGATTCTGATGTGAAATTTCTCTTTTTAAACAACAAACCTTATTGTTAACATTCCCTAAATAGATATTTAGTGGGTTGAATAGCCTTGTTGATCCAGCTTTTCATCACTCAGCGGTGACACACTTGAGTTGATGCAGATGTCATATTCTGCCGCTAAAATTGTCTCGCACACGACCAATATACTAAATAATGTCTGGAAGTGATGTGGACATAATAATCAGCACATGCAAATACAAATTGTCTGTAACGGTGTAAATATAATGAAGTTTTCTTCAACCATGTGGAACATGTCCGAGTATCAGCATGTAGGTCGAGAGATGCTGTAGAGACACATTAAGAATGTCTTGTGGTTATTTTAGGTTTTATATCTGTCCGTGTTATCAGCTTCCTCATTCCTTCTCCTCCCTCGTAACTCACTCATCTCGTCTCTCCCGCTCCTCCCCCCTTCAGGACTCTCTGGCTCTGGGTAAAACAGACGATGAAGCGCTGAAGCAGTTCCGCCAGAAGTTCGACGAAGCCCTGAGAGAGAGCTGGACGACCAAAGTCAACTGGATGGCCCACAATGTGGTTAAAGACAACCGCTCCTAGAGCAGCTGCAACCCCTCAGAGGCTTCGGGGGCCGAGGGGTCACAGTGAGGGAATGTGGGAGTGTGTGAGAGGGGCGAGATGTGCCAAGGAGACGGGGCGCCAGCCGCCTTGATTTTAAAAAAGGGAATCTAGCAGATATCGGACACGTAAGCAGATTCACCTCCAAGTACTGTACATACAGAGTAAACCTATGCGGCACCTTTACTTCCTGTTTCCCCCCTCGCCTGGCATCGATCCGGCACAGTGCCTCCTCGTGGTGTCTTGACATTTCTGTGGAATCGTGGTGGGCACCGTCGTTGCAAGTTTTGCACTGGCCCACCAGCTGATGGAGCACAGAGCCAAAGGAAGGGAAGTGAAGCCCCCACTCTGCCCACACTACGTCCTCAGAGATGAACTGTCCGTACGGAGCGGGACACACTTGAAACACGGCTGGAATGGACTCTGAAGGGAGCGCATACTTTGACTACGCCCATGAACTGTTTGAAGCAGGGTGGAGATAACAGACGGGGTGTGGAGACGGCAGAACGGAAAAGACAAGAAAGTCATCTGACCCCCACGTCTTAAAACAATGCACCACAGGAAGTGCATCTTAACACTCGCTGTCTCAAAGTGTGCCTCAAAACTGCTGCAAAGATTGTATCGTTCATGAGGTTTTCTTTTTCGCAATTTAAGAATTTATCAAGAGACGTCGATGTGCCAGACTACTTCACTTCCACAAAGAAAACTTGTGAGGGAAATAGCATTGAAAGAAGAGAAGACGACGCTCTGAGCCTTTTGGTCCACTGTTTGAATCTCAGTTCATTTGGACCCTTGAACACTGGAATGTTTTTAGAGAGACACATGAGAAATCTTAAATCGTCTTTTAATAAACTAAACTCTTTATTTTTGTTTCTTTTATTTGGAGTTGACAATGTGCATTGTTTCTTTAAGCATTATCAAATCGAAAGCATTACTGGACAGAGTGTCATCGCCTCCGAGTTACCACTACCCCACTTGTCATCCTTTTTTAAAGCGCCACTCAACGCAACCGTGACAACAACAAAAGAAAAACTCACCGAGAAATAACTGATGCTTTTAACACGTTAGGACCAATACAAAAAGCAAAAGTTTAATAATTTTATTGTTTGTACTGTGTTTTTAATGATCTGTTCCCAAATTGAATGTGCAAATATGTGCCGCTCTCTTTTTAAGTGTATTTGTTTGTATACAAGCAAGTGTGGGCGGAGTCTGGGGGCCGAGTGGGTGGGATTTATCAGTAGGGACATTACACTGCGATGTAAAGCTACTTCCTCGTTTCGACATACGGTGCTCGACCAGCATCTGCATCCGTGTTTGATTTTCGTGCAATATCCGAGTATATGAACCATATCTTATCATGTAAAAACCTTAGGCCCAGTCCTAAGCCTATAACGGTCTCGTCTGCTGGTTTGTGTGATGCAGCTGTATTTCGCACCACTGGCCTTCAGAAGTCTCAGACACTGGATATTGTCAAATGTACAGGCTTTTATTGTTTTGCTGGTTTTTGTTTTCATAGGAGTTTTATTAAAGTTATTTTCCACCGCGCTGAATTTCCGCCTCTGCTCTGTATTCTTGTTCTGCTGTGGATGTGGATTGTGCGACTGTGCACCCACTCAGGGCACCACCATGGGACGACTTTATTGACTTCCAGACAACAAATATACTCAGACCTATTTCTACCTGCTATATTTGCAAGAGAATATGTGAAAAAAAAAAAAAATGCTTTTTGGCAAATGGAAGTCAAAGCAGTACGTACAGTATAGTATAGTACAGACACGCCGGATGTGGCTCCGCGCAACATCTTTCTGTTTTACTCAAAATGCAGCTTTGCTGTGGTGCGCTCCATTTGTGCGAAACACAAACCTTTTGATTTCCCCTTTAAGGATCAGATTGTACAGGCAGAAGAGTTGGAAATGACTCATATCTGGGCTCAGATCACAACATTACATGTAATCAAATTTAAAAGACCTGAGGTAACTTTACTTTTCATTTAAAGTCAGAAGAGCTTCATCCATTTAGTCAGTTATTTCAGGTCCCATGGTGTTAGTTAGCCTGTAGTTCAGTGAGGATGTCCTGGACGACAGAGGAGACTTGGTCAGAAGATGGTAGTGTGCAAATTGTTAATTTGTGTAACGCCAGAGAGTGTGTGTGGGGGGGGGGGGGGGGCTGGCTGGCTGTGTCTTTTATGTGTGTCAGCATTGCATCTTTTGACCCATCTCTACACTACAATCAGAGGATGATAAGGAGATCTTTGTAAATACCACCCTGCTCATCATGGAGTTCCTTTGTGTGTGGGCTTGTTATCGTCAGAATTGCACAAAAGTGTCTTTTATTGATGTTTATTTCTCTGTCTGTCAGAGCTACAGACATTGCTCAGTGTGAATCATTCACTGTAAGACTGTTGCTCTTCACTGAAGTTACATAATACAGTAACCTGGCTTGTTCATAGGGAGCGAGGACACGGTGGCAGATGCCCTGTTTACAGGGTGTATCTATAAGATATGAAATACCAACTACAAATGATCTGAAAGTAAGACAACATAATTCAATGGGTATGTAGAGTCAATTAAAAACGTATTCAGGATCTTCTTCCGCAGTCTTCTCGGGTTCGTCTCTACAGGCTTGGCACGCCAGGATTTGGGAAATGTATCTCATTCTTGCTAGCAGATCCTGTCAAACTCCGTCAGATTGTCTGGGAAGCGTCTGGTAGATGCACTTCAGGGTTTAAGACTAAGCTTTGGCTGTGCCACTCAAAGACGGTCAGACTTGTCATGAGGCCACTTCAGCATTGTCTCTGCTGCTGCATTCATCCTTCCCTCTGTTCTGGCAAGTCTCTCATTCTCTGCTACTGAAAGGAACCCTGTACCATGATGCTGCCACCTCCGTGCTTCACTGTAGGGATGGTGTTAGCGGATGATGAGCAGTGCTGAGTGTTTCAGACCTTTGTCCTGATCGGTGCCTCACCACAGGTATAATGGGGGTCTTCAGAGGAAATCTTTGGACTTCATGGCTTTCTGACATGCAGGATCCTACATAGAGGATCAGTACGGGCCTTTCTAAACCATGTCCTGTCAATTCAGTTTGCCACAGGTGGATTACAATTAAGTTCTAGACACATCAAAAGGATTATTATTAAAGCAAACAAGATACATCTGAGACACAAGTCAGAGTGCAACAGGCTTGGAATACTTTTGTGAATGGGAAATGTTGACAGTTAATGGTTTATAATAATTTTGCTAAAAAAATAATTCTAGATTACTGAGTGCAGACTGCTGGGAAGAAACTAGAATTTAAAGTGTGCAAAAAGTGAAAGGATCTAAATACTCTGTATTTGCATCTCTGATGATTTCCTGATCTGTTACCCTCTCGGCACTAATCCTTTGTCCACTGACATCACTGTATTAAACTGATGGTTGCATCCAACAAGAGCTCAAAGAGAGAGCACTCAAGAAGCCCTCCCACTAGTTTCCACTTCCCCAATCTTGGTTTATGCATAATGGATGCTGGCCTTTCTGAAGCTTCATGCTGTGTCTGAAATAAAAATGGTCTTTTTATATGAAAAGGACCACACCTACACTCCCCCCATGAAATATTGATTTCTATTGTTAGTGTCAGCTACATTTTTACTCTGAGGAGAGGGATGATGGAAATGAATAAGATCCCTCAGTAGAAGAATTCATGCTCAAGGAGTTAATTTTGGGACTTGTATTCAAAAGAATGTAAAAATTGGAAGTAATTTTGACAGTTCTCAAGCAAGTAATTTTTCATTTTAGGATTTTTCTTATTCTTATTCACAGTCCAGAAATGTTGTTGTGTACTTTTTTGTTCAGGCTTATGAGAGGTGGATCAAAAATCAGCAGACATTTAGACCCTCATCTGAGATAAACGCCAGACACACTGGATCCTACATTTCCCATGATGCCACTGGATAGTGATTTCATTCAACCCCGCCCCCTTCCTCCACCCTCCATCACCTCCTTCCTGCAAAATAAATCTTTAAGTCCCCAAACTTCCAATAGGCATTCTTATAATAATCAACCAGTGCATTACACCCAGTTATATCCAGGGACTTCCCCTTGAATCTCAGTGTGACTTTTTCAGTTTACTGAGCTCCAAACATCAGAAAAAGAAAACCTGCTTCATATGTAATGTGTAGCCCCACTGTGGGGATATTTAAATGTAAAAGGATTTCTGGTTAGTTAATCCTAATAATCATGGCCACCAGTCAAAGCCACCCACATCATGACTCGCTGTTTAGGGAATTCCATCCACCTGTGGGATCTCCCAGTCTGTCAGATAATGAAGTGTGTGCTGTTAAAAGAGAGGATGGTGAAGGGAAGGATCCGTGAACCAGTGTCATTTCATTGTCAAATCCACCCACGCTCATATCCACAGATGAATGCGAGAGAGGGCTGCCCCTCTTCCACGGGCGGCTTAGAAAGCTCAAGGCCATGCAGCATACCAAGCAATGGCAAGCCAGTGTGATAACATACAAGGTAATTTACACTGCAGGCTGGGAAACGGGATGGATTTGAGACACATTTTTTTTTTTCCCCCTCACATGTTGTGGTGTATGGACGCTGAGCATCACTAGGCAGACAGCAGGGTGTGTGGGTGCCACCTCAGTGGGGGTGGCTGCCACTTGAGACTGGCACTTAACAGAACTCGGAGTCCACATTTCTGCTCTCAGCTTTTCTACAGAAGCTCTTGGCTCGAGAAGAGAAGAGGAGATCTGGTGTTGTGGCTAACACGCCAGCATATAAAAATAATAGGCGCGTGCTCTCCTGTCAGGACACTCATGGCAATCTGTGATGAATAAGCTTTGGCACAAAATGCAGAGCTCCATTCATGATAGCAGCCCGCTGAACAAATAAGCTGAATAAGAACAAACTCACCTTTTCTAATGGTGATGATGCAATCAATAGATGGGAGATTAAATGATCTTTTTTGCATCACTTGCATGTCTTGATTGAGTTCATTTGTACATTAAGACCTACTAAGGAGTATATTGCATGTGTATTTCGTCTTCCCCGCAACGAAGAGTCCTCCATAATGTTGTCTGGAAGACAGACAGCACCGCTGAAGTGCAGTAACAGATGTGACGCAAGTACCTATTGAACAATATAACGAGCCGAACCACCATCGCTTCGATACTGTCGATGACGGGTTAACACGGTTTAAAAAAATTAATGTCGGCGTGTGCTTCAAAGGTTATGAAATATTATTCCGCTGCTATGTGCGAAATAACGTGTACTTGTTACTTCGCCTGCCTAACAAGCGTGAGAGCCAATGCTTATATTCTGTAACATCTCGTCTGTCTCGTCGTTTCCCGGTTGTTTCTTCCTCACGCTTTTTTGCATTTATGTAAGTTCAGCACCTGATAAGTTGTTTGGACTCCACAGCGGTAGTCGTAACTGCCCGGGTACCGCACCGCACGCTGCACGCACAACATGGGAATCCACGTGCGGCGGATGGACTTGTTTATATAAAATGACGGACGGCGCTCTGGACCAATGGGCTTCGGCTGCTGCAATTCCGTCATATTCTCCATAGAAACCGATAACTTCCAACCAATTAGGAAACGGTAGAGGAGGAGTCTGAATCGAGGTCGCGCGCCGAGCCCTGCGATTCGGTAGTAGGCGAGTGGCGGAGAAAACCGGGGAGGACCCGGTGACTGTGTCAACCTGTCTGAACGGCGGCTCCCATTGAGTAATAGTCGAGGCAGTAACTGAATGCTTTCCTCACTTGTCTTGTCGCCGAGGACAACCGCGGAGGCTGGTTTTTTTGTGTGTATATCTACTGCAACAGGTTGGTTTGCCTTCATTTTTTTTTTTCCTCGTTATAGAAAATATGAAAAACCGAGCGGATTTTTTTTTTGTATTTTTTTTTGTTGTATTGCGTAACGAAAATTGATGTGCGCATGCGTGAAAGTCCTGCTTGCTCTACTTATTGCACTTTTATAACCCAAAAAAAAAAAAAAACGCCGGTTAGTCTTTGACTTCGTTCACGTAGGTGGAGAAATGTCAGCGTTACTGAAATGTGTCCTCCGCGGGCGAGAGGCGGCTGTTTTGTTGGTGTGTTTTTTCCACCGATATGTCTACTTTTACATAACTGTGTCAGTGTACCGTGCAGCCAGCTGCACGATTGCAGGTCAACGTGTGTGTGGATTTTGGATAGCAGGTCAATGCGAGTTAAAGGGGGGGGAAGGGTTGTTAGTTCCTGTCCCAGAAATGTTGTTTTTTTGTTTGTTTTTTTGTTAATGTTATTTCCTTCATTTAATGTAAGCGTATCTACGTGGGAATTGTAATATACATAAAATATTATAATTCACTGATAAAAGTAGCTGTTATCAAGTTTTCAAGTTGAGCACAGTTATTACTACAATTGTGACCCGAGTAAAAGGTTTTATTTCTATATATTATGTAGATTTATGTCGGTACATATTTGCATCTACATGATAAGTGATAAGATTGGTAAGAAATAGTAAGCAAGTAGGTTGAATTTCCACCTCAAGACAATTAAAGGTCCTCTTAGAGGCCTACTGACCACACGTATAGAAAAGTGTTTGGCCTGGCCACAGTGCACCTGTGAACATTAGGTCGACAGGATAATCACATTAAACGTATGAACCCTTGAGTTGATTTTTGACTTCTAATTATGACAAATGTGTGGCATCCATGTACACAGAAAGTAACCGGGAGTTTTGCTGGAAATAGAGTGGTAATTGTGGTAGATACTGTGCTATAACTCAGATTATGTGATTTTAATGAAACACCGGAATAGGTCTTAACATGACTGGAAATATGAATGATCTCGGCATATATAGTGTCTTTGTAGTTATTCTATTCTCCTCCAGAAATATTGGACTAATGTAATTTTTTTTTTTCCCTGTCAAAATGTATGACTAATAATATCTTTTCTTTTGTCTCAGGTTTGATTAAATAATGCAGTTCAGAGTAGCCGGCTACAAGTGAAAGCATGTGGCTTTACGAAACAAGGCTAAATCCATGTGACTGGAGCAGGGTTGTATAATGCCTGAGATCTGTGCTGGTGTGTTGGCTGAATCGGCGCTCCAGTTGAGGCAGGGCTGAGCTGGAAGCAGAGCCAGTTCCCTTTCATTACTTCATTCCTCTGCTCGGTTTTCACAGTTACATGTTTGCCTGCGTGCGTCTGTATCTCGGAGAGTTTTAAGATTTCTTTTGATGGGTAAAGGGATTGTGTAATTCAGCGCTTGGACTATCTTGACTGCTGGTGTTTCTTGTAAAGTTAATGGATGAAGGGGTCTCTGGTAAACGTATTACATGCATGTTTGCAGCTTTAAAGAGCAGTTGGACAGTTAAAGATACAGGATATTGTTCAAAAGTTTCCTCTGGCAGTTTAATTTCAGGTTTGTTTTGCATTACAGTCACAAGTAAGCAATTATCAGCTGTTTACACAAGATTTGGAGAGCAATGTGTTTATTGTTTAGTTAATGTTTGTTTCCTCTTTTAAATACTTTGTCGGATTCATTATTGGCTCCTGAAGTCCTTAATACCGTACTGCATGCAGTAAATCATCTGAATGATAACAAGCTTGTGGCTCATGCATCGTTAACAATCTAATGTGAGTAATTTTACGTGATATATGTGGTTGTGGTTGAAACACATGGGGGCTGGAGCTTCTTTTTTTATATATAAAGATGAAGTACTAATAAGTGTGAATGTCTGCTGACTTGATTATTACCTGCCAGCTGTCCAGAGTGTCCTCTGATTGGCTGACATAATTTTAACCTGTTGTAACTCTGTGCTCTCTCCTGATTGGTCCCTTGCAGCAGCCAATAGAAAGTGCCCTCAGAACTGGCCGCTGCCTCAGTGGGTCATCTTGTAGAGTGGCAGTGAATGAACGTGTGGGTGGTTGGAAAGTTTTTGTTTTTGTTTTTTTTGTAGAACATTAAAACATGAAAAACCTTCTTTGAAATAAACTTTGATCAGTTATGTAAAATAGCTTATGTAAAGAGTTAAGAATAGACAAGCTGCTGAATGTGCTCACTTACATAAATAACTGCAACCTGATACTGGAGAGCAGGAAAACGGTGAAATAGTTTGGATTTGGCTTCCGAACCTGTTGGGCTTTAATGGACATATAAATAGCTCCAACTACTGCCCGTCGGAGGAGAGGGGGGCTGCACATATAATGAAAACTGTTGTTCTTTTACTTTTATCTGGTTTCTTTTAGAACAATTAAGTTGTTTTTTTTACAACCTCTGCATCCTCTCAACAGTCTTATTGGTTTTCCACTAGCAAGTGAAAATCCACCTGTATGTACAGCGTGGATGCTCTTCTTATCACCATACTGTGACTACCTATAAGCTGGCATGGGTCATCTAAGATGACTTGCCTGATTATTCAATATCATGTTATGAAATAGGCACCATGTGTAACTTAAGGGACTATACACATTTGTTTTATATTGTTTATTGATTCGGTGGCACTGCACAATGTTACACGAGGCTTTCTTTACTTGATCTGGGACAATGCATCATCACATATCACGTGTTTGTGACTCTTTGTCCTTGGCATTAACGATAATGCTGTTATTTGTGATGATGAGCCTTTTCCCCCCCAGAGATTGGTTCTTGTGTGTCCGACCTGTTTATCCGTTTATTTGTGAAAGGCCAGCAAACAGTCGTCTGCAGAGGAGAGGAGAAGACTTAAATAGTGAACATTATTTTAGAGCAGTTTGTGTTTCCAACATCAGTATCAGTGCTGAATGTGAAGAGGTGAAGGTTTCTGTTTGTGTCTTCAAAGCCGTGTTTTCATCTCCGTGGACTCACCTTTTATGTGAGGAATCTCTTTTGAAAAATGTAACTGCATCGCACTGATCTGGGGCTTCAGTCCTCCTGGAAAGGGCAAACGATGGCCTATTTACCGTGTGGACCTTTTGAAAGATGGATGGCAGCAGCCTTGGTGTGAATATGTTTTTTTGTGTGCGATCACTTTAACTGTGCTGCTCTGCCCTTTTTTTTTTATGTGGTTGACTTTTAAAAACACTGAGATGGAGGCGACACTGGCTGATCATATCAAAGTGATGGCTACTGTGTTTTATAAGATGGTCTGTCATAATCCATACTGACTACTTCTAATTTTAGGACCAGGTTTCTTTACTATTGATCTGCTATCCATTGAAGTGCACTGTATCGAATGAGTAATTTACCTGTTGTCGTTTCCTTTTTTAGACGACATCCCCACTCCTGAGGCATCAACTCCATTTGCTTTCCACTGCTATGCTCTTCATGACATTGTCATGTGGAAGGTAACCTAATTTCCTTTAATTTGCCCGTTGGACCGTCCCATGTCTGAGGATAGCAATCCGAATCACTACCGGTACTCAACCCTGGACAGGCGTGAACGTAACTGGGAAAGGGTCGTCTTTCAGATGGAGGAAGAGCAGTGCGCTCCCTGCGGCTCCATCAGCCAACTTCACTGCATGGCCAGCAGTTACAACGAGGATTGTGGCGGGCGGGATGGGGTTGAACTCGAACCGGACTTAGGACTGGCCTCTGAGGGCAGCGACAGCAGCCACGAGCACTCGGCCTCGCCGTGCTCCCCGCGTGACGACAGGAAGCGACCACGCACACCTTTACACGAGGATGTTGAGATGGGTGGCAGCGGCTCGAGTGGGAGCGGGACAGAATCTCATGGTAACGAGTCGCACGGCAATGAGTCCCACGGCAACGAATCTGTGGGCAGCTCAAATGGAAATGAAAAGGATTCTGCTCTTATGGAGTCCTCCGGAAGCAACAAGAGGTGAGGGCGCATCAGATCAACTGAATCATGGCAAAGTACGTTTTTTTTTCCCCACCACCATGGGGGAGCAGACCATCTAGGTCACGGAAGTACACTTCATTAAAGTCAAAGGGCCATTTTCTCTTGCGTGAGTTACGGTGACTTCAGTCATTGTTACAATTCATTAGTGACTGTTGAAGGTGGAGGAAAACAGTGTTTATTGTAATCCCCAAAAAAAGCAATCCCTCTTGAGGAAGATTTAAGATGACTACTTATTGCTTACATAAGAAAAACACTGAACTGAACATTATTCAAAGAAGTGTGTTGTTCTTTAACAAATGATTTCTTCTGCTGGTGTCTTAAGGTCAATCAGGGCGACGTTAATTAATACCATCTTTTCAGTTAATCTGTATTAAATCAAACATTGATGAAACATCGAGATGAACATCTCTTTAACAAGAAAGTCCTGAGGAGAGGAAGTGAGAACTAAACGTATGAGTTATTATTTGCCTTTCTCCTATATTGCTTTTAGTTATTATTATCAAGAACCACTTTGATAAGCCTTTGTTTAGCTGACAAATGCTCTTTCACTCCCTCTGGGCTTCTTTTACACAGGCTGACTTTGATTAGATTATTATTATGTACACCGTCTTCCTGGAACAGCTAGACTGAAAGAGATTCTCTTAAAATATTATTGAAAATGAAATAAATAAGCCTGTTCAGATATAATGGTTTGTTTCCATTTAGCAGTGTAACAACTTGTTCCCTGTCCTGAGCCAGGGACAGAAATGTTCGAGTCACTAGAGACCTTATTGGCTACTCTCCATCTGTGGATAGCAGTTTTTTATAAAGGGGGTTCAGATGGTGTTTGTTTGTGGTATTCTGGACACCAAGTCCTTGACTCACTTCGCAAGTTTAGTCTTTCTGTATGTTGTGCTCTGTGTTCTGGGTTTTCTGTGCACCTTCAATAACACGACATGTTGTTCTTGCAGCTCCAACTCTCACAGCCCTTCCCCACCAAGCAGCTCCAACGCCTTCAGTCTGGTGAGCTCGGAGCAGGACAACCCTTCAACCAGCGGCTGCAGGTTGGTACGCCTCTGAAGCTGCCCGCTGCAGCTCCGTCCCACTGAGACTAAAATGTTTTGCTCTGCTCCCCGTGTTGGAGATCTGTCTTGTCAGAGTGTCACGGCGCTGGTGGGACCTCCTTATTTTGACACGCGTGTATCTGTCTCATTTACGCACTGCAGCAGCGAACAGTCAGCCAAAGCTAAGACCCAGAAAGAGCTCTTGAAGACCATCAAGGAGCTGAAGATGAACTTACCGTCGGAAAAGAGGAGCAAGGGCAAGTCCAGCACCGTCAACACGCTCAAATACGCTCTGCGATGCGTCAAACAGGTGAAAGGTAAGACTCGCTTCTGTTGCCACCGTTTTACTGCACACGTTTCATATTGTGTACGAGCGACGTTACATTAATGAGATAAACAGACCTTTTTACTGATATAACTAAAGATTAGGTGGCGTTTCTATCGATCTGATGTGTGCATTGATCCGTACTGCTTCGGTTTTGCAGCCAATGAGGAGTACTATCAGATGCTGATGACTAATGACAGTCAGCCACCTGGCTTTGACGTATCATCTTACACCATCGAGGAAATCAACAGTATCACGTCGGAATACACGCTCAAAAACACTGTAAGTACGCCCACGCTGCGCCGAAACCATCTGAATCTAAATGATATCCCTGCAACGGAACCTTTGCTCAAAACTTGAAATCTTTTTTCAACTAGAATGCCTTTCTTTCACATTTATGCACATCATAAACATCTTGTCAGTGTTTTGGAAAATGTAAAAAGCCCCACCACACACGTACTAAACGACCTGTTCGTACTTTTTCATTTACCTGCAGGATATATTTGCCGTCGCCGTGTCACTCATCACGGGGAAGATTGTTTACATCTCGGAGCAGGCGTCGTCCATCTTGAACTGCAACCAGGAAGTGTTCCACAACGCCAAGTTTGTGGAGTTCCTGACGCCTCAGGATGTCAGCGTGTTCTACAGCTTCACCACGCCCTACCGCCTGCCCTCATGGAGCATGTGCACCGGAGCAGGTAAGGGCCATTCACGAGCACATCAACTGTGTAAAAACCAAAAAAAAGATATACCCATGTATTAAGTACAATTTGTATTTCTTCTCACTTAAAATGAGTTAAAATCAAGTGAAAACGGTTGGATTTCTTGTAAGTGGGCCCAACACGGGGCGGGGCACCGTGAACGTGGAGGGTAGAGCTCCATCGCCATGTAACCTTCACATGGAGAACCCACGTGACACACGAGCCAGACCATAAGCATCCATTTCCTTCACATGACCCACCCACGCACACACATGCTCACACACATGCTCACACACATGTAGCACATATTTCATTAACATGATTAATCACACATTAATGAATGCCCGCACACTCACTTGCACCTGTCACATATTTGCTGACGACATAATCACATGTCTGGACAGTGACGAGCTACATGGTTTGTTCGGTACGCCTGTCACGCTTTCATGCAAGCCAGTGCAAGAGCCCTTCCGTTATTACTACCTAAGAAGAGAAGCTTATTATTAAAAGTTATTATTGACACTGTGACAGAAAGGTGTTTAATTGCCTCCTGGATACATTTTCGATACAAATCAGTTTGTGACCATTCAAAATCTGTATGATATATACAGAAACACAAGGCACTCATTGGTGGTGACACATCTGTGCTGACTTTAGTCTAAACTCAACGCTGATTTTAAACACTACGAAGCTTCCTGAGTTTCTAATGTTTTTTGATGTGGAATTCCACTTCCTCACTACTTAAACTGAGAAAGCAGACTGACTAAAAGCTGTCTGTCTGAAATGTAGTACCCAGTAACCCCCTAGTAGATGCTCTCATCCCACGGGCACTACCACTATTAGCACCGGCCAGGAATCTGGAGGGGGTGCAGGTTTACAAATCATTTTTAACATCAAGCATGCATTAAGAATGAAATGAGACATTACAAATTAGTGAACTATATTTTTTTAGGGTGTTGCAGTGATGATGATCCCTCAGCTCTTTGACTAGTAATTGTAGGATTTGTTTATAGAGTACCCATTTTGAGACCTCTGGGAGCTGTTATCAGTCATGTGATGCCAGCTCTTTAAGTGATGAGCAGCTGTATTGTATTTTTACTACTCTGAATCTTCACACTTCTGCTGCATAGCTGGGATAGTGGGATGAGAAACAAACAAGATGGAAGGCGTCATGCTAATTCACTTGGCGCTATATTCATCCCACCTTCTCCCTGTCTTTTATTCAGAGTCGTCTCCCACAGAGTGCATGCAGGAGAAGTCCTTCTTCTGCCGCATCAGGTGAGTGACAGCAGCCGCTCTCTGATCTACAGTTTACTGCTGGAACAAGCTGCCAGTCAGCACAGGGCAGCTGAGAGCTTTTGGACTGTTTGTCCACCTGGTGGCCAGACGGAGCATTACAGCTACAATTTACAAAACATGACTTTAATTGGTCATTCGAAATGGAATATAATTTCATATCTTTACATAATATATCGCTTGAATGAGAAGTGGTTGTACTGGCCTGATATATCATAAATTTAGCAACACATCATTATAGTAGTCGTATTAGTGTGGTTTTAAGTTATGTGCAGCATTTATATGCAAGATCCACTTTTACTTATTTATTTGGACAATCAAAATTAGGTGCTTATTGTGAAAATAAATGAACTAAAAGGGTTAAAATGAGTGTTTCTGATTAGATAAACCCTCTGTTACATCATTACCACAGTAAAATGGATATCCAGCTTTAAGGAGCTGTTGTTTAACCCATAAAAAGCTCATGGACAACAGAACGTATCAATCTACCTTTTTATCCCTGTTTACTGAGGAGTTTCTCTATTAAAAATTACAAAAAAAAATTACATATACTAGTTTATACCTACAGTAAAAGCAAGATGGCAATTTTATTGGAAGAATGGTATAAATTTCGGCAAACTGAATTTTATTTTGAAAACCCTTTAGTAAGTAAGGAAGCAGTTCTTTGAGACGGTGTGTGTTTGTGTTGCAGTGGTGGGAAGGAGCGTGAAGGGGATCTCCAGTACTATCCCTTCCGGATGACTCCCTACCTGATGAAGGTCCAGGACGCTGAGCTGGGTGAGGAGCAGTTCTGCTGCCTCCTGCTGGCTGAGAGGGTGCACTCCGGATATGAAGGTATGCACACACGGCATCACACACTTTTTATAGGGTTCGTTTCACTGCACTGTCATTGAAGTAGCAAATAATTCACCCCATAGCAAAAAACAAAAGTAAAAAAGACAGATGTTCATCGGTGGCTTGGCGCTGTCATTATTAGCTTGTTCAGCAGCTTTATCCAGACACACTTCCTCTGTAGGAGGTGCACAGATGGTAAGCTTTAATATAAGTTCATATCAACTATTCAGAGACAATAAGATGAAAGTGAGACTCTCAAACCATCAACAACGTTTCCTTCCAGAAAAATATTTGAGTCCAAATTATGGAACATTTGCAGCAGCAGTAGAGTTTTATCATGGTGAACTTTTAATTTGACGGGTTTATGAACGCTCTTGTTTATAAGCCTTCTCGTTTTAAACAAAAAGGTTTAAACTACTTTTATACTTATCCGCTTTAATCTGATTAAGGTACTTACATGACACATTTTTAACCAGATTGAGCTCCTATTTTGGTGCAATAATGGGCCTTGTTATTTCAGCACAAAAACAGCCCTGAACCAATTACTTAACATGATGCAATTTTTTAATTTTTTTAAATTTATTTTCTAGCTTAGGTTTTAGTTGCATTCTATCACAGATTCATGATTTCTCGTGAGTTTAATAATGCTTTTAATCTGAAGTGCCAAATATACCATTTTTAATTCAAGTATTTTTCTTCCTTCTCCACAGCTCCCAGAATCCCTTCTGACAAGCAAATCTTCACCACCACACACACACCTAACTGTGTGTTCCAGGATGTGGATGAGAGGTGAGGTCTCTCAGCCCGCCAATAATAAACCTGACAGAAGTGTCTTTGTCGTGTTGTGTGTGAACTTCTGTGTCTGTAACAGTTGTTGTTGTTTCTGCACCAGGGCTGTCCCTCTGCTGGGATACCTCCCTCAGGACCTGATCGGGACCCCCGTGCTGCTCAATCTGCACCCAAGTGACCGACCCTTAATGTTGGCTGTACATCGCAAGAGTAAGAAGTCTTACTTGCATTCCTGAAGTAGAGATGAGGCTGGTTATGTTTTATCAGATGTTGAAATAAATGCCTCCCTCCAGAACAATAATTTGGTCATCTGGGTTGTGTATTAAATTGTTTATGTTGCTCGGCTCTGCGTCTCTCTCGCTCACACACTCCACCTCCTGTGTCCAACAGTCCTGCAGTACGCCGGTCAGCCGTTCGACCAGTCCTCGATCCGATTCTGTGCGAGAAACGGGGAGTACGTCACCATCGACACCAGCTGGTCCAGCTTCGTCAATCCCTGGAGCCGCAAGGTCTCCTTCGTCATCGGCAGGCACAAAGTTCGCACGTGAGTTTCCCCAACGTGGTGATTTTTTTTTTTGGGCATCAGTATCAGTATGTTGGAATATGTTCCACTGAGGGCACGCTAGATGACAGCGGTGTGTCGGCGTGTTGCAGGGCTCCTGTGAACGAAGACGTTTTTGCAGCTCCGGCTTTCCACGGAGGGAAGATTATGGATTCAGACATCCAGGAAATTAGCGAACACATCCACCGGCTGCTCCTCCAAGTATGTATATACACACACACACACTTGAGATGTTTATTTACACGCATAAGGCATTCGTCAGTTCCTGTAACATCCTCTCTCTTTTCAGCCGGTCCACAACATGGGCTCCAGTGGTTATGGTAGTCATGGCAGCAATGGTTCCCATGAGCAACTGGTGAGCATTGGCTCCTCCAGTGACAGCAACGGCAACGTTACAGCAGGGAACACAGCCGAGGAGACGGGCAAGACCAAGCCCCCCAGGACCTTCCAAGAGATCTGTAAGGGAGTCCACATGCTGAAGAACCAGGACGCTCAGGCATGCCCGTCCTCCTCCTCCTCCTCCCCCTCACCCTCACCGTCGCCATCCAAACCTGAGCAGAAGAAGACCGCTGACTGTGAGTTCAGTTCCATGCGGCCAAACCTGTGATATTCTGCTGTCAAACTACATCACAGGGAGCAGGTTTATTCTTAGCATGGGTTACCTTGTATACCTGCTATAGGGCTATAATACAACACAAGGGTTGGACACATATAGGAGAAATTAATGTTACTCACGCCCAATTTTTCCAAAGAACTCCATTCAAAATGTCTAAAAAAGAAAGATAGAAAAGATTCTTGGTGTGGTGGTTACAAATGATGAACAGTGATTAAAAATCGAACAAAAAGAGAGCAGATGTGTTATGCTCTGTGCTCACCCACCTGCCTGCTTCACGTGTTTCTCCTCCTGCTGTCCCTCCAGCATCGGCAGCTCAGAGGAGCGCAGCGTCGCGTCTGAAGGACTCGGCGCCCCGTCTGCAGGTCAGAGACGGCACTGCAGCCAGCATGGAGGATTTAACCTGCAGAGACCAGTCTGTCTGCTCCTACCAGCAGATCAGCTGTCTGGACAGTGTCATCAGGTGAGGAACGGTGTTTTGTGTTCATGAACGGTGGTGGATATAAGATCGCTTATTGCTCAACGTGCACTCCCTGATTTTACCTGTTGTTGTCTCTCAGGTATCTGGAGAGTTGTAATGTCCCCATCACAGTGAAAAGGAAGTACCAGTTCTCCTCCAACTCCGATGATGACAATAAGGGCTCAGAAGACGGTATGAAAGTGCCTCAGGATATAAACACAGGCATGTAGACATCATGCAGCTATTCACACACACAGACATCATCAAGGGTATTAGATCTCTCTCAGGCTCTTAGGTTCTGCTGATATAGACTCTGATCATCTAGGCTTGAAGCTAACCAGAGAAGCTCTCCCTCTCCTTATCTAGATCCCTTGATGCTAGACGCCCAGCCAGGCCTGTCAAACATGAAAGCACCTAAGAAGCCTCCATCTGGGGCAGCGGCTGTGGTGGGAGGCTCCCTGGCTCCCCTCACTCTGCCCAGTAAGGCAGAGAGCGTGGTGTCCATCACCTCACAGTGCAGCTACAGCAGCACTATTGTCCACGTGGGAGACAAGAAGCCTCAGCCAGAGTCTGGTGGGTGTCTTATGTCCAATCCTTTTTAAAAAAAGAGATGGAAAAGCACAAAGAGAAACCTACTTGGGATGGCATTACGTTTATTTTCATCTAGTTTGACCGATGTTTGTGTCGTTGCTTTGTGCTACAGAGATAATTGAGGATGTTGCAGAGAGTCCGGCGGCCCCCGCCCCGCCCGTCAGCACGGTGTCTCCACCCAGCCAAGAGAAGGAGGCCTACAAGAGGCTGGGACTGACCAAGCAGGTGCTGGCAGCACACACCCAGAAAGAAGAGCAGGCCTTCCTGAACCGCTGCCGAGAGCTGCGCAACACCAGGACCTTCCAGAAAGACTATTCCACATATCTCCACAAGCAGAGAGGTCCGGCCAAAGCTGAAGGTACACGAGTTTTATGGATAGTTACCACATGACGCTAAAGTGCTTTTAATTCATTTGCTTTTAGTTTTTCAACTATAAATATGAACTTTTAGACTTTTAGATATAATTTGTATTGCACATGAACAATGAAGCCACAATACCCAACTTCAGCTTGTAAATAAAACTCTTAATACCTTAGACTTAAATGTGCAAATTATGAGTCTTATGAAAATATAAATATGTTTAAATGCAATCTTTGCATGCTCTCAAAGCTCAAATTCGAATCAATGACAATATTAATGGAGCAGCCAGAGTAGGCAGCAGAATTGTATCGATCGAAATGATTTAAAGTACAGAAAACACAGTCTTTCTGCATTATCTGAAAACAGTGTGGTATACAGGTGTAGCGTGAGGCTAAAAGAAATTATAAAATTAAATCCAACACAGAGAACATAAAGTTTTCCTTTAGATTGAAACTCGTCTTTATATTAAAGGACTCACACCAGACTTCATTCTGTATTTCTTAAAAGATGTATACAAAATATATATTTAACATTATTATTGGCAGGTCTGAGCTCTTTTGAAAAGCGGTTTCTAGTTCACTCGCAGCAACAGTATATACGTTTCTATCAACAAAAACAACTTCCTGACTTCTGCATGTGTCCTCTCAGAGTCATCGGGACCAAGAGGTGCTGCCAAACAGGGCACCACCAGACCAGAGACGACTGCTAAGAGGGGCAACCGCAACAGGAAGTCCAAGAAGCCCCGGATGAAGCATCCTGATTCATCAGACAGCGGTGTGTCTAACCGCAAACCCCGGCCCCCCCTCCAGGGTCTCAACCAGACCTCGTGGTCCCCATCAGAAGCCTCCCAATCAGCTTTCAATGTTTCCTACCCCACCATGGTGCCTACATACCCGCTCTACCCCCCAACACCTGCTGCTCCGGCTCAGGCCCGCCACCCCGACCCCTCTCACTCCACAGGCTTTGGAGAAGGGCAGAGCACTCAAGCCCCGCCTACTGCGACTCCATTTCCTGCACCCATTGTTACACCTGTGGTGGCTCTCGTGCTGCCCAATTACCTCTTCCCCCAAATAGGACAGTTAGGTCAGATAGGGCAGCTGGGAGCTGCTCCTCGACCAACGTTTTTCCCTGATCAGACCCAGACGCAACCTGCATACGCTACCCAGCAGCCCTTTCAGCCCCCACAGCCAGCCTACACCACTCAAACGCAACCCCCCTTCACCAGCCAGCAGCCATTCCCTGTGCAGACTGCCTTTACCCCCCAGCAGCCATTCCAAGCCGCTCAGACCCCATACACCACCCCGCAGCCTTTCCAGGCCGCTCAGACCCCCTACACCACCCCGCAGCCATTCCAGGCCACTCAGACCCCCTACACCACCCCGCAGCCTTTCCAGGCCACTCAGACCCCCTACACCACCCCGCAGCCTTTCCAAGCCGCTCAGACCCCATACACCACCCCGCAGCCTTTCCAGGCCGCTCAGACCCCCTACACCACCCCGCAGCCATTCCAGGCCGCTCAGACCCCATACACCACCCCGCAGCCTTTCCAGGCCGCTCAGACCCCCTACACCACCCCGCAGCCTTTCCAGGCCGCTCAGACCCCCTACACCACCTCGCAGCCATTCCAGCCCCCGCAGACTGCCTACACTACTCAGCAGCCGTTTGCTGCCCAGCCTTCTTTCCCAGTGCAGACTCAGTTTGTGGCTCAAGCCCCTTATCCACCTCAACCCTTCACCTACAGCCTCGCTACCGAGCCTCCCAAAGCCACCGCCATTGAGCCCCGAGAGGGTGCAGCATCACGATCCTCCACCCCCGCCTCGGGGGCGCGGGAACCCGCCACATCACCGCCGCTGTTCGAGTCCCGCTGCAGCTCGCCCCTGCAGCTCAATCTGCTGAGCATGGAGGAAGGGCAGCGCTCTGTGGAGCGTCAGGACAGCACAGCGCCCTCTGCTGGAGGCCCGGGCAGCAGCACAGCAGCAATGTCGGGAGCAGGGGAGAAGAATGGAGGCACAGTCAAGACTGATATTCTCAGACAGGTGAGAGACACAACAAAGCCAGTGCTAAACTGGCATCGTAACTTTGATTTAGCATCAATGCTGTGTCTTGCAAAAGCTTCACTCACTCACAAACATAGAGAAACATCTACGTAAAGTGTGTCGCAACACGTCAGTGAAGTGTGTGGATTCAGCTCTGATGGTTCGTCTCCTTGTGTTTCAGTTGGACTCTCCAGGAGATGGAGCTCACAGCGACGGTCACTCCTCATCCTGCGATCTGCTGGACGTCCTGCTGCAGGAGCAGGAGGACTCCCACTCTGGGACCGGATCAGCCACCTCTGGCTCCATGGGCTCCCGATCGAGCTCAGGCTACAACGGCTGTGGCACCTCAGCTAGTGGAGCGTCTGGCAGCAGAACAGGTCAGTGAGGAACATCCGGCTTTGAGTAAAGAGTCTCTCCCCACATTGACCCTTGCGTTTCCTATAAGGAGTACATGTTTTGACTGTTTCCATGTCCCTCTTAAACGGTGAATAGGGAGCAGCAACACCAGCAAGTACTTCGGCAGTGTTGACTCTCTGGAACACGACCCCAAGGCCAAAGCCAAGATGAGGAGCGAAGGAGGTTCTGAAGGCGGCAAGTCGCAGGCCAAAGTCTCGACACAAGGGGAGGGAGAGCATTTCATCAAATATGTTCGACAGGAGCCCCTCTGGCTGCTGATGGCCAATGCTGACGACAAGGTCATGATGACATATCAGATGCCATCCAGGTGAGTCACCAGCTGGCTTCAGATTTACTTTAAGAATTTATTAGAATTTGTTTTTTGCATTACAGAACACATTTTATGGTTAAAAAGCTGTTGTGTAGTTGGTAAACTGTAATCGGTGTGTCTCCTGACAAACAGGGACATTCAGAGGGTTCTACGAGAAGACAAGGAGAGGCTGAGGCAGATGCAGAAGAGCCAGCCTCACTTTTCCTCGGACCAGCGACGAGAGCTGGTGGAGGAGCACCCCTGGATGAGGAGGGGAGGTCTACCTGCCGCTATCAACGTCAAGGTGAGGAACGGACACAGACGGGCACAGCGTATCTCAGAGATCAGCAGCAGACTTTCTCTATTTTCCTTCATGCTTTTTGAGGCTTAATACTTTAAAGGTACATGGGTTAGTTTTGCACTTTATTATTGTAGACTAAATATTGTCACTTTTCAATTCAACATCTCTTACACACCATTGCAATACTATTATGGCACGGACTGAATTGTTTTGATACTCATTCGGTTCCAAATTTCAATACCTGAATCCACACTAATACGCTTTTGATTTAAAACCTCTGCTACAGTTACGCAGGAGTGAATCTCATTAATGTCAGCGAACCACAGCGTTTACCACACATGGCCTCTACTTGGGCGCCTACTGACAACATATGAGGCGTTTAAGGAACATCTGTTAATTGTGACATTGAGTAATAACTTGCAGGTGAGACATTTAGGGAACCTCTGTTAAATATAGCGACAGAGAACAGCCTGCTTTACACTTGGCCCTTCTCTCCTGCATGTGTAATGTCATTATCTTTGTCTTGAAGTAGATTTTTAACAAACTTGAACAGATAAATTAAGTATTGGTTGTTTTGTTTTTTTACTTTTTGAATAATATCCAGCCCTACACACTATAAAATCATGTAGTGGACATTAAGGGTGTGTTTCTCTCCCTCTCAGACGATTCAGTTCCGGCAGAGTTTTGTTGTGTTAGATCTGTGCTTGTGATTCCACACATTATTTCTTACAATGTGTGAATCTTTTGACCCCTCGTTACATGTATCAATCCATTTAGGAGTTGTGACCGTCCCCCAAAATGATTGGTAGAAAATTAGGTCAAACACTTTAATCAAATTTGGTGCCCAAAAAAATAACAAACATTTGTACATCATCATTCTGTGTTATCTGACTGTAATATTTAGGCTGCATGTTGGGACTGATTTATAGATTGTTCTGGTTTTAACTTCTGAATGTAGCGACCTCTGATTTAACGGAGATATTATTAACCATTCTTACTGTTGGAATGGTTCATTCCAGAGGAGAGTTTTTGTGTTACTGTGAGTCCGTTTTTATCAAGTAATTTTGAAATAATACTACCAAGATTTTCCTTTCAAAAGTAAGGCGCTGTATCTAATAGTGGGTTTTGGTTTGACTATGACATCATCCTGGCATCAATGCACTGGTCACAGCCCGTTCAGCATAGTGTGGCAGGAACGGTCATTAACAGCATCATGTGTATGTGTTCAGGAGTGTGTGTACTGCGAGGACGTGGCGGTGGCGGCGGCGGCGGCGGCGGCGGCGCCCCTTCAGGAGGACCTGCCAGACATGGACATGGGTGAGCTGGGCGAGGAGCTCAGCAAGCAGGGCCAGAACGCCCAGAGCCAATCACAGGAGTCCCAGCCTCAACCGGACTCAGGCTCCTGAACACACACACGGCCAACGGGCGGGACACACTCGACCAGCCATGGACCCTCATGATGCAGACACACAGACATGCACTCATTATGGATGTGAGACAAACAGCTGTGTGCCTGAGCATCCTGACAACACACACACACACACACACACACACACACACACAACAAGCAGAGGTCTGTGGAGCCAGCTTGATAGTTGTGATGTGTGTCGCTGGTGTGTTCATGTGTGTGTGTGTGTTGGATGTAGGACTGCCACTGGAGTGCAGTTCTGTATGCACCCTCACAGGGGGCAGCAGTGCTTTATGGGGGGTTTGCATAGTACTTTTGCCATGTTACACACACACACACACACACACACACACACTCTGTCTCTGAAATGACCTGATTCCATTTTTGTATGTAAATATATCCCCTCCTCTTCGTCGGAGGCAGAGTGTTTATTCTAAAAGAAAGTTAATGGCTAACAGACACCTTATAAATATATTCGATTTCAAAAGATGTCATGTTGACAATATAATTGTCATGGAACTATTTAAGACTGTGTTCAACAAGCAGCCCAGCATTGCTGTTACAATATGCTGCTGCCGACATGATGTTTGTGTTTTCTTGGTTTGGCACGTGGTCCTATTCGACGCCTTCAAACCCCAGAATCCCTGTGGTTTTCCCATCAGGAACTGTGTGGTGGTGCTCATTGGACGATGCAGACCAGGTCAAAGGGATGGGCGGGGCCTCCCACTTTAGTATCAGGATTTGTTTTATAGTACTCCTCTCCTCGGACCTGAGTGTTTGGAGGCTGACTTTATCTTTCCTCAACGGTGACAATCGGATACATAACAAAAAGCTATTCATTAAAGTATCTTATTTATTTCCTTGTAGGTAATGTATCTAGAATAGATTTTTTTTTAAACGCTAAAGCCAAATCAGTTCAGCTGAAAGACAATATACAAACAGTTCTAACTCTGCAGGACATTTAAAGTCACTTCAAAACTGGAGCTAGCTCGTCCATTTCACGATGAAACCTCCCAAGTGTTGTCAGACCTTAAAGCAAGCACGGGTGCTACGGAGACGGGGGCGCAGACACAGATGAAGAAACTGCCAACCCAATTTTCTTAAGTCTAAAACAGTCAGCATGGGAAACCGTGACGCACAGAAAGCGAGGTCAATCTTCAAACTCGAGGCAGCAAATCACTGAAGAAGAAATGTGTTTAAAACACTCAAGATCCTCTGGATTCGAATTTCTTTTACGCCTTCAATTTGTGTTTGTAAGTAATATAAAGTTTTCTTTTTTTTTTGAAGACAAATTTATATCCATATGTTTTGCAGAACACTGCAAAACAGCGCGGAGTGATGTTCTCCTCTTGATATGGTGCAGCTCGACAACATAATATCACTTTTAGAACAAATGCGTTCTATTTTAAGGATTTATACATCGTGTGAAATCACATGGTCTGCACTTTCATCCTTTTCAGAGAATTGTTTCTCTTTTCATGACAATCTATTTTTCTGGATTGAAAAAAAATAAAAATAGAAACTAACAGCCTTTAAAAGGCTGACACCACAAAACTGAGATGAGAAGTCTCTGCCGGTGTGTGTGAGCAGCAGCAGCAGCAGCAGCAGCAGCAGCAGCAGCAGCATGGCTCCATGAGAACTGTGAAAGCTGTCGGTCAGCAAACGTACAGCCGGCGGTGGGAAAACAGCATTACAAGTGTAGCAAAGTAAGGGTGATCCTCCGTGTTTCCTCGGCAACCTTCTCGTGGAGGCTGGGTTGCGCAGGAAATGGTCGGAGAGTTGGTCGGCGGCCGTGCAGGCCCCTCGTCGTCTGACATGAAGTATTCTCGGAAACTGTGACCCGCACTGGCTCGGCGTAGTTAAGGCGACCAGAAGGAGAAATGGGAACAACTGTGGTGCTAAAGCAGAGAAACTGTTGGGGAAGGGCTTGTGAATGTAACACAGACTGGACCAAGAGCGTCTCACCGACTTATTTCAATTTCTTGTCAAACTTGTCAGAACTTTTTTTTTTTTTTTGTATTATTATTGTTCTATTTTTCTATTTGTTTTTCTCTTATTGTGTGTGTTTTATCTATCTGACGAAGATAAAGAGTTTTTGAGTGTGACTGGGGATGAACCCTACCTCTAAGAAATCCCAGGTCATGTTACTGTAAGCAGAACATGGAACGTGTGCACGAGGGCAAAGCGCAATGGACGGAGCGGTCAGACACTCGATTATTCCAGGGAGGGACGGGTCTCTGCCTCAGACCGGCAGAGGTTGACGGACTCCCTCTGCTTTCTGTCTTTATGAATGAATGAACCGACCAGAAAGCCAGAATGTAATTTCTACACTTGTGCAGTGATGTGCAAAGCAGCGGAGAGCGGGTCATGTTTAAGCCTTACTTCTTCTCAGAAGGCCTCACAAACAGGGAATCCTTTTTTTTTTTTTAAGACACACCGGTGGGCTGCTGGAAGCACCCTGATCTGTAAATGCATTCACACGGTACAGGCACATGATGTTGATGTATGGTCATGTAAATTTGTCTCATTGCCACCGTACGAGTCTGCGGTATGTTGAACTAGCACAGCTCTGTGCATTTTTGTAGGTGGGAAGATGTGTTGTTTGAGACATGGAAACAATATTGTAATAAAAACCAGAGAAATATAACCCGTCTGTTTGTTCTGACTGTTGTTACCTTCCCTCACACATGACTCTCTCTCTCTGTCTCTGTCTGTCTACTACCTACATATAGATAGATAGATCTATCTATCCATATATATCTATATATATATAGATATATATAGATATATATATATAGATGTATATAGATGTATATATGGATCCTGACAATCTGGTTATAAAACTGTTTTGACAAACTTGTGACAAAGTTATGTCACAAATGATGACAGGGTTATGATGTAATGGACCCAGAATACTTGGAGATGGTGACTTTGAAACTGTAAACTTCACTGGGAATTTAATGATTACAACATTAAACAATTTATTTTCTTCTGTACCTTTTTGTACCTGATTATTTATAAATACCTTTTTTTTTTTTAAGTTTGTTGTTGCCCACATATAGCAGATGGACATATCTGTCTCTTAAGTTGCACATGTGTGTGCATGTCAACACGGTTTGTCTTCAGGCTTTAGTAGCATGTTCATCCCATACATACTGCTCCGTCTGTGCAGCCATCTAAAACATCGTAACAGACCCACGGACACACGCCCACTACTGCATTTTTAATTCATGGCAAACTTTGGACTTAAACCGTTTCAAAAGTTTGAAAAGAATTAGAATGTAAAATGTTAGCATCCACCCATCCATTCATCCATCCGTCCGTCCATCCATCCATCCATCCACCCATCCATCCACCCTGGACAGGTCGCCAGGCCAACACAGAAATACACAGAAACAAAGACCACGCACGCTCGCATTCACACCGACGGGCGATTCAGAATCATGTCGGGATCAAATACAGCAATTGTCTTCTTTGCACACGAACATCAACAGGGCACAAGTACTATGTACACTATGTGGAAATAAACACGTGTACAAGACATGTGACAAGCTCACTTGTCTGATTTATTCTTTCTACTCTGGATTAAATCACCGGGCAAATGACAAATCTACAGGCCATCACACATCTGTCTTTTGAACAGCTGCTTAAATTGGAAAAACTTTTTAAAAACAGTTAAAGAAATCCTCCATTAATTTACTGCATATGTAAACTTAAGGATGAAATAGTTCAATTGAAGCAGCAGTTGCTGAGATAAACTTTATTTTTGTCTCTGGTGCGACTCGTGCCCTAAAACATACAAACTCCAGCACCAAAGTTCACCATCAGGATAGTTTAAAAAAAAAAATTTTTTATCTGACAGTCAGATATAACATTGTAGGTTAACTTTCCCGTTAAATTACACGCATTGTCTTGCAAATGAAATAATGAATCTATTATTTCAGGTCCCTCCAAAGTTTTATTTTAATTTGAGAAACAAATTAAAAGTGAAACATCACGTATGCTATACGCTGCTGCTCGATAAGAGGTGATTGTTCTCTCACAGTCAAAGACAGTTGAGAAGCAGTGGAGGATGCCGGGGTCCCCCGGCGATCTGTTTCAGCACCATATGCTCGCCTCCGCCGTTGAATCTCCCCTCACGCCAACTGTTGCGCTGGATTGACCTTTAACCCGGGAATTCATATGCACAGTCACAAACCCACAGCTGATGCGTTTGGTCTCACAAGTCCAAGTCAATTGACATTTTCCCCGCTAAAAACTGAATGTGGTAACGTGGTCAGCCTGTCATCTGTCGTTTTCAGTGAGCAGATTGCGGTGACATGCGGCGGTTTGATGGCGGGAATTGTTCCCGCAGACATTTACTCTGCTCTGTACACGCAAACACACGGTCAGTATGTATTCGATGTTTTTGAAGTGAGTTAAAGTGCCGCCTGATTTCTCACATTACTAACAGCTTGTAGCAGGGACATTTTGTTCTTAAAAGAGTAGGTGAACGTTTTATTTCAGATTTCAGTTGAGGTGTGTGTTCGATGAAAGGGGTGTGTGATTTCATTCACCTGATCATCTCTAAAATCATCACACACACACACACACACACACACACACACACACACACACACACACACACACACACACACACACACACACACACACACACACACACATTTACACAACTGCTTTCTCTCAAACATGCACACAACAGGGATAGAAGGTACACTGCACTCCAAAATGACCATGATGAATGTGTTTATGGACAAGCATACACTATTGTTGTAATTTAATTACTATGTCTGAAACAGGGCCTGACTGATATTAGGAAATAAAGGTTGTCTATAATGACTGGAATGAAAAGAAAGAAAAAAAAATCAAATTTAGCGTTAAAAGGCCAACATTTCCAAATATTTTAGTTTCTAGATGTGATTCTGCTTCATGCTTGGATTCTACCTAGTTAAGAGAAAAATACTGACTTTTACGCCACTAAGTTGTGTAGTCTGGGAGATACAAAGCCAAAAGAAACTAGACAGTGAAATATCATGCAGTCTTCCTAGTTAGATATCCTGCGGCAAATTTCCTGTTTCTTGTATTTTAGAAATCAATATCGCACATAATATTTGTGAAATTACAAAAATAATGCCAAAGCTGAATCTGATTATAATAGAGAGAGAAAAGTAACACCAGATAAATCAGTGATGCTAAAGGATAACTAGCCTGCCTTAGCAGGCTCTGCTTATTCAAATGGAACAAATGTGATTGTTTGGATAAATTACCTTTTAATCGTAAATTCCTTATTTATTTATTTTTTTTAACTAAAAATGTTTTAAACAACCTAATTCATTAGCCCATACTTGTGCGTACTTAAACTTACTATTTTGAGTGCATAAAAGAATTAATGAGAATAATTTTTCATCCTCATTGGTCGCCATCTTGGTGACGTAGCGGAAGGGGAGGGGCTACCAACCGATTTATTTTTATTTTTTTTATTTTTTTCAAGTCGCTGAAATTGAGGCGAGTAAGCAGCAGGTGTTGAACGCGCACAATACAAAGTACAAGTCCACACTGAAGTGTTTCTTTTCACTGAGTACCACTGGACTGTTTTAGGACAGAGGTCACCTGTATGTTACTTGTGTAAAACAGAGGCCCCGAAAACACTTACTTTTTTTTTTTTTTTTTTTTTTTTTTTAAGTTAAATGAACCAAACAGAGCCAATCAAATAAGATCCCCTGGTTGGATGTTTCTAGTTCATTAAGGTGTATTTTCCCAGCTGGAGTTCGAAACTTACCACTTCCTGGTTCATGAACGCACCATAAAGTGCCAACTTTGTCTGTTTGTCTTTGTCTGCCTGAAAGCCAATAAGTTATCTCCCAAAATGTCAAAAAAAAAAACATCCATTGAACGTAGGACTTCTCAAATGTTATGCATCTCCAAGGACTGTGTGTATGCAGCCCAAATTTCAACCAGCTAATTTTGCCCTGCAGCAGGGCTCCGTCCATCTTCCGATGTCTTTTGGTGTCTCGATGTCAGTCAAAAGTCACGAGGAACAGCGCCGTGCTCTGTGCGCGTGCGAGCCGGCCTGTCCCTTTGAAGAACGTGCGCCGACATGGATCCCCTTTTACTGTCTTTTCAACTCCGCCGATTTTTTTTTTGGGATTTTTTTTAATTTTTTTTTACGCTCCTCCATGAGCTTTGATCACCGTGTCCCTCGTCCTGCTCCCATTTCAATGCGTTTCCTCCGACGTTCACACTCGGCTCCTCCACCTCCACCTCCTCCACCTCCTCCCTGGGTTTTGATAATAAGCTTATTCCGCCGAGAGCCCGGCTTCATCTGACAACGAGCGACATGATCAACGTGTGATTTTCGCCCCAAATATTAGACGCAGGTCGAAGTTGACCTGTCCTGAGAGACGGGACGCGAGTGGGAAGCGGTTATTTACTCCCGGGGTTTTTTGTTTTGTTTTGTTTTTTTATTACACTTGTGACTTGGGGCCGCGCTGCTCTGGTGCGTCTCCGTGGTTGAGCTGATGGCTGGTCCAGACAGGATCTAACAGACATCTGTTACCGCGGTCATTGTAACGGAGGGGAGTGTGAAGACTCCCGCTGGAGAGGTGCGACTCTTTCATGTGCGCACACGCGTCGCGCGTCCTCGAGGTGCGAAGGGACTGCGGGTCGGATCTGAGAAGGGAGGCTGTTTTAGTCAGAAGAAAAGAGTACGTTGAGTACATCGTCTTCTAGTTTTCCTGTACATTGTACATTTAAATATCAATAAATTGGAAAAGAGTTTGACGCCCCACAATGCAAAGTGGATGATAATGGAAATATTCTAATAAAAAGGGGAATGTATCGACTGACCAATGGTTTTTTTTTTTTATTGGGCATTGAGTCACGTCAGACAAAAGCATTCCAGTGACAGTATTTTATTCAGCAAATTCACACATCAGACTTGCAAAACATTTCTAGACACCATTACTTCATAAAGTGGTCATTCATAAGTAGGCTACATGTCCAATAAACTACGGAAATTTCTGAAATACAATAGAAATATTTATATTAATCGGAGGCATTGTCAAATTTCTCGGTTTCTAAAAAGAGCTTTTCTCCTCGTACAAAATATACAGAGTTATAAGTCTATAAATTTATAGACAAAACAAGTGTGAACATCCTGAGCTGTTCCTTTTCTGTCCATTGTTGGGTTCTAAGTGTTCTGAAAGGGGACGGCTGCTTCTTTCTCCAAGTGTAAAGACAAACTCACAAGAGATGACTCCAAGCCAGAGTGTCACTACTGAGAGTGAAAGGTGGCTCCAAGCTGGAGGGAACCTCCGATGAGGTGAAGGAAAACTCTTCCCTTCAATACATTGAGCATTTTTTTTGTGATATCCAAAGCACCTCGGGAGTGTTGTTGTTGTTTTTTTAGCAAATGTTGTTCCATCAATGTGAATTGTCAGTTGCTGCTTCATTTACTGATTTCCTACATTTCCCAGGATAACGAGGAAAGGCTTTAAACTTTCTGGGTTTAGATGTGTGAAGAAAAAAAATCCACAGTGATGATCTGTTCTCGTGTAAAGAGTCGGTGGCTAACTTGTTCCTTCTGTCATTAATAGAACAGATCTAAATATTGGACATCAGTGCCGGGCGTTTAGTGGTCCAGAAGAAAATCCATGCTCGCGGTGAGTGTTCTTGAGGGTCGTATGAGTGCAAAAATGATCCAGACACAAATGGTGTTGGGTGAAGGTTTTTTTTGTTTTGTTTTTTTTCAGTTGGAGACTTCCGTGTCACATAAAAGAAATCCTGGAATCCCTGCTTCAACATATCCCAACTGTTCCCCATCCAAGTCCCCTACCAAGGTCTCCACATAGACTCCGGATAGGTTATGGTGGGCATGCTCAGGGCCTCCCTGTTCTCCATGACCTCTGTCGAGCTCTGGTTGTGCTCGCTGTCGGTCTCGTCCAGGTCAGAGCACAAGTCCTCGCTGGACGTGGTGGAGGGGGCCGGGGAGAGGGCCGAGGCCGAGCCGCTGCACAGGCTCCTCCCTCCGGGAGAAGCCAAAGTCGTGCAGAGCGCGTCGTCGCCTCCGTGCCAAGTGCTGCCGTTGCTGCCGGGAGTGTCCGTGATCAGGTCCATGAGCACGTCCTGGAGGTGGTCCTCGTTCAGGGGCATGCACTCCAGAAGATGGTTGAGGAGCTCGGCTGCCACCGTGCCGTCTATCCCGGGACAGCTGGACACGAACATGTGGACCTCGTGCATGCACTGGATGTAGCCGGCTGCAAACCTCTCGCTGGCTTCTTGGTTCAGTGTGTCTGTTTCTGTGGAAGGAGAGACAAATGAAAATGACTAAACCTTAGTCACTTACTGCGCCAGAGCTCCACACAGCTCCAGGTCCAATACAATAATAGAAAACAAGGATTCACATTCTATCAACCTCTGCTCTATATTCACAGCAAAATATTTGTCTTTTTCTTCACCAGGAGTACTAAACAGCTGAAACTGATACTTTTTAGTCAGTTAATTGCGAACGTTTTCATACAAACTGAATTATTATCTTATAAAATACGATGCATTGTTAGAGGTGAAGATGTCCCAAGCAGCAAAGTAATTCAAAATGGCTCCAGATACACATGCAACATCAAAATGCTGCTTACATGTTCACGCATCAACAATAATAATCCAATAATAAATAGAACCTATAATATAAACCTGTGGAATGGACAGTTTTTCAGAATACGTGTTTTTACTACAATATGTTTTATTGATAATGTCCTTTTACCAAGTTAAATTTTGAATGGAAGACTTCAACTTTTGAGTATTTTAGAATACATAAAACTTTTGACTTAAAAGTTACAGAATGAACTGGAACCTGCTCATCTTTCTCTGAATTGCAGCTTGAATTGAATCATTTATTCCCCGATTCTTTTCAATAGTACATGTTTCTCTTTATTTCAAACTTGGAGCAGTCAGCTCGCTTCAGTTGATATTTAGAGCAGGATAACACATTCTGATAATATCAGTTTCACAGTATGAAACTGGATAACACATGGGATTTTAGTTATTTTAATATTATGGTATGGCTTTGATGTCGCCTTTTACTTAAAGGCTGCTTCACAGTTAAAGTATACATTCGTTTTCAAGCTCAAGAAAATGAGCACCTGTCAATTTATCAGAATGATAATGACTATAAATGCCTGATGTTCTTGAATTATACTTCTATATTGTAACATGTGGGTCCCCTTATGACAGGATCACTCCCTGCTCCACTGGCCTGCATGTGTATCTTGGTTCTGATGTGTAAGGGCTGAATTAATCTGAACAGACCTTGTGTTCTGTTCTTCAATATGTCCTCCACCTTCTTCACCGTCACCTCCAGCACCTCTGCGTTCTCCATCTTGGAATGAAACTGGGGGGGAAAAAAAAAAAAAACACCAGGTGAGCTCCACCAGGTCCACGACCTGTCTCCACGTCACGTCAGAGTGCCAGCTGAACGGAGGCACCGTGTGTATACTCACGTCTGTATCTGCTAGCAAAGTCCGCAGCTCCTGCAAACTCTCATTGATGCGAGCTCGCCTCTTCTTCTCCACCAGAGGTTTCCTGGTCTGCAGCAGCACAGAGAAAAACAAAAAAAACAAATCACACTTCAGTGAGTGAAAAGTCACTATTCAAAGACAGATGCGTCCATCTGTGGACGCGCATAGTGAATGCCTAAATACAAGGTATCCCTTTCTGATTAAATATATAAATATAGGATGTAATTAACTTGGAAATAATCAGGTTTCCTCTCGAGCTAAACATTTGTCCTAAAGCAGTGCAGATGCAGCGTCGTTAAAGCGGCGCGTCAAGTGCGTCATTGCCAAGTGTTGCCTCGAAGTTCCACAATCACTGCGAACCTTTCTGTCCGCTTTCTTAATCCCGTAGTAGGACTCATCTTCTTCCGTGCCGAGTCCGGTGTTGTGGGGCCGAGCCGAGGGGGCCATGTTGGTCGGATCGCCGCTTCTGGGGCTTCTCCCACTGCTGCTCTTACCTCGCGAGGGGCAGCTGGCAAACGGAACCGGTTACAGGCAGAAAAAAAAATATAAATCGACTAACTCGCAGGCGAAGCGAGGCGCCCTGCGTTTATTGTGCAATCCTACTGAGACGTGCTGCTGGCGCTGAGTGGCTGTTGTTAGTATTTATAGGGGCTTATTAACATGTGAATAGGGGCTGTGCTGCTCTCGCTGGTGGACAACAGAGCGCACACGGCCGAGCCAATGAGCGCGCACTCCCTTTGTCTGCGGTCAGCCCTGGTCTGCGCCCCGAGGAGCTGGACGGGCTCTCATCAGACAATTTGTTGGGTAGGGGGACCGACCGCTCTGTTTTTCCCCTCCTGTTAGTATCAACGTGCACTTTCACCCAGCTGTAGGATAACTTTCATGAGCATGCAGACGCAGAAAAGGTCGTTAGAGTAATACCCTTAACTGGATTTTATGTTCATTTAATGTTTGGCTATTAAAGTTATAATTTTGAAATGTGATATTACGCTTTCATTTATTTTTTTACTCAAAATAAGGCATGAAATAATCTAAATTTAAATAAGTGACCTCGTAATTCAAAAATTGTGCTGTGTATTTGTAGTTTTAATTCTTGTCGTGCCGGTTTTTTTGACTAATTTTACGTCTCTGTGTGACAATAACCAGAATCTCTCCCGTTTTCTGCCCTACCCATTCTTCTTTCTGCTGGCTTTTATGTCCGAGCCTCAGCAGATTTACCCGGCTGTTTGGCGGATGTAACGCGATGCCTTCAGTTGGCAGCTGCTGCTGGCGGCCCCTCGGCCTAAACTGAATCAGCCGGGGGAATTAAGGGCCCTTCTCCAAAGAAAGCGACAGGTGTTGGCCCTGCGCCTCGTTTGTTCTCCCCGTTGTTTTGGTGACTTCTGATTTGTGTGCAACTGCGTTCTCACGTTGCGTGTTCTGCTGTGAGACAGTTAGGCCTAATATCTGTTTAATTTTTGAAATTTTTTGCAGCATTTGTGCAACAGTGTATGCCACTTGTCTGTGTAAACATGCTAAATGTAATGCTGTCATTATTCAGACAACATTTGGACTGTCTGAATTTAGAGATGCTTGTGATATCAGTTTTTCTTGCATTTGGATGCACTAGTTTCGCCCTTTGCGCACAATGTCTATTTGTTTTTGTCTAATAAGAGCCCCTGTCCTCGTTATTATACATGTTTTGTACACCTTATTATCATGCAAATTACCCCACAATAGTGCAGCTCTGTGTGTTGGAAAAAGAACCAGCATGCATCTTTGCAACCTTTCAGGTAAATGCACTGATGTATTTTCAGGTGCTCTTTTACGCACGGGCAATCGCGCAGTATTGCCGCAAAAAAGCACCACTAAACTCCCAATTGTAGGAAGCGCTGCAGACCTTTGAAGTGGAGTTGTTGTTTTTTGGCACCTCGCCACCCCCAGATTCCTTCTGCAAGGGCTTTAATGGTGTGGACTGTGGAGGGAGCAGCTGTCTCGGCTCGCTTTTTTGTTGGTGAGCTCCGCTGAGGGACCAGGCGTCCCCCTCTCTGTCTCTCTTCAGAGCCGCCTCCTCGCTCCATGTGGCGGCCAATCATAACGGCAATAATAGCAGAAGAATGGGCCATATGCAGGTTTCTGCTTCTCAAAACCCAGTGATGAATAACATCTTTATTATAACGTAAATGTACCAGGGCAGTCACTCCGACAGTGGATTTCATACCATTAAGTGCCCCAAAACACCCTTTTTAAAGCCCTGTACTTTTCTTCTTCTTCTTTTTTTTTAATTGTTATTATGATGGTCACTAGATGATAAATGAAACAATTAAAGTCATTCTCTCAACCCTAAAAATTGCACAATACGGCCACCTTTTACTCACTATTCATTTAGGTTAACTTTGAAATTGTCCTTGAGACAACACATACACACAGTACACATTTTTATAATTACAATTTATTGGTTTATGATTCAAATCTCCTGCACTATGTTGGTAAGAAGCTGATAAGTCTCCCCAAATCATGAAAAAAAAAAACATTTTCTGATTTATCTTCCTCTTTATTGACAAAGGTTTTGTGATGCTCTCCCTCTTTCTGTCATCACCCCAGTACATGACATGTGATTGGAATTTATATAGTAATGCTGAAAGTGTCAAAAGATTAAGTTTGAAACAACTGAAAGCAGTATGTTTCTCCTGGTACCTCAGGATGATCCAAGCACTTCACTGTCAGCAGTTTTAATTGGAAATATATATATGGAAATATGAAAGAAAATGTACGTGGCAAATTACTTTAATGATGTTTCTATTTCTCAGTAAGCTGTAACATGATTCATTTTGTTATTTGCACCTGTGCTTTTCCCTTTCTGACATCAGAAAAGTCCTTTAAAAAGGCTTCAGCTTTGATCAGGTTCTATTTAACAACGTCAGCACATAAAACTGAAGCTGCTTTACAAGCCAGGTGAATCAGAAAGTGTTTTATGTTTTATTGTTTTATTTAGTGTTTTATGCTTTATTGGATTCTAAATCAAGGACCAGGAAGGTGAGGTACAGAAACTTCACCTTCGCACAATGTCAGCTGGGAGAGGTGGCATTCCCCCGTGAGTGACCCTGTTCAGGAAGAATGAATGATTTGGGTGAAGTGACTTTGTAATTAAAGCAGCACAAGACTATGTGGGCACAGCTAACCACCTGACATCTGATCATTTAATAAGTGTTAGCAGGCAAACAGACACCAAACAGCAACATGATTGTCATAGATGATATTTTGACAGGTACCAGCAGCAAAAGAACTGGTATATAAAACAAAACTAATCGTGGCTGAATTCCATTTATTCCATTCACTTTCAACTTCCTGGCGTGGTCCTTGTTCACAGCAGGGATGTTTTTTTTGTTCGGTGGGCTGGTTCCAGCGTCCTGGTGTCGTACATGCTGACTCCCAGTCACTTCCTGCTTTGACAAGTACAAATGTATTCCGTGAAAAAGAGTATGTTGTGCATGCTGGCTCACTGTCACACTGCTAATGCTCATTGGGACACTTTAACAGAATGGAGTCATCCTTCATGTTATTATTTACACCCGCTATAAGTCAAAATGTCTGCCGCCAAAAGGGCCTGCAGTAAAACAGAAACCAAAACAGAGATAAAATATCTGGGTCTAGCTAGTACCAAGGACTTCAACTTGCTCAAACTTTGTCTTGCATCGCTGCAGATAGTGAGTTTATTCACTGAAAACTGCCACCAGCTGCTGAAAACTAGAGGCCAGACTGAATTGTTCAGTATTTTCAGTTTAAATCAATAAAAAAAAGCTAAGAAGATAAAAAAAGATGCAGAATTAGTTTTGCTGTCAACTTTACCTGCTTCACTTATAACATAACTTTAGTCATATGATTTAACATATATTTAATGGTATTAAATATTTAATTAAGCTATAGATTGTCCTCAAAACTGTTGATTCACCATTAAAAAGTTTATCCAACGACCTAATATGTCATTTTGCTCTATCGCCCTGGTAAAAACAAGACAACAACAAAAACTGACATATTTCACAATAATATCACATTTTAAAACGCTAAAAAGCCTCATTTGTTATTCCCGGAACTAAGTAAAAGTAAGTACCCTAAGTACCCTAAAAATGAACAGTTTAATGACAAGAGTGCTTCTTCTATGGCAGAAATGGCTAAACATAAATGACATGGGCAACTAAACATAAAGGAGATCATTCATAAAGCTCATAAAATCAGTGTACAATAGGTTTTATTATTATTAATGTTCAGGTTAATACAGCAAAGGAGGAAGACAGAAATCTATGCAAGGCCAAGCAAGTGGTCTAAGAAGCAAAGTCATGCCTTATAATAACAAATAAATAGAGCTGTTAATACAATAAATACATGAAAAATTAATAAGAGCCTTCTATAATGCAGGCTACAAGAAGTCAACTTCTAAAGGGAAGTACGGAGAAAAGGTCTGTATAGAGTCATCATAGCACACCTACAATAATCACTGGAACAAAACTGCCCCACATTTTTGTCTTCTGAGCAGCATATCTATAAGATACATAACAAAGGATGGCACAACAAGATGGAGAACCACGATCATTGGTCTGCTGGTTCACCAGGGCCTCCACATCTCCAGCATCCCCAGGTGGAAGCTGTGGAGGACCGGCCTCTCCTGACGTCCAGCCGCGTGGGAGACGGGCCCCTCTCTTTGGATCTGCCTCGGGGCCAGGGCCTCTCCTCTGAGGGGTGTGCCCGGAAGGCTGAGCGGAGGAGGGACGTCGTGTCTGGGTGTGGGCTGGGCGAGGGGGCGCTCATCCGTGGACCTGGGCAGGGACTTTAGGAGGTGGTTGAGCAGACGGGAGCCCAGAGTTTTGTCCATCCAGTCGCAGGTGAGGAGCATGTTGTGGACCTCGTGCATGCACTGGATGTACCCTGTGCTGTATTTCTGTTGGGCCTCCAGGCCTAGTGTGGAGTCTGAGTAGGGGTGGGGTGACAGGAGGAGAGGAGGAATGAGGTTACCTGTATCAACAGCGGCCTCTGGTGGTGACAGCACAATCTGCATTCAAAAGCTGACCAATTCCATCTGATATTATTTTGCATTTGCAGCTCAGTAAGGCTACAGTTAAGAAAATCCATTTAACACCCAAATGACACACTGCTCTGACAATTTACAGCACATTCGGACACTTGTGAGGTGGAGTGTAACATTGTATGTGTTGATGCTGCCCCCTGCTGTCTAATTCCAACTAGGTCAATTACTTCCTGGAAGAAGCTCAGGCATTTATCAGTTTATAATGTCCAGTTTCCCACCAAAGATCCACTCTATAATAGATTCAGATAGGAGCCAGTATCACGGGTCAATAAACAAACAACAATCCGCAATCATCTTGCATTGAACCTCACATGAATGACATAAAGACAAGTGCACAGTACCCACGTGCTACTTACCGTTGAGATTACTGCTCTGGATGTTCTGCAGATGTTTCACTGTCATCTCCAGAATATCGGCCTTCTCCAGTTTGGATTGCTGTTGAGAGAAGAGGCGCCCTCAAAGTTATTCAACCTCCATTGTTGGCTTGTGAGGATGAGACACGTAAGGAGGACACATACTCACATCTAGCCTGAACGCTCCGATCACTGTTTCTTTCAGCTGATCCAAACAATTGTTTATCCTCTCCCGTCGTTTCCTCTCAATGAGCGGCTTTCTGAGCTGTAAAAGTAACCACATAGCGCTCGGTTGAAGGCGGAGAGTCACCGTGCCGGAGCGCAGAGGACAAAGTGTGTGCTGCCCTTACTATACTCTAAAATTAGAAGTTGATCTAGAGTATTTCCAAGCGTAAAATACCTTTCTCTCCTCCTTGGCAGTGGGGTGTTTCTCCACGTTGTGCGCCATGGATGAAGCAGTCATGTTTTTTTTTGTTGTTGTTGTTTTCCTCGGGCGTGCGAGCGCTCCTGTCGCTTCTCCTCTGAATCTCCGCGTCTCTAGGGTCCTCGGCGCGGCGCGACCCTCTTATTTATAGGGCGCAATTAGCATGTGAATGCTCCAACTCTTTGGCTGCGGGATTTTCCCACACACGGGGTCCCATCAGTCAAGACTGACAGGTCACTGGCTCCATTCAATAACCGAGAGACCCGGCCTAGAAAAAAAGAAGAAGAAGAAGAAAAAAAAAAAAGAAAACTCACAAACGACAGATGTCCAGCCTGAAACCATGCACTACCCTCCACCCACCCCTCCACCCAACAACACAAAAACTGCAGTTTCTTCTTCTCCCAGAGATGAACAAGGGTGTGCAATTGCATTGCGTTACTCCGGGGAGCCTCTCGCCCATTCTTTTCTAGAGCAACATTACACTACCTGCAAAAAGGCCAAACCTATTTCCTCAAAGCTCACAGGGAGACACAATAGACTGACAAATCACCTGAGAATATATGTGCCCATGTGCGGATCAAATTTTGATCTGCTATTGGGCCACTGCTTTACATTCCTAAATCCCAAAGATCACTATATCGCGCACTATTTAAAAAAAAAAAAAGTTTAATAAAAGCTAACTGCAGCAGGACGGACCTGTATTAATGTACAGCACTGCACACCTCTGTCCACTTCAGGAAAATAAAAAACGTGCCGTGTATTTATCCGTGTTTTCAAATGTCTGACATCTGCTGTTAACTGTTGGCAAGCAGATGTCAGATTGACCAGATGCTCCCCCCACCTCTGGGTCCCTTAAAGCGGGCCGCGCAGGGGGGAGGAGAGGGGGCATGTTTGAGGGCCACGCGACTGCCAGGCGAATGCCGGGTCGTGGGAAACGGTGCCGAACAAAGGCCGCTATTCACCCGAACCTAATCAGCATGAAGAGAGTAATAACCTTCAGAGAGGGTGGATAGGGGGAGGAGGAAGAGGGGGAGGAGGAAGAAGAGGCGTCGGCAGGTGACCAACAAATGACCAGTGTGGCCAGGTGTAACCAAATCCAACATACTTGGAGTCAAATTAGCTCAGACAGATAATACTAAGACTTCTGAAGGCTCATTGTTTATCGTGTTCATGTCCACCTGCTCTTTGCAATGACTGTACAGAGAAATTATATAAATGAAATGAGGAAAATGTGTTCTTTCAGATTTACTGGCATTAAAATACTGACAATGATCCCAAAGACGTGCTGGAGAAAAGACGCTATGAAAACACTCCTTGACGAGTTACAGTTTATTGTCATTGTTTTTTTTTCCTGACATGCAGGATGTCACCCAATTTCAACCCAGTATCATGGCAAAACGTGAAATAGACACGCCCGTCCACTACAGCAAACTGTAAGATAGCTACGCTTAGCACTGTTTAGGCATGGAAATTACAAACATGGTTGGGGTTAAGAAACAAAAAACAATTCAGAACAATATAGCCGTAAGCGACAATAATCGGGGTCCGAGCAAATGGCAAGCAGTAGAAGCTAAGAAGCACACAAAAATAAACCACTTGCACACGTTGCAATATTGTTGACCAGTTGTCCATCAGTGGATTTGAAACATGGATACTCAGGTCTACAAAGAAGATGACTTGCGCCACCGGGGAGTCACACACTTTCACAACCATCTTGTCACTCTAGTGAAAAATATTACATATGTGAAAAAAAATCACATCATTCTGATGATGTTAGGTGTATTGTAATGAAGGTGGTGGCATGGTGGTGCAGTGGTTACCACCGTTACCTCCCAGCCAGAAGGTTAAGGGATTAAGCCCTGCCTGAGGCTTAACTTTTTGGAGAAATAAAAATGTTGTTCACCTTTGGCTAAACAGAACCCACTTTAAAAAATGACATCTCTTTTTCAAATAATGTCTGTGTTAGTTTTGGTAGCATTTGAATAAAGATTTGTGGAGTTATACATGTTAAAGGATTTTGCATATTTGAACAAATACAGTGACGGACTTCTGAATTGACCATAGGTTGCAGTGGGCCAAAGTTTTGTCACAATGCAGAGGACGTTCTGAAAAAAATTCAGGTCTGTAGCCCATAGGTGTGATGTATTGTAATTTTTTGAAGTGTGGAATGTGAAATTAGCACTGTGGCTTCACAACAGGAAGGTGCACTGTTCGTGTCCCACCCGGGATTTGACCGGAGTTTAGGAAACTCAACTCATCTTCAGAGCCAACAACTTGTAATCATTTAAGGCAAGGAATATGTCTTATATTGATGTTATGCAGTGACATAATACATTATAGAAGAATATAATTGTACTAGTTGTTGCTGGATACATGCTGTTGGAGGTAACCAGAATAATTAATTAATTAATGCTGCGAGTAAAACTTTTGCCTTCCCCGAAATCACATTACATGTTTTTGAAAAGAACAAATTAATCTTTAAAAATGTATGAGTTGATATTCCAGTAAAATTGAGACACAATTAGCCTTTATATCAGTCATTATAAGACAAGGAAAGATATAATCAGTGAAATATGAAAAACAACAACAGAAACTTTGTGACAAATATCAAGTAAAACAATGTTAAATGTGCTTACATCTAAAATTAAAACATTTTCAAAGTCACAAATAACCTGCTACTATTTCAGCAATAAACTATAACAAAAATCTAAATTCAATGCACTTGAATCCATTAGAAAACATTACCCCCCGCCCCTCATCAAAAGAAACCAGGTTAGGGATCCCTGAGACATTTAGGCAAACATATTTTCTTAATAGTGAACAACCTAATCAAAACGGATAAAAAAAACATTGAAAAAAAATCAAATTATTAAAGAATTTGGCTTTTTTTTCCTCCGTGCCTATTCTTTGTCCTTTGTTTCCTTCAGATGGAAGATCTTTCCATCAGGCTGCTTTATCCATCTCAGTTTGACTTGTTCACCAAGGCCTTGGTCCTTCAGTCTCTGGCTGAACTAAGTAGACACATTTAAACATAAAGCGTAGGATGTGAAACTGTAGGAGTGTGGCACCATCCAACAGAAACAACATCAGTTACCAGCATTGCTAGCAGTTCTGGGAGTCTGTTATGCACAGATGATGCACAATGACAATGATGAGCACGATGTTGTTTTTACGATGTTCACCTAATATTTTACATGAATGCCTAAACCAAATTTCATGGCAATCTAAGTGATAGTTGTCATGACTGTCACTGCCAACCCTGGAGCCACGTTGCTTGACTTGCTAATACAGACTTTGTGGTAGCGAGCAATGCTGCTAACGTCCTTCAAATCAGGGAAAAAATATATACTCAGCCATTCACCAATGGGTGCAAGAGAATGTTTAAAATGTAAAATAAAGCATGTACTATACCCGTCAGTTCACTAGAGGATACTATGGTTCTGTCATGTTTTGTACCTGCATCTACAGTATATCTAGGCTTGAAGAAGGAAGACACGAGTGGAGGGCATTTCTGTAAAAAGTGTCGTTGATCTCTTTGAAGAAATCTTTCCTCATGCTAACCAAGTAGTTTTGGTGCCTAATCTCAGCCCCAGGTTTAAAAAAAAAAAAAAAAAAAAAATTTAAATAAATTTTGTAAACAGGTAGCAGCATGAATCTCTGCCTGTCTGACTGACATCTCTCAGTGGATGTCCTCACACCACCTGAAAATTAACCTCGACAAGACTGAACTGCTCTTCCTTCCAGGGAAAGGCTCTCCCACCCTCGACCTGACTACTACCTTCAACAACTCTGTGTTATCCCCGACCCTGACTGCTAGGAACCTCGGAGACACTCGACAGTCAACTCTCTCTTTCTGCCAACATCACTGCAACGATGCGTTCCTGTAGATACATGCTGACCAACATCAGGAGAATACGTCCCCTTCTCACTCAGAAGGCGGCGCAGGTTCTGGTCCAGGTTCTGGTCCAGGTTCTGGTCATCTCACGTCTGGACTACTGTAACTCCCTCCTGGCAGGTCTACCTGTTAGCGCCATTCGTCCTCTGCAGCTCATCCAGAGGTCTTTAACCTCCTAAATTTACTCCCACTACTCTGCTCCTCCTCCTCCTCCTCATCTTCCTCCTCCTCCTCCTCCTCTGCTCCCTTCACTGGTTACCAGTAGCTGCCCGCATCTGTTTCCAAACATTGGTACTTGTGTACCGTGCTGTGAACAGATGGGGTCCAGTCTACATCCAGGACATGGTCCAACCTTACATCCCAGCTTGCTCCCTCCGCTCTGCTTCTACCAATCAGCTTGTTGCTCCTCACTGAGCTAAACACTCTACAAAATCAAGACTGTTTGCTGTCCTGGCTCCTAAATGGTGGAATGAGCTCCTCAACGACATCAGGACAGCAGAAACTCTGTACATCTTCCGCTGCAAACTAAAAACACACCTCTTCAGACTTTACATTGAATAGTTGAACTTTAGTAGCTTAAAATGACACTTACTGATAGCACTTTGTAGTTTGGCTTTCTTGAAGAAAATTGTACTTTCTTGATTGTTGTTGTTCTGGGTTTTGTACTCTCATGGTTGAAATGCACTTATTGTAAGTCGCTTTGGATAAAAGCGTCAGCTAAATGAAATGTGATGTAATGTGGTGGACTGGTGGGAGCAATGTGATACACAGTTGCAGCAGTACCTTCTGAATGATGGCGTCCTGCATCTCTTCCAGGTCCACAGAAGAGTCTGATTTTGTTAGCATCACCTTCACCACTTGCTTCGTCACAGGACCTAATGTGATAGTAATTTCATAAAGATGATCTGTTTATGTATCCATCAGCAGGGTTTGTGTATTTTGATATTTTAGAATTTAAGATTATAACTCACCACTGCAGACAAAAGCATATTTGTTGCTACAAAGTTGTGTTTTCCATTCACTGTGAGTTGTAGTCACACAGGAATGTCTGATTTCTTTTGGCTCACGTTTTTTCCAGTTGCTGAAGGAGGTCATGTGCATGAGCGTGCCATCAGACCACTTCCATGCTGCTCTGTACAGGCCGAACCATGTATAGCTATCTACTATCTTCCTGATTTCGTCATTCTCATAGTTGTTCCTCACACTGGGAAGGTCGATGTAGCGCTCCCTGCAGTAGCTCTGAGCGTTGGTCCAGTTCATGAGTGTACTCACGTAGATGTATCCAGGCTGTGGCAATTCTTTAAAACAAAAGTCATGGTGCATCTGAAGAAACTACACACATACATGTCCAACAATAGTGTCTAAAGCTAAACAGTAACATACTAGTATGCTCAAAGTGTTGTACTAATTTTTAGCTAGTGTAATGTATACCAAATTAGTCTACACTAAACAATTTGGTAAAGTTTAGGGAAAGATCAGGGTTTGGGTCAGCAGAAGACATTTATTGTCATGGTTACAATAATGCAATAATAAAGATGCGGTTGAGGTTTTGGAACTGTTAATTTTCGGTTTAAAAGTTTTGGAAATGAGCAGCTCTCTTCTTTCACCCCAACCTCCTCTGTTGTCTTTGTGGCTCCACAAATGTCACCTCATCGTCTCCTTTTCTCCATTACTACTGTGGCCACTAGTGGGTGATGTCACCATGAAACATGGCCTGACTTATGAGGTCATTTTTATGGTACAACTGTCTCACACAAGGGTTAGGTAATCTAACTACTACCAAGCGGGTTTACAGTCAGACTGTAGACAGTGACTTATTAAAGCAGTGATATCTCCTATGCTGTCTAATTTCTGTACTGAAAAAGAGAACGTGCATGATCAGGTGGCAATCCACCCATTGGTTGTGAAATGCTGCTCCGAAGCCTCCATTATGGCATTTTGCCAGGCACCACCTCGGTTTTTATGGAGCCAGAATCGATTTAGATACTGGAAATCTGACTGCTCCCTCGGCATGTCGATCAAACTTAACATACCTGCAAACATACCGCTCTTGGAGGGCTAATATCTAATTGTTTATAGAGTTATTTTCAGAAGGATCACCAGAACATTGATCAGAAGGAGGGAATTTAGCAAATGACACCATAATGACTAAAAAAATGTTGTGACTGTGTATTTCATGATAAGACGGTGATCCTCGAATTGGGGGCCTATTGGAGCCGGAATCTTTTTGGAGACAGCCTCCAGTGGTCCCCAGTGCTATTGCACTTCCTCTTTGGCTTTACTTTTCACAACCTGGACACTAGGTCTATTGTTATATATAGTGTTTGTGCATGAAAATGTTCACGAAGTAATCATGCACGCATATGTTAACATGAACAAATATGTGGTTCATTTAAAGACTTGAGCCTACATAGTTAATAGAACTGGTGACAGTATGAAGATAAATTATGGTTTGACAGAAAGCTATCACACTGTCATTTCCTATTTTTTTTTCAGTATTATACATTTCACATAGCAAAAAACAGATTTCTCTCCAACAAAGAAATTGCTTTTGGATGCTTGTTTCCATACTACAGTATATTTGATGAAAATAAGGTGACAGTAATGATCATACATGCTTGGCTTGTTGTTTTTCTCTTACCATTGTAGCAGACAAACGGGCGTTCGATGTAGCACCAAGAGTCATACCATCTCCCAGTACTATCTATTTCGGCACAGGAAAAGGTTCTATCGTAGATATTGGGCTCAGAACCGTACCACATTCTGAAGTCAGCCTGGCCTCCGTCGTAAAATCCCTCCCTTTCCAGAGACCACTTCCAGTTGTTGAAATCACCATACAGACCGATCCAAAATTCATCATCATCATCTTCATCCCACAATATGTGACTGAGCCTGACCATTTCCTCCATGCTATCTATGGTAACCAGGTCTGTGTACTTCTCCCGGCAGTAACTCTGGGCTTCAGACCAGGTCTTGGCATCTTTCACAACATGGTAAACTTGAAAGCATGAGGGGAGGATGCAGAGTCCTGTGGTCATGAAAGTGATATTGAATTTCATGAAATAGTTAGTAACCTGAACATATGTGTTAAAGGAAGCATTCTCAGTTCATATATGTATTGTTCTATTCACATTTATCCATTTCTATTTGAGTAGCCTTTGTCAAAGCTACATCAGCAGATATAGTGCAGTCTATAAATTGAACAGCAACATGTTGTTTTTTAGTGTTGGCTCTGTACTCGAGTTCATAGCATTTAAAATTACATGATCGCAGCTCTTTTTGTGTCTCCATCCGCTGCAAAAAATATGTCTGGCTCATTAGCTGCTAAATACAGTCAGTAATTATGTTTGGATTCATCACTGTGAGCGACCCCTTTGCCATTAGTACATTTTACAATAAACTAGTCATTTGTTAATGTGAATATATAAATCATAGTACTTCTAAAGTTTAAGATTTCCTAATTCTTAAACTATTTTGCACATAAATGTAAATGTGTCTCTCTCTATCTGTCCCTGGTCTCCTGCCTGCCTTCACACCTTTCTCATGTTCCCATCCGTTCTCCAATCTGCCCCACCAGACACCCCTCTGCCATCAACTCACTGTGTATATCTACTCCCATTTTGCCACAATTATTTTTTGCTTTAAAAGTATTCGTCATAAACATTCCTCACTTGGAGTTTAAACCTTCATTTCCCTTGACTTCTGTTTATTTTTCTAGCTTTTAGTCAATGCCTCCACTTTTTATACATTGCCCCTCTTTCATATATTTGTATTCATATGTTTGCAAAACGTTGGACCAGTTTGACCCTGCCAACACTCTGGAGGGGCTGCAGCAGTCAGTGCCACCACCATTGTTGATGTAACTGGAATAGAGTTTACATGGCAAACTTCTTAACTATTCAGATCAAATCTGTTCATATGAGCAGTTTACGAAATGTCAAATCCAACATGTTGACGTGCAGAGTAAAAATAGGAAAATGTGCCAACTACATTTACAGGGCCAATATGGAAAAGGAAAGAAAAATGCATATGTTTCAAACCCTGCCATAGACATGTAAATTAGTTTTCATGCATGAAATGGTTAATTCATACAAGTGAAACATTCACACTTGACAATCTAAAAATAAATCAGGCCACAGCTGCTAAAGTAGCACATTGTAAATCTAGATTAAATCTTTGGTTAAAATCCTATGAAGTAACAAAAAAACAAGTCAACAAAATCCTCACACTTACCAAATAAGACCATGAATATAACTGTGTTCCCCTCCATGGTATATAATGTTAGCAGCTTCTCAACAAAAGCAGACAATACCTGATTAGAAAGCCAGAAAAAAAAAAGTGTTTAATTGTCTTCGGAACCAAAGATTTAAGGATATGTTAGCTTTTTGTTTTGTGATAAAACAAGACAAAAAATTATGTATTTACAATGAACTTTAATGTGAATATTATCATAACCAGAGAAACATAAATGTGACATTAAAATAATATTTTACATGTTAAAGTGGTGATGTCTTACCTTGTAAAAAGTGGAATTTATCCTTCTCTCACTCCAGTGTGTTGACAGCTAGGATTAAGTGTCATATATATATATAATATATCTAAATAGTCAGTGCAATTCTTCAGTCAGGTTCATTCAGAACTTTACTGTGAAAGCATGTGTAGAGGTTATATGAGCAAACAATGCTTACTTGTGGCTCTGAAGCAATTTGACTAATGTAGTCATGTTTTAAGAAATGACAGAAAAGTATAACAGGTGGTTGTGTTGATGCTGTGTGATAAAGCAAAACAAGAGTATGTTATTCCAAGGAAATTTCACGCCTCATTTCACGCCAAAGTCGTCACCAAATGTTGTGCCCGGCACCTGATAGTCCGGGCTGTGGGGCACATGCCCAGTGGGTGATCCATCCTCAGACTGTGGCTGCTTCCTCAAACATGAATGTATTAAAGTTAATAAATTAACCAAAACTTGCAAAAAGGACATAAAAAGATGTCCTCCTTTGTATTTTTAGAATGTTTATCAATAGTTATATTTGTTGTACTGGAAAATTTGTTTAAGGATTTGCATGTTATTTACGATAGAATTTCTCTTATTTGATTAAAAACAAAGCTGCCCAAATGTTTCTAAACATAAAGGCTGTTTCCACTTTGCATCAACATGACTCCTGGCGAGACCGAATTACAAGTGGCCAGCTTTAAGCCGTGTACAGTGAACCCTCGCTATAACGCGGTTCACCTTTCACGGTCTCGCTGCTTCACGGATTTGCATCGTGCATTGAAATCACATTACGACTATATGTAACGTAGATATATTTAATGTCCAGTTCTATCTATTTCAATTGTAAAATAAAGGTTACTACTTCACGGATTTCACCTATCACGGTTTCTATTTGGAACGTAACCCCCGCGAAAAACGAGGGTTCACTGTATTCCCAAAATGTCCAGCCTAAATTAGTGTTTCGGTCCACCCCTGGTCCCAACTTCATTAGATTTTTCATAGACAGGTAAACATTAAGCATTGAAGAAGCTTCAATTATTACTAATGTAAAGTTTAGCCTGTGCCCCAGCCATCGCCTGCAGCCTCAACTACCCCTGGTATTCTGCAGTTCCTCAGTTCCTTCCACCCAGCCTCCTCTTCTACGTGCAGCTACTACCTATAAGGTACAATTCAAATTGTCCCCTAAAATCACAGTGAATTCAAAGCAAAAACCCAAATATGTAATTTTACTTAATTTTATTTTTTTTGCTTATCTTTGGTATTCTGGGGACCTGAATACCAGCATCCGGGCAGAGGCTTTATGAACTGACCTCAGTCCCAGCTGTCTCCTGCTCCCTCCGGCCTCTGCAGCTATCATCAGTCAACTGGAGCCCCCGCAGGTCACCTGCAGCTTCTGGCAGCCAGTACGGCTGCAACCCACACCTTCTGTAAGCCTTCTGCATGCAGGACATGTGGCAAACTAGCGCAACCCTAACCTCGATTCAAATACTTGCAGTTTATTTGAGTGGGACGCTGAGGTTTCGTGCCTCCATACGTTTGTACATGATGATAAGACAACTCCAAGCAACACCCAACACACGCGGCCACTGGTCTGTCCGTGGGGTGAGGGCGCCCTCTGGCGGCCAACTGCCATCCTCGCAGACTCCTCCCCCCTCCCCCCTCCCCCTCCTCCGCCGTTGCCATGACATCAGACGGCCAGAGGAGGCGGTCGACGCGGCTGCTGCGGTCACAAAGCGCGGCGCTGCTCACGTTCCCGGTCGGGCTCAGAGAAAGAACCAGGAGGAACCAGGAGGAACCAGGGAGGGAACCAGAGAGGGAACCAGCACAATTAACAACAGCACGAACACGGGGAGGCGACGAGCAACGAAAACAAAGCAGTTTTTGTTCCAAGGAGCACCTGAGTTGCCTTTTTTTGTTGTTGTTGTTTTCTTGACAAATCGGGAGGAACAAGTGAAAAACCGTTTGCGAGGTATTATTCTGTTTTATTTTAACGCTGTGAATTAATTATGTGCAAACATATATATATATATATATATATATATCCGGGCGGCTCTCCTCAGGTGGACCGAGCCTGCGGGAGGTTTGATGAAGTCGGGCATGTTTCAGTAGCGAGGAGCCGCTGCCAGGCCCGGATCACGCTAAGCTAAGGTAGCTAACTAACGTTCCCAACATCACGGAATTAAAGTAGATTTATTTATTTTTGTTGTTGTAAATCTAATTGCTCCAGTTTTATCTACTTAAAATGAAGGTTTGAGCGGCCGGGGGGGGAGAGAGGTTTGTAAGCACTAAGGCCGGCCGAGGCCCGCCGTGTGTCGGCACCGTGATTTAAACACGACAGGCCACGTTGGCCCGCAAACAAGTCAGCTGTCTGATAAATGAGGAATAAATGAATAAATAAATAAACACGTCTGACTGAACGAGGCTCGGTCGTAACGCGCTGCTCCGCGTTTCGGTGTCTTGTGTTTGTCAGACTTTGGTTGTTCTCGGGAAGTGAAACATGTCGTTAGCATCCTCTCAGACCATCACAAACCGGGCACGGTGAGCTGCGGACGGGCGGTGCTCGCTGTCGGAGGAGAGCTTGTAGGTTTGGTGTCTTTTTTTTATTTTATTTTTTTCTTAACTCCTGCTCGTCTCCCACGTTTAGTATTTTAGTAGTTTAGACAGCGACGTTTAAGTTCAGCAGAAAACAAGCTGAGTGACACTCGGTGGATGAGTTAGCTGACCGGGCTCGTCGCGGCTCCAGCTGACTCTCTGGATGTTTGAGGGTCCTCGACGCGGGTTGTTTCTTCTTCTGGAGGGTCCTTCTCCTCTGGAGGGTCTCTCCCCTCTGGCTGGTGTCTCCTCCTGGACAGTCCGCACCGATCTGGGGCTTTCTTTCCGTATTTGCGGGCTTTGTTGTGCAGAAGTGAGGGCCGCAGCAGCAGCTCTGACGTGTATTGATCGGCCCGACATTTGCTTCACACACGCGGGACCTGATTATCAGCGGCTTGTTTTCGTGGGGTTAGCGGTGACCTGCTGGGTTTGAACCGGACATATGTGTTGGCCTTCCTACGTGCGTCACCGACGCTGAAGCCGGTCAGGACCGGGGAGCCGGTTCTGCTGCCTGCTGGAGACGTTTAACGAGCATTAACCGGGGGAGAGGCGGATTTGTCCACCTGGTGAAGTTGAGGTGTTTCTATAGGTGAATAAACATGCAAGCAAGAACAAGTCAGGTGCTGGGGTCCCCTGTAAACCCCGTTTTACATTTCAGCTCAGTCAAACATGACTCTAAATGTATATGTGTATGTATAGGTATATATATCTCGACTGCACCTCCGACGTGGCTGCAGCCTGGTTTATATTCCTGGCCGCAGCATTTCTTTCTAAATGTGGACTCCCTGCCAATACATAAGAGGAAGAGGTGTGTGACTGCTCCAGGGCTTGTGTGCACAGTTTACAGGATCCCAGCTGGACAACAGGTCGGTGTCATACTGTTAGACCCGGTGCTTGATTTGTACCTTTAAGTCACCGAATGACTCGTGCTGATCTGCAGACTACTGTAACCAGTGAAGTACAGCATGCTTAATGATGATATTTGTTTAAAATTATTGTTATTATTATGACACTCGGACATGTTTTTATTGGTATGTTTTTTTTCTTTCTTGGACTCATGGTTATTTATTGAGTGGTTAGGAAACTTTGGCTTTTACCCTGCAGTGAATGCAAGGTGGTTGGGTGGGACAGGGAGTTGTGCAGATAAGGGTCTTTGTTAAAGAAGAGTTATCCAGCAGTTCAATAAGAGCAGCAGTGAGATATGGTTGTTGCATCACACGCACACTCGTCGTGCGGTTCACTTCATCTGGGCTTTGAGATGTTTGTTAACCTCAAATTTGTCACTTGATAAAAATGTGTTTAATGTGTTAGTCACTGTACAGGGAGTGGGTCATACAAAGGTCTGAGGCGATGTCATGGTGCAAGTAGGCCTATGTCATAGTAAACATTGCATGGTTAATCATTTACTGACAATGACCAGCATATTGTACCGCTGTTCAATGAAGCAAAAAAGTTCTGATGCCGACACGTCACTCAAACCATATAAAAAACACACTTTACCTTTCTGCAAGTGCCTGGTGTAACTATATTACTGTTAACTGCTAGCAATGGACTCTACAGTGGGGCTTAACAAACACGTTGGTATCAGGATCAGCTACCCTGCTGACGTTTAGAGGGAAAACTCTGTTTTATGGAGCTGTTAACAACTCCGAGACATCTGAAAGGTGACCCCGACTATACTAAAAGCTAAACTAAAGACGTCAAATAAATGTAGTGGAGTAGAAAGAACAATATTTCCCTCTGAAGTGGAGTGGAGTGGGATTGTAAAGTAACATCAAATGGTAATACCCAAGTAGAGTTGAAGTAGCTGAAAGTTGTAGTAAATAAACTGTACTTAGTGACTTTTCTCCACTGCCTGCTGCTGCAGATTGTTTTACAGCATGAACTTATGGGGCTTTTCATTACTTGGAGTGAACCTGTCCTCAAACCAGCTCTCCCCCAGATGACCACACCGGTCGCACCCGGTCAACAAACATGGGATTTATTTTCCATTTCTTTCCTCAGGTGGACAGTCCGTTGCCTGGTTGCCCGTGGTAACGCTCCGCCATGCCTTTCCCCTTTGGCAAGTCCCACAAGTCGCCGGCGGACATCGTCAAGAACCTTAAGGACAGCATGACAGTGCTCGAGAAGCATGACATCTCTGACAAGAAGGCAGAGAAGGTGAAGGAAATCTCACACTTGTTCTCTGTGGGATGTTTCCCCTCAGAGGTTACTCCATGACAAGCTCTGTTTCTGGGGTAAAGAAGAGTTTGAGGGCATTTTCTGAAGCTTGAAATACTGTGATGAGTGCTTTATTGTGCGTGTGTGCCTGCGTTGCGCTTATATATAATGGTGTGTTTAGGCGACCGAGGAGGTGTCAAAGAGCCTGGTGGCCATGAAGGAGATCCTGTATGGGACGAACGAAAAAGAGCCCCAGACAGAAGCGGTGGCCCAGCTCGCCCAGGAGCTCTACAACAGTGGCTTACTGAGCACCCTGGTAGCAGACCTGCAGCTCATCGACTTTGAGGTGAGACTTCTCGTCTTAGAGTAGAAAAATGTTGCCTGAATGAGACTGAGAGAAGAGGAAATAGAAGGGTAAACATTTAACACTAAGAGGACACGCTGTGTTCTTAGTTTATCTTCGCTGTGTATACACAGCAAGGATCTGTCCGGTGTCAAAAAGTTCTGCATATATTTAGAAAATGTACACTTTGGAAGTGAGAACATTGAGCTGCTCGTAACAGACCTGCCAGTGTTGATACGTGGGCAAACTGGTGTGTCCCTGCAATATGTCAGACTGGTGCCGTGTGCTAACTACTGCTGCAGGCTTCTCTGACTCACCCTATCACAGCATGACTCATTGTGTTGTGTGATATCTCTCCTTCTTTTACCTTCGCTCATCCTCCCTCCCTGTCCAAAAAAAAGGAAAGAAAAAAGGCTAATTAACCCTCTGAACCCCAAAACCTGCTAGAGGGTTTGAAAGGCATGTTTTCTTTAATAATAATTTAAAAAAAAAAAAAAAAATGCCAAAATTGATCACAGCCAGTAAATGTGAAAATAGAAATTATCGTTCTATCTTTCTTCAAACTAATGCTAACATCAGGAAAAATAACCAAATCTAACCTTAAAATAGTGATTTCTTTAAATTCACTTTACTCTACACATCTCATTTAAAGTTTTTCCATAAATCATTTACATGATATAGATTCTGTAAAAAACATGTGTGCGCATGTGTGTGTGTGTGTGTGTGTGTGTGTGTGTGTGTACATATTCGATCTTTTTAAAAAAAAAAAAAAATGGTAAAACTTATCTTTTTCCTTGTTTTATGATTCATGACATTATAACCGTGTTAAATTGCACAGAAGACATTATTGCGTCATCCCGACTCTACCCATGATTGTGCTGTTTCCATAGAGGTGCAGGACTTGCTGGTGCTTTGAGTTCAAATGTGGCAGGAGTTTAAAAACCAATAAAAATCCTTCTACTTGGAGTTCAGAGGGTTAAGAACTGCAAATCACAAGAGAGCAAAATAAAACTGTAAGCGATTCAACGTTTGAGACCGTTCTGTGCACATTCAGTGCATGCTGCTGAATTTTGGTCAGCATATGATGACATCTTTCTTTGAAACTTTATTTTGTGCATCTTAAAAGAACATCTATCTTTCCTCTCTGTACGTTGAAACACTTCAAATGAATTTATTGTTGCAGCATACATTAGTGTTTTAAGACATTAATTGGCTGGTTTTTACAAATCTGTCATGAGATGATGGCAACTTTAGTAAAAACACCACATCAGAGCTGATCTAATGTGGGCATGAAATTCTGCTTTATCAAACCTATATGTTTGTTTATATGTTTTTCTTTTTCTTTTGCCACCAGGGCAAAAAAGATGTGGCTCAGATCTTCAACAACATCTTGAGGCGTCAGATTGGCACTCGGACCCCCACGGTAGAGTACCTCTGCACCCAGCAGAATATCCTCTTCATGCTACTTAAAGGGTAAGAGCACATACACACGCACGCACAGACACACGCACACACACACACACACGCACACACACGCACGCACGCACGCACAGACACACACACACACACACACACACAGACACACACGCACACACAGACACACATACACAGACAGACAGACGCACGCACACACACACGCACACACATACACACACATACACGGTCCCAATGATCATTTAATTGTTTAATTATGACTATTGTTAAAAGAGGGACAAAAACAGGAAAGGCAATTGTAAACACACGTGTATCTACTTCAGTTAGAAGGAAAACACTGAAACACAACAGCCAGTGGTGACTAGGACTGCCGAGGTGTGTTGAGGAGGATGTATGAGCCTGCGCCAGCGTCATTTTCAACAACTGCTCTTTCACATGCCTGTTTCCTGAAAAACAAAACACATTGGTGAGCCTCAGTCATCACAGACGAGGGCATCAAGATGGGATGCACCGCTGTCACGTCCTCACATTTTAATGCTCCAGACTAGCAGCAACTTTATCACATGTACTCCTCAGACTGCCACATCTGGGCTATGACACACACAGACACAACGTTACACAACCAGTGGGGTTTTTTTTTTTTCTCGTTCTTTGTGTTTGTTCAGTAAAACCTAAAAGATTGCATTTAAAAATCTGTAACACACAAGTGTTCTGAGAAAACCTACAAATGTGCGTATGGTCCCGTTGTGATCGGACTAATGGGGATTTCCCTTGCTGTGCGTGGTACAGAGGATTTGATCTTTGTCTTGGCCTTTTTTGTTAAGCCAGCATTCGAGCCTAGGCTGCCTTCGTGTCACTGTTGTAAACACCATCAGATCACTACTCCTCATGATTCTTGACTGATGACTGAAGTATCCAACGATGGATTTTTGGTGGATTTCCCGCAACAGCCAAAAACATTTGAAGTCTGTTTTTAATCTCTGTGTTAACTACATTAATAATAATAAATAATACATTAATAAAGTAAATACCTACCCTACCCTACATTACGGCTAATTGAGGTGCTAAGTTAAAAATAAAACGGTGTCATAGGGCTGCCCCCTAAAATTCAATGAGTTGAATGATCGGCCGAAGACCCCTTGAGCAATTGCGTTGTTGTTTTTTTTAGTTTGTTTTTAAGTTCAGGGCTTTTATTGACACACACACACACACTGAACCCTGCATCCGTTTGAGTTGTTGCAATGCGGAGACAAAAGAGCATGCGGAGGAGTTTTTGATTGGCTCAGAGTATATATATAAAAAAAAGAAGAAGAATGAATAGTCAACTCTTATTATTAAACATTCAAATTCAGCTGAGACAGTGCTGAGTCGGGTACAGCACTTTTGTTTTATTTAGATTAGGCAGAGTGATAACCGACCACAGCACCTCACACTCAGCTCGTGTCACTGATAGAAATCGTTATCCTCCTATCGACTTGATTCTTCTCTTTAGACGACGTGGGTGTTTGAAGCATCACGAGATGTGTCATGAAAAACAAACGGGTTTTTATGGAAATACTGTATTTACTAAATAATTAGTTTGTTTCCTTTATTCATGACCCGACTAACACAACTGATGTGTGTGATACTGTAAACTTGATCCTTGTGTCAAGAAACCATCCGTTCTGAAATGCTGTTTGCTGTCAAGAGATGAGCGTGTGTGTGTGTGTGTAGTGTGTAGTGTGTGTGTATGTGGGTGTACAAAATGCTAAATGCTTCTCTTTGTATTTGTGCAGGTACGAGTCTCCAGAGATCGCCCTGAACTGCGGTATCATGCTGAGGGAGTGCATCAGACACGAACCGCTGGCCAAAATCACTCTGTGGTCGGAACAGTTCTACGACTTCTTCAGATACGTGGAGATGTCTACGTTTGACATCGCCTCGGACGCATTTGCCACTTTCAAAGTGAGTTGTCAGTTCGAGGTGTCTTTTTTTATTTTTTATTTTTATTATTGTTGCGAGTAATGCTTTGACGCATCTGCGACTCCTTTACAGAGGAATCCCGACGTGTCATTTCAGAAGTAACTGAATGACCAAACTGATGAGCTGGGAAGACGTCTCGTTTGAGTGTCCTCATTTTCTACTCGCTGCTGCTTGTTGGTGGCTTTCTTACATTGTATAATAACATTACAACAACGTTAACAGCTCAGACAGCCAGTACGTGCCGGCTTGAACAAGTCATCCTACGCGTATGACAAATCCGACCCACAGGAGTGTTTCCTAATGCTTCTGCTCCTGGTCAGGCTGACGTACAAAAAAAATACTCTGTTGGTTCGGTTGAAATTGATCACTTGAAACATGTTGCGTTAAAGTTAGTACTTCCTGTCATTTTATGCAACCTTCCTCATTACGGCAACGGTAAACACCGTTTTAAAAACCTGCCCTGACTTGTGGTTGGAAACAGGAAGTGAACAGCGGCCTCCCGCAAACAAGGATAAGCTCACATTTGATCAACCTTTTATAGTCACTGCTTCTACAACAAAGGATCCTCATTTCATTTCCGTTGGCACCGTTTCCGTTACTAACACATTATGTGCCGCCACCGCGTAATGCAGCGTTAAGAGATCGGCATCATTTTACGGAAGGTCGAAGGTCATTTGATCATGTGACGCCTCGCTGTCATCATTTCTACGGTTGCTAACTGCTTAACTTCAAAATGAAACCGGTAGCGTTGTTTTTCCCGGTGGAGGACGGCACACGTCAACAAAGACGGGTTTGGAGATTCGGCCGGGAAAGACAGAAGAACAGTTGTGTTGTAAATTAGGGACCTAAATGCACAACTTCATGAATCTGCCTTTAATTTTCAAAACAGAAAGTCATATTTGCTACACAAAGTCATGCTACGTTTCATATTTAATGTTGGCATTTACACCACTAGCAGCAGTGTGCTGATTGTTGGGGCGTCGGAGGAGCTCCGGGTTGAACCAGTGTTTCGGGGCAGCTGTGTTCCTCCTGATGGGCAGGGAGGCACCATGCATGGATGAAAGAAGGGCAAATCTGTAAAATGCTTAAGTCGAACTAACTGTGCAGTCCATTTACAGTGTTTGAATCTGTACAAAAGTAAATCTTGTGCCATGCAAACAAATGTTCACACCACTTCTTTAAAATACTAGTAATCAGATTTTTGTCTTGCCATTAAAGGGAAGATTTCTCTCACGACATTACCGTTTTTACTCCGTCCAACAAAGAGATTACTTTGCTGTTGCAGCAATAAACCCGACGTCTTATGTCTTTGAAAAGGATTATCGCTAATCACACTGCTGCCAAAAACATTTGTCTTTCTAATTTTAGGTTGAGGATTTGTATTTGTTCTGTTGAATTCCATTCCTGAGGATTAGCCTCTTTGTGCTTGTGCCGAGTAAAGAGCGAGTAAAAGGAGACCAGCGGGACCGGGCTGGGCATTAACCATTGACATCGTGGGCTTTGTCTGTTTCCAGGACCTCCTCACGAGACACAAGCTACTGAGTGCAGAGTTTCTGGAGCAACATTATGACAGAGTAAGTCCTCACTCAACCAAACCCACTAATAATTCATAGAGAGTGGATTCACCCACAGTGAGATAGACGAGCTTTATAATGCGTGTTAAATGCAGCCATGTCTCTTTACTACTGACCATTGATTGGCAGCTGAAAGAGGTATTCATTTACCTTTTTTTTCATTTACACTACACAGTAAAGTAAATGAATTGAACAACAAATTCATTAATTCCTGTATATATACTAATATTTGCAGTATATACCGTGTTTGTACACCTTAGGCAATTTATTAGTATTCAACACGTTTTACATTTCTATAACTCACAACTTCAGATGAACAGAAACATTTTCTTTTGACATGCCAATTAAAGCTCTCAGTGGCAACATGCTGAACAGCCAGATTGGCGGTGTCTTTCCTACCAACATCACACCAGCCATTTAGGACATCATTTACAGACTGAGGACACAAAGCAGTTGTCAGTCTCCGATGGGGAAATCTCTCATTTTCCTGTCACTCTGTTTTCATACAAGACACAAATGCGATTGTGAAATAAAACGCTACTAGACTCATGTAGAAGCACACACACACACACACACACACACACACACACACACACACACACACACACACACACACACACACACACACACACACACACACACACACACACACACACACACACACACACACGCACAACCTCACTCACTCGCTCTTTCTCTCTCACCCTAGTTCTTTATTGAATACGAGAAGCTGCTCCACTCAGAAAACTACGTGACTAAAAGGCAATCCCTGAAGGTAAGGACTCCCGGCTGAGGCAGTAAACAGGTCATATTTAGTGGTGCAAGTCAGTTCAGAGCTATTTACAGACGGGGTCTAGTCACGAGTGTTGGGTTTCTCTGAATCCCTCCGTCCCCATCACCGTGTCTAGACTGCCATCTCGTGGTGGGACCATAAAAAAGTATTTTAAGACCTCTTAATATCTTGTGTTTTCTTCACATGCTTCATGATTTCACTTTACATTTAGACCCTAATTTGACTTCACTATGAATATTAAGTCATTTATTTCTGCAGCCACAATCTGTAATCCAAATTATTACCTGATATCACCGTTGAGCCACAGATATTTGAATGACCTTATGATTATTATTTTCATATATTTGTATTATTGCATTGAACACTTCAACAGTTAAACACTTCTATCTATTCAATTATAGTCGTTTAAGAAACAGAAATTCAGTTTTAGGGTCTAATTCTGCATCACATTCATTAAAGGAAATCATGAACTGGGACACTCTGTCGACTCAAACTATGTTATTGAAATGAATCTTTATTCCTCTCTGTCTCTAAAACTGTGTAGTTATTGGGGGAGTTGCTTCTCGACCGGCACAATTTCACCATTATGACGAAATACATCAGCAAGCCAGAGAATCTCAAGCTAATGATGAATCTGCTACGGGACAAGAGCCGCAACATCCAGTTTGAGGCTTTCCATGTTTTTAAGGTAAAGTTAAAGATATTTGAAGGTTTGTGTCCATTTGGTGTTTCTAACAAAAGAAAGTGCTGAAAGTCAAAGGGAGGATAAGACAACTGCTCTCTGAGGTGCTGAGACGTCCACATGCATAAGCATAGTACAGCCACAAGAAATGCTGAGTTCATGCTCCTGTATTTACTTTACTAGACTTTCAACTTTATTATTTTTTCCATGTTGGTCAATAACAGGGTTCTGATAGCCGGTTTCATTTTGGATCCAGTCCCAAGTTGGTAAAAGAAGCGGGTTTATTACCCTCATTCACTCTTTCACTCTTTTCTAATTATCCAGCCTCCCTCTTGGACATTAGAGGCACCAGTAAAGGGAAATAGAAAGGGAAAAAAAACAATGTGAAGTACCTTAACTGTTTCAAAGTACTTTAAAATGCTGTGGGAGGGCACTCATGACGGAGAAGGACAAGTATTTTGTTTACATATCAGAGCCAGACTGATGCTTCGCTTTTAAGGCCGATGATGATATAATAATTCTATATAAACACGCATCTTTTGCAAAGTTTGCAAATTTAACCAACAAACTGCTTTAAAAGATTTAAAAAGAAAAGTAATAAGATTCAAATAGGATTCAGCTTCAGTTAAAAAAAACAAAACCACTGTTGAACTACAGAAAACCAAAGCCGAGTTGAACACATGTTCTTGTAGTTGTATCAAAGATGTGGTCAACATCTGCACATATACACATTCTTGTCCTCTCCCTGCCAGGTGTTTGTGGCCAACCCCAACAAGACGCAGCCCATCCTGGACATCCTGCTGAAGAACCAGACCAAACTCATCGAGTTTCTCAGCAAGTTCCAGAACGACAGAACAGAGGACGAACAGTTCAACGACGAAAAGACTTACCTGATCAAACAGATCAAGGACCTGAAGAGGCCTGCCCCACAAGAGGCCTGAGAAAAGAGGGCAGAGGTGCAGGGAGGAGCCACCAGGACCACGTCTGGACCACGTCCGGACCGCGTCTGCTTAACGGACCCATCGGCAGCAGCTGTTCTGGTTTCTGAACAAAAAATTGAGGAAACAAAAAGCAAACGTAACCATATCAACTCATCAGGAAGTTGCCTGCTCCTCTGCTCCTCAGAACATTTGATATTTTGTTTTCTTTTTTCAGTCTTTTTCCCTCAAAAGAAATAAGAGAAAATAATAGTTGCTGCTGCTTTCTTGCACATTGAGACATTTAAGGTATATTATAATGACGCAACAGTCCATCAAACATAGTGACGGAAAATGTCTGTGCATTTAAAGTAAGGCAGACATCCTGATACACACACACACACACACACACACACACACACACACACACACACACACACACACACACACACACACACACACACAAAGCATCAAAAGTAGACACGTTTACACACATGTATCACATCAGAAAACCCCCAAACATGCGTACATACATGCTGCAAGAATGTCAGCAAAAACCTTGTGACTGAAATGGTACAGGCAAGTTGAACATTGGTGTGTTTGCTGCATGCCTTGAAAGTGTGACAGATCCACGGCTGTACCCGACACCGGCTCTGCGATGGCCCAGCCCAGCTCAGCTCAGCTCAGCTCAGCCCAGCTCAGCTCAGCCCAGCCCAGGCACCCGTTCAGTGCCGCAGACTTGGAAGATTCATGCACATCATGAGCAACCGCTTCAGTTCGCTATCTATGCCTTCATCCGACAAAAGCAACAGTGGTTCATGTTTTTACCAGGGACGAGCTCTCAGATGCCATCACACAGAACCATTTACCTCCCGTGTGCTTTGTTACGACACGGCACTCGAAGCACATGGAGAAAGGAGGGAGCGATGCGAGGTGTGAATTCGGTAAGGCCCGAGAAATGGGTCTTTTTCTTGTGTTTTGGGACAGGGTGAACGTGTACATAATGCCTTTTTTTTTTTTTTTTTTTTTTTTTTTTTTGCTTTGTAGATTTTTGTTTAACCTTGACATATGAATATATATTATATATATATTACCTTAAACATGATGTTTTTGGTTAATTGTAATCAAATTACTTTCTAAACCACAAAAATACAAAACAAATTAAGTGACATTGTTTTTGCATTTCATTTTACTGCTGAAATGGTTGCTGGTGGGTTTCTTTGTACATAACTTAAAGGGCCAGCTCACATTTAGCTAACCTATAGGATATTAACAATTTGTACAGCGGAGGAATGTCACGGTATTAGCTCTGGATCTGTTAATCCTCTTTTTAATTCTCCATTTACATTTTGAGTATCTCTCAGACTGCTGCAAACGCGCAGGGGTGTGAGCAGTGCCGAAGGGGAGGGACGGGAACAGCGGAGCGTTAACTGAAACATTAAAGCCTGCGTGTTTGTGCACTTGGTGAGGTGCAGGACGATCAGTGTTACCCAACCAGAGTCGAGGGCGGTGAGGATATCCCCCGATCCTTCATTAACTTGTTTTTATTTTCCCCACCTCTTTTCTCACCATTTGGCGTGTGGCCTGGGAGTGCTGTGTGGCCCCACAGTGAGTGCTTCAGGGGTGACCTCGTTACGACCCGAGCAGCTCGCCGCATCATTCTGTCATTCTTACTTCCCCACTCGTCCTCTCATTCGAGCCTTTCACTTCAGAGGGTTTATAATTCCAGTACAATGATGAGTGTAAAGCATTGTGGGTAGCAGAGTACTTTGGGCATGTTGGATCGCCTCATCCAAAACTGATGAAACCACAGATTCTCCTCATTTGCAGTGAACGGCAGATTAATGGGACATAAACATTCAAACGGGCGGATGTTCAGTGCAGACAACAGCGCTACTCAAGAGCCCACCGTTCCTCCATGCGCATTGAACAAGCATGTTGCTCCACTGGCTGTGCATGATGCTGTACTAAAGATGTTGTACTGGAATTGTTTCTTATTTCTGAGTACTTAACAACATTGAAATGTCAAATTGAACTCCTGGCTGTACGCTGACTTCAGTTCCAGCATAGAGCGTGTGGGTGCTTTCAGAAGTGTCAAAGGCCTGGGCCCTACAATCGAAATAAAGAAAAAAACAACAACATTTGGAATAAAACACTGCTGTCGGTCATTTTCTTCCTGCGCACCAAAATCACAACTCATCTCAGATGTGTGTCAACAACGGCGTTTGTACATCATCTTGGTATATAAAGTAGAGCCTACTCCAGCAAACAGCAATATCATAATGTAAAAATACTATTGTAAGAAAAGCAATGCATTCATAACCTAAAATATAGGTACTTAACAGTCAAAATTGGAAAAGCATGTAGAATAGCTATTTACCAACAACAACATAATAAATTAATATTTAGAATTTGATCAAATTGATGTTTTATCTTATCAAGCTGGAACGAACCAGCATTTTAGAAAATCCCTTTGTTCTACAAAAGTCTCAGTTTATGTTTTGTATGAAATATATGAATCTGTAAAGTAAGTAACTTTAGAGTAAAGTACAATAAACCCTTTAGCCTTGTAGCGGAGTACTAAATATAATGTGAATACAAAGCAAAGCACTAAATGCACTGATTTATATTCCAACACTGCTTCGCCCTATTTTAATTTTAATACAGCGGCTGTAATCATTTCAATGGAAAGATCATGTTAAAACAAAGCAAAACATTCAGGATATTGTAAGAGGCCTGTTATTGCTAAATGTATGGAAGCTCAACTCTGCCAAAACAAAAATAACTCGATTTTTCTTTTACATGTAATTATTGACATATTAAGATTTTCGATCATGAAATAGCATCGTTACATTCTTCATTTACATCCATCATACACTCATACTGTAGTAACTCCACTATTGAGTTTCCCATAAATGTTTGCGCAATGGACTCATATGTTTGAATTATTTTTTTTTTTAGCTTCAATTAATAGACAAGCTTTTATATAAGACTTGAAACAAAGATATGTAGCCTAATGGAGGCAGGATATTTGACAGTTTATTGTCCTCACTGACATCAGTGCACTAAAACAGCAAACTTCACTGGGAATTTGGTAAATATAAACAACTATATATTAAAAAAAAATTAAAAAAAAAATTCCAATTTAGTCCAAGCATTTCCTGGATTTAAAAAAAAAAAAAAAAAAAAAAAATCACATCAGGACATATTGACCAACATATACGCTGATACATCTGTAATAGACCAATATTGTCTGATAAAATTAGACAGCTGATGGCTCTGTCATATCTGCATCGGACAGGTCCTCTTCCATGTTTCTACAGTAGTAGTTTAAACAGTTTGGTTCTCGTATAGCTGATAGAAGCAGCTTTATTAGAATAATTAAGTGGTTGAATGACCAGCATGCAGAAACGGTGAATATCAATCATTTTGTTTTGTTTTAATAGGGTCTACTAGACAGAAATCAGCTGACTGGTCCTTTAAGGGCCAACACAATAAAAAAAATAAAAAAAAAATCTAAAACATCACACTTCCGGTGGATAGAGACAAAAACAGACCAGCAGCCCAGCGGTGGGAGCAGACAACAGGGCGGCCCGTCGACGAGTAGAGAGGATTTGTTTGAGAAAGGCTTCCGCTGGCAGACGAAGAGTGAAACACCTGCAGCAGACAGACGACCTGCGCACCATGGTGAAGATCAGTTTCCAGTCTGTCACGGGACAGAAAGTGGAAAAGGAGGGCGATGGCGACAAGACCGAAATTCTCATTCCTCATCCGCTGGTGGGTAACGCGTCGCTTCCTCTTATTTATCGTGCTTTGCAAACACCGTTGTGTGAAAACGGTACTTATGTAAGGCGATGCCTGCTGTGTCCAGGCTCTCCAGCCGGCTCGCTCCGTCGGGCAGCCTGCACCTGCGCGCTCTTGAACACCGGGGGGGGGGGGGTTGACAGCACCCTTCGCCATTTGGTTGGAAACCAAACATGTCATTGCTGTGATGGTTTCCTCTGCGCCAGTGCGCTCGTTGCAGGCTTGATGCAAGTTTCTAGAATGTGCCAAAGCATTCTGTTTGTCCAGGACTGCACTGTGGATAACCATGCATTTTAACAATGAGAAGCAATCTGAGGTCGTTGTTATTAGTGATATGGCCTCTGCTGATTTTTTTTTTCCTTCAGTGCCAGTTTGAAACCTCCAGCTTTCATAAAGGTAGAATGCAAGAAATGCAGAGCTTTGGCTGGCAAAATGGCAGATACCCATCTGTGGTTTGCAGGCAGCGCATGCAAGATTATTTGTCACGGCTCTAAAAGGAGGCGAGAGCGGTGAAGTCCTGAACTTGGCCGTGGCAGCATCCCGACGTCGCCCTTTTATAGAAGATGCGTGGCAGAGCCACGATGACGACGAGCCACGGTGGAATAAAGACGGGACACCAGGCTGCCGTGTGAAGTGAATATTGCACAAAGCTGCAGTTGCTTGTGTGTGACTTTGAAGTGTGTTCGTCCCAATGTTACTGAGCAGGAGACAGACAGGCCTCATGGGGTGTCATGCTCTCAGATGGTGTGAAAGAGCCTCTATCTCTCAGTGGGATGGAAGAACACAAAGAGCTCGTGTGTGTGTGTGTGTGTGTGTGTGTGTGTGTGTGTGTGTGTGTGTGTGTGTGTGTGTGTGTGTGTGTGTGTGTGTGTGTGTGTGCGCGCGCGTACACGGTCGTCTCCTTGTCCTTATGCGCCCTCTGTCACCGAACGCTGCCACAAAGAACAGCATGAAACATGAAGTTCTGCTTAGATAGCACAGACACTGCTGATTTTCAGCACTCCGGTAATATTATAAAACAAAAGCCCTGCTTTCAAGGTTGTTGTTTTTTTTTTTGGTGACATGTCCACACAGGGTCGTCATCAATTTTCCTTGACGTTTCCTCCTAAAAGCCATTTCCCCGGCACACAAATGTAAATTTTTCACAGCTACGGATTGCATCCTTTTGTTGTTTGTTTTCACAGAGCCGGCTTTTCACGAGATCATTTTTACCTGCCTCGAATCACTCAGCGGTCGAGCCACAGAACGCGCAGAGCCACTTCTCCGCTGGTCATTATTATTGTAAATGGCAGCACACGCTGAGCAGATACTATCTATGTGTAGTGCCACCCTGCCAACACGGGTTGCGCGTGTGGCGCCGACAGATGGGCTGCGAGACCGGAGGCGTCTGGAAAGATTACTCATCATCTCAGTCAAGTTTTCATTACCAGGCTTGTCCGTCATCTCTTCCTCCAGCCAGACTCGGCGCTGCTAAATCCTGCTGGGAAATGTAGCCCTTTTATGTGAGCTGCTATTTTAGCAGAATTCGGATCATTTTCAGCCGCTCGTCACCGGGACGATGAGTAAGCTGGATTGAAGCTGCCAGGAAATGCTTTTCTGTTCCCTTTTTATGAATTAATACGTGCGTGCGTGTTTTCCAGGATGAGGAGGAGCTGGTCCTGCCGCTGCGCCCCAAGAAGTCTCCCCTCAACGGCCTCTGCTGCCTGACGTTCGGCCTGGTAGTCTTCATGGCTGGTCTGGTCCTGGCCTCCATTTACGTCTACCGCTACTACTTTATACCTCATGTAAGCCCTTACTATACTGTGCAGTGTGTCTCCGCTTTAAAGACGCATCGTTACTTTGTTCTACTCCAATCATTGCTGTGTCAAAAGGATGTTTTTTTTGCTGCAGACTTGTTGCTGAACTGGTGTTTTTAACCAAGTGTTGATGTGTGTGTGCAGATCCCAGAGGAGAACCTGTTCCACTGCAGGGTGCTCTATGAAGACTCGGTGTACGCTCCGCTGCGTGGGCGCCAGGAGCTGGAGGAAAATGTTGGCATCTACTTGGCCGACAACTATGAGAAGATCACTGTGCCCGTACCTCACTTTGGAGGCAGCGACCCCGCTGATATCATCCACGACTTCCACAGGGTGAGCACACGCGGAGACAAACGCGCAGCTTCTCCATGTACAGGTTGAAGACGGAACACAAAATGCAATACACGGTTAAATCCTTACAACAAATAACTCCAATTTAAATTCAGCCTACATGGCACCAAATCAAAAAACAAGGGTTACACTCTCCCCCCCTCTAAACTGCAGGATGTGTGATGTCATTTTATTTTTCTTAAAATGTATTTTATAAAATTGGTATTGGAAAAAAAAAGTACTGGTATCAAAGTCAAGTTATTGGTGTTGAAAATGTCTGAACTATACTCGTTGCAAACGGCGAGCATGCTACCGTGTTCTGTTGGTCGACACCAAAATGGTGCACAGACCACCTTGGCCATCTCTTACAGCCCTGCTGGCTGCAACTCATAGCAAACAATGAGAATTGAAACATTTGCACACACTCAAAAAAAAACCCAACAACAACTAACCACTCGCTTTGAGTTAAACATTTCGCTGCTTTATTTCCCAGGGACTAACCGCCTACCATGATATTGCTCTGGACAAGTGCTACGTCATCGAGCTCAACACCACCATTGTGATGCCGCCGCGCAACCTCTGGGAGCTTCTCATCAACGTGAAGGTAACACGGCTCCAACCTAGTGTCTTCACGGGCACCATTTATTCAAGAACCCCTCCTGAAGCAGCGACTTTGCTTTAAACTTTCGCTGTTACCAAATGCTGTGAACTGGTTCAGATGTTCGCGTTTGACTTGCTAATATATGCAGTTAGTATAACGAGGGGAACAAAACAAACCTGAGCACTAGTCTTAGGAATGAAGACCGAGTCACAACAGAAAGAAGCACAGCAACATGTACAATTTATTGAATTAGGGGGAGAAACCCAGTAGCTTGCCGTTTCAATAGACTGTATATTAAAAAAAAAGGGACATGGCCACTGTGACGTCACCCACGTATGTCCTGAAAAACCGTTTTGAAGCTCAGTGTCAGGTGGCTCTGACCCGTGCCATTTTGTCCGAGCCCATCTCAGCCTTACTCCGGCTAATCCAAAAATTAGTGACCATTTAAAGAACCGCAGTTTTTGGCACTTCTGTGTTGGTTTAATGTTTCACTCCCGGATGTTGCCGCTTGGCTGCTGTACAGCTTGGTCACTAACGGGAAGAAAAAAAAAAAAAAAAAAAAAACAATCCCTCGTTTGATTCATAAGATTTGGGTAAACACCGCAGACTTCAGCCTCAGAACTGGGTCTAAAGTACGTCTCCGCGGCGCCAGAGGGGACCAAGCTAACGTGCTAACAAAGCTGTCTCCGACTTGCGTTTCCCATTTATTCCCGACGGTCTGCCGTTGGTCGATGGGGCGTATCGTGTCAAATTTCACCAAGGTTGAAGTCGATTGAAAAAAAAAAAAAAATATGCACAGATTTACTTTTTTACACTCGCCAGAACAAATCCGCTGATTTGCAACATTTCCGTTGAAGAGTTCATTTTGCAGCAGTGTCTCGTCTTTACCGCCGGTGTGACCACGCGTCAACGTGTTTGCGTGTGAAGATGCTGAGTGACCGGCAGCCCTTCTTCTATCCCCGCTGAAAAATAACGCGTCCCGGTGAGCTCGTTGTTTTTGTGTGTCTTTCTACCTCGCAGAAGGGAACGTACTTGCCTCAGACCTACATCATCCACGAAGAGATGGTGGTGACTGGCAAAGTGCACAACATGCGTCAGCTGGGACCTTTCATCTACCGCCTGTGCAACGGGAAGGACACGTACCGCCTGAACCGCCGCGTCACCCGCAGACGTAAGTTGCCGGCTGATTTAAAGCGTCGACGGAAACATCTCTCGGAGCTGACGGGTGGTGGCACCGTGTTCGTTTTTTGTTTCGGGGATAGAAGGAGCTTTATTGTTTAAACTGCGATGTCGTTTTCAAGTTCAGCACGCACCAAACAAAGTACCCCCCCCCCCCTCTTCTCTGTGTCTCGCCCCGTTTCCCTCACAGGCATCAACAAGCGTGAGACGAAGGACTGCCACCACATCCGCCACTTTGAGAATACATTTGTAGTGGACACGGTTATCTGCGATGAAGCGTGAACACGACCGCCGTCCCGACCGCTCAAAGGCACATCTCCTTTCACTACACTGTAGCACCCTCCTGTGGATCCGATTACGTCTGAGTTGCACTTTACTTGTGATTTTGGTTTCATGTCCTTTTGTAAAAGGTTTATTTTGTATTTCATTACCTGGCTGTTTTTTCTGTTTTCTATTTCCCACAGGTAATATTTACCCTGATGTGTGATGCAAGACGAAGCTGTTGGTTCTATCACAGGATTTTCCATGTAGCAAAGTCCTTAAGCCAATAATAAATGATCCTTTCAAGACCTCTCCTCTTTCACTGTGGGGATTTGTATAATGGTTGCTGTTGTCAGGGAGATAACTGTCTCCCCATGTGTTGTCAAGGTGACTCCACTTTGTGGGTTTTTTTTGTTTTTTTTCCTGGTGCCCTCAAGATAACTTTGTGTCTCTTAGTTCTCCTCACAGTCATCTGTGCAAAGCATGACGTCTTGCTTTCCTGAGCGAACACTATCCACAGATTTCAGTTATTTATGTTTTTCTAATGTTCTCTGTAATGTAAACATGTAACTGCTGATGACTAGTTGCTTGCTTGCATCTTTATCCTCTTGCTTGCCTGTCGCTTCCTTGCTCCCCTTTCTGCCTTTCACCTTGTTACAAAGCACCAGTAGAACTTAGACGAGGCTGCTTTGGGCATACATAAAAAAAACAAAAAAACAAACAAATACATATATATATATATATATATATATATGTATTTTTTTTAAATATATATATATTTCACCACTGAAATGTGAAGATCCATATATCTTTTCGATGCTCTCGTTTTATCATTTCTCTTTTCACGTGCTGTTTTGTTTTTTTCCCTTACTGCTTTTTTGAATCATTTTACAATAATCTTTGTTTTCCTTGCATGTGTTTATCTATAAGAGAAAAAAGGCACTCTTAGAATGTTTTGTAAAACAACGTTAAAGCCTTAGTCCTGTCAGAGACGGGACTAAAGTCAAAACAAATAAAAGGGAGCATATTCTATGATATGTTAGCAAAACAAAGCCAACTTTGATCTGTATATTTTGTCTGCCAATGAAATCTGTCTGAATAAAGTAGTAAAAATGAATCGGGTATGTGTTGATGGTTCACTTCTGGATCATTATGCTGCAGCTGACATGTTTTATAGATGAAGTTAAACTTTTTTTTATAATGTAATGTTTAGACCTGGGAGCAACAAACAAGTTGCTGTAAATGACATTATGTGATTAAGGTTTGGATTATTGTAAATATTTCCATGAAAAATGTGCTTGCAGCTACATGATAAGAGCCTGCAGCGCCACCAGCTGGACATCGTAACATCAGCAGACTTGATTTTGTGTTTTCCAGCATCAACTTGGCCTGGTGATCACAGTGAAGGCTGAAGCTGGGAGTGAATGAAGAGGTTCATTTTACTGCATTAATCATATGAGTATGTGATTTATTTTTTGTCCTCCACATCTTTTAAATGAGCTATTCAAGTATAACAATTGAGTTTGCTATGATGGTTATTGGGATTAGGTTTCACATAATCAATTTAAGAATTGTAACAACTATTCAAATTTGGCAAACACATGAGCCATGTAATAGCTTTTTCAACCACATCTCACAGTCTTTGTCAGTAAATGGAACAACATAAGCATGAAGCTTTGTCAATGTGAAAGCAGAATATTAATGGTGCAGGGTGTTAGATATAATTGGCCTCCTCCTGACTCTGAAGAGTCAACATGACATTTGAGGAAACTAATAGATACCTTTAGATCATGTCGAGAGCTCCACAAAAAACTAATTAGTGGACCTTGACTGAGGATGGGGGTTGAAGATTGTTTCGGTCAACAGTTTTCCACACCCAGCTTTATATTTTTCTCTCTGTGTTCAAAGGCATCATTTCATTTGAGCAACTCGTTTCTTTCTGACATTGTTAAGTCTCCACGTACTACGACTTAAAAAAAAAAAAAAAAAAGCAGACAACGGATCCTCTTGAGCCTGCAGATAAAGATCAAACATGCATTCAACAAAGATAATCATTCTTCAAGGTCCACGTGATTTCTTTTTTCCTGAGGTTTTAACTACATAGTACAGTCATCATCATCATTAACAAAAAGAGCTGGTTTAGGTGTCATCACATAAGACTTTTAGTAGTAAATCGACCTTTAAGTTTAGATTATTTGTTATCACACAGAAACAAGCTGTTTGTGTCGCCTTCTACACAGTTTTGATTATTCTGAAAGAAGGTTTCTTCAGTGTTTTTAATTGTTTTGAGGTACCTGAACAAACTAATGAATTCATTTCACAGCTTGTTCTCATATGTCTCGTCCGTCAACACAACAGTCTCCCTCTGATCATTTGTGCTGTGAAATTGTTTGCTTCTCGCTTTAGTATTGCATCAAGTATAATTTGAACTTGTTTTCTGTGATGTTATCAGTATCGAGCTCTTGCATCATACCCACCTGTTCTACTAAACCAAGAATAACTGTTATTTTTGGATTTCCTCTCTTCATGCTTCTATGGTTAAATTCGATGACAAAATGTGTCATGTTCTATCAGCATCTGCAGCTGAACAGGTAGTGTGTGGAATAGTGAGTTAATATTAAGACAGCCAGAAATGAAGGCCAGTATAAATTCTGCTTCCCCTTAATGTCTAATTGCATTTGCAGTGATTACTTCTGGATCCTTTTAAATCTGCAGATGAGGTAATCTAGATCCTCACAGTCTGCTGGAGGTTTATAGGGATGCCCGTCCATCTGGTGGTGGCCTGGGACTCGAGCTGTTGGCTTCCTCTCTCACAAATAACACAAAAGACTGAGTCACATAAAAGGATTTATAACAGGAATACACCGGAGAGTCAACTGGTATTATTATGTAAAGCAATCAAAGGATATTATTAGAAAAAGATGTAAAAATGAATATATTGAAATAGGAGTTATTTACTTTTTTTTTCTCACCTAGAAGCATTTCTTTATCAAAATAATCTAAATGCATGCTTTACATTTTTGTGGAAAACATTCTTGACATGAAAACACAAATCTTTCGGGCTTCAGGGCATTTTGGGAAATCTGCCATTTTTTTAATATATTTTTTTTAATGCCAAGAGTGAAATGAGGAGATTTATATTATTCTAATTCTGTATCTGTCCAACATGAAGCTAGAACAAGGCAACACTTATCTTAGTTTACCATACTGCTACCCAGACTAACAAGTAACATAAAAAAAAAAACACATATTAGTAATTAACACATTATCTCTTGTTTGTTTGGTCCGTACAAATGTAAAAATGCTAAGTTGTGACTGTGCCATGATTGGTGTCTGGCTATTTCTGCAGCAGTGACTTCCTTACTGTAACAATGAGCTTTTTTTTGTTTTAATCAACTTTTGACAGAGACTAGCTGTTTCCCCATCTGACAAGAAAGTGAACTAAATGGGAATTTTAAGCTCTGTTTTCCAACCCCTTCTGGCACCCTGTGTTTCTCAAATGCATGATAACCAGAGAGGGGCTTTCCCCTGGCTGCAGGCCTTTCCCTCAGTCAGCTGTAAAATGGCAGAGCATATACTAAGCAGTCAAAAGATCGTTTGACATTTTGGGAAGTGCCCTTTTGTGCTGAGAGTCAGATGAGAAGATTAATGCCGTTGTCACTCTCGGGCTGATGCAGGGACAAACAACTAGGCTGGTTCAAAGAAAAAAAAAAAAAAAAAAAAAATCTGCCTGCCAACATCTTTAAAGTTCACTAAAAATATATTGGTATTGACGAAAAGTTGCAGTTTTCTGGTAATGTTGGGCCCTTCTCGTGGGGCCAGGCAAAGTGTTTCTCCCCGTTTCACTTGTGCCTTTGTACCAAACTAACTAACCATCAACCGTCAAACTTAGAGCAAAATGATCAACTTGTAGGCCAGCAAGCGGTGTTGCTGAAAAATACAAAATCCACAATGTCAAATGGGAAATCTGACACCATCTCATGAAAATAGTCTTTTGTCTACTGTCCTCTTGTCAGATCCAAGTCCTCTTTTTTCTTCCAGAAGGCATCGAAAGAAAAGTAATACAACAGTGGATCCAGACAGCAGTTCAGGGTGGCGAGACATACAAGTGGTAGCACATCAGAAGTTCTCTTTGTAGGTACACGCACTGACACAGGCAGGAAACAAATAGTGAACATGACCAAATTCATGGCAAAAATCAGCATCACCTTCACCTTGTTGTGGACCCTCGCAGAGTCACTGACACGCCTGTGCAAAGTCCAAAACACCATAACAGTGCATGCGATGTTGACTGCCAGCATGGTGACCACTAAGGCAAGTTGAAAATAAACTACAGCTGATCTCAACGCTGACTTTGAGTTAGCGGATTTAAAACAGGAAGATACATTTAGTTTTTTTGATTGTCTTACAAACTCCACACTCTCTGGGATATTCACCATCACCACAATCAGCCAGACGAGTGCAGCACCTTTCCAGGCGATGGACGAGGTTCGAAGATGGCGCGACCTCAGAGGATAAACCACAGCCAGCAGCCGGTCCACGCTGATGAAGGTGATGAACATGGAGCTGGAGCGGATATTGCTGCGAAAGAGCATGGTGGCCCAGAGGCAGGCCATGTTGCTGAGAGGCCAGGTGCCTGTGGCATAATAGTAGACCCTCGTGGGCAAGGAGATGATGAGCAGCAGGTCTGAGATTGCAAGGTTGACCAAGAAGATGGTGTTGGGCGATTTGAGGCTGTGGTGGCGAAGCAGAATCCACAGAGACACTGCATTGAGCGGCAGACCGAGCACCAAAATGCTGCCAAAGATCAAAGCATAAACCGGCTCCGGCTCGAGTACATCTTCCGTAGAGCTGTTCATGTCGACCTGACGAGGAAAAGCCATGTGTGTGTGTCACTGAACACTGCAGCCGATCACATTGCTCAGTGGTTTCCTTTTCTGCTTCTTTTGTAAGAAAAACTATGCGGGGTGAGATATGAAGGAACACAACAGGAAACCCAAGAGTTGTGGTCGCTGACACGTACATGAGTCAACCAAAGTACATTTAAAAAAAAATGTTTTATGCTATTTCTAAATGTAACATGTAACAACCTAAATAAGCATATATTTTAAGGATGTGTAATGTAGATAGTTTAGAAAGAATTGACACTTGTTTTTTTTTAATAGAGTAATTCCTTCAGCTTTACTGTAATATATGGAGCGTTTGTGGAAAGTCTGGTGACACAATGTTTTATAATGCTTTCTGTAAATTTATTGCAACACAGCTGTTCATATGAAAATTTGTTGAGATATTGGCGGAATGTGTGGCTGCAAAAGGAGTTTGGTTGTATGATTAAAATTTATAAAACTTATTGCCAAAAATGGCTTTCACTTAAAAAGGTATGTCAACCCATGTCGTGGTTTTGAGTAATAGTTTTCCTTAAGTACCAACATCTGATGTTGCATTGCATTTTTAGTTAAGGTAATATCACAATGCCACAGCACTGCACTGTGTGCTTCATCACATTCCCACAATACAAGTTGCCATGATTGGATATATTTGTGTTTAACTTAAAGGTGCATGAATTCATATTTTTATCTTAACGAGATCAACGTATGTCTGCATACTTAAATATAGGTCACTCTAAAAAGAAACCACCACTTCCTGTTTTGTTGGTACCAACGCTGCTCACAGAGGAAACTGCATGAAAACGTTTAATCTAACCCGAAACATAGTTGAGAGTTTGAGAATGTTTTTTCTTGTTGCATGCACTGTTTAACACACTCAATAAACACACTGATTCTTCTGTCCAGCAGCAGTTGTGATAAATAAACCCTTTTGTGCAGTGGTGTGGAACAGCTGCAGCTTCTTTAGACACCTTAATCTGAAAATTCTTTACGCCAGTAGACCCGCTCCTTCTTCTACGGAGCCAAGATGGTGACTGTTTCGGGTGAAAAGTGTCCAATGTTTCACATTTCTTTTTAGGGGACCTTTTTGACTGCATCATCCCGGTGCATGTTGCTGTACTTCACAGTGTGAACGCACTTATGCACTCAAAATAGTGAGTGTTAGTAGACAAGTACGACATTTGCAACACAGCAGTTGTGTCAACCCTTGTGCAAGAACATCTGCACTATGAACCAATACCAACACCATTTGCATTATGCACAACATGCACAATTGCACTGTTTTTAGCTGTACATATGCCTATTTGTCTTTTTCCGTGTTTGTTCATTGAGAGGAAGTTTTAACCGCAGTCAAAATTTATTGCATGTGTAAACCTACACATACCAACAGAGCTGATCTGATTCTGACTCCTCCCACCCCGTTACTGAAGCAGGACCGGATAGATAAGGCACCCGAGGTGGTTAGTTGGTTCCCAACATTAACATGTATTTTAGTATGCAGCACGGAGAGCCCAGTTAGTTTCTGTTCTCCCTTTGTAAGCTTCCACCCAGTGTGGTCACAGCCCACTCCATGCTGAGTGGAGCTTTATTTCTTTGTGCTCAGCCTCTGACTAAACTCACCTCTGCTTTATAATTTTCCTCCAGTCTCTCTTATTTTTCCTCTCTTTGCTTTTCGTCTATGAAGTCACATTTCATTAAACACCAAGTACATTTTTTTTTTAAGGTAAAACATCTGCAACTTCTCCGAACTTTGTGCCACCCTTGGTAAATATGCATCCCCTCGCATTGTTCCAATGATGCTGCATCTGATATTCACCATGTTCTGTTTCAATGCACCTGTAGTTCATCTGAGCTGATTGCTGGCTCTAGTATTACAGTCAGCACACAGGACTCATAGTGGTATCAATGTAATGTGAAGAAGCAAATTTCCCCAAATCTTAAACTTTTCATGACATTACTCAGATATGAGTTATATTTATATAACAGTTTGTCAAACAAAAAGTTAAATCAAATGTAAAGTTAGCTTATCCCCATGCTATGACTTACTGTATCCAACAATCTTTTAAATTTTACATTCATTTGTATATTATTAAATAGCTACTAAAAAAAAAATCACATCTAAGACGTGCCTCTGTGACTGTATGTATGAAATGGGTGGAATCAAATGCATAAAGTGTGTGTGTGCATGCGCACGTGTGTGTGTGTGTGTGTGTGTGTGTGTGTGTGTGTGTGTGTGTGTGTGTGTGTGTGTGTGTGTGTGTGTGTGTGTGTGTGTGTGTGTGTGTGTGTGTGTGTGTGTGTGTGTGTGTGTGTGTGTGTGTGTGTGTGTGCCTCTCACTGCTTGTACTGAGACGAGGAAAAAGACAAAAACTGCTGTTGTAACCGAAGCCCTCGAAAAAAGCCATTACAAAGCAGAGAGATCTAATTACATCACCAAGCTGACGCTTCATTCTGCTGAGCAGTTTATATGTGGCAAATACACACACACCCTCTCATCCTGTTTCACTCTCTTCCACACACACACACACACACACACACACACACACACACACACACACACACACACACACACACACACACACACACACACACACACACACACACACACACACACACACACACACACTCACTACACACACACACACTCTCTTCCACACACACACACACACACACACACACACACACACACACACACACACACACACACACACACACACACACACACACACACACACACACACACACACACACACACACACACACACACGATGTGCAGATGCAGGTCATAACAATGCACAGTTCATACCACAGTTGAGTGCAGCTCCTTCCAGGGACTATAAAGGGAGCTGTAGAATGAGTCCCACAGTGGACGTACATGAAGTTTAGTTTAAGTTTTCCTGATTAAGTGATGAAGATGCTTTTCTCTCTGGCCCGCTGTCTCATCCCTCTGCTTCTCTTGAACTTTGTTGGCTGTGGTGAGTTGATTCCTTTTCCACAACATGTAATAATTAATTTTATGCTAAGATGTCCTTCTGATTTCATCCACTGTCCTGAAATTCACACACATTTGAGGACTTGTTAAGATTCTGAAGTACAGAAGGACTTAACATTTTTGAGAAGTTTTTTTTTTTCACTCAAAACTAGCAGACGTTTGCTCGTACTTTGAAGAAGATGTTTTTTTTACTTGTGCATTCATGAACAAGGTGCTCATGGGGAATAGTTTGAAAGTAGAAACAAGCTGAAGTGTCCTTGTATTTCCAGCCTGGATAAGCTTGTAGGTGGGTGCACTGTCTGAGGCATTGTTCTGAGCATGTCCCGAGTATATTAAACCCTACTTGATGCTCTTAGCTTCCAGGTTTGGGTTCTTAAGCTCCATTATACTTGTTTGCAAGTCTAGTTTTGTTTTCAGGTGTCAAACTTCAGGTAGAAGGGATTACAAAACAGATGCTGGTGGTGACAGCAAGTCTCTTGGGAGACTACTCAGTCTGTAACTCTGTTCCTCAAATAGATTTTGCCGGAAGAGTTTTCAGTATTTTTGTCAGCCATCTCAGTGACATGAATGTTGAAATCCTTGGTAAATTTTTAGCAAGCGTGGTTTTCCTATTTGTATCCCTCATATGGACAATAGATCCACTTAAAACGGTCACATCTGAGGCCCAGCTGAGGCCTCCATCACACAAGCCTGAGGATATGTACTTCAAAAACAACCAGAGCTATTACTTTGCACTAATTATAGGTTGAGCTCACACAAACTATTCCGTTTTTTCAAGCGTCACCGTTGTCATTGTCTCTTTCGTGCGTCTTTGTTTTTGCCGACAGGACGGATTCTGAGGACGATCAAGGAGCGCGTGCGCGATCTCCAGCTGCAGAGAAACAAGCAGCTTCTCCTGACGCTCACAGGCAGAGGTCAGCAGCCTCGCCAACATGTAAAGGAGGCCTGGATCCACCAGCCGCTGGACCACTTCAACCGACGAGATGGAAACAGCTTCCCTCAGGTAGAGAAAGCTGAAACAGCGCTTTATGTAACAACCAAAAGGAAAGTTAGCTTTTCCAGCCAATTTATTAAACAAAGTTAGAAACCGATTTAATTTTCTTCAGTGGAAAAAGTAACTACACCCCTGGCATCACAGTCTAGAATCGTAGCCTTTAGCAGAAATAACGTCTCGTAAGCGTTTTACATAATTGTCAGTCTGTGAGATCTGGTTGCTGAAATTTGTCAGCACCCTTCCATGTAAAATTATGTCTGTTACAAGAAATTTGATGGATTTCTTGCAGATACTTCCTGTTGAAAATCCCCCACAGTTTTGTTTACTCGCCATGCATGAGCCAACATTTCTTCTGTTTGAGCCATTTCTCAGTATCTTGTTGAAAGGTCTGCTTTCCGTTTAACTTTGACCTTTGGACAGATGCCCTCCACATTATCTTTGAGCACTTTTGATATAATGCAGAATTAATTGTTAATACAATGACTGCAAGATGTCCTGTCCCTGAGGCCTTGAAGCAGCCTCAAACCACAACACTGCCACCACCATGCTTCACAGTATGTTTGATGTTGTCTTTGATTTGCATCAAACTTGTGTACTGTTACTAAAGACAAACAACTCCATCTGGAATTTGTCTCTACAGAACACATCATGCCACAAGGCCTGATCTCCTGCCTGTATGTTCATTGGCAAACGGCTTTAATGCTCTTTTGGGACAGCAAAGATCTTTTTCCTGGTGTGTCGCCCATGCAGGTCAAATTTGTGAATGGGAGGATCTTTTTTGTGCAGTGGTTGGAGAGCTCTTTAGATCTTGGCATCATGACACCACACACTTAAATAGCACAGAAAACAGCTCCTTAACAGATACTTAATGTTTGAGGTTTAAAGAAGAGCTGTTCCTGTCACTTCGTTGGCAGCTAATCTGAAACCTGATTATAATTTTATGGATCTGAAGGTGTCATAAATGTTGGGGATGTACTTATGTTTTCCATGTGACCCATCTGTACCATTTCCTTACTTTTTCGCTTGACTGTACATTTATACTTCAGTTTCAGGCATAGACCTGTCTAGTGTGAGTGCAAGGAGCAGATAATCACATGACACCGGCTTGATGTTTCAGAAATAAAGAAAGCAGTTGTGCACTGGATTTTGAATCTCATCTCTTAGATCTTATAACCTCCAGGGTCATATTTTATTTAAAGCATCAAATAAGACGCCATTCTACCTTATTTATGATGATTGTTTTAACTCCAGTAAAGCTGATAAAAAAAAAAAAGCTAGAGCTAGAGAGCTAGAGAGCTAGAGAGGCTCTTAAACAGCACATAGACAGCAGTCCATCCAGAGAAATGTGGGTTGGACGATGCTTTTCACTGCACCAAATCCACCAGGTAGAGACAAAATGATATTTTTGTCAAATGAAATGTTCATCTTCATTTTATTCTTGAAGCGATTTAAGGCTGCCAATTAGAAAATGTGTCCATTGCAATATTAAGTAAAGGATTACTCTCACTGCTTCTGGTTTGGGAGAAGCTGACAAAGTGGTTTCTTACTTTTTGTATGTTTTCTTTGTCTAAATCTCTCTGTCTTTGTCCTACAGAGGTTCTTTGTGAACGAGGCGTACTGGCGGCGTCCTGATGGTCCCGTGTTTCTCTTCATTGGTGGAGAAGGGCCCATCTTTGAGTTTGATGTTCTTGCAGGTACTTTAGGATGCAGCTCATATTTTAGTCTCTCTACATCTACACTTCCAAAGATCAGATAAGGAAGATGAAACTCACCAACAAAGTGCCCATCTGATGAGTGAAGCGTCATATTGTGATAGTAAGGTGATACCTGTTTCCAGCTGCACTAAACTGTGCTCAGTCAGGAACCATCATCCCTCACAAATATGTAAGTACAGGAGTAGAAGAGAAGGATGGTGCAGTTCAAGGCTCTACTATGCTGTCAGTTTATCACCATTTAAAAAAATACTGTGGTACATTTTACTATAAAGTTTTTTTTATGTCTCCATGCTGACGACAGCCATGGTTGAAGACATGATGGCTTCAGCTTGTCTCTGTCCCATTATCAGGAGTGCGATATCGCAAGAACCCCTTGTAGGAATTTCTTTAAGTTTGGCACAAATGTTCACTTGTTCACAAGGATGAACTGACTAGAATTTGAGGGTCAAAGGTCAAAGCTAAAGGCCACAGAGATTATGGGAAATTTTGAAGACCAAACACCTAAATGATCTACACTTTAATCATTTAATATGTGCCAGATGATTAAAAGGTTAATTATGACATGAACACTAACGATGTTAATTGCAGACTCTGAAGCACTACCAAGTATAGGCTGACTTCACACATCTTCATTCCATCATCTGCAATATTTTTGAGCAGTAGTCCAACATTTATCAATGAATCAAATGACCACGTGGAATCGTCTGCATTCAGAATAATTTCGTCCCCTTTCTCCCAAGAAAAACATACTTTACACACTTCTAGGAATTGATAGTGATAGGTCAACGCCTCTTCACAGAATTGAACTTCTTTAAAAGTGACTTTTAATCCTCCCACATACTGCAGTTGCATTTCCTTAAAAAAAAAAATACAAAGCACACAGAATCATATCTGCTTTAAACATATTTTCCCAGGTCACCATGTTGACATGGCTGAAGAGCACGGGGCTCTGCTTCTGGCTCTGGAGCATCGTTTCTATGGAGACAGCATTAACCCTGATGGCCTCAAAACTGAGAACCTGGCAGACCTGAGCAGCCAGCAGGCGTTAGTATTGGCTCTCTACCAATGTGTGTGTGTGTGTGTGTGTGTGTGTGTGTGTGTGTGTGTGTGTGTGTGTGTGTGTGTGTGTGTGTGTGTGTGTGTGTGTGTGTGTGTGTGTGTGTGTGTGTGTGTGTGTGTGTGGCTTTCACTCTTCTTTTTTTCTCACTTCCTCTTTCTCGTTGCATATGTATGTGCATCTGTCTCTTTCTAGTTAATTTATGTTTGCTCCGTTTTCACATTCCTTTTTTTCTATTTATGTGTGTGTATATCTTAATGTTTAAGTGTGTGTCACAATAGGGAGAACAAAGATCGACCATGTGTCTGGCATATTGCACATTATGGACACAACACAGCCAATCCGATTCAAGTCTCAGCACAAATCCTCATAGTAGACAAACGGGCATTTCACGCTATAAAGTGATCAAACAAAAAACCAGAACATGTTCTGTCCCAGAAAACCAAAATACATTTCCAGTACTCTCAATCCAAAATAGGGACTTCCTCCCTCAATCAGGACTGATGTCAGGCTCATTAAACATGTGAATCTGCTTCTGTCCCCGTCTCTTTCTCACCCGCTCTCGTTCATTTTCTTGTGTCAATCGATAAGTGTAAGAGAGGAAGAGTGTTGCATTTCTCCTTTCAAGTCTGAGTCTGTCTCTCCATTTCCATTTGTCTGTATGTTTGCAGGTATCTATAGACAGCGTTTGAACATTTGTGTTTTGTTACCTTCGGTTCAGGCTCGCTGACTTGGCTCTATTCCACCAGCACATCAGCCAAAGCTTCAACCTGAGCCGCAGGAACACCTGGATCAGCTTCGGAGGCTCGTACTCTGGAGCTCTGTCCGCCTGGTTCAGAGGAAAGGTACGAGACAAGGCTCGGAGATGAATCTCTGCAAGCATTCAAAGTCTCATTAGGCTTCAAAACCTCACAAACTTTAATTTTAAATAGCAATTCTCTAAAAGACAGAGATAACATTTCAGGAATTTGTTTACTTTTATCAGAAAACATGACTAATTCATTCTCTGATATATACACATAGAAAGATATTATTTTTATTGTTATGTACCATTTTTCAAAAACATATCGACATATAAGAAATACCTGGTGAGGAGCAGAATTATGGAGAGGCAATATTTCATAAAGGTATCTCTTTTATTCCCACCTAAAGGAGATAAGAAAGGACGTCCTGAACCTCCTCTAGTGTCTGAATTCATCACCTGCTTTCATGACTTTCACTTAGATATTTAGTTGGTATACTAACTGAAAGAAACTATATTAAGTTTATTGTTAACAACATGATATCTGGCTCTGATTTATGGTCACTGACATGCAATGATTTTAAGATTCTCCAACATTTGAGACAAAGTTAATTCAGTGTCTTCTGAGGAGGAATTATATTTTACCCTGTTTTAGCAGATGTAAAATAAGTGGCTGCCTCCAGTCTACAGTTTTTTTTTCTTCTATCAGTGGTACCTTCTGTGCTCCTTTACCTGTCTGCGGCTGTATGCCCATTAAATGTGAAAAGTAAGGTGCCTTAGTAACACAACAATGTGATTAAGGTTAGGAAAAGATGACGGTTTGGGTTAAAATAACTCATTTTAACTGTAACATAATGTTACATGTCAGGTAAAACATTTAGTTATGGAAGTAACTTATGTTAGTTGAAGGGAATCACTGACTTCTGCTTTCTCAGACTTAAACACGTCATGATTAAAAGTGCTGTTTATTCCATCCAACCACCTCCAACCTCCTAATTACATGGACTTCATCCCTCTTTATACTTTGTCACATAAACTCCATCACGTGACCTCCTAGCTCGACCCTGGTATTTTTCATACTGAGGCGAAGTAAAACTTGACACTGACGCAGTGTCCTCTAGTGGACCGACGGGTGTATTACAGTCTTTGGCACTGATACCTACATGACACTGAGTTCAGGTGGGTACAGTAGATTTGAGCAAATGTGGCCATTTTCATTGAAAATAATGTGTCAGCTAGTTCAACGCTGAGGCTCGTTGATGTGTAGGATTAATCTTCTCTTGGGACTGACTGACAAAAAGAGATAGACGATCACCAGACTTTAACACTGATCTTATCAGGTGTTACTCTGTGGAAAACAACCTTAAAACCCGATCTCATATTGTTTGAAAAATGCATTTCTTTTTCTGCATATGCCATACAGATTAGAAAATAGAAAACATTTGACGTTGCGTTATTGCATCTCTACTACTGTACATTAATTAATTCTTAGCTCTTGTCATTACTCTGTCTCCATTTTTTCTCTTTTCTACAGTTTCACAGCCTGGTGTATGGAGCTGTGGCCTCCTCTGCTCCGGTCAAGGCGACGCTGGACTTTTCTGCCTACAACAATGTAAAATGGCTCAATCAATAGTCACAATATTAACATCTGACCAGGATTAACATAAAACAAAGAAAGAAAAGGAAGAAAACTAAAACAAAGAATTACAGAAATGTAATTGTTTTTAATTTTCATCCTTAATTATGGTCCACATCCTTTTTCAAACCTTTCTTTTTGTAAAAACAAGAAATCTTAAAATGTTTTTTTGTCATTTTGATAAATTCTTTTGCCTTGAAACTAAAACCAAAAACTAATTCCACGAACCTCCTCTGAGGTCATTAAACCCCACAAACTTTCTAGAAATATTACCCAGGACATCAGTGTCCTCATTTGTTGCTACATCCTGGCATGTAGTACTGTTACTTGATACTAATTGGTCTGTGGTTTTAGTTTCCTTCTCACTCACAAATCTGCCATTTCCTGTGTTTCAGATTGTTGGCTTGAGTCTGAGGAACGAGGCAGTTGGTGGCTCAGAGAAGGTGCGAAGCTGCCACCTGGCTGTGCGTCATGTGACAGGCATTAAATTCCCGTCTGTCACTTTTTGTTAAATTCAGCCTCATCCTCTTCCTGCAGTGTCTGGCTGCCATTCAGGAGGCGTTCGCTGCTCTGGAAGCAGCACTGATGGCTGGAAATATCCACCAGTTGGCTGTGGACTTTGGCTGCTGTCAGATCCCCAAAGATCCTGATGATCAGGTGACGACTTTAGTATTTAACTGTTTTGGGGAAAATTAATGTGTGGTATACTTAACAAACGCTATTGTATAGCAGCTGCAGCACTGTGTTTGGGCATTTTTGTTCATTTTCTGTTATTTTTTGTGAGGTTTTTTAAGACTTTTTTTTTTTTACCGTGTGCATCTGTAGTGATCTCTCCACACTTGATCATTCAACATGTGACTAAACAGGACTTTGAGTTGCACTATTAGACAGAAGGGGTTCTTGACATGTTGGACGAAGCAAACTTCTATTATCACTGGTTCTTAATCCTTTTTTTAGACACCAAAACGTCAAGTAGCCTACCTCTTCCTCAACCATCGCATTTTAAATGTGTTCATCCTAAGAGATCCTAAAACTAGATATTATGTAACTCTAATACTAATTCAAGTGGATGTTGTTTGTACTAGTAAAATAATTTATACATTTAATCTATTTTGTCTTTTACGCTCAGTGGTGGAAAGTAACTAAGTAAATTTACTCAAGCACTGTACTTACAGTAAGTACAGTTCTGAGGTACTTGTACTTCACTTACATTTTATGCCACTTCATACTCCCACTCCACTACATTTCAAATGGAAATCTTGAACTTACTCCACTACATTTATTTCACAGCTTTAGTTACTTTTCAGATGAAGATTTAATGGATAACATAACAAGCTTTTAAAACCTAACACATTGTTAAAGATTAAGCCCGTAGTTTTAAACTTTTCCAACTTTGTCATCTTACAAACAGTTTAAATGATTCAACATCTCACCAAAAATCAAAGATTAGAAAAAAGTCCAAAAACTGGAAACAGATTTGTGGATCAGAACTTTGTTTGTTGTTCTTTCCTCTCTCAGTAATCACCTGATGACCGCTCAGATTGATCTGCTATCTCTGGATATAAAATATAAAGTACAAATCTGCTGCAGCTACAACCGTAAATGCTACTTACACAGGGCCAGAGGTCCAAACCAGGAATTTAACTTTAATACTTTAACTACATTTTGCTGCTAATGCTTGAGGAGGATTTTTTTACTCAGAACTTTTACTTGAACTTTACTTAAGTAAAGAATCGGAATACTTTTTTCGCCTGTGATTACCCTATACTATTCCAAATATTTACCCTTTATTAGAGCTACATAACACTTTTTATGTACTTTTTAAATTATTTTTTTTTATCCTTTATCTATTACTTTTTAGTGACTATTTGCTCTTTATCCAACCATCTAATTTAAGGTTATCTACTATAACTATTTACCCATCACCCTACTGTCAGATAAATACTTGAACTGTATGTTCATCACTTTATCTTAACTATTTCAGCCAGTGATCTACTTTTGGATATTACAACCATTTATCTAGCTTACTATTAGCTAAAACTGTTAACTGCAGACTGGATTCATTACCTTTAGCGATCTATTTCAACCATTTATTCATATATTTCCCTCATTTGCATTGTATAAATCTGATGTTACACATAAACTTTTCAATCAAATCATACTTTCTATTCTTGTCATTTAATGCTACTTTATTTTCTCTTTATTCTGACACCAACTTTCCAAAATGTTCCTGTGAGGAATGTTCCTGTAATTCTTTGTTCCGTACTTCCTTACTTTAGATTGAGCTGATGGAAAACGTGGCCGACATTGTCATGGGAACAGTGCAGTACAATGAAGAAGGGGTGCTCATGCCCATCAGTGAGCTCTGTGCTGTGATGATCAATAAGAGTGAGGGACATGTGGAAGAGATGGAAGCTTACAGCCGCCTTGTTAAACTTTCCCAGGTAGGGAAAAAGGTGATGGCCTCCTTTTCTGTGTTGATGCACATATGTTACCACCAGATGTCACTGCTGAGCCATTTTAATGAACTCCTCACAAGGTAAGGGCTTGTAGTCCCTCCTGGAGTTTAAAATGAAACGGCGCCACCATTAGGATTTATTTTACTTACTAGAAATATGCAGCAGGAACAGGATGGGAACAATGTCTTTTATGATTTATGTGGGTTTTTTTGTTTGTTTGTTTGTGCACTCTGCAGATCTACCGTTCAATCAGTGAGGAGCCGTGTCTGGACATCTCCCATGAAAACACAGTGAAGGATCTGATGGACACGTCTCTCCACTCCAGCAGGAGAGCACAGAGACAGTGGATGTACCAGACCTGCACTGAGTTTGGCTTCTGTACAACACACACACAAACACACACACTGAGCATCTCACATACAGTCAACCATCATTCTGTCTGTGTCCTGAATCTGTTTTTCATGTGTGTATGTGTCTGTAGACCAGACTTGTGAGGACACCACTTGTCCATTCTCTGGGATGTTGACCCTGCGGGATCATACTAAGCTCTGTGCAATGCTGTTTGGTATTTCCCAGCATTCCCTGCCTGCACATATCGCCTTCACGAACACATATTATGGAGGAGACAACCCCCCCACACAAAGGGTCCTTTATGTCAACGGTGAGACTTTATACATACATTTATTCCTTGACAGGCAGAAGAAGACGGCCTCTTGTTTCCTCATTATATAATAAAAGAGCGGTGCAGGACTTTATTGACCATTAAAAAGTCTGTATCATTATTACCGCAGGTGGGATTGACCCATGGAAGGAGCTGTCAGTGGTCCAGAACAGGACTGAGGAGGGGGAGGAGGCTCAGACAGTTTTCATTAAGGACACTGCTCACTGTGCTGATATGTCGAGAAGAAGAACTGCAGACCGCTGCTCACTCAGGAAAGCCAGGCTGGTATGTATGCCTCACTGACGTGTTATTACAGTAATCTCCATAACAAACATGTAGATCAACAAAAATCCTTAGTTCTCGGGCCGTTTACTGAAACTGTTCTGTGGCTTTCAGCCATGAAAACATCTCCTATGTGACAAAACATCTCAAATATTGAACCTTTAATAGAAAATATCAGCAACGATACAAATATATCAACCATATTTTATCAACACATGGTGGGTATTTTTGGTAACATTCTCTTGGTTGTTGAATTATAAAAGTAAAATTAAACTATATATTTATATTTCTAACACATTTCCCCCCGTCTTTTCACCTCTTAGGAGATCGAGGAGTGTGTGTCGAGCTGGCTGAAGGCAGCTGACCAGGAGAAGATGGAGAAAAGAAGGGTGTGATCAGATCACAATAGAACCTGATCAGCTCTTATCACGTCCCCTGAAACTGATAAGGACTAGTCAATAATCAGGCCTGCCTGGCTGCCTGGCTTCATCCTCCTCCTCCTCCTTGTCCTCCATTTCCTCTCCCCTGTTCTCCACCTCCTCGCTCTCCATTTATAAAAGGTTCACAGCACCACGGTTAATCTGTGTGGATTTCGTTTTACAGGTTTTTGTGTGTGCCTTTACAGATATTCCTTTTATTTCAGACTTTGTAAGGAATTTCATGGTTATTTTATTTGTATTGATTTTTTGAGACTGCTTATTCACTCATAAAAACAATGACTTTATGATTGTTTCCCACTTAATAACTTTATCCTGCTGCTGATAAAATGCACTGTTATGGTTTGTTTTTACAGTATTCATCAGTTGTCATAACCTTGTGGTGTCACCAGGGTGTGATATTGCTACATATGCGGGAAACCCATTTCTTGAGGCGCTGCATATCAAAGTTCAGAGAGGCGGATGTGTTGCTTTTGAAGAAATACAGTAAACCTGTTAATCTGACGTGTATGTGGATGGGATGCAGTTGTGTTGTTGTATTTGTAGCAGTGAGAGAAATCATGAAGAGATGGAGAGTGTTTGTGAGAGAAAGGTGAGGAAGCACCCAGTTGTCCCAAGCCCATCTGTTTCCGCATGTGTGTGTGCATGCGTGTGTGTGTGTGTGTGTGTGTGTGTGTGTGTGTGTGTGTGTGTATGTGTGTGTGTGTGAGAACGGCTCAGTGGGGGGGTCAAAAGTGGGAGGTCGTGACCCCGCTGACCCTGTGGGAGAGGAGATCATCAATCAACTAGGGGCTGGACAGAACAGCAGGAGGGGACACACACACACACACACACACACACACACACACACACACACACACACACACACACACACACATATACCTAGATAATGTAACAAACACCCGGTATAAAACACATCACAAGCACATTTGAATCAACTAAACAATCAATTATGAATCAAATAAGTGTATCTTGTAAACATGTATTGTATATTTCATTTCACACACACACACACACACACACACACACACACACACACACACACACACACACACACACACACACACACACACACACACACACACACACACACACACACACACACACACAAAGAATCACCCCCTCAGTTACATACATAAAGGCCTCGCAGACATTTACTGTTTTCCAAATGTGCTGTGTGTGTGTGTGTGTGTGTGTGTGTGTGTGTGTGTGTGTGTGTGTGTGTGTGTGTGTGTGTGTGTGTGTGTGTGTGTGTGTGTGTGTGTGTGTGTGTGTGTGTGTGTGTGTGTGTGTGTGTGGTGTTTTCTCTTTGATAATATACAAACTTTCTTAATCATGGAGAAAGCCACAGATGCTATCACACACCTGAGCTCATGGAGCAGCAGCCGATGGAAACTGCATTCCTCCCATTTTGTCCTGTTTCTATCAACCTTCATCTCTTTACTTTAGTAAACAAGCTCACACCCACAAAAAGACACACACACTCCCACAAACTCAGAGAGACGCTATCTGGATTATCAGCCAGCACTTGCAGAGCGACGGGGCATGCTTTTTCTCTCTCCACCATTCCTTCCCCTCCTCCTCCTCCTCCTCCTCCTGCAGCCTGTCCTGTTGATCAATGAGGAAGTTCTTAGGCTCAACTATTAATCAAGGCCTATCGGCTATCTGTCTGCCGAGCCAACCAATCACAGCCCTCTGACAGCTGGGCCATGAAAAATGCGGCCTGGTGGATGTAGGGGAGGTTGGGGGGGTGGGGGGGGGGTGGAGGGGTTTGCTGAGGTTGTGGAGAAGAGGAGGGAGGTGAAGGAGCACTCTATCTGATCCAAGTCAGGTCACGGCTGCACAACTGCACTTAATGCACTTACAGTTGATTCTTAACATGGTGATGGCCGCCACACACACACACACACACACACACACACACACACACACACACACACACACACACACACACACACACACACACACACACACACACACACACACACACACACACACACGGGTTGTGTGACTGATACAGAAAAACTCATTTCAATCAACACATTTTGTTCCTGATTTACATTTACATCAATTGGAGGTATTTTGCAGCCATGCAGCAACGACTGTTACCACTGCTTTCATTCGGTGGTGGTTAGAGTGAGAAAATCTGACAAAAAGTATAACGAACAGTGTTTTTATCGAGTCTTTGTAGCAGAAATCTCCTCAGTGAGGAGTACAATCTGTTGTCCAATAAGGAGTCCTGTCCTCACACCTCAAAGCTTCATCAACACACTACCATCCCTCTTCTGCATAATCACCATGCTCACACTCATCCATTCACATCTTATTGCCATGATTAGATTACATCTAATGCTATTACACCGCTCCCATCTCTCTCCCTCCTCTTCATGGATTTCTTGCAGATCTTATTAGTGTGTGATGCGGACCAGGTCTCCCCCCCCCTTTTGGATTTATGAACCCTCAGACTTCTCTCCTTTAATCTCACTCTCCTCTTCCACTCCCGCATGTGTCCATCCATCATTCCCAGGGTTGTCTTGGGCGGAAGAGTATTAATCCCTCCATCCCATCTCTCATTCCTCTGGACAGATGAGGAAGGTGGATGGAGGAAGGTGGAGATGGGAGGAGGGGTAAAGGGAAGGAGGCCTCAGATTCGTTTTCATAACATTTCTGTAGCATTGTTGGTGGGGAGGTGGGGGATGGGGGGTGGGAGGAGGCATTGCAGGTGATATATGCAGATTTACTCAATGATGGGTCACGGCTTTGATGCCTTCAACAGCTATGATGATGATGCTGAAGATGCTGCAGAGGTGAGCGTGTGTGTGGGAGGAGGGCAGAGGCAATAACTGCAGATGGGATGATAAACATCTTAGTGTGGGAGTGTGTATGTGTGCTGGTCACCTTTTTGCATGTTTATTGGGGTGAGTTTTAGCGTGTGTGTGTGTTTGTGTGTGCATGTGTGTGTAATGGAGTTCAGGCCAAAATCTTTCCCCATGCATTTCTTCAAAAGGGCAACAGGAACTGCATCTTATTACCTGTTGGTGCCTGCCAAACACACACTTCAAATACACACACACACACACACACACACACACACACACACACACACACACACACACACACACACACACACACACACACACACACACACACACACACACACACACACACACACACACACACACACACACACACACACACACACACACACAGTATGTTCAACAGAATCCAATAAGCTCTGGGAAATCAATTGGACAGATCAGGACATTTAATAAGTTTGGTCCTTACAGGCCTAATTCTGTGAAAAAGCAAACAAACAAATGTTCTATAAAGGAAAAAAAAGAAAGAAATAAACCTTTGACCAGCGGTCAGCGTAAATCTGACTGTCCTCCTCCCCTCCCAATCCAACCCTGTGCAGTGACAGGTAGATTAAGGGGCGTGATAGATGCCCCTCTCTGTATCTCCCTCTCTCCACCCCCTCCCCCCGCCCCTCTCACCCACACCCTTCCCTCCCCTCCATCCATCATGGCGGCTGGTGTAATTGCGGCTGCGTGGGGCTGGCAGAGGGAGCCTCCATCCATCTCCTTAACAACAAACAGTCACGAGGACGGATGGCGCTGCGCTCCCCAGTTAATCTCCATCTATAAGGGGTGGTGGTGGTGGGGAGGAGGAGGAGGAAGAGGAGGAGGAGGAGAAGGAGGAGGAGGAGGAGGAGGAGGAGGGATGGAGGAGAAGAAAATAAGAAAAATAAGAAGAAAGGTAAAAAAAAAGAAAAGAAATGGAGAAGGGGAAGGCAGAAGGAAGGAAAGAGGGAGGGAAGAATGGTGTGATGGCTGAACAGGTAGAAGCAGTAAGACGAATGATTCTGGGTTGGGGAGAGCGAGAGAAACTGGAGGGGAAAAAGTTTGCAAACAGACTGCAAGAGCAGGTCGATAAGGGTGGATTTGCTTGGCTAGTGTGCCAGAAGAAAACAGGAGAAATGGAGGGTTGGAGGGAGGGAGGGGGAGGGAGAAAATTTATGTCCACGCTGCCAGACGACCCAGAAACTAGAGAGGCACAGGCTCATAAAAATGCACTCTGCACCCCTGACTGCCCCCCACTTGTACCCCTCTCTGTTTCTTCTCCTCATCCCCTCTTTCTCCATCAACAGGCGGTGCAGGGTCATAGTTGTGTGATGTTTTTCGGGTGGTTGTGTGTCGTTACCAGAGGTCACGGCAGCCGTATTTTCTTAACGCCAGAGTCACCGAAGTCAACAAGGTTGGGTGGCCCTCTGAAGTCAAGTAAAACTAGACTTTTGTGGCGAGATGACCAAACTGGGGGCAGCAGCAGTTTCCAGAGGTGGCTGGTTTTCATGTTGCAGATGATGAATTACAATTTCAGAAGTGTCAACAGCTGGCAGTGTCACGTTTATGTTTGCAGCAACAGGAGCATGCTGGGAAAACCCTACGGGAAAAAAAAGAGCTGTTTAAAGAAGAGGTAAGTGTGACATCTTCTGTTTCGAGCTTCATGAGACTACAGCTAAATTTCGAGGAAATTCACACATGTACACACTCCTACACACACTCCTCTGCTTGTTGTTTTCCTGTTTTCTAGCCCGGGGCATCGCCTGCAGTGAGGCCAAACTTAGAAGAGGAGCACCTTGACATGGCCCTCCAGCACGCAAGCACACAAATCCACACACACACACACACACTCAACAGGCTTTGGTGAGTGCAGAGGAGCGAGTGCCTGAGCCTCGACAGGGAGTGACAAATAACTGCAGCAGCCCTGACATGCAGAACGGTCCCACAGAGAACCTGCACGACTGATACGCCACTCTGTGGTGCAGAAAACAAGCCGCTTCTTTACAGGCGGTCTCCACAGCAGGAGGCAATCACATAAAACCTGAGTTAACCTGAGAGTCAGCCTTCAGACGGGCTGTCTATGTTTTGTCTATGATTATGTTTTAATCAGTCACCACATGTGCATTTGTCTCAGCAAGACAGAATGTAAATGTTGTAAACAGCCTGAAATCACAGAAATGAGGTGCACGCGGCTTGATGTTCAAACTTATGGATTTTAGATAAATAGGGTAGAAATTTCACCAAGGGAACAAGGAAATCTTCCAAAGGCATCAAAAGGAAATCTATTTTATGTAGAGCAAAGACCTGTGGCTGTGCTTTGTTGCTGCATGCGTATATAATCATGATAATAAAGATCTGGTCTTTATTTCCTTTAATATTAATATCCCTTTCCTTTGACTTGATATGTGACATGATTAAACACAAGTCCAAATAGGCTTGATGTGAACACGTGAGAGAGTTATAAACAGTCCTGTCAACACCAATTACAGGTATTAAGTTGAAAAAAACAAAAGATATCTGGAGACCCCCAAACAGCTTTTTCAATTCAATAATCAGGTAAAAAATAGTTTAGGACTTTTTTTTTTTTTTTTATTGCTTATTGTATATTATTTTTATAAAACCAGTTCTCATAAAATTATACAAAGTTATAAATTATGAAGCTGGTAAAACAATAATGTGACCCCAAACAGAAGATTGTTTCAAATTAAACAAAACAGATTTAAAATGATTAGTGTTTTAGGAGGATGTTGCAGTCAATAAGGACAACAGCACATGTTGTGTTAAAGTGTTGTTATTAAAGCAGGTGTATTGCTTTGATAGAAATGACAATCCTTTAAGTGTTTGTAATGTAAATGAGCGTAATCTACATGTGTAGATAATGGCCTGTTACACAGATGTTACAGAGCCTGAAGATTTATGGTCCGATTAAAGTTACAGAATCTGAAGAAAAACACTGAAAGCTGCTCAAAAAGTTATTAACATTTAAGAATAACTTGTAAAATAAAAGCGGAATAAATCCGTGTCAACATGAGGTCTTCACATGTTGCACACTTCTGGGTTAATCCTTTTCATTCAACCTGTTAAAGGCAAAACACGCCTCGGATCGCCTTTTCCAGCCCATTGACGCAGCTTCACGGTTGTATTACCGACTCAGTGTAGGAGGGGGTTGAGCGCTGTGATCACCTCTGCAGGAAACCAGCACCCCGCCGAGTTGAAAGGCCCCTGGCTGCAACGACGGTGCTGGGCCCTCACAGGCGGACCCCACGGCCAAACACCGTGCCGCCCACGGAGACGCCTGTCCGGGCCTGCTGATCCCCGCCAAGCCGCTGCTGATTGAAGTGCGGCCGCCTGTTGGGCCCCTCGCAGCGGGACCGGGGAAAGAGGAGCGTTTTGGATAATTATTATGTTACTTTGGTGTCATTTACAACACAAGACTGGGAGTTTAGCTGCTGCCCCACTAACATGTGAAAGTTTTTTTTTAAAAGTTAAAATTAAACTTTCTCACTATGATTTTGTTTTCTTACTCTGCTCAATCAACGGAGAAGGAGGGCCAAAGAGAGACATTTGGGCTGCGTCAAAAGGCTGACCTTGAATAGACGTCGGCAAAAACAATAAAACACGTTGAGAGCTGTTATCAGCCAGTAAATTCCATGTCAGCAGCACGCTTCAAACTTATTTATGACCCTGTAAATAAGTTTTAAATAAATACATTTGACTACACTTAGCCTTAAAATGAACTCTCATGCAGAAAAACAGCATTCAAGCCTATTTATGGATTTGTTTCTTCTAGGTTTAAAAGTGCATCCAAAGTGTTAGATTTGTATTCAAACAGCAAAGATTTTGAGTGAGACAAATGTCTTATTTCCACGCTACAGACAGTGTGAGGCGGATTTAAAACACAGTAATTGATTCTCTATTTTCATAGATTCTGTTAAACATGCTCCACAGAGTTGCCGCGATTCTTCGCCCGAGTTGTGATGATAACGCAGCCGCAGGGGAGATGAGCGCAAAGGGAGGGAAAGATGGAGGGGTGATGGAGGAGGGAAATCAGCGCGGAGATAGAAACGATCGAGAGAGTCTTCTTCTTCTCCTCCTTCTTCTTCTGTAGCGTTTGATAAGGAGGAGGAGGAGTAAAGGAGGAGGGGGAGGAGGGATGGAGGGAGCAAAGAGGGGGGGGGGGCTAAAGAGACCCCGTCGCGTTTTGACCCTCCGAAACCTTCCCGCACACCGCCAACCATCACCACTCCTCCTCCTCCTCCTCTCCTCCTTCTCCTCCTCCTCCTTCTCTTTCTCTCCTCTTGAGGCTGAAAACACCATCGCTCATTCCCAGCCGTGACATTTTCCAGCCTGTCGCCGTACGCTGCGCGGACAGCGAGCGCAAGGAGCCAAAAAGGAGCTGTGTGTGTGGGGGGGTGCAGGATATACGCTGCTCTTGTCCGTCTTCCACAGTATCCCAGAATCCCGACGCTCTGCGATCCAGAGCGAGAGGCGCACCGGGCGGAGACGAGGCGCTGCAGGAAGCCGCTGCTGGACTGCACCGGACACGGCCCGGGCAGGACTGGATATATACGTCTCGGTGGGACATTTTACACCATTTACTGGAGCCTTGTGTTACTCCCTCCTCATCCACCGATCGCATTTAATAGGCTGCGAGACTTATTAAAGCCTTTATTACCTCTTAGCGTCTTATAAAGCGTTAGGCTTCCCCGCGATGAGCCGTCCATAAAATCTCCAGTCCCATCATCATGTTGTAATTTAAAACGCGATGGACTCTGAGTAAACAAGGAGCAGGTCTTGACCGCTTTCAAATCAGTACATTATTGCTTTTAAAAAAATTTTTTTTATTGCATCCTTACAGGCTTTACTTTTTTTTATTTTTTATTTTTATATTAAATCTGTTTACAACTTAACTCCTGCTACATTATGAAAAACAAAATGCGCTCTAATTTCCAGGACCCCAGAGACAGAGGAAGGGAGCAGAGCTCGCTGGACTAGCCGAGCAGCGCATCATCATCTCCGGTGGAGGTCTGGCTGTCGAGTCGCATGGAGAAGAGGGTAGGTCTGCTTATTATTTTTATGAGAGTGATTTAGACCCCAGTCAGCCTGCTTGGGATAGTAGATATATTTATATATCACTATCATAATGGACGCACATGGTTGGGAATCCTCTTCGTAGCGCACAGCCGGGTTTGGCTGCCAAACAACAACACAAGGAAGGCCCATTAGAAACAGACCAGCGGGCTGGTTCTAGGATGGAAGTCATGTCTGGGGAGGGGGAAACGGAACAAAAATGTATTTTTATGCAATAAAACTATTTAGAAATCTTTCTTATATACCACCAAATGTTTATTTGCATGCACTTTAATGATGCAAAGACACAAAACTTTTAAATCTGCCACCTTTAACCCGCTCTAATCCCTAATTCACGAGGTGAAATGCAGTTCAGAGGAGGCTATGTATAACTTGAAGTGCTCATTTGGATCTAAGACTTCATCCTCTCCTTAAAATAATATGACTTTATTGTTGTGTAATGTCAGCCAGTGATGTTGGCACATCAGGGTTAGAGAGTAGTGTGGGTCATTAGGAGGCAGAGGAGATGCAGCCCTTCAACTCAGTAAGTAGGTCAGTTTTTTTGCTACAGTGATTCAGAGGCATGGTGGAGGTGGAGGAGGAAGAGACTGACGGGCAGCAGGCGGACTGAGACCTCAGAGTGGAGGAAGGCAGTTTGAGATGTACAGTGTGTAAACAGAAAAATCAGTACTGTATGAGAACAGTGCAGGCAGAGAGGAGGTCAAACATGCACTGAACCACCTGTACACTCTGCAGCTTAAAGTCCGAACATCAATCCAGATAGTCCAAATCCAACAGCAGAAATAGCAATAGACAGTTTGTGGGTGCAGTGAAACATTTGTTCAGTCACAGGTTACATAAGGGGATTACTTGGTGTTAAAAGAAGCAGCAGAGTTACACGTCACTACCCCAGTCAACTCCACGTTGTTATATTTTCTACCGTTGCAATGTAGATTATTAAACAGAAAGCTGCAGTTTTTTTAGGGCAAAAATTCAAGAAAATCAAATGGTGTCTGGTGGTCTAATTTGTCTCTGAGGAAAACATAATTTATTACAGTTCCAGTTGTTTTGAGACACTTACGTGTTAAATCTGCAACAGGTAATGTGGTCAGTTTTCTCTCCATAAAATGTGAAAGTGATTATTTTGGAAAGGTCGAGTGCAGCCTGACAATTTTTTATACTTTAGGCAACTTAAAAAAATCTGTAATTGCATGTTAAATACTTCACAAAAGAAAACCTTTCATTTGAAGGCTGCCACTCATTTGATTGGAATTTTTGCAACAATTAGCTTTTCTTTGTTTTATTAAAGTGGTGAAAAATGATTGGATTTAAAGTAAATCCATCCAGTATTTTGTTGGATATTTAAACAATTTCCTAACGTAGAATAAAGTTCACATTTCTTATTAAATTCATTTACTGAGAAAATGTCAGAGTTTCTTTGCTTGTTTTTATTTACTGTTTCTAATGTGGAAAAGGGATGAAGTTTTACATAATAAATATTTTTGTTTATTATAATTCAAGATGTTTACAAAGTTAAGTAGCAACATTGATTAATTCATAGAAAAATAAGTTTATTAGTTGAGCCCAACTTTTACAAAATTCCTGACATGAAACAGAGCCGTTGGACCAAGTTATGTCTTTTACTTCTTTTACAAAATGTTGTGTTATTGTTAAACATGAAGTCAGTGCCACAGAGCTGCAAGACTCATGATGTGTCATTCCAGCAGAAGCAGCCTGTAAAGCCTGTAATAACTTTACGCCTACAATAACACAATTCATGTTGTCTTTCCATCTGAATCCTGTTTACCAGCTCCGTGACCTAAAAAAAAGAAAAGAGAAAAGGGAAAATTTGTGGAATTTGTCATCTCAACTCGTGCGCTTTGATCCACAGAAACCCGATAGGGGCCGTGCGTAAAGAGAGACGCGCAATTCGATAGCAGTGATTGTGTTAATAGCCAGCCTCCATAAAAACTAGAAGGTGTCCGGGGACAGGGCCTCAGAGCAGGTGCTTTCTGTGATCCCGGGCGGCCATATGGGACTCTGAAATACAACAATTTGATAAGCCGTTTAGGACAGTGGTTCCCAAAATGGGGTCCGCAGACCTCCAGGGGTCCTGGGGAGGGGTTTCCAGGAGGGCAGTGCATGCACGTGAAGGGGAATAATTAAATTTCTCTTTTATGTCACTCCCAGAACATAGACAGAATGTGCTTTTATGTTGGTTGTCACTGCTGGCTGTCTCACCACTTTACAGTTTACTGATGCACTCAAAAATAACATCAGAAATCCTCTCAGATTGGATACTAATGGACAAACACCTTAATGTCTATAAGATATCTGGATTTAATAGAGCTATATTCTTGTGGTGAAAATGACTGAAAATCTGAGAACAAGTGTAAAAAACCTTCCCTGCTGCTATACATTTCTGTAGTGAATCCTAGTAAACCTCCTGTTGCAGCCGGCCAGGGGAATAGTCTCCACAAAAAAAAACTATGCTAAGCACATCATAACTTTTACGGCTTGGTTAAAATAACACCGAAGTGAAAGGTGTCGGGGGGCCGTCCCACCTAGCAGGTGCTGTCTGTCTGTGATCCCGGTGGCCGTGCGGGACTGCGACGGGAGTCCCTTTAATCCAGCAGAAACAGAAACAGGAGCAAATCTGCTGACCTGAGCACCGTCGCCTCGGAAACAGAAGCTGCAGTGATGCACAATTTAGCTCCATAACACACACACAGAAAGAGAGAGAGAGGTGGAAACAAGGGAGTCCGACATGTACAATGTATATTCATGACATGTACAATCTGAGTGCTGCTGAGTGTATGTTTGTCTCTGCATGTGTGTCATTGTGTCTGTGAGCGTGCCATATGTGTGTCTGATTCGCAGTGTTGGAGTGTGTGTGTGTGTGTGTGTGTGTGTGTGTGTGTGTGTGTGTGTGTGTGTGTGTGTGTGTGTGTGTGTGTGTGTGGGCCCCAGTGAGCCTGTCACAGCGGGTCGTGAGGGACCTCTCAGCATGGCTCCTGTCTAGTCTGAGTTTAGGAAGGAGGAGATGATATTAGCAGCTACAGGCTCAGTCTTCCTCCGAGGATCTCATCTTCCTCTTTTCTCGTGTTCTCCTCTGCTCTTCTCCAAAGCGCCAAACACTCGACTTTTCAAGAACTAAAAAAAACAACCTGTTTTTTATTTTTATTTTTATTTTTTTATCTCTATGCCTTTCTGCTACAGCTGTTGAACGGGGTTTTCTGAAGGTTTCTTAATCCTGAGGGTGGTGGGATTTTCAGCGGTGTGTGAATCCAGCAGGTGAAGCTAAAACAACAACAAAAAAACATCTAATGAAGAAATGGGGATAAATGCACACATAAAACTGCATTGACATCCATGCACGTACACAAATACACACACACCAAATTAAAAATAATTGTCTAATTAATCAGAAATGATAATAAATAAAGCTGCAGCACAAACACACAACAAACAGTAACTTCTTATTCATATTAAAAGGGAGCACAAAATATCTTCAGCAGTTTAGACACACGGCGCTGTCCGACTGTGTTGGTCCTCCCCGACAGCTCATAATAAAATCACATCAGATTTGATGTCAGACAGCTGCAGATGTCGAACAGCTCTCATGTTTTCTGTCTCTCCATCTAATTGTGTTGCAGTATGAAGAGCTTGTGCACTACTCAGGGTCGGAGGGCATGTCAGTGGGGGGGTACAGGGACGATGTCAGGGCGCTTCCTCCCCCACAGTACGGACCCGCCATCCCTGACTCCCTCAAACACCACAAAGACCTGATCTACGGGTAAGTGTGGGTCTGAAACTGTGGCTGATAGTGGCTTGAAAAAAACAGTTTGAAGTACATGTGCACTTTTAGTAGATTAACATAGAGCATATGTGTGTGTGTGTGTGTGTGTGTGTGTGTGTGTGTGTGTGTGTGTGTGTGTGTGTGTGTGTGTGTGTGTGTGTGTGTGTGTGTGTGTGTGTGTGCTGAATATGAAAATACATGTGATGTGTTTACAGCTGTCTGTGTCATAAATACTGTGGGATAAAGTTTCTTGTAACACATTCTGTAAATGTATCATGTGTACACTATGTCAACTGTTACTGTGTTTATGTGTAGTATGTTAACTGTATGTGTGTGTGTGTGTGTGTGTGTGTGTGTGTGTGTGTGTGTGTGTGTGTGTGTGTGTGTGTGTGTGTGTGTGTGTGTGTGTGTGTGTGTGTGTGTGTGTGTGTGTGTGTGTGCGCAGTCACCCACTGTTTCCACTGCTGGCCTTAGTGTTTGAGAAGTGTGAGCTGGCCACCTGCTCCCCTCGAGACTCCGCCTCCCTCTCAGCCACCTCCCACCTCTCCGGCATGATGAATCACAGTGACGTGTGCTCCTCCGAATCCTTCAACGACGACATCGCCGTCTTCGCAAAGCAGGTGAAGGACAGTTTTGAGGGCCAATCAGAGCGCAGACGTCGGCTGATGTCGAGTTTGTTGTCAGATTTGTTATAATGATTTGAATTTATGTTGCAGATTCGTTCGGAGAAACCCATATTTTCTTCCAATCCTGAGCTGGACAACTTGGTATGACACGGCCACCAACATCACGCTAAAATATAAAACTCACTTTTTTACACATGGCATGGTGGAATATGTCATTGTGATTCATTTGTAACCTCCCCTCCACAGATGATCCAGGCCATACAGGTTCTTCGCTTCCATTTACTGGAGTTAGAGAAGGTAGATGGGATTGAAACATGTTTTTATCTCAACATTTTTGTTCATTCTTACATTTTCATGGCCTTTATGATAGTGGACATGTGTGGTAATGTGCTCATCTGAAGGCCTGAGATAGAGGATCTACATGTCAGTTGTTAAACAGCCCTATAGCTAAATGCTGTTGAAAACTATTGATATTTTACGATTTATGGGAATCTTTAAAGTTACATTTAGAAAACGGAAAGAAAGTTGATCAGGCTGTGAAAATCTCTTATTTTTATTTTTAGGATTCCCTCAGATGAAAAACAAGTTTCTTAATCTTGCTGCATACTACCAATGAATCTCAACAACACAGATTGAGACAGACAGGGTTTCATACATCACATACCGAAGGAACCAATCCTGTCAGGGCGGGGCTTCCCATTTCATCGAGCTCCAGGGGAGTGGCTGAAGGGTGGGTGGAGATAAAGGCGGGGCTTTTTTGCATCTCTGCAGATCAGCATATCCTGAATGAAGGCGAAGGTGTAGAGTTACATTTTAGTCACTTTAAGGCATTAGAATATTTATTTTCCTGGATATGGGGACAGATAGTCACCATCACCATTGCTAATGATGACTTTAAGCTGAAATGCATTTGTCTCTTGCTTGCAGTAAATTGAAGTTTGTTGATCTGTGATTGTTTCATTGATCACAGTTCAGTTTTTAGGTTAAATTGAACCGAATAGAGGGACTTTAAATGTGAACTTTAGGTACTGGTTCCAAAATGGCGTCAACAGTGTGCGATAATGAAAATAAATGTGTTTCCTAAGGTGCACGACCTGTGTGATAACTTCTGCCATCGCTACATCACCTGTCTGAAGGGCAAAATGCCCACAGACCTGGTCCTGGATGATCGGGAGGGGGGCTCCAAGTCTGACATGGAGGACTTCACTGGATCCTGCACCAGTCTGTCAGAGCAGGTGAGAAACTACCTTTCACGTGTTCCTCTGTATCCACTGGATATCTTTACGAGTTACGACATACGTGTTTCATGATTCCTTGTTCTCCCGTCAGCTGGGAATTACCCCGTCTTACCTCCAGCCTCTCTTCTCTCTGTCTCCCTGCAGAATGCATCCTGGTTACGGGAGCCAGATGAATGCGCCACAACTCCTCTGGGAACACCAGGCACCTGTGGCCTGCCGTCACACAGCACCGCAGACAACTGTAGTGACGCAGGTACACACACAAACACACATACTTATACACAGGTTGGAAAACACTGCGTGTGAGAAAACATTACAGGGAAACAACATGCATCAAGATTCATACACAGCCTGTTACACATGTAGAGTGTATTATAATAAAGTAAATAATAGTATGTTCAAAGTGGCTATAATTGTGTGTATTATATATGGATAATTTCATTTTCAAGCAAAAATTACAAAACTCACAGCTTCCAGCTTTTTAAAGTCGGCCACTTTTTCTTCATCACATATGACAGTAGATTGAATATCTCAGGTTTTGATGCATCAGTTAGACAAAATGATTAAATTAAACACATCAACAACCTCTGATAAACTGTGAATGCCATTTTATTCACTTTTTTAAAGCATTTCACAGACTAAACAGTTAAGCCAGTCATCTTTAAAATAACTGTCTGACTATTCGATAATAAAAATAATCAGTAGTTGCAGTCCTACTCTGATATGATGAAAGAGTGGTTTAAAAGAAAGAAAGAAAGAAAGATTCATACACAGCCTGTTACACATGTAGAGTGTATTATAATAAAGTAAATAATAGTATGTTCAAAGTGGCTATAATTGTGTGTATTATATATGGATAATTTCATTTTCAAGCAAAAAGAAAGAAAGAAAGAAAGAAAGACTGGTTTAATATTTGTTGCAGAAGAAAATTATTTTAATGCATCAGTCTGATTAGATTCCACATAAGTGCAGTGTGTATGGGTGTTCAATTCAACTTTATTCATACAGCGCCAAATCACAACATAGGTTATTTCATGGCACTTAACACATTAACGTCCTTACAGCAAGACGTTACAATATTATACAATATTGGTGGATCAGGATGAATGTGAGTGCAGATGTGAATCCAGATGGAAGGTCGTCAGTATTCACGCTGGAAGTCCACGTACATTATTTCAGCGTAGATTTAAAAGCTTCAAGTTGCTTCAAGATGATTCTCTTGTTGTTTATACGAGTTTGGTGATTGTACTTTGGTAAATGCTGACACATTTTGGTTTTACAACGGTCAAATTCAACGAGTAAAATTATGAATATTAAAATAAGATATCAGCACAATGAGCTTTACATTGATTGGACCCTTATAAACAATCATACATACGTAAATATGATGATTTTGAGCTCTTTTTCCTGCAGGCGATTGTCTGGACGGAGGAGTGGCCTCTCCCAGCACGGGAGAGGAGGACGAGTGCGACAGAGACCGCAGGAACAACAAGAAGAGAGGGATCTTCCCTAAAGTGGCCACAAACATCATGAGAGCGTGGCTTTTCCAGCACCTGTCGGTCAGTTTCGCCGTTTCATCTCCTCGCTGCATCAAAGTTAATTATCACACTGGAAAACAGTGAATGTGAGCAGTGATTCAAACCATCCTCACAAACAAAGGAAAGCCTGTGTGTAATGTACAGCGATGCATGAGAGAGTAATTACTGAAAGAGAGGATTTAGTGTGGGACAGAACGTCACTGACAAGAATAGACAGAGAGGGGAAGCGAGTGTATAATGGAGGTCAATTAAATTAAATGAAAAATCGGGGGATTAAGTGATTATGTGAATATGCTCGCTATTGAATAATTGTGGAAGTGATAGAAATGGAGTGAGTAATTGTTGGTGAGGTGGTTAGATTAGTAATTAGCTACTAAATGAGGCAGGTCAAATGTTGCTTCACTCCAATTATTACAGTGTGCGTGTGTGTGAGAGAGAGAAGGACGGAGAAGAAGTGGGGGGTTGCTGGGGTTGAAAATGTGAGTGCAGATGTGAATCCAGATGGAAGGTCATCAGTATTCACGCTGGGAGTCCACGCACATTATTTCAGTGTAGATTTAAAAGCTTCAAGTTGCTTCAAGATGATTCTCTTGTTGTTGTTTATGTGAGTTTGGTGATTTCTTTAACCCCAGCTGTGTGTGTGTGTGTGTGTGTGTGTGTGTGTGTGTGTGTGTGTGTGTGTGTGTGTGTGTGTGTGTGTGTGTGTGTGTGTGTGTGTGTGTGTGTGTGTGTGTGTGTGTGTGTGTGTGTGTGTGTTCTTGCAGCATCCGTACCCATCTGAGGAGCAGAAGAAGCAGCTGTCGCTGGACACGGGACTGACCATCTTACAGGTCAACAACTGGTCAGTGCACTCCTAGTCAATACACTAATTCCAGCCCCGCGGCTTCTCAATAATCAGTTAAAGGCTTGTGTTTAAATGTAAAGTGTGAACTTTCAAATTAATATGCTGCCGTGTCAATAATGTATCAGTGTGGTAGTGTGCAGCAGAAATATATTGTATTTAACAACTCTTTTTTTTATTCTGTGCATATTCTGATGGATAAATGTTAATTAAATAAAAGGTAGCACTTTTACAAGATGTCACAACACAACTATAATCTGCTTTATTGGAGCGTATCTTTGAACAGAAAAAAGAAATGTCAGACGAAGCAGTTTTTTCTCACAGCTGCAGCACCATAAAATCCACTTTACTCCACGTTCATAAAACCGAATTGCAAATCAATATCCAATAATGAGATAATTTACTGCTCCCAAATTTCTCATTCAGGTACACATGCGTGTAGACAGATTAAACACACACATTTCCATGTTGCAGATCAAATGGTTCCTTTGGAATCGTCTATTTAATGTGCCTACATGGAACAAAAGCCAAAAACAATGAGGTGTCTGGTGCATGTTACGCAATAGATTTTGACATTCGATAGCTTCCATGTTTTCATTTGTACCCCTGCTGCAGCGCACACAGACACAGTTAGAGCAACCCAATAAATGCCGATCAATCAATTATCACAGGGAGGATCGATAGCTGCACTGCCTTAACGTTGATTTACTCTGCCCTCTGAAAGGGTTAAGTGGTTGTAAAAGGGAAAAGGTTAACAGTCTCCCGGTCCGCCTTTTTCTCCATTACCCGGTGGCCTTGTCCATCTCTCTCTCTCTCTCTCTCTCTCTCTCTCTCTCTCTGAAAACACGTTCTTTCTTTATGTCTCGTGCAGGTTCATCAACGCAAGGAGGAGAATCGTCCAGCCGATGATCGACCAGTCAAATCGCTCAGGTGTGTGTGTGTGTGTGTGTGTGTGTGTGTGTGTGTGTGTGTGTGTGTGTGTGTGTGTGTGTGTGTGTGTGTGTGTGTGTGTGTGTGTGTGTGTGCGCAGTCGGTCTACTTGCTCTGTAAACCTCTCCGTGTGTGTATATATATATGTATATATATATACATACATATATATATACATATGAGTGTGTGACAAGGCGTGTGTTGTCTCACAGGTCAGGGTGGCCCCTACAGCCCAGAGGGAGCAGCTCTCGGGGGCTACGGGCTCGACGGGCAGGCGCACCTCGGCCTTCGAACAGCAGGTACGGTGGCCTGTAGGGAAACACTGCTCTCAGTGATAAAGAATAACTTCTGTGATTCGATCCTGCTGCTTAAGCCTGATATATGTTATTCATTTAAGCTATTACATTCACAAGATAAGCCTTTGTTGCACTGGGTGACACACTTCTTTATTATAATGTACACAAACACTGCTGTCCTGTCACACTGCTGCAAATATTCACCACCACACGGATGGATGGATTCATCCGCGTCTGAAAATAGTCCCCGAATAATACCACTTGCTGCTGTTTGGGTAAAATAACTGCAGTGCCCTGCTGTGTCTGGAAATGGTTGACTTATTTATTTCAAAGAAAGTATACTTTTTTTTTTATGATTTATGTCTGAGACTGAAAGATGGGCAAGAGAAGTATTAAGAGATGTTAATTTTTGTCTTTTTTTGGTATTTGTTGACAATAAGAAAAGTACAGAATATTACCAGCCATGTCCTTTAAGTGCACTTGCAGTTAAAGTTAAAAGTAGCCCACAAAAACAAAGTCTCTACTGCGAATGTTTCTCATAAAGAAAAATGATGAGGCCTTGAGGGGACAGGGCTGAACTGAGAAATCTTATAAAAGATGTAAATATTTGTACTTTACATTAAATACTATAAATATTTATGAGGATAAGTAAAGTGTGACTCAGCAACTATTTAACGATAGGTCAACTGTGGTTTCTGTTTAATTTATGAAAGTACAGGCGACTATTTTCATTGGGAAAAGTCTGTGATTTAAATGTAAACAAAAGAGATTGCTCAACAGTTTCAGACTCAAACTTCTCAGACATGTTTTTAAATATGCATCAGAAGACGAAAACGATGTTTTCTCATGTTGTTAAAACCTCTTAAAAAGCAGCAGCCTGCCATTGGATCAATCGATGCAAACTAATGCAGTGCAGCCAGACATCCTTCAAACTCACAACATGTGGGTATTAAAAGTACATCTTGAATCTTTATTATTTCAAGTGTAAATAAGATGTAGCTTCAATGAAGATCTGAAACAAACTGATACAGAATATAATGTCTCAAATAAGATGACTTTTAACAAAGTTTTTGCTGCTTCAGGGGGAAACAAAGGGTAGAGTCTGTGCCGTATGTTGAGTTTAAGTAAAGCAAACAGCAGAAAAATAGGTCCATACTTGAACAGACCTGTTTGTTTCGAGTGCAAAATGTGTGGAGAACCTGCAAAGTTTGTGCTCTGTAATGCAGGTCCCAACATGATCTACTAAAGTAAAAGTACTGATTTAAGAAAGATAAAATCCTCTTCTCCGCTCTTACTTCCACACTTGTTTAGGATACTGTGGATGAGGACGGTCGGAGGCAGATTATTTAAAATTTCTGCACTATTGCTGCTCTGTAATTCTACATTTAGGTGCAGCCAAACAATTATTCGTTTTACTTGTATTTCTTTTCATTTCAGGTCTCCAGGGAATGTCCTCTCTGCAGGGGGACTACCCCGGCGCTCTGCTGTCCCAGCCAGGCTACCCTCCGCACCCGGGACCGTCCCTCCACTCGTACCCGGCCCCACACCCTCACCCCGCCATGCTGCTTCACCCGCCGCCACACGCACACCCTGCAGAGTCACTCCTCGCCCAAGGACTGGACATACACGCACACTAGCTATGGGGGGAGTAGGTGTGTGTGTCTGTGTCAGTGAGTGAGGGAAAATTCATGTATGAATGTGTGTGTGTGTGTGTGTGTGTGTGTGTGTGTGTGTGTGTGTGCGTGGGTACTGGGATATGTGTGTGTGTGTGTGTGTGTGTGTAGTTGTGTATGTGGAATGACGCATACAGAACACTATTTAAAGAGAAAACACACATGACTCCGAAAGTTTACATTCCCAACTGAAAGACACTGACCTCAATGTAGCTCTTCCACTTGTTAACACACACACACACACACACACACACACACACACACACACACACACACACACACACACACACACACACACACACACACACACACACACACACACACACACACACACACACACACACACACACACGCGCATGTAGACAGAAACATGACACACACTTCAGTCTGGACCCACAGGTTTAAGCCATACCTCTTTCAGAGTAGAAGTGCTTCCTCCTCTTCGAACGTCTCCACTGTGTGCTGTGGGTGAGACACATGCTTTAAACTACACTTCCCATCATGCCTGCTGAACCACAGGAAGAAGCTCCATCGGATCGGAGACAGATGAATATTTGTCCCTAGACTTTTTGCGGCAGCACATGGACGTCACCGGATGGGACTTGGTCCTGTGAACACGCCTTCTTCCCTCCTCCCAGTCTTCCTTCACACGTTGACTGTCAAAGACACACACACACACACACACACACACACACACACACACACACACACACACACACACACACACACACACACACACACACACACACACACACACACACACACACTGTATTTAAAGCTTTTTTTTAGTTTTTTCTTATTCTATTTTTATATTTATGTGTGCCACTCCAGGCGGATGCAGCTTCACGTGAGCTTGTTGAAATGTTAGCGCTCTTCCTCAGCATGAAGCTAAACACTATGAATGACTTCCAGTCTGCCTCGCTCTCGTACCACTGACCTCCTTAAGACGCCAGCCAGCGTCCGTTAGTTTAGGATCTTTCCTATCAACACGCAAAAACACGCAGCAAACACTACACTACACTGAAAGCCATTTCAGCACAGACACACACCACACACACAGACTTCTGTAAGCATTTCTAGTACCTTGTTGTGTGAGGGGAGCTGCAGCCAAAGGACTCTTCAAACATTCGGCTCCCTCTCCGCCCTGCTCGGACTGCTGAAGTATTTCTGATTGATAATGATGATGGGAAATACAGTTAAAATATTAAAATGTTTTTTGTAAGGCTTGTCACTGGTCATCTGTTTGAATGTGTGGTGTGATTCCACCAGCAGCTAGTTCAGTCATAGTGATGCAGTTTACATTCATGAAAGAAGCTGCAATCAGTTTTAGAGTATTTTAATTAATACCATTTATTTATATAATTAATATCATTAAATCAAAACTCTATGCTACATAGAATTTCTCCAGGGATTGGTGTGTTCAGTGAAGCAGTGGATAAATTCAGCATCCTCTAAAGAGTCAGTGAGCATAAATGTGCCTGATTTCTGAGTGTGTATGAAGACTGCACGCCACACAAGTAGGAAATGAAAGAGTGCAGAGACATCCCCAAGAAGATATCTGGAGTAATAGTAAATTTTAGAAAAAAAAGTTGAACTTTTATAATTTGTTTTGCGCCATTATTCGATTAGCAGAAAAGGTCATGATGATTTATACTGCTTAAATTATAAAACCTCTTATTGAATTATGTCTCATTTGCAACAGAGACTTGAGTACAGCAGGGGAAACTAAAGACAACAACATGACCAGCCAAACAAACAGCATTACAAACAATCACACACTTACTGTATCTAAACATGTTCAAATTCAGCCAAATGGGATGAGAGTTCAAAATTGTAACGTTATTTAAAGTATTGAAGGCTATTCCCCTTGTTGATATTCTTCTCCTGGGATCTGAAGTACTGTTTTAAATTCAAGACGACATATGATATATGGAGGCAGTTTTGATAATAGAAAATTATAAACAAAATGTACTGGTAGTTCACTTCTTGTTGCATCAAAGTATTTTAAAGGGAAATGAACAGCATGAGAGTGCAGTCATCACACAGCCATGATGATTGACTGGATGATGTTTTTTTGGTCCTCAAGACCAGAAAATATCATAAATATTTGTTATGATATTTTATATCTTTATCTACATTTTATGGCAGTTTTTAAAGTTAAAAATTAAGACTTTTTTTGGGCATGTAATGTAAGTTTAGGTTCACGCAAAAGAGTCTGATGAACATTATAGACAGACTGCGGTCCTGCCGTAGCTTTTGTAGATGAAGAGCTTTGTATCATCTGCATATAACTTTATATACATGCTGAATTGATGACACTGTTTATGAAGATTGTAAATAATAACGCACCCAACACGTAGTACAGATTGTCGTACTATAATGAACAAAAACATGACAGAGACTTCATCTTCAAGCTTGGGCATTAAACCTGCATGTTTCTACAGCTAATGAGACTGTGTCATGGAAATATTTGACTTTTGGTTACTGAGAAGGTTCCACTTTGTAACTGTTTCTATTAATTATTAAGGTTTGTACCAAATAACACTAGACATGTTTCTATATAAATCTGCACTGTAACCTTTTAGTACAGATTTCTACAGGTATTTTCACAAGTCTGTTAGAAAAATCATCAGGTTCCCATCCCACACCAAACATTATCACGACCAGAGAAAGATTAGGAACTCAAGAAAGCACTGAACTGCTCTGAAATCAGTATGAAAATCAGTGTGTAGTGTTTATTGTATCAGGGTTTTTACTTAAAAGCAGGTATACAATCAAAGTCAATGGATCTTTGTTTGTTTGAAAATATATTACTGAGCTTCAGTGCAGGGCAGACAAAGCTCAGAAACGGCCTTTTATGAGCAAAATACTGGTTGTTTTTGATTTTACAGAAACAGAAATGTATTTATCTTTAAAAAAAAAAAACTTTAGCACACACACCTTCCTTGGAAATATATTTGAGGTGCTCAAATGGTTGATTTTTCTATTACTTTCAGACCTAAAGATTTACCAAATTATGCAGATATATACATACTGTATGCATTCTCTGTATCCGGCTTCCAATCTTTAATAATTCCTTATTAACGACAGACAAACAGTGCTCCAAAAATCTTTTGCAGGTGCTAAAAACCAGACAGCAAAACGAATGAAAAAAGCAGCCTAAGTAAATCAAGTGTGCTCCTGATTTACAACAACCCACTCCATTTAGAAAAAATGTGACTTCTGAGGTATTCAAACTTTCATAACAAACATCCATTCACTTTCAAATGACTTTTTCTTGACAAATAGGTGTAATGTTCCTCCTTTTTTATAATCATAAGTCATGTCACTCCGACGATCTGTTTATCTTTGGCAGGTGCCTCAGGCTGCAGCTGCACAGATCTGTCACACAGGCTGGATTATCACAGGGAGGAAAGAAGTCCGATTTTTTAAAATGCTTTATAGCACAGACCAGAGCACACAGTCTTCTCTACTGTCCGTTTATCACTTCAACTCGGGATGATATCGTGCATTGACAAATACAAACTAGCAAAACCTCTACATGTTCACCCCTAAATTTCCTCTCGCAGTTCGAGATGCACACGTCGTATCAGTAACCTTCACCTCTCTTCTGCTCCGCATCTCTTTAGCCATCAAACATCCATACATAATTCCACCTCTTGCCATCCTACATCCTCCCACAGCACCCCGAGCACACAACAAACACTAGATACCCCACCCTTGTCCTGCCCCCAGTTGGCCTGGAGCAGTGGGGGGGTCAGGGGCCAGAGTTCAGACAGAGGTCAACAGGAAATGGCTGTTCTCCCTGGCACCCAGGTCCTGACCTCAGCACCCCTCCACTTTTCTTTTCTCTTTGTCCCTCTATGCACTCACCTCTCGGCCATGTTGGACTCGACCGGCCCCTCACTTTTACTCTTTCACCTCCTTACAGGTTTGTTTGCCTGGTAATCTTTTTCACAACACTGTCATGTAAAGCAGTGCGACCACTTTTGTTTCAGTGTGACCTCCAATGTGACAATTGGAAATTGAAATCAGTTTTTTCACAAAGGTTGTTGTGGGAAAGAAAAAAAAAATAATGACATTTTTCATCAGCTTTTAGATTTCTAAATGTCAAAATATCAAATGACTAAATGCTCGGTCCGTAATCAAGAAGTATGCACATGGAAGACTACACACTGCCTATAATTAGAATTATGTTGTTGGTTTAAACCAATATAAAAATGAAAAATGAGTCATTTAAAATCTTTTATCTGTTCAAGAAAAAGGGGGTGAGGGGAAATAAGACAAAAAAAATATAACAGGAAGTGTTTTTTCCATGAAGTGTTGTATATAAAGCAAATCAATTTACAATTTCTTTCTTAGATCAGATATATTGGTGCAGCCCAATATTACGGCAAAGTGTGCAATACACCAATCAGCCCACTAGAGGACACCGTATCAGTGTCACGTTTGGCTTCGCCTATAGCGGGAAAAGTACACGCATGTGTGACCAGCACATTTTCATTCAATGTGGTACTAAGAGTGATATAGACCTCATTGGGAGGAGTAGGGTGGGGGGGGGGGTGAATAAAACAAACACAGCAGTTTCATCCAGGAGGCTGGCGTTCAAGTCTGTCAGAAAGCAAAGGTCAGCATGGACTTTTTAAAGTAATGTATGTGCGACGTATTTAACATTATACGTAAAATGACTTGTTTTAACCCCAAACCATGATCGTTGTCTAACCCTAACCATGTGGTTTTTGATGCCTAAACCAAAGGCAACGCTTTTCATGCTTATTTGGGCCAAAATGTGAGACTGTCGCAGTGTATTACACCCTTCAGTGGGATACTGGGTTGATTGGTGTCCGCTGACAAACAACAAGAAATATCGTTACAAAAATGCCCAGGATGCATTTGCAGTAATTTAGAAACAATGACACTATAGTTTACATTGACTGGGGGAGGAATACCTTGGAGCACTTAAAACGTTTTGAGGGTAACATGTCAAAATGTATGGTTTCTGTATCACAAGTATTTGCTTAAAAAAAAATGTTTCAGACTTTTTGGGGAATATGCTCTCATCATGAGATGAGAATATTCCTGCCAGTCTCATGTCTGTGTGATGCATAAAGACTGGTAACTAAGGGAAACAGCTACTAGTACCTTTAAAGCTTAACATTTGATTCATCCATACAAAACCCAAAGTGTAAAAACATGTCAAACTGTTTAATGGTACATATCTCTGTCACATAGGAAGATTGACCTAAATATGTTTTCTAAATATGAAATATCAAAATGGGTAGTCTTTTTTTCCTGCTGAACTAGTTGATCTACTTTAAAATGAAGCACTTTATTCACATTTGTTCAAAAGTAAGCAGAAAAATCAACAGTCTCGCTTTAATCGTACATCAGTGTGCAGGCCTCACATACAATATAATTCAAAATCATATAACCTCAGATTATAATTAGCTTGGACCAATTGCCAGCTTCGTCTCTCACCAACAGACTCCATTGGGTGGAAATGACACTGCATAAAACCTGCCTTCATGTTGACGAACAGAATGAAAAAGGAAGCCAGAACATGCTGGTATGTGTTTACGTGTAAAGTGTGTTTACGAGGTTTAGAAAAGGATTTGTAATGTAGCCTGTGGAGGCGGGTGTGTGGTACACCAGTAGATTATTGAGCCGTACAACTTCACAAATCAGCTACATTTTTAGAAAATGACTAAAGAAAATATAAAACAATTTTTTTTTTTAAAGGAAATGTATTTTTATAAAAATCATATATGATGTAATGCTGTATAAAATGACAACAGTGTGATTGGCATGTGGAATGAGCTCCATTGCAGCGCTGTTACATGTTGGCCCCGTGCGGGGCGACTTCACGTATATATTGCACTCGGTGTATTGCTACACTCCTCATAATGTTTCCATCAGTTCAACTCCTACTGGTTTGAATTTGACCATTCAGGCTGTAAAAGCAAAATGAACACACATGTGTGTAATGTGAAAATGTGCACACCTGTGTGTGTAGCTGCATGAATATATATGTGTGTGTGTGTGTGTGTGTGTGTGTGTGTGTGTGTGTGTGTGTGTGTGTGTGTGTGTGTGTGTGTGTGTGTGTGTGTGTGTGTGTGTGTGTGTGTGTGTGTGTGTGTTTGTGTGGGAGGAGGGTTTCTCTGGCGGTCATTAATCATTCAATTACACACCTGTCAGAGTTCAGACAAGTGGGAGAGAGCTAGGGGAGGAGGAGGGAGGGAGGGAGGGGGAGGGAGGGAGGGAGTAAAAAGAGAGGGAGGGGTAGAGAAAGAGAAAAGAATGGAGGAATGCGGACGAAGAGCACAGAGGAGCCCCAGGAGGGTCAGAAAGAGGAAGAGAAAGGGAGAAAGTTTTATTGTGGCTGTGTGAACGAAGCGCGACAGAGGCAAGCTGCTGGATGGTGACAGCCTCTGAAAAGGCTGCAGTAAAGACAAAGACACTTACATGTAGTATGGTGGGGACGAGTGACAGATGAAGACATGGCAGGGCAGGACAGTAAAGATGCCGTCTGACTCGCTGCACTTCATCCAAACTGATTTAAGAGGAGCTTAAAGTGAGGCAGGTTTGGGTCACTGTAAGCTCAGTGTGTGTATGACAATAATCAAAACCAGACAGAGCAACTCAACAGTTTTTATATAATGTAGCATACAAATGCAAATGTATTTTTTATTGTTTTATTGCCAATAAAGTGTTTGAATGGTAGATTTCTCAAAAAAAAAAAAAAATGGTCATCCCAAACAAAATAGTATTTTATTTTTCTTTGTTGAATATAAATGTAACATGTTTATTTATTTTTTTCTCAAATCCTTATTACTAATGCTAATGGAAACTTGAGCAGTGTTTTTGCAAATATGTGGCCCTTTTTAAACATTTTTATTTTAGTTTTTTGTGGTGTCTGCAAGAAATTACCGTACCACGCCTTGTACCACTGTCAAATTTTAATCTGTAAAGCAACTCACTATAATTTTAACATAGTGGAGAAAATTAATTTAACTTTGTAATCATATTACTATATAGATGTGTTAAATAACATTAAATCTAAATTTTCAAGCAAGCAAACTGTCGTTAATCATCTTTTAAAAAAATATATATATATATATCAGTTTTTTCCTCAGTAATAGTTGTGGACACTGAGGAAGTAGTGCCACCGTATGTCTGTACTGTATGTAACTCGTATCTCCCCTTCTGCACACTGTATGTTTATGTGTATATCAAAGCAGCATTTAATAGTCTGTATTGGTGTGCGTGTTCGTGTGTGTTGCAGTCCCCATGTTTAGCTGCAGTACCTCAAATGCCTCAGGCCACAGCCATCTGTGCCCCCCTCCTCCTCCTCCTCCTCCTCCTCCTCATTCTCACTCTCTCTCTCACACACACACACACACACACACACACACACACACACACACACGCACAAACTCCTCCTCGTCTCTGCACACCCCCTCCTCCACTGCCACTGCCATATATCTAATTTATGGCAGTGGTGAGTGTGTTACACACTCATGTATGCATAATATATCACGTGTGAAAGAAATGCGTGTGGGAGAGTCAGTGTCTGACATTATGCACTGGCCAGTGTGGTCCAGACCGTAACTCTCTCCTCAATGCTTCTCCAAATTTTACCTGTGTGTGTGTGTGTGTGTGTGTGTGTGTGTGTGTGTGTGTGTGTGTGTGTGTGTGTGTGTTTGCATGCTCGCGAAATTATTCAGCGTGTTTAACTCGGTGTCTTTCACCAGATCTAAAAGCACTGATAAAGTGTATGAAGAGAAAATGGGAGCGTGTGTATATATATATGTGTGTGTGTGTGTGTGTGTGTGTGTGTGTGTGTGTGTGTGTGTGTGTGTGTGTGTGTGTGTGTGTGTGTGTGTGTGTGTGTGTGTGTGTTAAGGCCCAGCTGTTTCTGGGGTTGACATCCACATGCAGGCAGAAAGCCAGATGTCTCATTAGGCAAATTTGATTGGCCCAGTCATTTCAAATGCAGCAATGAGACGGTTCCATATGTGTGTGTACATGAAGCTGTGTGCTCACATTTACATAAGAGGCCCCCGTAACTATTTACATGTGTACATGCTCGATGTATGTGCATTCATTAACTATTGTGGTACCATTTGAATGTACAGCGTGTTAATTACAGCGTAATTGAGAAAAATAATTGCTTTACAATAACGATTTAAAACTGACCTTGTTTTAAGTTGTTATGGAAATTACAAGAAAAAAAATGACTAATCACGATTAAAATAGATAAAATGTTATCTTATTGCCTCGTCACTTCCTACAAACATTTCAACTGCCTTTTAAAATCTCACTTGTGCTCCTTTAACTAAACTAACTGTGTGCTCGGACTTTATTTTCCACTACACCTGCTTTAAAGTGCCATAACCTTAACTGTCCCCATACCAGTTTACTTTCAGGTGTTCTGATTCTCACTTATTTACATTTACATATTTCATTGCTTTAATATCAATGGCTACTTTCAAGTACTTTAACTTCTACTGTCGCTTCAACTGCTAGATGTGCTTCCACTTCAACTGCAGCTTCAAATCGTTAACCTTTAATTTCCACTACCACTTCAACTCCTTAAAAAGCTCATTAGTGGGGTGTTAATTTAATTTATTTAAGTGTTCCATCTTCATCTTTACTTATGTTTGATGCCTCATTTTTATTTACCCTCCCTCACAAGTTCCACTGCTTGTTTCACTCCTTCAATTGATTTCACTGCTTCTTCTATGTATTTTAGGTTTAGTTTATCTCCCCTCAGTGCTTTAACCGTCGGCCTTTGTGATCCAACTTTATCAGGTATATCTTCTTAATTGCTTTGACTTCAACTATCATTGCAACATATTTAAAGAGCTTCACTTCTGGTCACTTCACATCCTTTAATTCCTGATGTTTATAGCTGTCACTTTAGATTGTGTCAGCACTCAAACGCAACCCTTCATTCAACTACTTTTAATGTGCTGCTGCTGATCAGCTCTTTTAAGTCCTTTAATTTTAGCTGACATTTACAATTTTTCCAGCACTTCATCTGCACCTTCTGCTGTAGCCACTTCAACTCCTTTTAGTCCAGTGACTGTAACTTCTATAACCTGCTTCAGTTTCAGCTGCCACTTCAAGGAAGCTTAAACCCACAACATGTACAGAATTTTAAGTATTGTATGTTAAGTTGTTTGGTGTGTGTAAGAAAAATATCCAAGAGCAAACCTGCTTCTGAAAACTGCAACCAAGAGGATAAAAGCTGTTCATCTCAGAGAAGGTGTAATGCTGCCCTCTAGTGGTCCAACGGAAAAACATATATTTCTGTTGTGTAGGCATCACTTGAGAGGCCAAAACGATGATATAATGTCTGTTATAATAATATGTGTTTCAGCAACAGTGCATGTAATTTACTTATTTCCTGCCTGAAGAGCAGAACCAACAAAACGTGCATGACTTCATTAATTTCATTTCATTTTTGGGGTTTGTTTTGTAATTTTGTTGTTGTTTTTTGGACTGTCTGTTCAAGGAGCAAATTGGCATTGTGCTCTGATAAATACAAGTCTACTGTTTGGGTACTTGTATTATTTTAGTCCTCAGCAACTTGAGAAAGATGTCTTACTTTTCTGCTACGAGCTCAATGACCTGCAATTAGAATATTCTGAAAAGACAAACAGGGTCTGCATCGTTCAGAGCTTTTTGCTTTTCTGAAAACAGCCACAAGTAGTGAAAAAAGCAGCTACAAACTACACAACACACTTTTTTATTTCATTACTTTACTCTCTTTTCAAATTTATTGTCTATTATCATAGTAATGTATTTTGAAATTTAAACCTGTATAAATTGAAATATCAAACAATTCCAACTCAGGTGGTACCTTACAAAATGTCAGGAGAATCAATTTAAGAAAACAATGAGGTGTGACAAAGCTCCTGTATAAGATATAACAGAAATTTGCTTATGTTTACTGAAAAAAAAGGTGGACTGATTGCTGACGACTAGCCACGTTATTAATCGATCAATGTGATCAATTGTTAGACGTAAAGTATCCGCTAAGAGGAAACACTGTTCCTGTGATATATTTACAGTATTAAATTACTTGGATTTATTTAGGTGCCTAAATAAGCATGAATTCAATCACTTTTTCTATAAACACTTCTGTTCTTTTATGACAGTAAATTCAATGTAATTTATTCCAGTGTGTTAACAATCTCTTTGACACACGACCTCAGAGCAGCATCCACTTGTAACTCTTTGGCTTCAGCATGGACTTTGTAATCAGTTGAACTACAGTGATATTTAAGTCCTGCCGATAAAAGGTGTTCAGTAACTTGCAAGAAAAAAGGTAACATTTTTGAAAAGTCCTAAAAAAATATATATTTCCCCGTCTCTCCTAATCACCCCTTCAGGTTTATCAAAGTATTCCTAACAATCAGGTTGGCAAACATCCCATTAGACATATATATTACTCAAATAAAAAGCTTTCTGTGCCTTTTTTTAAGGAAGAATTTACCTGTGTTTAGTAGAATTTTGACCCAGTGAGAACATTTTAAGCAACTTTGACCTCCTGGCTGTTTTGGTTTTCATCTCGGCTCCTCTCTTTCCTCTCCGTTACAGTCCTCTTCTCCTGCTTTACAAACAGTCTGTCTATCCTCCTGTTTGGTCATTACTCCCTCTTCCTGTGTCACAGGTTGACAGTCTGATGTCTCCTCCCTCAGTGCCTCCAGCGGCTCCGTGATGCTTTCTGTCTGCTTCTGTGACTCATCAACACCAGCACCTTCCTGTTCTCTCCCACCTTCCTCGTTACCCCCAGTTTCTGTGTCATCTCCCCTGTCCCGACACACCTGCCTGCGGATGGTCCGTCGGTGCTGACTGCGACGCGATTGGTCGCAGTGCAGAGTGCGCCGCCGATGCCATTGGTTAAGAGACTGCTGGGCTTCCACGCTGAGCTGACGGGCGGGCAATCGTGGCTGGAAGCTGCTGATGTAGTAGAGAGAGGCGTACAGAGTCGTAAGGTAGTAGCCGCCTGTTGATACGAGAGAGAGAGAGAGAGAGAGAGACTGTGAAATCCTAAACCTCCATTTAGAGACCCAGACTGGGTCTACCAGTCAACCCAGTTATTCTTAAGTCAATTTACTAAGTTTGGAAAATCCTACAAAATTTATTAGACACCTCTCGGTAGTTTCAGACTAGATTTAGAAACTTTGAACACGAGGATGTGTTTGAGTAACGAAATACTTTAATGGCACCAACCAAATTTCTTCGATACGATCTAGTTTCAAAGAGGATTTATTTTTGGTAATACATTTTGATACCGAGTCTGCATTTACACATTTTTATTCTAAAACCCACAAGTGTCTCTTTACGTGGGACTAAATCTCAGCAGTGTCAGTAAGCCAGCACATCATTTCCCCGACGGAAGCTTTGCTTGAGCAGCCCACCAGTGTAGATAAAATCTCTCAGGTTTAACTTTAGTAAATGTCACATTAGAACGCCTTTTCACTCTTTACCAAATCATGTTTGGTCCAACACCAGCCTGCGCTGCATGCACTTCAGCAACTTAGGACTGCAAACCTCTCTGTACACAGCAAGCTAGCTTGCCTGTACTGATGGCACATCGGTAAACTGCAGCATCTAGCAATACTATGCATGTGAGGTGTTTGGGGAACGTGTGTATATTGTAGCCACAACCTGGGTTACACTCTCCCGCTCAAAACTACAATAAAAACAAAAGACTTTTACTGTAATTTGGTAATCACATTTTCTTTTTGTTAAAATGGATTTAATAAAATTTGTATAAAAAAAAAAAAAAAAAAGTAGAATTCAGGAATTGGTATCAAAGTCAAGGTATCTGTAGTGTACAGCTGCCACATTCAGACATTTCTTTAAAGGATACCCTGACCTAGTTTGAGTCTTACCCTCTCCCTGCAGCTGTGTGGGGTCCAGCAGCTCCATCATGTAGTCTGTGTCCAGCTGTAAGGTGAGCAGGTCACTACGGAGCAGCACCCACGTCAAGCAGGGCAGGAAATCATCTGCTCCAAACGCTGTACCTGCACCAGAGTTGAGTTTGACTTCAATGGGATACAAACAACTAGAACCACAATAGTAACTATAAGAAAACACCGGCAGGCTACCTGAGCTAGCATTGGCACTCATGCTGTGATAGATGCTCTTGCAGACTTTGAGCAGGATCTGGACCTTCTTGTTCGGGGAGTATGCCTCGTGCATACTACTCCACCTCTGTTGGATCCTCTCCAGGGTGACGGAGTCTGGAACTCCAACTCCCTCCGATCCTCCGAGCTCCTCCACCTGGTTCCTCTCCAGCACACGCAGGTTGCTCTGGAGACGCTCGAAGCTGCCGTCACTGGTGTGGGAGGTGTGAATGCAGGTGTAGAGGTGGATGGCGACGGGCTTCAGTGCCACTTTGTGGAGGGAAAGCTCCACCAGGCAGTCTACAGCAGAGTCAACAGATAAGTCAGGAGCAATGAACTAAACAATGATGCACTGAGTTACAACATGTTCTGTCAATGTTGTGTATCGTCAGTATTCACCATAAACTCACTCACCAATCTCTGAGTTATTTAAGTCAGTGATGCTGTCCAATAACGCCTGGATTTCTGGATAGTCCAGCAGTGTCTCCCTGATTGACATGAGTGATGACCTCGCTTCCTGTAAGAACTCTGACCCCGTGACCTCGCTGCCTTGAGTCCCTCTCTTCAGCATTGTCTCCACAAATCCTCTCACAGACTCTGCGAACGCGCCGCCTTTCCGCTCGCTCAGCTCCTGCACACGATTGATTAGTCTTTTCTTCGGGCACACCAGCCCTCCTAGTACCTGGCCCACCGCCGAGAGCCGGTGGATCACCTTATCGGCCAATCGGTGCGCTGAGGGGTGGTGGTGCACCGGGTTTGGCATCTGAAACTCCTGCTCTTCCTCGATGCTGCTGATCGACAGCGAGTCCAGCTCCAGCGACGGGGGGTGGAGCAAGGAGGAGGGCCTGGGCGGAGGCAGCCAGACTCCATCCTCGATCCAGGAGACCCTGTGGGGGGACTGAGGCAGGGGGCTGTCGTGGAGCTGCAGCTCGGGCGTCACGCTTCCAGGGGTGGAGGGGGTGGATAGAGGCAGGCTGTCTGTGCTCGTTCTGTGTGGTAAGGTGGTGTCAGAATCTCGGCTGGGCCTCCGGAGGACCACCCCGGCTGGAGTGTTGGGGGTTGGTGGTGAATCAGCTGACCTTGCTCTGATTAGACCTGGACAAGGAAACATGAAGTACAAACACCACATTGGCAGTGAAATCAAATCGGCCCACTTTAAAAAAATACATTAAGGAGCACAGAGACCGCATTTTTACTCCAATCACAAATAAAAAAGAGAGATTTTCCTACTTCCCACTAAGATTTAGCAATGCAGACAGTTTTAGCCTGATAAGGTTTGATGATATCTGTTTCGATTAAAAAAATGAAAATTTCGACTGAATAAATATTCCCTGTTAAAAAGGTATTGACAAACAAATCACTTTTCCTTTAAACTTTTCAAAATAAAAGTTTTTCCAATTCGTTTTCAAGTGCAGTGAATCTCAAAACCTGTGAGAGTGAAATTAAAATGCACGGACAAACATTACTACATGTAACAGAGGAAATATGTTTTCTTAATTTGGGTCATCTCAATATTAGTGCAAACTTCTAAAATGATCTATTCATGTATAAAACTGAGCTGACCTGAGCCCTCTGTACAGGCAGCGGAGGATTCCTGCTCCAACGAGATGGCTCGTTTGCTCTGTAACCCCGCCCCCGCCCATTTTCGGGTGGTGCTGAGGCGTCGCTCTCGTCTGTTATTTGAAGGCTGTGCGGCGGTCGCCCTGTGGGTCAGCCAGTCATCTCCATGCTCATGGAGGTAGAGGGGATTGATGATACACAGGGCGCCGTTGGTGGAAGTCAGCTTTGGAAAACATAAAAAAAATTAAGAATTAGGAGGGCGGGACTCACTAAATACCACGATGAATGTGAAAAATAAGCTCTTTTCAATGCAAGTTGTGGAAGCATCAATTAAGCTGACGGTCACTTGGGAAGTAGACCACACTGTAAACACAATGCTGACACATAATCATCTCAAAGTTGATATGACAAACACATTAGTCCACTGTTTGGCATGCCAGGAGACACAGAGCAACCTTACCTCATCTGGAAAAATCACAGCCTTGAAGTCAGAATTATAACGTAAATATTGACACGAACTCTATTTTAAGATGGAAACTCACCGCTTTCATAGAAGCTGAAAGCATTAAGAGTTAAGAGGAACCTCGAATATACTGGATTCTTCACAGAGTATTTAGAAGATGTTTTGAGCTCAACATTTATAAATGAGCAAGTTCTGCCTTTTAAATTATAATTGAAATTTGAAGCATCTGTTTTCGAATCCATTGACGAGAAGCGAATTTTAGAATAAACTCGGTTGAAAGAAAAATAAGATTTTAGAAACTGACATGAAATGGAAAGTTAAACTAAATGCATTTCAGTATTAAGTTCATTATGTAAAATGTGAGCTTCCTTCTCTGTGTGGTGTTTGATATTTCGATGCTTCTCCACCATCAGATGTTCTGGTCAGCTATCTGGCTTTTAACTTCCTCAATGGTGCAAACAAGGAAGTTGTTTTCCCCTTTGAGCACGGCCACTCCTCCCTCTTTCTCACGATGCCACATACCTGTATGGAGCACATCATGCTGCTTGGCTCCCTGTGTGTCATTTCATCTGTCTGGTCCTCCGGCGGTGTGGAAAGCCACGTTTCTTCAGAAGAGAAACACATGAAATGAGACAGTTTCCTGTAAGTGCCTCTCTGGTTTTGTATTTTTCTTAAAATATAGATTCTGGAAGAGGGAGGCTCAGAGAGGCAAAGACTCACTGGGTTCAAGCTGAGAGAGACGATCTGTTTTTGTCTCGTTTACACTGTAGATCCAGCGAGGAATTGACAGACAAACAGCCAACACATCCCTGATCACAGAGATCAAAGAGAGGAATGATAAAAAACTGATTAAACAGTTGGATTTAAGAGGTTTGCACAGACCTTAAAATGGCCAAAGTTCTTTCAGTGTCCAAAGATTTGCTGATTGGGCTTTTAACTAAAGTTAGGATGGAGTAAAGATGTGATTCACTTCAATTCAGTTTGATTTTAAAAGTTTAAAATCAGCAACATTGTCCCAAAACATTTTACAATCAGAAAAGAACATATAGGAAGCAAACACAATGACAAACAACCTTATTATTAACAAAAACGTTAAAGAAATGCAGCTACTGAGCCCTATAAGAGGCTACATATACATATGAGGTCAAAACCACCATGCAACATGGTCCCGCAAAGAGACCCACGTTTAAATGGAAGTTCAAACACACACAGACATCAGTGATATGTCAGTTTCTTACCTGGTCAGAGAGTAGAAGAGAACCAGCTGAGCCAAGTCAGAGAAAGACAGACAAGACTCTGACAGCTGGAGGACTGTCACAGAGAAACAGAGAAAGAGTGGGCAGGCAGAGGGAAGTATTAGTCTAAAATGTTCTGAAGGAGAAGAAAAAAAAATACATTCCTGGAAACCTGAACCATGAAGACCAAAAGGGGAATTCTGAAGATAAACATATCTTCATTAGCTATATTTCCACACTAGATTTTCAAGACATTCAAGGTTTTGTTTTTTTCAAGCACTGTGAGGTTCATAATGCTGAGCAGGTTGCTGCAGGTCAGGAGGGTCAGATGACTCTTTAACATGATCCTATTAGATATAAACATGACAGATGGGAAACTGGATTACACACACAAAAGAAATACTAGTAGATCCATGTTTGCCTGCAGATAGTCTGTACCTGTGCCGCTGCTTTTGATATTAAAATCGAGGACGTCTTTATCCGGTGCTCCAGCAGACACACACAGGAGGCTGGGCTGAAATGTTGCAGAGTCCCGCACAACCAGGAAACTCTGCAGGGAAACACACACACACACACACACACACACACACACACACACACACACACACACACACACACACACACACACACACACACACACACACACACACACACACACACACACACACACTGAGTCATTCAGCTTTCTGAAGTGTTTCCGAAGCCTGTTGAACAGGTTTCCTCTTAATGTTCACACTAGCAGGTGACATGACGTGAATCCATGGCAACCAGGCGGCGTGAAGAGAAACAAACAGCTGGATGGACCAAGACAAAAAACAAAAAACTGCTAGTTTCAAAGTGCACTTTAAATAAAGGGCATCAGGCCTTCTGTGACAACACTGGGCTGATTTGATCTCGATGACAGAGCGTCATGCACACAGCAAATTTCCTAGGGTTCATGAATGCTGACTAGAGCTGCGGCGTTTGTTTGCCAACTCATACAGCTCTATGAACACTGGTTTAATCCTAAAGTGGCACAGGATCTCTCACCTTTTCCATTTTCCGTTGTGTTATATTAGTGCTTCTGCACATGTATTAAAAGTAAAACCAGAAACTGAGCCCCACGAGCAGAACTGATCCTTCGATCAGATCAGAACAAGCTGCATCCGCTGAAAAAAATACAACTGAAAAACGATGTTAAAAAAGACAGTAAATGGGCATTGACCTTGAGACTGTTTAGTCCAAATATTTTCAAGGTCAAGAGTGAATTTTCATGTTTATGATTTGATCAGTTTCTTCTATAGAGATGCTCCTAAATGTCTGATTGTACTGAGAGCAGTTGTGAAATGTGTTCTTCACCTCTCTTTTGAAGACAAAGTGCCATCACTGCAGAATAACACCTCAGGGGTCGACTGACTCAATGTTACTACCCAGCCTCACCTACCAAACACCTCACTAACACACAGGATGCAATGCTAACACTAACACTATTAAACACTTTGCTCTACACAGGAGAGACACTAGTGTGCAGTATGTCACTGGGTTTATCAAGTGGACACCACTCACACTCACCACCTCTGCTCTGTCCATTTAGACTGTCCATCCAGTCTAGTATGACTTGTGCCTACAATGGCAACGTTATCTTTTCTCAATCAATGGTTTGTTTGTTAATCTCTTCATGAATTATTACTAAATTGGTTTTCTAAAACTAAAATGTACAGTAAAGTTTTGGTTATTTTTATAACTTGGTGTGAATGTGAACTCAAGTACGCTTCTTTGACTGCATAAATGTTCTCTTTGTAGGTGTGATCACATTATTCTGTTAGAAACAGAGACTAAAAGAAAATAATGCAGCTGGTTGAGACATAACTTGGGTAAAACAAAGTGCATGTAATTCAATCGTATAATAAGATCACCACAACTGAATTCCAGAATTGCTTTCACACACCAGCAAACATTTATAAACACACACACACACACACACACACACACACACACACACACACACACACACACACACACACACACACACACACACACACACACACACACACACACACACACACACACACACACACACACACACACACAGGAAATGGCTTTTGGGCTTTCGGTGTGCACTGAAATAAAAACTAAAGAGTTCACTTCAAGGTACCAAGTTTTGTGAGACACGCAGCGAGGCAGTGGAGATTATGAACAATAATTTCTCCAGTGATTCATAACAGCCACCAAACTGTCACTCATTCACTGTTACCAGTGGAACAGAAATGAGCCAATTCCCTTTTTTGTTCAACATTTAAATCAGAAATACCAGTAAAACTACAACCTCCACAACACATCCTCCTCCCACATCAACAGTAACAGTAAAGTCAATGACTTGCTGCCAGTCAGAGTTTTGCATTTCTGGGTAATAATCTGAACATCACGCTTTAAAATTAAAACATATTTATATATATAATAAATACATGTTCCTCTTCTACTCACATTCTCTCTGTGCAGCAGACATATCCACTGTGTCATGTCATTTCCCTGTTACGCACACGCTTTTATTCAACACTGCTTCTGCATTTAGCCAAAAAAGCCGTTTGTTGTGTTATCGGATGTCAAACAGAAAAAGGAACTACTTTCAATGTCGTATGTGAGCATTCAGTCTGGCTGAGAACAGAAGTGTGTAGTTTGACAAAATTTCCGTGTGGCACACAAACATTCATGCAGCGTTTTCTTTTTTTCATATCACACTTGGATTGGATTAATTGACGAGGAGCAAACTAACCAAGTGCTGGCAGGATGATATGCTGCAAGCTGGGTTACATGAGTGGAGCAAGGAGAGGAAGAAATAGAGAGGATCAGAGAGAGGACACATGGAGAGATGGGGAATACTGATGAAAAAAAAAGAAGCAAGTCAGAAATCTCTGTGTAAATACCCAAATCTGTAAGTCAGCAAAGTTAAAAAGAAATACATGCTTTCATGAGTTATATGTAGTGAGATTTCTTTAATGCAACAAAAGGAGTAGTGGGCCGGGATCGAGACCCTCTGCTCTTTAAGGAGGAGCTGGTATTATTTTAATGATGATCTAAATTTGGGATTTTTGCCAGAATAAAAGTACATGCTTCAGACTAAGTGCAATGTCGTCTCCAGTATGGAGGCTGTAACTTTTTCTTAAAGCTTTGCACTTTGCTAAATGAATTATATGTAAAAGACTCATATAAATTAATAATAATTTTTAATATTAAAAACAAATTAACATGAATTTCCTTGGATGAGTGGATCAATGGTCCGACTCAGTCCAAGGAACCACACTAAAGACCAGACGCCATGTAATAAAGGTATAAGGCTTGAACTAGGTGATTTGTTCTCACCCCAGCAGGTGTCCCACAGAGAGCAGCGTGGGCCCCCTCTCTACCCCAGGGTGCCGCGGGGCACCATGCCTCCTGGCAGCACCTCAGCTTCTCCAGGAGCGACAGCTTCCTCCTGCTGCTCCTCCACGGGATGGCTGTCATCCCATTAACTGAAGTGTGGACTGCCCTGGACACAAACATATGAATATAAAGAACAGTGTACACAGACAGCAGATAATGTAAAACTGCTGATGCCTCCGGGTCAAAGATTGAGAAATAATTCAGGTTAAACTTACATTTTTTTTTTTTTTTTAATTGGAAGTTTTGAGTTTCCTTTAGGGCTTCTGACTTTTTGGACATTAATTTTCAGTAATAAATCATCAAAATCAATAGAAGACTTAGAGAGACTTAAAACAAAAACGTATGTGTGGAGTAAAAATAGTCGATACTCACGTGTTGGGCTGGCTCACTTAGTTCATGTGTCCGCCTTCTTCTACGAACAGTTTCTGCTCATATTGCAATCTTCTCTTTGTTGAATTCTTCCTCTGTGAAGCCACTTTGTTGCTCAAGAGCTCAAAATACCATCAGAGCTTAAAAAGGAAGCTCACAGACACATCCTCAAGACGTTTCCTGGTGTAATGCGCTGAATTTTCTGTGTCTCAAAACGGAGGTTATTTGTCATAGGGCTGCCATGTTTGCCTCTTCTGCGTCTTTCTCACATTTAATGCAGTTTAAATTTTCATGTGAAAATCTTCAGCAACTTCCTCGCCCTCCCCTAAAGCCTGCCTGTGGTTAACCCAGCTCTGTGAACAGTGACAAGTCACTGCATCTTCTGTAAAGAGCTACAAGGGCCTATTTCTTAACTTGCTGCAACACCCTTTCTGCTCAGAAGTGATGAATTTGAATATCCTGAAAATTGAGAACAGACACTGGTTTTAAAAACGCTTCACCACAACTCTGAGATCATGTCTATGTTACAGATTTAATCTTGCACCTGCGGAAGTAGTCCACACTAAAATGCATTAGTTGGAGATGTTAACATACAAAATAAGAATAGTAGAAGAATAAGTAAAGAGACACAGGAGCTCGACTTCTTGGCTGCACAGAGGGAAGGATTTGTTGCAATTTTCTGTCAAGTACATGCAGGTTAGTTTTCTCACTGTTCATCCCTTCTGCCTTTCACAGAAACCAGTTTGAGGTCTTGTTGATTGGTCAACATTTCTGTGGCAACAAGCCTCATGGTTTTTCTTTTTTTGAAGCAGCACTCTCACACTTTCTGCTTATGGTTTCCTGCTAGTGCCATGATCTATAAAGTGATGATGAGCAACAGTCAGCTGCTGCCACCAATGAAACCGAAATAGAACCCAAAGTAATTCAGCAAGCTCAGCAGTGTCCTGTCAAAACAGATTAAAAAAAAAAGCCAGGAGCAAAAGGCATTGAACTCGGCTTTTTTTTAAGTTTCTTTTTTTTTTATTTACCCCAGTTTTGCTTATTTTGCAAAGATAGTTCTTAAAATTTGTACTGTTTAAGATGAAGACAAGCAATATTTGTCTTTCAGCCATACTTGGCCATGCTGTGGACACCAATAGTCTGAAAAATCAGGGTTCTTTACGCAAATCTTCAGAGAAGTGCTCCAAAGTGAAATCCTGTCATCTACCTCATTCCCACAGTGTCAGGTTTCTACCACGTTTTCGTTTCGTAGAGCTGAATCACCTTCTCTCTCACAGTGTCAACAAAAGTGGATATTATCAGCTTTACAAAGGTAAAATTTATTGCAGTATTTTGTATTGGTTTCTATAATATTACACAGATGTTAATTTTTTTGTGTCCACCCCAGTATTAGTATTTATTTTATTCATAGCGCAACAATTCATGCTCTTACAGCTGTCACAGATATTTTACCATAAAACTGAGTCATATTATATCATATTACAAGTAATTGTAGCGACCCATGTGTTTATTCTTCTTGTGTCTCTGCAGGACTTTTTCAATCCCCACAGAATTATAAGGAAAAATCAAATAAGGAGCTACACTAAGGTCTTGCAAGAGCAAAGTTAGTTATTTTTTGAGTATTAGTTATGAGTTAGTTGGAACATAACTTGTGAGACAATTGTGTTAAAATAAATTACAGAAAACCAAATGGGAGAAAAACATGAAAAAAACAGTTATTTAAAAATAAAGACATTTTCGATGTTCCACCATAACGGAGTCATTGCCATGTTCCCAGGATCTCCCAGTCTACATACGTGATCTCCAAAGGTCGCTCTGCAGAATATAGCACATAAAAAGATGAGAGATGTTCCCCAGCTCTGTATACTTTCTATAACACGGGCTATTGTGGCTAGGGTTAAAGATAACCTGTGGCGCATGGACACCACATGATCAGCCTGTTGTTATAGCTACATCACCATCAGTTCACCTCTCAGGAAGTTTACTTTTATCAGGCCAATCAGGTTTTAGCCTTTAGGAAAAAAGATGACAAATAAAAAAAGCCTTGGTCATCTTTTGAGGAAATTAAAATCACATAATCATCAAATAAACAGAACTGTAGCAGCTCAGCCCGCACCACTTCATCAGAACAGTTCATGAATTAATTTGGAGATGTCACTTCAGGTTTCGTTCAGTGTAGCAAAGTCACGACCAAACAGCGTCTGTTTCAGACAGAAGGGTCGTAACTTGACCTTCAACTCGTAGAAACATGCGTTTCTGATACATGACCAGTTCTCGGTACTGTGGAGAAACCTGCCCATGCAAAGAGAAAGAGAAAGAGAAAGAGAAAGAGAAAGACAGCTGGTGTGAACTAATGCCAAAAGAAAGGAGGGTACAGTAGTGTCAGTAAAGTGCAAATGACTGATATAAACAGTGTAAAGCACAGAGACATCAAATGTCCTGTGAGTTTTTAAATGTTTGCAGATGAAGTATTAGAGCGACAGACACCCATCAAAGCTTTCCTTTCGAACACCAACACTACTGTCATGACCTCCGGTGAAGGGCCAACATCAAAGTGTGACATCACTAGAGTAGCTTCAATTAAAAAGGAGGCTTTTCATCTAGTTACTCCTCCGCTTGGGGCTCCGGTGCCACCGAGGCGGAGCTCGTCTTGGCTGCAGCTCCTTTGCTTTCACCGGCCTTCTCTTTCTTATCCTGACTGTCGATCCTGGCATGCTCCTGCTTCACCAACTCCTCCAGCTCCGCCTGGAGAGGAGTGAAGGCAAGACAACATGACTAAAGCACAGAGAGACGGAGGACACGCTGGTGACAGAGACGTGATGGCAAGAAAAATATGAGATAAACAGCATATCTCTTCAAAAATCTTGTTAAAAGGATTTCTTTAAGAGTCGTCCATGAGAACATCTACACCACTCTCATGTCTGTGTGCTAAACAACAAAGGGAATCAGCTAACCTGGTTCACTCAAAAGGTCAGAAAAAGAGCAAAGGATCTCTGAGAGATGATCGTGTACCAACCTTCCATCCCAACAGGTCAGCGAGAGCCAAACAGCCATCGTCACAGGTACTGATGTGAGCTACATCTCTGCAGAGAGGAAAACGATCACAGGTTACAATCTGTAGGTGACTTCTTTTATTTTGTTTATGACATTAGACACCCATCTGTAAAACTCACTTCTACTCGTAGTGCGTTTTTAGTGGCATGCATTGGCCAAGAACACTGGACATTTTACATTTTAATAGACAATTAATTGACATAAAAAAAAATTAGCAATTTATTGACATTGAACATTGGAACATACAGTATATATAGCCACCTTTTTGGTGCAAATCCAAGAAAATTTGGTGCAAGAAATCACCTCCTTCAAGATGCCAGGCTCTCACTCATTTGGCTTAAAACCAAAATGACAGTGACAGACCTCAAGCAGCTACAATGAATGATTTATGACAATCAAAACCCTTGAGTAGCTGGGAAATTACTGTGTGAGATACTGAGCCACTACATTAAGAGTAAATTTGTTCCACTATCCTTAGTTTTGTAGGTAGTACAAAGGATCTATCTACAAAGTATCTGTTCACTTTTGGATTTTCTAAGTTCTTCATTTAACTCATTATGGTGGGTAAGTCTTTGGCACCCTCAGGTGGTGTTGTAGTAAACAGCATGATGTCAAACTAATATACTGGTCCATCTCTATTCCACTCATTATGATCTAATCTGAAATCAGATCTGTTTACATCTCTGATATAAACTGCAAAGGGGGTGGGAGGGGGGGGGGATCGAGCTGATATAGTAAAACAGTAATAATCTCCATATCACCTGTATGCCTTGTCGGAGTCAAAATCCATCCCTCCTCCAAAACCGAGCAACCCGAACATCGGATCAGCCTGCACAGAGAAACACACAAACACATCATGCTGCAGAGAGAATTCAAGAAATAAATATATGACAGAAAAGGCAATTAGGTTAAATGAAGCTCAGGGTTGATAAAGTGGTGATGGCTCACCTGCCCTGCTCTCTCCATGTTGATGAGGAGTCTGGGGCAACTTTTTGAAACTCTACATGACAGAGAAACACAGGACAGAACAACCTCTTCACCACAGTGATCTACAAGAGATTCTAAAAGGTGGCTGAAGCAGCGTCTTCCTCAGAGACTTTTCAACAAAGCCTGAATCTTTCATAATGCAGGACGGTCTCACGGGCAGTATACACCCAGATTATTTCTGCTTTCAGACAGGAATGTGAAACTTGATTTGCAGTACCTGCCGACGAGGCCCGCAAAGGGTTGGACCTGCAGAGACGTTCCCATAACGATGAGAAGATCGCAACGAGGAAAATCCTAAAAGGCAAATAAAGACGTGATATGTATTTCTGTAAAGTGATGACATCACATCCCCTCAAATTATGCCGGCATGCTCACAAACCACCACCACGTGCTCACCATCTTCATTGAGGTGAAGAATCTGACCGGCAGATTCTCTCCAAAGAACACGATATCTGGGTGAAGAGAGGCAAACGACACAGAGAAACAAAGACATTATCTAGCAGTCATGTTTCAGTGAGATTTAGTTATGTGCAGAGAGGTCAGAAGGTCTTGTAAAACTAAAATGATCGATACGAAATGACACAGACAGAGACAAGCATTCGACTGACCTGGTTTGACCAAACTGCTGCACTTGTCACATCTGGGAATGTCATCGGAAAATATCTTTTCTACAAGGCAGAGAGAGATGGTTAAAATCCCAAACGGCTGGAACCACAACAGCAATATATATATCAATAATCCCGAACAAAACGACACCTTTCATCCAGTCCAGGTTGTACTCCTTGCGGCAGCAGAAGCTGACACAGTGAGACGTGTAGAACGTTCCGTGGGCTTCAATCAGATCGTTTCCTTCGAGCCCGACCACTCGCTCCAGGGTGTCGATATTCTGAAGGAGCATGCGCGGTCACGTCAGTACAGAAATAGTGACTTCATTGATGTGAAGCTGAGTGTTTTGCCAACCTGTGTGTAGCAACGACTCAGCATCCCCTTGTCCTTCAACATCTTAATGAAATAGTGACAGATTGTTGGCTAAACACGGGAAGAGGAAACACCTGTGAGTTTTCTATGACAAGATAAATAATCAGCAATGATCAGGTCGCTCGTGTGTTGTACCTTAAACTGTCCGGGGTAAAGCTCCTTCGCCAGGGCAAAGAACGGCTCCGGATGTTTCTGGGATACAAGAGGGAGAAAAGGATTACATTTTTTTGTAGAGGGAGTGGTCTGGACTATCCCATCTTGTGGTACAAAGTTGAATTACGAGATGGGATGGGCCGGTGCTATATGGTTAACTTCTGTACACTTCTGTGCAACACAAAACATAGAAATCTTTGACATAATGTCAACGCTGCTATTTTTTCATATCCTGTGGACAAATCTAGTTAGTCTTGAATGTTTTAAACTAAAAATCGTACATATTGCACCTTTAATACCACCTGCAGATGACAATACTGGAGTAGCCAATCACAGATCAGTATTTGTGTTTGTGTTGCCCAATATGAATATGAAAACCATTTTTGGAGAACATAATGCATAAAAAGATAATTGGGGTGAATTAGAAATCTTCTTTTTTACAATTATTAAATTCCTTGAGAGGTTTACTGTTTTATTGCACTGATGTCAGTGTGGATAATTAACTGTTAAGTATCCAGTCTCCATTACACATCATCACAAGTGTTAAAAGTGTTTGTGTTTTCTAACCACATCTGAGGGCTCACTGCAAAGAAAGTTTGTTTACATATACTGTATACACAGTATATAAATATGTAAAATGTAGGTCTATATACTGGATTTTTCACCTCCTAAATGCCGGTATCGCCATCTGACTCAAAAGTCCAGTAACAGTTGGGCTGAACTTTACACTACTATGGAAAAAAAGGGAACTCAAACTCAAACATTCAAAAACTGCCCAGGATGTTAATGACCCTGAGAAAAGTCTCATAGACGGCTTCATCCTTCAAGCAAATCCAACACAATGTTTCACACACCTTGAAGTAATCTATCTGGAAGATGGCCTCCGGGTAAGGCAGGTTATATTTTTGCAGGTTTGCATAAAGGCCAGTTCCTGGCGAGCGGAAATCTGGGATCCCAGCAGCTGTGGAGAAAGATGATGTTAAAAATATTGATTAAGAACTTAATCAAATAAACATGTAAAAATAATTATCATTAAACAGTTTATTATAACTTGAAAATGTTCATTCTGTGATATTAAAGCGGAGTTACTCACATGTGGATATTCCTGCTCCGACCATGCAGATGATGTTTTTACCTGAGTGGACGCAGAGAAACCCGTCAATCAGTCGGTCATAACTGCTTTGTGGTAACATGTTTGTATGCAGCAAGTCGATCCACTATGGTCAGATGTAACGTTCGGGCTCAGTGGAGGAAGGCGAACACTCACATTTTTCGCTGTTTATGTATCGCGCCACTCCGTCCAGAGTCAGCTCATCCAGAACTTTGTCTGCTGAGCCGAGGCCCAGAGTGCTGGAGAAGATGTTGCGTAGGAAGTCCACTGAAAGGAACACATGAGAATCAGGGAGCAAGATCAACATATTAACACGTGTGTGGTCAGAAAATCAAGTCAGAGTCATCAGGAAGTAGAAATTCAGCTTCAACATGACACAGCAGACAGCACTTATTTCAACACAGTGAGACATTTTGCATCACATGGGTCAACACAGGCCCTACATTTGTAGAAAATGTCGGTCCTGGCGGGTATATTACATACATGTCAAAATGTAACGTGTCTTCTCACAGGTAGGTACTCGCCGAAGTCGTGTGTTGAAGTTTTGCTGACGAGAAATCCGAACAATACACTGCAGGACATCAGATCAGCTCTCAGCACGTTAAAGAAAACAAAGACGCACTTTTAACTAAAAGCACCCGTTGGGTTTCTGCTGTCTGATCGCTGACTGAGAGGAGAACAAGTTGATAAAGAGAGCTGGTTGTGTGAGATGGTGCCAGTTCTTCTCTGTGGGAGCCCGGAGAAAATGCAGACGTCACTCTGGGCCGAGTGAGTTTGATTTGTGTGCAGCAGCGTTGAGACCCAACTTGTTTGTCGGTTGCAGCCACGTGTGAATTTATTGCAGTGTCCTTGAAGACTGGTTGAGGTGAATTGAAGTGCAGTGACCCGTCATTTATCCCTCGTGGACCTTTTGGGTTCTTAGTAACGGTCGGGGTGGCGGTGGACTACGTGATTAGCCCCTTTTGGATAAAAATGACTTTTATTCTGTCTGTAATGTGTATTGTTCTGGTTAAAAAAAAAAAAAAAATACTATCATGTAATAACTTGTCTGTAGTCTCAGTTGCCACAAAAACCAAACGAACCAACAACAGGAATCAAATGATCAAATCAAATAATGATCCAATAAAATCACTGAATGTTACTCAACAGTGAAAATGTAAAAGTGATCTGCCAGATGTGGAGTTCACAACCCGACAGGTGTCAATCATATTTCTACACCAGACAGCACCACCTGTTATATGTGCCATGTCCATGTCCATGTCCATGTCCACCTACTCTGTGTCGGTGTCTCGGCCTCCTCTTCACTGCTGTCGTCCGACTGCTCCTACAGAGGAAACAGATCATCTGTTTAAATACAATTGAATCTTCTCTGCCGGGGTCAATGATGATATTAAAAGATCTGAAGTCTAGTTTTTGATCATTTGGAGTCATCAGTGTTTTATTACATGAAGCGGATTCAATTGGTCTGAAATTGACATGGTTTCTACACTAATAGTCATGAACGGTTTGTCTTACCTCTGGCTCCGGCGTGACCTCCTCCTCTTCTTCTCTTTTAGGAAGTTCTACAAATGTAAAAATTAAAACACGTCAAACTCAACACACACTTCTTGTAAAAGATGTCGGTAGCTGCAGAGCTAACAACGCTAGCGGAGCACCGGTCCGTCGTCAAAATTGTAACTCAATTTACGGATCCGACAGCCGTCCTACCTGATGCATCAGACATTTATCCGTCTACTGAGACCCTGAAACCACAAGGGTTCGGATGACAATGAATTAAAATCCCAAATTTTAACAAGTTGTGGCAGATACACAGCTCAGCTGACGTCTTGTTGTTGTCCGTCAAAAACACGGTCCGTGTTCATTATGACCCAACTCACCGCTCATGATTGGTTCCTACCACAGATCAGGTTATTTAATAGTCTGGTAAATACATTCGAAAACGGAATAAAATCATTAATATAATCATCAAATCACTTTTAATGAACAGGCCACACGTGAAAGGTTTATAAGAAATTGTTCCCATTATTACTTAAAGTACTTGGCAATACTACCCAACATGAAGTGAAACGTGCGACCAGATTACACCACATGATCTTTTCACACCAAACTTAGCTACCAAATCACTGCAGATAGTTTCTTTACATACAAATGTAGTAGCAGTGTCTTCAGCCCGCTTCACTTTTGTCTTCCAGTCTGACTGGTGTCTTCATCCGTCCACTCTGGGGTGTGACACCGCTGCAGTGCAAGGCTCACGCTGGATTATGGGCTTTAAGTTTCCTAACATGAATTTCCACAGTGAAGATTAGAAATACATACGGCCACTCTGTGATGTGTGACCACATGGTTTGCATTGTCTGTTCAACATGTAAAAGTAAGTAAAAAACGTAATTCACAAACAAGCATGAAATTAAACAATTAATTTTTTATTAAGTACATTCATATTTACATTCAGCAACAACTGTTTGAGAGAGAAATCATGTCGCATACATTTAGATTTACATCATAAAAGTGTACACTTATCTGGGGTGAAGCAACAAACTTGAGTAACCAAAGTGTGACAACATAAACCTCGGATGAAAATGTTCAAGAAACCCGAGGTAGTAAATGTTTGTTGCAAACGTGCAGGTTTTTTTTCTTCTTCACATTGTTTTATTTGACTGTATGTGGACGGCGTTCGATCAGATCTGAGTCCGTAGCTGGTTTATACTGATGAACACGAGGTGTGATCGCCTGTCGGTCTCAGATCGGCACCATGACGTGCACAGAGCAGGGGAAGGTTATAACCTCCTATCTTGATCGAAAAAACAGCACTTGAGTCACACATGTTTTTGGGAGCAGTGATACGTCTGCATTTACAATCTCACCATGAATCTGAGACTTGAGCCGAGAGCGCAGCTCAAATTTTTGTCAAATATTTGGGGAACAGAAGGAATTAGAAGAGAGCAAAACCCAGTGAGTTCGGGTTGTGGGGAGTGTTGATTGTGTTGTTACGGGCGAGAGACTCGTGTGTTTTCAACTCACAACTGTGATTGAGCGTGTTGTCTTGTTGGAGAACCAAACTCCACTACCGTTGTTCGGACTGAATGTTTTACCTCAGACGCCTCGGTGTAAACATGTGTAACTCAAAAGTTGATCAAGTGACGTAACTCCTCTCTCACATACTGCAGTTGTTGACACATGATCTCAGAGCAGAGTTCTCGCTGTTGTCTCTTGATTCCTGTCCTGATCCGAGCGCTACCTCTGTCTTTGTACGAGCTCCTCTTCCCCGTCTCCTCCCACCTGCCTCAGGTTGTGGTCGTAGCCAGTAGCTGTGATCTGGCACTGTGGCAACATCTCCTCCAGCAGGATGACGACCAACCCGGGACTCGAAATCCCAGGGAGGGAAGACACGTCCAGACGCTTCAGTCCCCTTCAGCACACACAATAAAAACAAATGGAGGAAGTTATTATAGCAGTGACTGGTGATACTAACTCGGCTATGTTATACATTTTGGTTGATTACTTGAGATTCCTGAGCGCAGCTAGGCCGCCTGTAGTGATGTGTGGACAGTGAGAGATGTCCAGTTCCTCCAGAGAGTCCTGGAACACATGAAGCCTGGCCAGGAACCAGTCGTTCACCTCAGGACAACCTTGTAACTTCAGAGTCCGCAGAGATCGTTGCTGCTCTGAGGGGGGGACGAATCAGATCAAAAACTAAACTTGCATGCTGAATATCACTGAAATAAATTAACAGCAGATGTGCATGGAAAAGTGATCCTGAGAGAGGGCACAGTTGGAGCTCAGTACCGAGGTTCCCCAGTCCTGTGTAGTTGATGACAGTGTAGCTCATGTCTACTTCCTCTAGAGGTGTGTCTTTGTGATCCAGGAAGTCCCAGTTGAACTTTCCCTTCCAGTCGGCACGGAACCACTCAGACTGACCGACGTACCTGAGGACGCAACACAGATCATACAACAGCTGGATCACGGCAGCACAGAAAGTGCAACACCAACACTGACATAAAATAAACTGGTCAAAAGAAAGTTTCTGAAAGTTTTCAGTGCATTGGACTTATTTGAAGACATCAGATACAAATGTGTAAAGAGTTTGTAAATTATTGGCTTGAATACTGATCAGTGTGTCCAGAAACAAGGACAGAGGCACTTACCTAAATCCTCCCCTCATACTCAAGATGTAATACGCTGATGCAATGTCTCGCCCATACAAGTTCTCGGTGTAGCCATAGTAACTGTGAGGGACAGCAGAGAAAAGTCAGTAATGTCCAAATGTCTGCAGTAACTTGACAACTGCAAACTGCATCTTAAATGAACTCAAAGCATCCAGTAATGACCATTATCTCAGAGTTCTTGAAGAACTGTATGATCATGACCATAACAGGCACAGTCAGCTGTTCAGATAAACATAGATTCATAGATTTTTGTGGTGAGCTGAGTGACAGTTTTGTTTTAGCAGCACTGGTCCGTTTAACGGTGTCCAACAACGGCTTCAATCGCACCTTGAGAGCTGCAGCTGTACATTTTTATACCTGCTGAAATCTACCCAGCAGCAGCAGCAGCGGTAAGGATGGATCTCTTAAGGTCCAACACGGACAAAATGTGTCTTACAAGTTCTTCTTCTGAAGCTGGTTCCTCATCAGCTGGGACCTCCAGCTCAGGAGCATCTCCACGTCATAGAACCGCTGGGTGAGGTAGAGGAGGAGCCTCGTGTGCAGAGGAGGAGATGCTGAGCTGGAACTCCATCGTCGCCTGGCAACAAGGAGGAGAGCTGACCGCTGGCAACATCTGTGTAGAGACTGAGGATGCAGACAGAGAGGATGAAAAGGGAGGAGGTGGACATGACAGCGCGTTTTACTGCTCACTGACTTGTATAGGAGACTAAAGACACGCAAAGCTACAGACCCGACACGCTTCCCTTTAACGTGCATATGTGCTGTATGTAAAACGTACATCAGCTGCACACACAAACACAGTAAATAGCTTTTAGCTCACGTTACATGCAACGTGTTTAGCAAAATCCCGACAACAGCGCACGGCTGTCCACGGAGTGTAAACACGGTCTTATAACAGGCTACACGGACACGTGTGAAGACGGAGTAACGTGTTTTCGTTAGTCTACCTAGTTAGTGTGTGAAATTTGAAGGGCAACTCACCATGAAGACGGCCGACATGACCACGCTGGTCGACGGAACGTTGTTTGGGACAAACCTCGCGCTTCCGCATTTGGCAGCTAGTTGGAATTCTTCGTTTTCACCACAAGGTGTCGCTCAAATACACGTTTCTGAGCCTGAGCTGACCTGAGACACAATGTTTAAATTTATAACCGTCTGGAGACAAACCAGTCACAAACATGAAGACATGAAGACATGAAGACAAAGTGTTTTCCACAACCAGTGGTGGAAAATGTATTCAGATCATTTAGATAAGCAAAAATAATGATACGATGAATGACACTGTTACTAATAAGTGTTGATCAACTAATAGATTGTATCACCTGTGCTAATATATTTTATCAATAGTTTAATTCACAACACAGCATTTTTATTTTATAAGCTATTCATTTGTTTGTGTGCTTAATACGTAAAGTAACTTGCAATGAAAGCTGCCAAGTGGAGTGAAAAGTAACATTTTTCCTTCCAAATTTAAGCGGCGTTGAACTTAAAGTAGGATGAAAAGAAACGCTCAGCTACCTCAAATTTGTACTCAAGTAAAAACACTCCACTCAGAGATCCATACAAGCAACTTCAAATGGCTCCATTCTCCATCACAAACTGTTGACTTTATATTTTCACCAACTATTTTAAAATGTCTGCTGCCGTCTGAGACTCTCGTGTTTTCTTTCTTTCTTTCTTAGACGCTCGATCCAAGCAGAGAGTGTCTTTCAAATCATCTGCAATATGCCGTCCATCAAGTGTGCATAAATGTCTTTCGCTGGTGTTTTCTTTCCTGTCTACAGATGCCTGATGGGCCTCCTGAAGAGGCTCAGGTTCACTCAGTAGCTGCAGATGATGAAGCTACACGACCACGTCCTCCACCTCTTCAGGGAGCTGATGTTGACCATCACTCGGGGAAAACAATCACACACCTGAGCACAAACAGAGTATGCAGACTATATGTGTTTGTGTTAGCAGTGTGTGTGTGGGGATGCTTGTTTTTATATCCCAGTGGGGACTCTAACCTAAATGCACACTGACCAAAATTTAGGTCACCACTGGTAGAGTCTACTTTGTGAGGGTTAAGACCTGGTTTCAGGGTTATAGTTAGAGTTAGTCTTTGGTTAAGGACATTTGGTTTTGAGTTTGGCATTTAGTTGTGATGGTTGAAGTCAGGGTAAGGGGTTTGGGAATGCTTTAAGTCAATGAGTGTCCCCACAGAGAAAGTAAAACAAGAAACATCCATTGACTATATGTATATGTGTGTGTGTGTGTGTGTGTGTGTGTGTGTGTGTGTGTGTGTGTGTGTGTGTGTGTGTCTTTCTATCTTTGTGAGGAGTTTTAGTTATGAACCATATTTATATTTACGTGTGATGGTTAAGGTTCGGTTAAGGGGCTAGATAATGCATTATGTTAATGAGTGTCTGTGTGTGCTTGTAAAGTTAACTGTTGTTATTTGTGATTCTTCTCATGCTGAGGCTCAGTACATTCTGCTTACTGTCATCAGCCATTTACACTCATTTATGTAATTAAGGGAAGCAGATGAGATAACAGGAGTAGAGACTGTAACCCTGAAACAAATATAAATGCCATATTTCCACTGTTATTCTGTGTTGCTTTTATGTGTTAACAATATGACTGCTACTCCTTTCATTACATAACATTTGGCTAATCTACTGGGAGTTTGCTCCAAATTTGCATGAAATAGGGATGGAAACTTGGCCGCTGTTCTTCTCCTCAGAGAAGTTTCATAATCTCCAGTTCATGTTAGGACACCTGATGTAAGAGTGATTCTTCTCCTTTAAGGACAATACATCAGTGATGGACTGCACATGGAAGCGATGATGGGCGACCCAGCTGGCTCCACTAGAACAATGGCTGTCACTAAAATGAGGGGAGACTTTCTTTGTCACACAGGCTCTCCTGCCAAAGATCATTAAGATGGACAACACTCAGACACCCTGTACTGAAGACAATTAGTCGCCATACAAAGTCTGATGCTGGTTAAACTGCTGTTTTTAAATGGTCTGGTAGTGGTGGGAACATGACGGGCTGCCGAGACCAAACCAACAAAGATTCCACCAGGAGCAGAGACCTGAACTCATTCATCCAGGAAAGCAGCCATATAGAGTTCAAAGGTAAGCTTGTTAACTCTCCTCTCCCTGTTATTGTGATGCAGGTGGTAAGGGTGGAGGTTAAGGGCAGCCACCGGTTGGTCGAATGACCTGGAAGCGACGGAAAAAACCCTAAATCTCAGGAGGAAGGGATCGCCACAGTCACGGAGTACATTTACCATCATAACATGCAGATGAGTTGGCTTGCTCTCTGGGGATGACCATAAAATCCCCTCGTCAATCCTGTTTAAGATGAAGAAAAACGTGTGCAGATGGAGGGAACCTTGCTTGGCTATTGACTTGTGAAAAGAAACACTGGCTGCATTTTTAGAGTTTAATATTTCTGCTCTGACAGGTTGATGGATGGGTTAAAGAGCCTGGAGGTTGCAGAGGCAATCGAGAGGCAGCCAGCAGCAATGAAACGTGTCTTCGTTGACAGCCCAAAACCCCTTGAAATGCAGGATCTGCTGCACCTCCTCTTCAATGTTTGTTTCTCAGATCCTGGGAGCAACAGGAGGAGAGTGAAACCAAGATAAATATTGGGTGACTGATGAGGTGGATAGGTACAATGTATTTTCTTTGCTGTGCAGTGTTTCAAGTGTTTAATACATTCATACTAATTGTGATTGACAAGGGTGGATCAAAAAGTTCAGAGAACCTGTTGAATGACATGTTCATGAATGTTCCTGTTGCGCAATAACCTAGAAGAGCACAATTATGACCATGTAGGTGCAAGAAGTAACTTTCATGCATAAGTATGTAAGTTTAGGTTGCTTAATTATCAGCAGTGCCTGTGATACAAGTGTTTTTGTGAGCATTTGTATGTAGGTCTGGCGATTTGAACATGGACCTGAAAATTGGGCAGAGAGCAAACATCTAATTTTGTGTCAAACTCAGGAAATCGGAAACGGAGACCCTTGAAATGCTTCAGAAAACCTACAGCAATGAAGCAATGAACCCGGCGAGGTGTTTTGAGTGGCATTCTCGTTTAAAGTGAGACACAACATCACTGGAAGACGACTAGAGGTCAGGGAGACCATCCGCGAGCACAAACCTGGAAATGTCCTCAAAATCATCATGTCGCCATCCGGGACATTGCTTAGGCCATAAATGTGTCATCTGGAACAGAGCAGACAATCTTCAGCTGCACTTTGAAAATGTTCTGTGCTGCTGCCAAGTTTGTGCCCAGGCTCAACACCCTGTTGAAGTCTGCGAGGATCTCTGCCAGCAAGCCTGGAACAACTCAAGCCCCATTTCCAGAATAATCACAGGTGATGAGAGTTGGATCTGCAGCTTCAACCAAGAGACCAAACAGCAGTCCTCACAGTGAAGGAGCCCACAGTCTCCAAGACCAAAGAAGGCACGTCAGATCAGAAGCACAAACAAAACCATGCTGGTGGTTTTCTTTGACATTTGCGGGGTTGAGCGCTTTGAATTCATCTTCCAGGGTCAGACTGTAAAGACTGAACTCTACTGTGACGTTCTGAGGCGTCTGAGGGAAAACATTCCCGTGCTGGCATTTGTGTTCTCTAACATTAAAACCTGTCCAATCGCAGCACGCTGAAAACGCACAAGTTTCTTGCCCGCAGTAACACATGGTCGTTCTCCACCCTCCCTACTCACCGAACCTGGCTCCCTGCGACTGCTTTCTGTTCCCCAAAATGAAGTTCAAGCTGAAGGGTCGCTGTCCCTCCACCAATTCACCAGTCCCTCCAGGAAAACACGATCTTGCGATTTCAATAATTAAATCCAAATTCAATCAATCTCCAATTTTTCCAAATAACACTTTATTGAAAAAAAAAAAAACTAATTTACAGTCAGTAAGGCTCTTCAATCTCTCATCATCAAACCAAGCATGGGCCGGTTAGGGTTCATGGGAAATAGGGTCTTATGAGAATTAGGATGAGGTAGATGAGATGGAGTATGATACAGTTGTAAGAGATTACACTTTGTTTTTTTGTGCACTCAGTATGTGTTGATTTAAACAGTCTGTTTGATCAACTGTTTTTATGTCGAAAACCGCCACTAAAAACAAATTCCACGCTTTCATTTCCACTTTCAGTTAGTTTCACTGTCTCCCTCATTACTGTGCCCATTTCCCAGAGACAAAGATAACACTTTACAATTTAATAGACGCATTTACAGGGAGGTCAGAGGTCAAGTGGTGTCTGTGGACCTTTTTGCTTAATGAGCAGGAAAAATCTATTATTTGGTTCAATGTCAGCCAAAGTAGATCCTTCCTACCAAAGACACTGAAGTCACATTATACATTTTCAAAACACATTGGACATTGATAAGTATTCTCCCATCATCCTTTTGGTGTCTGGGTCAATCTGTTTAGCTTGTAAGAAATCAGATTGGTGTGAAAATATTCATGTTCTGTCTGACTCAATCACCCCGAGGCACACAGCCTCAACCTCAATCTGATGCTCATGTATGTTGTATTACATCTCATATGTCAATATTGTTTCCGCATTCAATTTCCCTCCAAGCGCTCTGTATTTTCTCTTTAATACCATCGGGAGGGAAGACGGCCTGAAAAATCACTCGCCTGACAGATGTGTCACTGACAAGCATACCCAAACCACACCCACTTTACCGATGCACACACACACACACACACACACACACACACACACACACACACACACACACACACACACACACACACACACACACACACACACACACACACACACACACACACACACACATCTGCAAACACACGTGCGTGGACCTCCCCAAGCTCATCCCATATACGTTTGACGTGACAGATGGCTCACACCTGCTGGTACACACAATTAGCAAATGAGATCATGGCTCGCACTTTTTCTGTGTTTGCAGAGGACTAAGGTACAGATGATAGCGAGATAAACGGAGAGGTTTAGTAGAGGAGCGATCAGGTACTGTATGTTCAGTGCTTTAGTCGACCGTATTGCAACAGTGATCATCATGTCATATTTAAAAGTAACCACATGGTAGATAGATGGAAAGATGGAGGAGGAGACAGCATCAAAGTCTGTGTGCAGCCAGAGCAAATCATATTACTGAAGGTTTGGTTCAATGAACATATGGACTAATGAAATGAAGAGTGACTGGCAGAGGAAATGAATGAAATGATTAGTGGGTGGAATAGATGGGCTGCTTACTGGACCAGAATCGTAGTGCTTCAACGGTAAAGGTGGATCATGCTTGTACTGCCCTCATGTTCGAAGCGCCTGCCAAATAGTTACTGCGTGTGTTCACGTGTGCCTCGACCCTCATTAAGGTTGATGAGCATAAATTCTGATCTGTTTGAGCTTTGGAAAATAAATATTCCTCATGCAGTTGCTGTTGAAAATATCTCGAAACCAATCGATCTCTGTCAGGTTGAGATGTGATTATTTACATCAACTCCTGAGAATATTCATGTGCTCAGATCAAAAGCTTTTTCTCTCCGAAACTCATCTTCCTGTATTATTGATGGGATTTTTATATCTTTTACGTGAGGTTTGATAGACTGTATTTATACATTTGCTTATACTCATGAATATTTGATTAGGCTGTGACAGACCTTTGAAAAACGAGCCATGCAGTAGCTTCAAGTTCGAGGTCAACAAAGCGAGTCTACATATACTGTACACGCTGCTGTTTAGTACCATAAGGAGAAAGTGTTTTCTCTCAAATGTCAGCAAAAGGCTTTAATGCTGGAGCATTAGCTTTTCAATGTTACTTAAAGTGCCATTCAACAGCCAAGAAGAGTGGCATTACATCAGTTTCTTGAAGTGTAACGATTACATCCTCATCCAAAAAGCTGCACAATCAGCGATGCAGTTCATCAAAATTGGCCAATTAGGATGATTTTATGAGGAGAATACTCTGACTAACCACAGCACTTTGCTCTGACAACTGATGAATCTACATTAACCCACAACATCCTGTTGACTTCACTTCTTATACTTGTAGCTTGGAGACATAAAGCTGTTCTGTCAGGATCTTTTTACTTTGCTTTTTGTGAAACTAACCACACAGCAACTCTTCGGCATAGCATTATTGTTTGAACTGGTTAATTTAATGAAGAAATTTTGAGAAAAGTCTCAACTTCCTTTTGGTTCACCGTTGCTGTCTATGTGGTATGTGGATTTTTTTTTCCCCCCCCAGAAAGGAGCGTGGCACTGACAGCCTGCTCTGGATGATGTATTGTCTGATGAATCCTGAGTCCCGCAACATTTTTAATTTTTTTAATTTTTTTGAGCCTTTGGGTTTTTCTTTTTCTCTTGGCGAATCTTAACCTCCACAGACAGCTGCTGATATTAAACAAATCTCCTGATATTTACATGTTGAGCACATTTTGAAGGTAATGATTGCTGATCTCCTTCATGAGCTTTCTGGACCCAATTTTTAATAATAATGGGCCAAAAACAGATCCTTAAGGTACCTTGTGGTGAATTAAAAGGGGTTGATTTGAGACCTTTAGTGCACATCTCTTCTTTTCTATCAGACAAATATGACATATTACATACATACCAAGTGATTAATTGAGGGATAGTTGGCACGTTAATAGATGATTCATTTTCATTCTGCTGCTGTCCCCACTTTACTACCGTGATATAAATCCACTGTTCCCTCCCCTTTCTTGACAGACTATCACTGAGTTCACAGCAGTTTGCAACATATAGGCAGCTTTAGACCTCACCAGTACAGTTCTCTCACAATTACGAGCAGATCATTTCAGCCCGCTCCTGTCAGATGCTCATTTCTCCCACTATGTTATTTCTCATGCGAGAAGAGGCAGAGCTGCTTCCAGAGTCTTGTTAGCAGATGAAACCTGAGGTTTCCTAATGTCTGCTCTCCTGTGGTTGCCCACTTTTGTACTGAGTTGCAGTAAGTGATGACCCTGTGGGAAAGCCATGAGCCACTGGTTGTCTCTCTCGTTCTTAGTGTCTTTCCTCTGTTTCTGTAGAGATGTAGTACAGGCACATCACATTGACACACACACACACACACACACACACACACACACACACACACACACACACACACACACACACACACACACACACACACACACACACACACACACACACACACACGCACACACACATGCACAAACCGCTGCAGCTTTCTCGAGACCGTTAGCGGCTGTCAGGGTTGTTTTGTTTTGACCAGCTCCCATAAGGCCTGCAGAGTCTGTGAATCTCCAGTGTTGGCAGGAAAGCCATTAGTGAGCGGTCGTACTGGGCCAGCTGCTTAACGCTCACACTGAGGGACATCGAGACACTTGGAGCGCGACTGGAGGGAAAAAAGGGCGAAACGAACAAATGACCGAATCAGTGCTTAAAGTTCACATATACAAAAAGATTGTTATTTAGTTGACCCCGCACTTCTGAATACCATCTTAAACTCTAATTCAGCAGAAAACAGGGTATCAAATTTACATGATTTATTTAGATTGATAGGTACAGTGTTGTCATGGCCGAACCAATTTTCCTTTCCTGAAGCAAAATGTACCCACAATACACCCTAATTGGCCTCACACACACACACACACACACACACACACACACACACACACACACACACACACACACACACACACACACACACACACACACACACACACACACACACACACACACCTTCTGTAATTAAGTGTTCATACCATCTTTGTGCTATTAATGTGATGTCTTATCTGTTGTACATTTGCTCATCTTTCAAACACCCTTGCCGTGGCTGTGTGTACCTGGACGAGAGCACATAATCATCATTTCGTTATCTCTCTTTTCCATACATTTGTGCTAATATCCATTGACAGAATTAATTATCATGGTGACGAACGGCATGTCGACCCAGCCCCATAGTCATACCCACACCGCACAATTATGCACAGCACCATTATCTTGTCGGGAGATGTCACTCGGAATAGCGCCTCAGCCAAAAATAGCATAAAGCTGAACAGAGCATGTCATTGGATAAGAAGCGGTATTGACTGGGAAATGCTGATCCACCTAAAATCACGGGTATTCGCTTCACGAGGAGTTGAACACACACACACACACACACACACACACACACACACACACACACACACACACACACACACACACACACACACACACACACACACACACACACACACACACTGTGCCGTAACAGATACAAAATCTGGCTCCTGCACGTGCAAACACCATCAAATGCTGCAGATTGGAGATCCATACTCTCTGGGGCCCTCAGTGAGACGCTCCCATGTGGACGTGGACCATTAAAAAAGACTGGAGCGAGGTTTGGGTTGGGTTCTCTTCAGAGAATTCACACCAGAAATAAAAGCTTTCTTCTCCGAATGCTTTGAACATGCTGACTCACAGACTCATGAAAAATCCTGTGAATTCTGCTCTGTTTATTGAGTTTATTGAATTATGGGTTCATTGCTACATACAAATCCTGCACTGTAGTTATCATGTAAAAAGAGCCTCCTAAATATTTCCCCACATCTCTCGTGTCTCTGTAAAACAGTGACTGTACATACTGTAGGAATATTCCCTTTACGTTGGAGAGTTTTCAAAGTGTCAGCTACATAACAGCGGATGAATAATGCAAAGGAAATGAAGGGTTTTTTTCTGCACTGCAGCTACATGAGCTATGATACATCAGCTGTAAGTTGTAAACTCATGCTAACCTCAAAACTTCTGCTTGACTTGGCATCTCTCTGGGTGACTTCTGAATTGCTTCTTGCATCCAAAGCACTGAGACTTTGAGTTTAGTTGGCTTACAGTATATGTTGTGTGTGATGCTACTAGTCTTAAAGCGCCATCTCATGTGAATTAAATAAAAGCCCTTATTTATGATAGATAAGCCTTAAAGGGCAATGTCTAAAATGTATGAATTAATAAACCTTTTTATTTAATTGTATGGTGCATTCATTCACTGTTGTCATAAATGATTTAATGACTTTGACATTACACCTAAAAATAGATATTGTTAATTTAGGGATAATGTATTATACATTTCACTCATTTGATATCCTGTCACAGTTACAGATTCCAGCTCTTCTCCAGTTTTCTCTCTTTTTTTTTTTTTTTTTTTTTTGTCATGTCTTTTTTTTTTTACATCCTCTTCATTTGCTCTTCTTCAAAACAAAGATATCTTCTCCTGCCTCACCTCTGTCGTCTTCCATAAGGCAGCAGGTGTGCAAGTTGGCTTTTTTTTTTTTTAAGGTGTAAACTCGGCCCTATAGCGTTATCATTTCTATTCACGTTCTCTTCTAATCTTCCTTCCCTCTGTCTTTGTCAGCAGAATATTGAATTGAGTCTGTAGTAGTGCATAATAAGAACACGTACTGTACAGCTCCAATGCACACACACACACATACATATAAATACATGTCTTAGAAAAAAAGAAAAAGATAGAAAGGGGGGACAGAGAATTCAAAATGATTCTCAGATTGAGCTGCAAATCATGAATAACTAATAACATGTTCATATTCTGGCTGTACACTCGTGGTGTCATCAATCATGGCCCTGTCTTTTTACTCCCCAATAGCTTCATTAAGCTGATAATGGACTCTGTGCTGCATGTCAATGAAGCAATATCTGCTTCAAACTATGATTAAATAACCTCTCTGAGCAGCCAGACTCACTTCAAAGTGTCATAATAATGTAGCTGATAAATGTCTTTCATGGGTACCGATGTGTTTACTGTACACTACTGTTGTATGCAACATAAGTAAGTGTTATGTCACACTCTGCAATATTCTTATTACATAACAGGTCTATTTTTATCTTTTAATAGCAATTTTTTTTTTTGTTTTTATCAAATCACTGCATCTACAGCTAGAACAGTGTCATTTCAATTTTAAAGTCTGACTGTTACTAATTTTTCTATAAAATCTTCAAACATGTGCTGTAAGGGAGGCTACACACACATAACATCCATGTCTTAAATTTTGTAAAAATGACTTCACACCTTGAAGTTGACACCTTTGGTGTCAGACAGAAGCATCTGAAGTACTTTCAGGGGGAAATGAAGTCTGAACTTAACTCTTATCCAAAACCTGAACCGGACACGTGAATTAAAATCAGGCTTCTGCAAATTCTTATATTTTTCCCTGAAGCATTGAGTTTCCATCTAACCAATAAGCAGCAACCTTCCAGGACATCACCGTTGGTTTGTGAACTACTGTTTCAGCCGTCGCCATCTTTTTCTTTTGGAGCCAGAAAGGACCATATTTGTATGAACTAGATCTGACTCTATCTGAGCCGTTAATATTTTGTTTCATTTGTGTTGTTAAAACCGCTTTGTTGCTACTTTATAACTCCACAGCTCACAACCCATGTTCTCACCAAAACAATTAGTCAATAAACAAGATTTTTGTTCCGCATGATGCATGGTCAGATTTATTTTAAATCTAAGACATTTTTTATTTCCAGAGAATAATTGAAGGGATGAAGGAAGAGAAGACCGAACAGAAAGAGAAAGTCCGGATGCAACAGCGAAGACAGCAACATGGAGGGAGAAGAGAAGCTGTGAATAATCCAAGAGAAAAGTGCAAAAGAGACAGAAACTGATTCAGAGAAGGAGTCAGGCAAAACATGAAGGCAACAGTAAATCCAATCAAGTTCAAAACTAGGATTTCTTGAAGGTGGAGACAGGTAGGTCCATATTTGCATCATCACTGCCCTCATAGAGTTGTAAGGTATCCCTGTTTCAAACAAACCTACGGTGTCAGGCATGTAAAAATATTTAAACTGGCATTGATAAATGCATCAAATATGTTGCGGGTCGACAGCGAGCTATTACATAATGCCAATATTTCTGTCCATAACCCCAGCCACCCCCTCCCTCATCCCTCATCTTTCAGGTGATAAGCTGATTACTGAGATAACCACCTCCTGTCATGGTCCGACACACAGCGGGAGGTCTGATGAAGCTGAGCCAAGCTCGTGTCTAAAATAATGATGGATCCTGCTGTCTACTCTGAGAAGTCAGATGAAGATTATCTGACTAACAGCTCTCCCAAAAATAATTTTGATCTTTAGATACTCGTGGAGATGCCCAGAATAACATAGTTAATTCTGGAAGCTATATGCAGTATCCTCCAAACAACAGTAAAGAATTAGTCAACATTTATTGCAGAAAAAAGTCATTATTTTTACACTTTTAAGACCCATATTCTTTCCTAATGCTGGTTTTATGAAGATACTATACATATTACATGTACATAATTTGGCATATGACATCACTCAGGCCTCATTTGAGGTAAATAAACCCAAATTTGATGCAGGTTTGATGAAATACATTATTTTTGACCCCCACATGACCAACTCTGTCCATCACACAACCGATGCATCATGAATATATAACATTCATTTCAAATTCTTTCTGCGTCTTTAGTCTCCATTTGTCACTGTCTGATGTCCCGAACACTGGGTCCATTTACAGCTTGAACGTTTTTCATCACTACTTTCGATCACTCAGTATGCGGCTGTCACATCAGTTCCCTTGAAAATTCCCAAAATAAACTGTACAAAGCAGCGAGCTCTTTGCTCACTGACTGGAAGTGACAACAGCAAGATTCCTCTGAGACAAACTATGATTCGGAGCTTTATAAATAACACTAACTTAATTTGTCGTTTCACTTCTGCATATAAAAGAAGAGTGATATTATTTTCAATAATGATACACATTGATAGTGAATCATTAGGGCTTCTTCAGATTTTTCTTTTATTATTAAAAATGGATAAAAAGACATGTTTACACTGTACATGCTTCTCGTTGGCTAGCAATGTGACTGATGACAGTTGACAATAAGTTTGAGTGTTTTTTCCTGCTGACCCGGCACCCCGACCAACCCAGGTTACTAATAAATGTGCATATGTTTGTCAAACAGCTTGAACATATCCAGACAGATAAAAAAAAAAAACAGTGCCACAATAGTATGTGCGTGTCTTAATTAGCTTTTGGACATTGTGTATGTTTCCGTCATGGAGGGACAGTTTGTTTTGTTTGAAGGTGAGTCAAAAACGGAACCTTTTTTTTATTATTACCTGCAGTAGATGGGAGTTGGCCATAGATTGTGTATAAAAGTGGAGGCCAATGCGTAAGTGCTTTAAGGAGCATTACCACTAGGGGTCGTCTCCATAGGCTCCCATTCAACTTCTCGTGAAATACAAAGTCACCAAATTTTTGGACCATGTCATTTTGGTGTCATTTGCTGAAGTCACTCCTTATTAGTTTTTTGGCAGTCCATCTGAAAATAATACCATTGTTAATTAGATATTCAGCCTTGAATTTTAACCAGCACCGAAGTGTTAGTACGCATCCAAACTAAGATGACTGAGATTCTTGCCAGCCGCGCTGTCTGACCTCCACACACACACATACTGTAAGTGGGCTTAAATAAAATACTCATACAGCTCCTGATGTTACGTACCAAATGAATTAATTTCTGATCAATCAAAGTGATGAATGTAAAAGTTACAGTAATGCCACTATCTAGTACTTTTTGTACTTAAGCGTGAGCACATGGTTATTTCTTGGAGACAGTATGTACCAGAATAAACCCGAATGTACCAGACATACCAGAACGAACTCGGTGGTTCATTTTGGGCCAGCACTAATTGGTGGATGGAAGCAGACATGCAGGCCTTGAGCATACATTGTCGGCTACCATTAACTACTGACATTGTTAGTCATGAATGTTCCCAAAACCCAATTCAGTTTTACCTTGAGCTAGAGCTGGTCTGAGTGCTTTAAAGTTGAGGTTTCAAAACAGGCTGTCTAGTCGGTGTAACTTTTATACATGCTTTAAAAGTGAAACAAAACTGACCTCAGATCTATCTAATATACTCAAATCGAACCTGAGGTGAACTGGTTCGTATAGAGGACTTCTACACTGCAAGGGATTTCATATCAAGTAATCAGTAAACTACTTTGTATTTGATTATTTCTATTTGTATTCTATCTATTCTAGATGATCCCATGTGAAGCACTTTTTAACTTTGTTTTTTAGTTATCGTTCAATAAAGTTTTTTTTATTAATGTTGAGTGTTGAGTGAGCGAAGTTATGTTTCTGCATTGTGTCGATGCAGAGAGCTAAATATTCGCCAAGAGGAGAGTAATTTGTTATTTTTACACTTGGAGAAGTGTTATATGTCATTTTTATGATTCACTGATTCTTACTATGACAGCTGGATGAACTCTACACAAAACACAATATATCAAAATAATGTTTTAAGATCCCACAGTGTATCTCATCCGTTGTGACAGGAAAAACAGCTCTGCACCACAGCATTACTCATTATGAGGGTTGTAGGGTATGATTGGCCTCATGCAAACAGATAGCAATGTAAATAAAGGCAGTCGTCATCCACACGCTCAGCTCTCTCCCACTTCCCAGTATCGTTATCTATCCGTCTTGTCTTTATCCTTCATACCCTTCCCACGCAGTCTTATCATCGTCCTCTCCTCCTCAGCTCATTCATTTCCTCTGACATACCCACAATGTCTCTCCAATTTCCTCTTTCACCCTTCACCCATCCGTGCACTCATCCATCCTTGCAGCTCAACCTTATGCATTTGCCTCGCCGTCCTCTTCATCACTCCTGCTCTCTCGTGATTTCATACCAATAAAGTTTAATTAATTTGCACTTTAATAATAAGCATCAGCTTCTCTTTCCCTCTTCTCTTCTTTCACTCATCATCATCCTCATCATGATCCCACTGCTGCTCCACCCATGCACGCCATCAGTGCTTCCTTTATCATGCTGAAGCACAAAGGTTGAAAGCTAATTTATGAGGCTCAGATTTAATACATGCTCAGCCATGATGTTCATGTCATGCGAGCACCAGCTGGGAGTTGAACAGCTGCAAAGAGGAAGCACAGTGCAGCCATCAGCCTTTCTACTTATCTTTCTCATCTTCATCTACTGTGCCTCGTGATCTTCTGTCACCTCCTTTTGTCCTTCCTGACTTGTCAGTCTCTTAAAGTTGAATTAGTTCTGTGCCTCTGTCCTTCCTGTCTGCTCTTTGCTGATGTTGTGCTTCTGTTAGCTTCGTCAGACAACTATTTTGAGCATGCACTGTGGCGGTTTGCAGCCCATTGTGAGGCGGATTTGATGAGAGTGAGCACCTCCAAATCGGCCATTGCTCTCTATGGCTTGCTCCCTCTGGGTTGGCAGTGAGTTGCTGCCCCAAGAGTTCAAGTATGTCGAAGTATTGTTCACGAGTGACAAAATAGATGGAAAATGGAGCAAGACTGAGGCGGATTGGTGTGACATCGGCACGAAAGTAGGCCTTGTATTGGGCCGTGAAGTCGATCGTCACCCCAGTCTGCACGTACAGCTTTGGGTATCAGCGGAAAAAATTAGATTGAAAATACAAGCAGTGAAAATGAGTGTCCTCCAAAGGGTGGCTGGGTCTCTGTTAGAAACAGGGTAACGAGTTGAGACATCTGGAGGGAGTTCGGCATGGAGCTACGGCCACTTTGCTTTTAAAAGAGCTGTTGAGGTGGTTCTGATCCAGATGTCTCCTCGTCGCCTTCTATTTGGGTTTTTTCTGGCACATCCAAACTAAATTTAAAAAGTAATATACTGTACATCGAATAAATATGATTGCTTTCAGGGCTAAATTCTATTCAATGTTTTTTCATGGTTGCCACTTATAGAGAGGCAGCATTGTGCCCAGAAATAGTATGTGGTTACTGAGACAAATACAATGGAAGAATCAGTCTTAATAATTCAGAACGGTGTTTGATTCTTTTAAATGTATTTTGGCTTCATGAAGACAGAAAAGGAAATAGATTTTTCTCAGAAGGAGCCTTTTTTCTGTGTCCATTCAATGGACCAAATTGTTTTGTAAGAACATGTAAGAAATGTTTGGATTCACTTGGATTTGTATGTTGTGAGATGTGTCCTCTTGTCATGTTTTTGAACAGGATAATTCTTAGTTTGGTTGTCCCTTGCTTTCTTTCGCATCAGCCTTATCTGAGCAGATCAACTCACCACTGTACCCACAACAAATATAGGTATTTATCTTTACATTTCAAACACAATGAAAGTCTAATGTCATCCTACACATTATTACAACGGCGAATACTACATCAGACATATCATATTTATCGATTTATTTTTATTTCCTTTCTGATCTGATACTAAGTAAAACCGACGGAGGTATCCTGGATACCAGTACAAATTATTTTGTGTAAAAGCTGGATGTGTTTAGAAAGGGGAAATAAAATAAACTGACAGCTTGAGCTACTCGCCAGCTACTGTATGCTAAATCTTACTTAGCTTAGGCTAAGGCCTCTCAACATGGGGGAATCAACAAGTTACATATGCTTGCTTTTTTATGCTGGCTGTTGTGTTATTCAAATTTGGATAAAATATGTATGTATTTAATTCTAAATACATAAATAGACTAATACCATAATAAAGGTATAAATGAATCAATAATCTATCAGCTGTCAGTCAAAACAAATGAGACCGAGCCAGTGAGCATCACTGGCTGCTCATTGACGTACAATAATTGAAGAAAGGTTTGTTACTTATGGAGTAAATTATATGAAATGGACACATGGTATTAAGGTATATAGAGTATTGGCAACAATACAGCCATTTTTGCACCACAGTCTTTGAAAAATAACAATACAACTGAATTAAGAGGCATTTTATTTATTAGACGTAATTCCAGTGAGGAACACAAATCGCACTCCAAGATGAACTGGAAAGTGTCAACCCTAATATTTATACAGCTGTTCAAGTTGGTTATAAAGTAAGTAATGAAATAAATAAGTGCCACAATAAATTTTTTTGCTGGCATATTTATTTAGCCGAGTTCTGCCTGGGTGTTGCTCACAGATTCAGTTTTCTTTGCTGTGATTATAGTCTGGAAACCCTGTTTACATTAACGTTAGCACAGTGATGTTGAAGAGCAGACCAATCAGTGATTAGTGGGGGTAGTCTAACTTTTTATAAACGTAGTTGCAGTGGTAGTAAAATTTAGGCGCAAACGTTGGTCTATGTTGATTGTTTAAATGCTGCTCCATTAGTTGCAAAATTAACCCGAGATCTTCGCTCAGTAGGAAGCTCTGGTCTGATATTGATTTATACCAATTTGAAATGACATTCTGTAGTTTTAAGAATGTGAAGGACTCTTATTGTTTGAACATTAACATGCAAACTCTATCCTTGACGGATGTGAATCACTGATAAACGTGATAATCATTGATAAATCTTGCCATAGCTACACGATCTCTCTTTCTGAGTTTGGATATTAAGCCTTTAATATTAGAATAGAGCCTTAAACAGAAGCATTGGGATCGAAGTATCAATATTTCATCATAGATCCACATAAGACGAACGTCTCAGCAGACTTGAATATCGAGGCATCAACGATTACAGAGCTTCACCATTCCCTTATTAGTCCCTACCTGTTTAACGAGATGAGAGGGTTTTGGCTGCCCACTCGCTCCAGAAATGATTTACACTCCCTCATCTAGTTTGTATATTTGATGCCACAGCACAAATAAAATATAGTGACTTTCAAATTAACCAAGCTGAATCCTGGTGAAATCAGTCCTGTTAATAATGCACGATGAGGGGAAATCCATCTTAAAATCTGATGCAATTGTGTAAAATATTCATGGTAAAAACGATAATATAATGATGCCGAGCAATGGCAGCACACACGCACACACGCACACACACACACACACACACACACACACACACACACACACACAGACAGATAGACAGCTGTGTATGCATCCATGCATATAAACTCACATTCCCGCCTAAACACACACCATCTGTTGGATGAGTGGACCCGGGCTAAAGGTGTACACCAGTGACTGACAGTATGGAGTCATACTGTCCTTGCTGATGGCCTGTCATCAGTGATTCAGCCTGGAAGGCTTGTAAAAAAATGTTTTTCCCCTCGGGGATTAATAAAGTAACTACCTAACCTAACCTAGCCTAACCTAATATGCTGGAGCAGACTATAGCCTGCAAGTCAATCATTTAATCCTGCTACACTTTCTGTTTACACATTTATACAGTATAATGTACATATTTAATGTGATACAAGTGTGTCATTTTAATTATTTATTCGGCCTCCGGACCGACAAACATTTGGAAATGAATATGTATTAATGTTTCATATTTATGGACTGTATTCTGACAGATTGAATGATCTACATGGAGTGATTTCACTTTCACCTCAGAGCTGAGGTCAACCCCACACGAATCTCATTAATAGTTCTCCTGGTTCCTCTGACATGCAGCGTTTTCCTGTTGAAGAAGCAGCTGACTCATCTGTCCATGCTCATCCAACTTCCATCGCCCGAAAGAGGAAGAATTATTGATGGCGCTTTGGCTTATAGCTGCAGCCAAAGTCAGATGACTAACTGCTGATGCTGACAGACTTGCTGTGAAATTACAGGGATGGAAAGTGACGGCTAGTTCTTACTTCGGTACTTTTGAAATTTTCAGCAGGAAACATTTGTTCTTTGGGACGCAGTACCAGCGACTTCAGTCGAACACAAATATTTGGTAAAATCACATACAGCCCCCTACATTTCATAACAATTTAGACTGCCAAGTTAGAAATAAATGTGGTCTCTACTATGATGACATTCACAACAATGTGGCAGCTGCGTATATGATTTCACATAGTAGCTACTTGAACATGATGTTTGTGAAAAATGCATATTTCCTTACTTGCTGTAGGTTGGATGAGAAGATTGACTGAGGAAGGACTGGAGCCTCCCAGCTGACACCAAGTGAGAGGTCGCCAGTCAATCACAGACTCACACCTGCAGGTAATTCAGAGGTGTCAGTGAACCTGACCGGCATGTCTCTGCACTGTGTGGGGGAGGTCAGAGCACCTGGAGGAGACCGACGCCAACACAGGGAGAACATGTGAACTCTGTGCAGAAAGGCCCAGATCTTTTCATGCTGTGAGGCAGCAGTGCTAATCACTGCGCCAGCCCTGTCTGTTAAAGATATGGCTAGCTAAAAGGTCCCTGGGAGGTTGCCAGACAACCAACAGTGACGTCAGGAGGTCACTGTGCCTGGGTAAGAAATAGACCAGAACAAAACCCTCATGAGACCACTAACTGTAATTCTGCCTCCATGTTTTTTTAGTACACTTAAAAATTATTTAACATATATATATGATATGTGAGCTTTAGAGGAGACCTTTCAACAAAGTCAGGCTAGTTGTTTGAAGTGTTTGTGCTGAGCTGAGCTGCCTGCTTAGCTTTTCATTTTAACAGACAGATATTAATCTAATATTATCAATCTCATTATCTAACTCCTGAATATAAACACAAGGAGTGATGAGAAAGTTTGGAGACAGCACCATGATGTGCACAGATCAGGTTGAAGCTACTATTCCATGTTATTTCTTTTGATCAACATTAGCACTTGAGTTACACACATTTTTGTGACTGCTGGTACGTTCGCATTTGCGATTTCATTTGTAACTTGAGCAAAGAGTGCACATCAAGGTTTGTGTCCAATTTTTGGGAAACAGAAAGACGTCTCACAGAGCCAACTCCCCTAAGCAGTGGTGGTGGATGTGATCATTGTGTTGTTGCAGGTGACACATTTTGAATGCGCTTTAAGCGGGTGAGTTGTTGTTCTGTCAAATTGCCCTCGTGCTACAGTTCAGATTGTTCGCGCCAAATGTTTTCGTTCAGATGCCTCAGAACATCACAGTTGAATTCAGTGTTGACGTTCTGCCCCTGACAGTCATGCATACGAACAGACTTGATCAATGAAAACAAGTCACATCAAAATCAAGATAAGTTAACACAAATCACACAAAAGTCTTAAGTAGAGGTTAAAGCGGATAGGCCCGTGAAAATAAAGAGGTTTTTAAATGGCTTTTAAACAGTGATAAAGTGGTTGACGACCTAATATGAAGGGGAAGGTTGTTCCAGAGTTTAGTGGCTGCAACAGAGAAGGTACGGTCGGCCCGGGTCGTCATTTCAGATCTAGGAACAACTAATAACTGTTGGTCGAGAGACCTGAGTGAGCGAGGTGGGTTATAGAGCTGCAGCAGGTCGGACAGATCGGCTCCATTTAAACACTTGAAAACAAACATTAAGCTTTTGAAATCAGTTCTGTACTTGACAGGTGGCCGATGAAGACATTTTAGGATTGAAATGTGTTCACGCTTAAAAGTCTCGCTGCAGCATTTTGTACCAATTGAAATCGTGATAAAGGATTCTGGCCAATTCCAGCATGAATTACAATAGTCCAATCTAGACGAGATAAATGCATGAATAACATTCTTAAGGTCTTTTGAGGAGAGAAAGGACAAAAATCACATCCAGATTCTTAACATGAAAATTACAGTGGGTTGGCATGGGGACAAGACACAATGAAGGACTGTTCGGTGTAACAGCTGAAAGGCGAAAGGGATTGAGCAGCAAGATCTCTGTTTTACCTTCATTGAGGCATACAGCATTTTGCGAGAGCAAGTTTTGATATCAGCCAAGCAGCTCATTAATGAATTTACAGAGGCAATGCCAGATTTCAGGGGAAGGTATATTTGAATATCGTCGGCATAGAGGTGATAAGAAATGTTGTGTTTTTGGAAAATGGATCCAAGAGGAAACATGTAGAGTGAGAACAGACGTGGACCCAAAAGGGACCCCCTGACCTGTGGGGGTACCACCCACAGGTCAGGGGGGGCCTGTTAAGAGGAGCAGTTGTTTGCTCATGTTAACAGAAAATGATCTGTCATTCAGGGAGGACTTAAAGCATTGTAGGGCAGAACCTCGGATGCTGACGGAGTGCTCAAGGCGGGAGATTAAAATTTCATGCTCCACAGTGTCATAAGCAGCAGTGAGATTGAGTAAAAGGGAAATGGCGGGATCACCAGCATCAGCAATGAGTAAAAGGTTGTTAAAAACTTTTAAAAGGGCAGATTCCGTGCTGTGAAAGGTTCTAAAACCAGGTTGAAAAACATCACAGATGCCATTAAAACTGAGAAAAGACTGAAGCTGCTGAAATACAACTTTCGCCAAGATCTTGGACAGAAAAGGCAAAGTGGATATTGGTCTGTAATTTTATGGGTCAGAGGGCTCCAAATTATCTTTCTTAATGAGAGGAATCACTGTTGCATGTTTAAAATAGACTGGGACTAAACCAGAAGACAGACAGCTATTGATAATTGACAGTATTACATGGTCTAATTTTATCAAAAACCTTTTTAAAGAGAACTGAGAGGATGATGTCAGAGTGGCACATTGTAGTTTTTAGTTGGTCAAACATTTTAGTGAGAGCTGTGAGGAAACGGGTTCAAAGTGGTCCAACACAGCAGAGGAAGTGAGAGAATTAGTTGGATCAATGTAATGGGATGTAACACCAGACCTAAGTTTTGAAATTTTATCCTGGAAGAACCTAAGAAAGGTGTCACACTGTGCCGGATACATACTTGAACATGTAGGGATTGGGGGGTTGATAAGAGAGTTAATGGAGTTGAAGAGAACTGTTGTCCTGTCGCAGTGATTTGCAATTAAGTCAGAGAAGAAACTGTTTCTAGCTGACTTCACTGCATTCAGATAGTTTGTGAGAGAGTTCCTTAAGATTTCAAAGGACACGTGGAGTCTGTCTTTCTTCCATTTTCTCTTAGCCCTCCTGCACTTCTGCCTGAGTGCCCGAGTGGCTTCATTTAACCAGGGCTGAGGTTTCAGCTCGGGGCAGTATGACCTCATGGGGGCGACACTATCCAGAATTACAGAGCAGGTGGAGTTAAAAGTTGTTCAAATATCTTCCGGAGAAAGATGCGATTGGGGAGTTTGATTAAAAGAAAACAGTGGAGTGTCTCTAAAAGAATTTAAAAATTATTGTGCGGTGTAGGAGGTGATAAGACGAGAGCAACGAACAGGAGCAGGAGAGAGAGTGTCTGAGCCGACAGTAACAGCTTCAAAAACAACAGGCTTGTGATCAGAAAACGTTGCTTCACAAATTTCACTGATGCTCACAGAAATGCCAAAAGATATGTTCATGATTGTGACCAGAGACGAGCTGTTCAAGATTAAAAGAGTCAATCAGGTTTAAAAAGCCATTCACCATTGGCTTAAAAGAACAACACACGTGAATATTAAAACGACCGAAAATTAAATACTATCATATTTTGGAAAGATTTCAGCTAAAAACTCAGAAAACTCCTGGATGCCATGCTTACCCTGAAGGAGTACCAGTTACCTGGAGACGCTGGCCATGCGATTGCAACATATGACTTCTATGTACTTGATTATTTACAATTTATATTACTAGTATGGGATTATGATATAACTATAATAAAATTTTAATCAGCTAGACAAACATACTTTTACTTTTGATACTTTTAGTCCTTTGCTGATAGTATTTGTAAACATGTATGAATGCATTGCTTTTATTTGTAATTGAGTATAGTTAAGGATCTCCCCTTTCTCTCTCCTCTTGTGTCTTGTCAGCTCTCTGCTGGACTCTGACTAATGAAAGGAAAACACGGCACCCTGACTGGTCCGATGGGTTGTTGTAATTTAAAGGCCCAGTCATGAGAGATGACCCTTCAGGTTTTGGTCTCTTTGTTCTTTCTCTGCAGGTTGCTATGTATTTAAAGTGCACCGCTTGAAGAACGTCATGAGAGCAACTCATGAGCACCGAGATGCAGTTAAAGTGACGGATTGGAGCTTTAAAGCCCCTGTAATGATCTCTCATGTTGAAGATTATATAAGGAGAGTGTATGTCGATTAGATGGATGGTGGATCTCTCTGGTTTGTGTATGCGTGGATGGAGGCGGGGACAGAGGAGTGTCAAGTTCAAAGGGGACAGGGATGGGCACATGCATGTGTACTTGTGTACAGATATACTGCCTATATGTATGTGTGTATGCGCGTATACAGTGGGTACGGAAAGTATTCAGACCCCTTTAAATTTGTCACTCTTTGTTTCATTGCAGCCATTTGCTAAAATCAAAAAAGTTCATTTTATTTCTCATTAATGTACACTCAGCACCCCATCTTGACAGAAAAAAACAGAAATGTAGAAATTTGTGCAAATTTATTAAAAAATAAAAACTGAAATATCACATGGTCATAAGTATTCAGACCCTTTGCTCAGTATTGAGTAGAAGCACCCTTTTGAGCTAGTACAGCCATGAGTCTTCTTGGGAATGATGCAACAAGCTTTTCACACCTGGATTTGGGGATCCTCTGCCATTCTTCCTTGCAGATCCTCTCCAGTTCCGTCAGGTTGGATGGTGAACGTTGGTGGACAGCCATTTTCAGGTCTCTCCAGAGATGCTCAATTGGGTTTAGGTCAGGGCTCTGGCTGGGCCAGTCAAGAATGGTCACAGAGTTGTTCCGAAGCCACTCCTTTGTTATTTTAGCTGTGTGCTTAGGGTCATTGTCTTGTTGGAAGGTGAACCTTCGGCCCAGTCTGAGGTCCAGAGCACTCTGGAAGAGGTTTTCTTCCAGGATATCTCTGTACTTGGCCGCATTCATCTTTCCTTCAATTGCAACCGGTCGTCCTGTCCCTGCAGCTGAAAAACACCCCCATAGCATGATGCTGCCACCACCATGTTTCACTGTTGGGATTGTATTGGGCAGATGATGAGCAGTGCCTGGTTTTCTCCACACATACCGCTTAGAATTAACGCCAAAAGTTCAATCTTGGTCTCATCAGACCAGAGAATCTTATTTCTCATAGTCTGGGAGTCCTTCATGTGTTTTTTGGCAAACTCTATGTGGGCTTTCATATGTCTTGCACTGAGGAGAGGCTTCCGTCGGGCCACTCTGCCATAAAGCCCCGACTGGTGGAGGGCTGCAGTGATAGTTGACTTTGTGGAACTTTCTCCCATCTCCCTACTGCATCTCTGGAGCTCAGCCACAGTGATCTTTGGGTTCTTCTTTACCTCTCTCACCAAGGCTCTTCTCCCACGATGGCTCAGTTTGGCTGGACGGCCAGGTCTAGGAAGAGTTCTGGTCATCCCAAACTTCTTCCATTTAAGGATTATGGAGGCCACTGTGCTCTTAGGAACCTTGAGTGCTGCAGAAATTATTTTGTAACCTTGGCCAGATCTGTGCCTTGCCACAATTCTGTCTCTGAGCTCCTTGGACAGTTCCTTCGACCTCATGATTCTCATTTGCTCTGACATGCACTGTGAGCTGTAAGGTCTTATATAGACAGGTGTGTGCCTTTCCTAATCAAGTCCAATCAGTTTAATTAAACACAACTGGACTCCAATGAAGGAGTAGAACCATCTCAAGGAGGATCAGAAGAAATGGACAGCATGTGAGTTAAATATGAGTGTCACAGCAAAGGGTCTGAATACTTATGACCATGTGATATTTCAGTTTTTCTTTTTTAATAAATTTGCACAAATTTCTACATTTCTGTTTTTTTCTGTCAAGATGGGGTGCTGAGTGTACATTAATGAGAAATAAAATGAACTTTTTTGATTTTAGCAAATGGCTGCAATGAAACAAAGAGTGAAAAATGTAAAGGGGTCTGAATACTTTCCGTACCCACTGTATACGTGCCTGTCGATGTAAGTCATCCTGCTGCTCTTGCTCTCTCTCTGAAAGCACTCGGCAGACACAGTCCAGCAGTCCTGTAACGAGAGCTCCTGTCTAATGTCCACTGTCCCTCTGTTCCTGGGCATTATGTAAGGAAACACTGGGGCCTAATTTATTCAACATGCTCTTTGACATCATCCTGGATTTAAAAGTGCAGTCATTTCAACAACTGTAATGATAAAAAAAGATTTCAAAGTGTTATTACAGACATGCACCATAGACAGTTTATTTTTAGCTTCTGATAGGTAACTGGAATTGAAAAAAAGATAAATCCTGAACAAAGCAAAGCGAGATTACAACATGTGAGCTCATTGGAGAGACTCCTCTGGAAGCAGAGTAAAAAGGAAAGAGATCAAAGGCACCGCTAAAGTCGACTAAAAAGGATTTTCTTCATTTGGCAGTTTAGAGCTGTAATTTCAGTTTTCTGTGTGCTCAAAATCTCCATCATATTAGGACATTTTAATGATTCATTTAATGTGTTAATTTGGGACTGATTTAACTTGTAAGCGTGAATTTTACATTTTATCAATGAGGCCGCTGTAGGGGAGAAATGATGTAAAGCCTGAGTTGGAGTGACATCATGGCTAAAATAATAGGCTGACTCTCCCAGAGATGGTCAATAATTAATAGGTGCTTTTAAAGATGGAGTGGTTTTGGGGCACAGACAGGACAACAAGGACTAATTTCACACAGGCTGAGCAATCACAATTAATATTAATATCTCAACAGCGACCGGTTGCCCTCACATCTCATGTGATGAAGGTGCTGGAGAGGCTGGTCTTGGCCCACCTCAGGCCGCTGGTGAAATCTTCTCTGGACCCTCTGCAATTTGCGTACCAGCCTCGTGTGGGAGTGGACGACACCATCATCTACCTGCTGCAACGAGCTCAGTCTCACCTGGATGGAACCGGTGAATCTGAGAATCACCTTCTTTGATTTCTCCAGTGCATTCAACACCATCCAACCACTGCTGCTGAGTGAGAAGCTGCGGGTGGTGGGGGTGGACATGTCCACCGTCTCCTGGATCACTGACTACCTGACAGGCAGACCACAGTTTGTCCGTCTGGGCAGTGTGCTGTCTGATACGGTGGTCAGTGGTACTGGAGCTCCTCAGGGAACTGTTCTGTCCCCCTTCCTGTTCACCTTGTACACAACTGACTTCCAGTACAACTCAGTGTCCTGCCATCTGCAGAAGTTCTCTGATGACTTTGCAGTGGTAGGATGTATAAGGGATGGACGGGAGGACGAGTACAGGGCAGTAGTGGAGGACTTTGTGGAGTGGGCGGGAAGAAATCACCTGTTCCTGAACGTGGCCAAGACCAGAGAGATGGTGGTCGACTTCAGGAGGAAGACGACGGCTCCACAACCGCTGAGAGTTCTGGGAGAGGAGGTGGACATGGTTGAGGAGGACAAGTACCTGGGTGTGTCCATCGACAACAGACTGAACTGGAAGACCAACATCAACGCTGTCTACAAGAAGGGGATGAGTCGACTCTTTTTCTTGAGGAAACTTCGATCCTTCAATGTGTGCAGCAAGATGTTGGAGATGTTCTACCAGTCTGTTGTGGCCAGTGCTTTGTACTTCGCTGGGGTCTGCTGGGGGAGCAGCATTGGAGCCGGTGACACCAACAGACTTAACAAGCTGGTTAAGAAGGCCGGCTCCATCATCAGCTACAAACTAGATAGTCTGGAAAAGGTGGTGGAGAGGAGGACGCTGAACAAACTATTGTCCATCTTGGATAATCCTGTCCACCCTCTCAACCACCTGCTGCAGGGACAGCGGAGCACTTTCTCTAAAAGGTTCCTCCAGCTCCGCTGTCACAAGGACAAATACAGGAGATCATTCCTGCCCACTGCCATAAGACTTTACAATAACTCACCTCTGGCAAAATCCATCACAGTACAATAACACTGTTGACTGTGTTTCTTGGTTGCTTGTATATTATATATATAGATATATACTTTACTGTATGTATATATATACATATATATATATGTTGACTGTGTTTATTGGTTTGTTGTATATAATATATATATATAATGTACTGTATATACTGTGCATTTTATATTTTATATTTATATTTTTTACTGCTATTTTATTTTATTGCTTTTCTATTATATTATTCTATTCTATTATTTTATTCTATTGTTTCTATTATTGGAAACATTCTATTGTATGTATGCTGCTGTGGCGAAAACAATTTCCCCTTAGGGATTATTAATAAAGTATATACCTACCTACCTACCTACCTACCTATCTGCTGTACAAAAGCAGCATAGGGATTTTTTTTTTTTTTAATAAATCACTGGTATTAATTTATATTTATGACTTACGCAGTATGTAGAGTAAGCGCCTGCTGGAGACATTTAGAATCAGGCTGCTTTAAAGGGCATGTCAGGTTGAATATACCATACTTGTGCAACGCTTCACAACCTGCCATTTGACGCCTTTATAACATCATGTAGGTCACATAAGAGCTTTTAATGTGATCAGCAAGAAAATACGTTCACACACAATGGAAATGTTGTGATATTGTATTTTTAAAGTAAATGTATAAACTAAAAATTCACATCCATAAACATGAGTGAAAATATCAGTTGGATTTATATGGTTATCAGAGTCACGAGGCTTCCATGTGACCATAAAGGGAACGGTATATGTGGTGGTGTTTAAAAAGAGCTGTGGGTTCCTGGCACGTTGTTCTGTTTACATTAAGGTTCCTGGGCTGTGTATCACTGACTGATCTTTACGACTATTTGTAGTCGTGGAATTTCTTGTTATTCCAATGGAAATAATACAATTTTGTCACTGCCGGCACCTCCGGTTTATTCTTTGCTATCACATCCTCATACATAATAAGACATTTTTAACTGCCTCAGTTTCCCTTTTGCATGACAGGATCTCAACATTTTTGTGTATACATGACTGAAAATATGCCTCTGTTAACCTTTGAGACACTGTGATGTACATCTGTTTCTTACAGTAAAACTTAGCTGCTGCTTTCTTGATTTTTTTTTTTCTTTGATATTTTTTTTATTTGACTGGTGGCTAAGAATGCCAACTGATAGATTATTTCTTGAGCGAAACCTACAGAGATCTCGGCCTTGTCCCCATTAGTAAGGATACTTAGCAAAACAAATACAAGTCCTGTACATTTTGGCCTCTCATCTACTGTACATGTAAATGCAGTTTTTGTTCACTGAAACTATGATTTTCTTTGAAATGCCTTCCAACACAGATTTGAAAACATCTGGTCTCTGTGTATCCTTGTGGACGTGTAAAACGTAATGAAAACAAAATGAGAAACAATAACAACAATGACGGATATATACTGGTTTCTTTACATTTTCTTCACCACTTCACCACTAGCAACCACACGTTTACAACTTAACTATGAATGAATAAATAATTAGCTCCTTTTTAAGTCACTACTGGTAAAGTAAAATCAGCTCACTATGCATACTAAGAACGCTCTTTTCATCGTGTGTTAGTGTTACAGTAAAAGCTATATTTATTGAATCCTCCACTATTTGTTTCAGCTCAGTTGTGTTTGCTGCCGTCCGTTTTTAGAGTCTCCCTGCTCATGTCATGAATAGCTGTTACTAAATAATTGATAATAGCCTTTTTATTACAATAACCATATGGTACCTTTCAACCAGAGTACACTACAGCAGAGTACTGCTGTACTAACAATAAGGATAACCTTCAGGAACTTTGGTATTAGTACCATATTCTCATTTAGTCCACTACCTGACAGTCATACTTGATGTTTACTTTGATATTCTGCTGCTTTCAAATGAAAGTTGTGATCTAGATGCAGGAAATGCAAAGGTGTAATGAAAGAGGGAAAAGATGAGCTCTCTGGGAAAATGAACATTTTCCTAAGACGTATTATCAAATTAGAGAAAAATTACAAAATAACTAAAATTGCAATATATTAGCTTCACATCCAACATAAACTGAACTTCCAAAGCAAACACCATTTTCGTAAACATCAGCAAACAAGTCATAACTCAAGAACTCAGAGCATTCAGAAATGTCAGAGGTTGTGAATACCTCAAACACGGTAAACTCCATTTGAAGACAGCATCACAAACACATGATCAGCTTATAAAATATGTTGTACTATTAAAATAAACACTGCACAGCCAGACAGGTGTTTTCAGTTAAATTACTTAAGTTAATAACTTGTTATCTTGTGCATATGACATTTTTAAAAGTCATCTTTCAGGACCTCGGTGGCTCCATAATTTAACACTGAAGAGTGACGTTGCTACTTTTACAACTAGTAAAGGATCTGAGTGCTTTTTCCACTGCTGGGTGCCTCTCAGCTGTAGTAAAAACAAAGTTCAGGAAGTAATTTAAGGAAGTACAACACTGTCAAAATGATGTAACAGTGTAATGGTAATGTACACTTTTGTTTACTGGGTGATGTACATCTCACGTACAGGCTATATATTCCAGATAGACTGCAGGAGCATGAAGGGACTGGTGCTTGAGGAAGTGTCCAGACGTTGCCTGGACACGGTGTCATGCCACTGAAGGCCTGCCAATGCTCCTGCCAATGCTCTAGTTTGCATATATCATGTCTTTTTGAGTATGTACAAGCAAATTGGTGCCAGGATCCCCTTCAATGCTGTGTAATGTGTTTGTGTGTGCGAGTGTGTGCACGTGCTGGTAATGTGGGTGTGTGTGTTTGTGCTGGCGGTCAAGGAGGACGCCTGGGAGGACTGGTGTTTGATTGGCGCATGCCGCCGAGATCTGCTTCTTCCTGTTAGCGTACGCATCACTTCCTCTCACCCTGCCCAGAGCTACTGCCTCGCCATCTCACAATCACTCTGACACAGTTCCTTCCCTTCTCCTTATTTTTTTCTTCTTCTCTTCTCTTCTCTTCTCTTCTCTTCTCTTCTCTTCTCTTCTCTTCTCTTCTCTTCTCTTCTCTTCTCTTCTCTTCTCTTCTCTTCTCTTCTCTTCTCTTCTCTTCTCTTCTCTTCTCTTCTCTTCTCTTCTCTTCTCTTCTCTTCTCTTCTCTTCTCTTCTCTTCTGACTTTCTGTCTTTCGTACTTGTCGTCTTGCTTTTGAGCCTTTCTTTAAATATACCTCCCGATTCTTTGCTCCTGTTTCACATTTCTTTCTCCTTCATCTTCTACATTTCTATCTTATTCCCACTATCATGGTGCTCCTCCCCCTCCCCCAGTCCTTCTCCATTTGTCTCTCTCTGCTCTCCCTCTTAACTCTCTCAAGACCACTTTTGTTTTAACAACATGACAGACAGTCCATCATCCTCAATGAAGCATTTCTTCGCCACTCGCTCCCAGTTTCTGCCCCCGTCAAACACTCCAATAATTCCCTCCCCTTCCTTAACCTCTTCCTCTTTCCATATCTGCTCTGTATTCAGTCCCACAGCAACCCCATCCTCCTCCTCTGTCTCTTCCTCCCTCTCTTCCTCACCCCCTTCTTCCTCCTCCTCAGCTGCTCTCCCTGAAGACAGAGCAGAGTCAGCCAGGCAGAACAGCCAGCATGTTCCCATGTTCTCTTACTCCAGCTCTGCGGCTGCAGCAGCCCTCTTAAACCTCTCCATTTCTCTCTGCATCACCCCCCTTTCTTCTCCTCCATACATCCTTTCCTCCATTATCTTTTCTGAGGTTCTCTTTCTTACTTTTTCTTACTTTCTTCTGTTGTGTAACTTTCCTCATTTTCAATTAATCTTCTCCTTCTCTTTGCACTGTGCTCCTCTTCCTCTTCCTTTTATTTACCCCTCTAGGCTTTATCCTTGGTCCTTGTATCTCTCCTCTGTCTTCTCCCACCCTGCCAAACATTCCTCGAGGCCACTGTTGTCTCCCTCTTCCTCCAACTCTCTCCTCTCCTTTCCTTTCCCCTGCTGTTTCTACCATTATCCGTATGGTTTCCACGCTTCCTCTTTCCCACGGCTTTACACTAAATCTACGCTGCTCTTTTGTTTTTGTGATTCTCTGTTTTTATTTACTCCTCAATTCTCATCATCTCCTCCTTCCCTTCTCGTACAGTTTTTATCAGTGTCACATATTTATGGTAATGCTTTTCTTGCCTATTTCTACTTTGCCCACAGCCCTGTCACATCGTGTGCAGCGGAATTTTGAGGGGCAGTGGCTCTGTCTTAAAAAAAAATAAAGAAATAAGACACGCTCATTTAAATAAAAGACACACAGATAAAAGCACATATTGGAGTTGTAGGAAGTGGCTGCGAGACATCTCACTCAAAATGATTGAGCTGTTGGCTAGCTGCTGATTCCAGTTGCCTCTCAGCAGTTTGTCTTTAAACACTCTTCGCTCATGTTAGCTCGCTACAGTCATGAATTCGCATGCTACAGTCATTTATTATTAGTTCCATGTATCTAATCCCATTTGATGAGACCCCTGATGTCAGTTTTTTTACAGGCATAAGAACATTTTTCACACACATAGGCAATTCAATTAAAAAGCTAAATTCATTCACATGTACTTGAGATAATTGGTGCTGAAAGCTTGGCGAGACAGAACTTTTAAGAGAGAAGTTTTATCAAAGGATAGATGGTTTCATATGCTGTGCACAATGTAAAGCCCCTTGAGGCAAATTAGTGATACTGGGCTTTATGAATGAAAATGACATGACTATCAAATGAAGTTAAGTCTAGGGCTGAATGCATACAAAATGGAAATTACTGTTATTATGAGTGTTGCTTCATATTTGGTGAAACTGAATGGTTCAACAGTCAAGATAATGTTGGAAGCCTGATGATCACTGGCAGAACATAAATTAGTTTGGATTAGATGTGATCCAGCATGTTTAGCTGGGACCATGACGGTGACTGCATCATGCTGTTTGTGAAACACAGAGGTTGGAGGTCTGCTGATAATGGGCTGCATGAGTGAAGGAGGTGCAGAGGTGACATTTATACATGACACAGTGAATGTTATTTTACATCATGGACTGTATATAAAATGGACGTAGTCTGTAGGGTCTGAAAAGTGAAGCCAATTCTGAAGTGCCTTGAAGTGCACTACCACTGATGGCCACTAGGGGCAGGCTCCAGGAAACCTCTGTCTCCAATAGACTCCTATTCAGTTCCTCTTATTAAATACAATGGCAATAAAAAATTTCCACATGTCATGTTGTCATTCACTCCTTCTGATCAGTGTTCTGGTGGCTCTTCTAAAAATAATTCCATGATTAATTAGATATGAGGCGTCAAAGAGAGCTATGTTTGAGGGGCATTTCTGGTTTGATTGATAGTCCAGAGGTACAGTCAGGTTATAGATATAGGTGGGTGGGCGTAGTGTCCTCATGTTTGACTTCAGAAAGTCATTAATGACTTCATATTTCATGAGAGAAGTTGTCGCTGTTCAAATGGGAGACTATTCGGAGGCAGCGTTGTTTTGGAACGAGTCCCTAGTGGCCCTCAGTGATATTACATTTTAAGCCCTTCACTTTTCAGACCCCAAAGCAACATCTATTTACAGTCTTTGGTCAGATTCAACCCTTGGAAAGTCTTCATATGTTTGTGTGTGTGTGGCGATGGACAAAAAGCGATGGCCAAAATGCCAAACTCAAGGCTTTGAAATTCACAAAACAGTGTGTGACGTCACTGTGGATTGCTGCTTTGTTTCTACATACAATTACTGAATGAAAAGGCAGCTCCCAGGCTCATGGACTTTCTAAAATGACAATATTCAGAAAAATGTGCAGGAGAAAGTAGGAGGTAGTACTTTGAGGCCTGTATTGTCAATGTAGTCTACCTAACCAGTTTCTTTTTTAATTATACCAGTTGTAAGATCATTTCATTTGTCATAATTATAAGATGATATAGATTTGAATCATTTACGATCTTAGGGAAAGTGCATGGAAATGTTCTCAGTTTTATACATACTTAAAATGGACTTCTCAGTGAAGTTGGGGACATCGTGTCCAACAGTTTTAAATAAACAAATCTACATCTGTTGAACAATGACCCGAAAAACTGAACACATCTCAGATGTGCCAACAGTCTGCACCCATGCTGTGCTTTTGGTATTCACACTGCCTTGTTCTCATTTCTGCACTTATGCAAATGATCAAGAAAGTAAATCAAGAGCTCTACGTGTGCATGAGGTGCAGACCCCCTGAACCATGAACTAAGGTCCTTTTTCCACTAACATGCAGCTGTGCTGATGAATGGCAAAGCTCACAGGGTGATTTAACAGATACCGGGTGTATTGATCCATGTGGGACGAAAGCAGTTTCAGATAATGGCCGTGGTGTTTCAGATGATAGTGGTGGTAATGGATATGATGATCAGGGAAGAAGAGTGGTGGCTGTGGTGGGTCATGATGAGGACGAGGAGTAATAATAGCAATGATGAAGGCTGATGTGGATATGTGGATGGCTTCAGTCTTGGATTTTGGCAGAAGGAAGATGACGATGTGTGTGACTGCATGCCAACGGAAGTGAAGGTGATGTGAAAGGATAAGGAGACAATAACGATGAGGATGATGATGGTGAATATGAATCCTGTGCATGTGTGTGTGTTTCAGGAAGTGACGCTGAGCAGCAAGCCATCTGTCGGCAGATTAATCCTGGCTGTGCTTAGAGATATTACCGGCTGGCTTATCGCCGTGGCAACAAGCCTTCAATCCCAGTCCAGCGCAGCCATCATGTGACCTTGCTGAGGAAGGTGGATGGGGGTTGGACACGCACACGGCTGTCCACACACAAACACACACAGGTTTACAAATATGGCACATACATTCATAAATCCCATTTTTCTGAATGTACACATGCTGTTACATGTACATGAACTGTGCACTCAATGGGAGGGAGACACACACACACACACACACACACACACACACACACACACACACACACACACACACACACACACACACACACACACACACACACACACAAACACAAAGGCACATACATGCCTCCTATCCTCTCATGATCTAAAAGTTTTAATCCCGCTGAAAGGTTTGAGTGTCATTCATTGAGTTCAGAAATGTTATTACAACTACCAGCTGCGCTGCACACAACTCGCTACAGATATGGTCTGCTATATATAGACCTGTATCAATATGAATTGTGGCCACCTTGGTTTGCTTTCCTTCACAGCACAAAATGCTTTTTTATTTCCTAAATCCCATCATTCCCACGTGGTCGCACATCCACCCACTCACGTTTTCCACACACACACTGTACAGGAAACAATACAATCTCAAACCCACAAATGCACGAACACACTCGCTTATAGGTCATAAATCAGCAGGCACGAGGCCAGTTCAGGCTTGATGTAACATTCAAGGTTTTATTCAGTCTTTACATACAGTACACCAGTCAAAAATATACAGTGGACCTTCAACAAAGGTCCGTCACGTACATCATCAAATCTGCACTCAGTAACGACAGATTTTCCGATGAAGGTTACAAAGCGTGAGCGTGTTTGAGTGTGTCGTTCTTCTTTTTAGTCCATGTTTTTACCTCCATACAGATGACTATAGAAGCTACGCTGAAGAATGACAAGTTCCTAGGGCTAAAATCTTTAACTATTTTCTCTTTTAGAGCCCCTAAAAATGTATCACCACTACTGGATGCCAAATATTGGCCACATTTGACATTGCTCCCCCACTCCCTTGACACCATTCATCCCTCTCACTGTTGCATCTGGTTCATCAGACAGTTTACAGACACACGTCATGACATCAAGGTGATCTGGTCTGAGTTGCTGGTCTCAAGAAGGAGTGGAAATGTGAGGTATGTTATTCCTCTGCTCATAATCTCCCTCTCTTCCACTCTACAAATCTTTAGTGGATTTTCAGATAAGCAAACTGAAGCTGTTTCGGGTCATAATCTCACATCCAGGAGCGCGTTTGCCAGTAGGTGGTGGCAGTGCTGGTGAGAGAGAGGGAGATGCACGGCGGCTATTTGGTCAAATCCGGATGTTGGTTTAAACTCCACTCTGCCTGTATCTGCCACTCAGCGTAATTAGATGAAGTAATCACAACTGATATCATGGCAGATTAGCGAGAGGCTGAGAGGTCCACTCCTGGACCCTGAAATGGTCATAATCTAGCAACAGCAGCACCAGTATCATACAGGGCTGGACGGGTGAGGGGGGGGGGAGCTTTATATATATGTTTAAAGGAGCTTTATATCTTACATCTCTCTCATTCAGTTAAACAAAGTAAAAGCTTTTCATTTGAAACAAGATTTAAAAATTTTAATTTAAATGCAAAAACACGTTCAATGCCTAACTGACTGCATATGAATGTGATTAATCTTGGCTCTTGAATGCACATTGTACTCTTTCAAAATAATGTGCCTAGTGAAGTCAGAATTTTTTTTTTTTTTTTTTTTCAAACTATGGCTTTTTAGTTTGTAATAAGTAAGAAGAATGAGTAAGAAGCCCTTGAATACAGAGTGCAAAAGGGGCGTTTTTCAAAACATATTCAGTGGCCACCAGCTGGCCCATTGGACTGGCTACATAATGTGATTACTAAATGAATCTAAGGGTCTTCTGGCGGCAGAATAAAGACTAATGTTTTGGTTCAGTGGGCTCTATGTTAATGATTGAACAGCTCATCTATGTGCTGCATTCCTGAGGACTCAAATTGTTTGCTACTGTTCTGCAGTGCAGCGTTTCATGAATATCATTACCTGCTTTAGGCTTTATGCAGACCAATTTAATAGTAACAGTCAAGAGTTACAGCTTGATTTTTTTTTTTTTAAGGAGACCTTTTAAGGAGTGCTACATGACCTGTGGTGTGTGGGCAGTAGTGCGCTGGACAGAAGGGAATGTACGTGAGTAAATGTTTTTGGTAAAGAGTCCAATCCCAGTAGCACCAACAGGTAAATAATCAAGCTTGAGAGCAGTTTTTCTTGGGTGGGCTTTACAGTACAAGATTAGATGGTAAATGGAAAGTATGCTGACGGTTTCTATGAGTGTTAACGTAGCAACAGCTTGGTGTAAAAAAATCAGCATTGTTTTCTTTCCTGAGTCTGCTGGCAGTGTACTGAACCCCAATAAGATGTGAGCTTCACTGAGGATTGAAACGTTGTGAATTGTAGGTTAATTCGACATTGTGCTGGGGGCTAAACCCTGGAATGTTGTGGCGTCTGACATCTAACGCTTGTTTTTTCTGTCTACCCTGTGTTTTACACTAGATCTTTTGAGTTTACATATCAAAACATCTTCTATGACTGATTATAAAGGTATATATTTATGTGCAAATTTCTTAAAATAGAAGAGTAACTGTTTGTAGTGGTTTTCAAAATCTTTTGGGAATTAAAATGTAATAGCTAATCATAACATCACTGAGTTGGTATTGTCTGCCTGGCTCTGTACCGTCTGAAGAACTGGGTTCTAAATATACACACTTGGCATCAAGACATAACAGCTTCACTCCATAGTTTGGACTAAAAAAAAGTCTTTCTTTGAAGATTCTGTCGAAGAAAACATAGAAACATGCTTATTCTAGCCATTACACATGCAGTTAAAAAAAAATCTTTGAAAATTATTCAAATTTTGCATATCACTTTGGCAAGGGAGGAGATATGACATTTTTTTTCTGCTAGTCTTATATTTTAACACTCTAACCTTGATTTTACACGTTAAAAAACTTTTTTTTTGTTCCTTTACATAAAAAAAACACCTTTCTTTTTTGATATGTCACTGCACAAAAAGAGCAACAGACAACAAAATGAATCCACAACTCAAAAATATAAGCAAATGAGAAAAACAAAGTTGCATAATTCATTTCACATTGACAAATAGAAAAGCAGACTGTGGAGAGTGGTGGACTGTTGGAAGAACCGGGGCCTCCTTTTATTTTGGAAAATGGGGGACCCACTAACTGCAGGAGTCGTGAGTCAATAGAGGATGCTGGACACATGTAAACCGAAGATAACAAGGACAATTGTATGGCCCTCTGCATCCTCACACTGTGTGTGTGTGTGTGTGTGTGTGTGTGTGTGTGTGTGTGTGTGTGTGTGTGTGTGTGTGTGTGTGTGTGTGTGTGTGTGTGTGTGTGTGTGTGTGTGTGTGTGTGTGTGTGTGTGTGTGTGTGTGTGTTGTGTTGTGTTGTGTTGTTTGTGTGTGTGTGTTTGTGTTTCTGACCTGAATGAAACCAAACAGACAGCCAGAATCCAAAAAACACAAAACTAAACAACCTGCTGTTCCTACATTCAGATTTACTTGTTTTTTTTTCATTCATTAAAAATAGTACTCACACCAGCATTGAACTGTGCTGTCTGGAGATTAGATCAGTGCAGCACAGCAGTGTCTCTCAGCGGGAACCTCATATAGTACAGGACATTGGCTTGGCTTTTAAGCCCAAGGTCAACATTTAAGCTTTCGCTAGAAGCACACGCTCACAGTATGTAAGGGGTAGCCAAGGGGTTGCTCAACCTCTATTATTAGGCATTCTGGCATGCCCTGTCAGTATGTTTGGCCTTCCTAGTCCATACAGTAGACCGCACCGATCCCACTGAGTCCCATCTACAACCTCAAAGGAGACTAAATCTGGGGATAATCACCTGTAAGAATCCCAGAGATTATAACAGTGGTAGTGAATGGAGGGAGACTTGGGGGTCTTTTCTTGTGCTACATCAGCTGTTATTGCAGCTCAAAGACCAACTGTAGCTCTGGCTACGGTGTGTTTATGGTGTTGAGTCTCACACTGCCATGTTACGTCAGGGTATTTCCGGAGCAGTTTTAATGGTGTCTGATGACACATATTTAGACAGAGAGAACGAAGAATGGAACAATTTTACATGTGCTCGTGATTTTGTTGTTGTTGTTGTTTATGAGTTTGTATAAAATGCACTAAAAAGATTGAAAATATTCAAAAAATTGGGTTTTTAAGTTGCTTAAATTGTTGGTGAGAAAATGTCTCCTATCTCCTTTTTTAATTTAACAGCAATATGAACATCTTCTAACAGAGAGAGTCTGAAAATGTGTGCTGCTATCCATATATTTAAAAGTCCCATATTTTACACTTTTCTGGTATTTTAATTTTTTGATCTCCATAAGAAAACATTTTTGTGGTTTAAAGTGTCAAAGACCATTGCAATATAGGTTAACATTTCCTCTCTTCAACTTCTCTCTGGAGCGCTACCAAGAACAGACTGTTTTGTGTCTGTGTCTTTAAGAAGCATTGATATCAATAACCCTCTCTTCTGATTGGCTGAGTCTTTTCTGAGTGACACACACCCACACATATTCTTTGGTTTTGTAGCTTGCCAACTCCCCGACAGAATGACCGCTCTGTGTTTTCTTCTGTAGAAAAGGTTCAATGTTTTTGGAAAGGTGGGCTGTGCTGAAGGCGAACATCTGACATGAGAGTGAGTTTGTGACATCACAAAACTACACAAGTCCACACGGTCTTTCCAAACGGTTACACAGTACATTTCTCAATGGACTGAGGGTTTTGACACTGTCACAGTATATATATATATATAGCACCTGGACCTGCTTTATGAGAAATGGAAATCTGAATTGATTCAATATGGGACCTTTAAATGATGTGGCTGCCTTTTCACACCCTTAAGTTTGGCTGTTCGGATCAAGTGCTAACACTTTTGATTTCAGATGTGGTCAGATTTCCTGCTGCACTTTACATTTCCAGCAATTAATAGTGCAGCACAGGGGCAGAGGATTAAGTACGGTAGCTACAATATACCATAACATGTCTACCATTTGGTGTATCACAAAAGTAGAGTGAGAAAGTAACCTTAGTGCTCGCCAAAATGTGGCAATGAGAAACTACTGCAGTGTTGAGCTGCAAAAGGCCATTCAGTGTGCAGATTCTCAGTTGATAAACTACAGTAAATGTCAGGGCTGAAACACAGAGCTCTGATTTGCATATTCATACCGGATTTAAGAATTATTTTTAATCAGTTAGTTGATAACTGATCATTTTACTGAACGCTTCTATATCTTGTCGTGAACTGCTTTGTGATTGTGTGTGCTTGTCTGAGTCACCTGAGCCTCCTCCCCACAGAGTCACAGGACGACATCATGCTGGTCGAATGACTTTCTGTGTGTCCATGTGAGTTTACAGCATGTAATCCACTGAACTGTCCTTATATCTGGTTTTGTCAGCTCACAGTCTGTTGGCTCCATGTTTTAAATTATGCACTTGTTCATGTCTGTGTGTGTCCACAAACACAGCCTCTATCCCACCAAGAGTTCCTTCAGTCTGCCACTCACCCACTCGTCAGCAGTAATCAAGGTGCAAACAACTCTCCGTCATCTTGATCTTTTTCTGTTTCTTTCATGTCATTATCTTACGATGCATGCATGCTGAAATCCAGTCAGGAAAGAAATACAAAATGAAAGCCACTGAGATTCAAAAACACAACTGTCGCTAGGGTGCAACTGCTCATCAGTTACACAGCTTGATCATTCAAGAAACACCGCGTTGTGTAAACATGCCTCTATCAAATGGCTCACAGGCCGTATCTGCTCGAAGCTGTGCAGCTGACTTTGAAGAAAACCAAGGCTCTCTGTAGGAAACACGTACAGATGTGGTGTTTTGCTGCATTTTGTAAGTAGTAGTTGCATGTAAGCTGTCTCTAAAGAGCTGCAAATAAAAAGTGAAAAAAAAATCAGCTGCACATCTTCAAAGCGTTTCATAACAAAGTTCACAAACTCGTCCCTTCCCACCCCATACATGTCATGAATCAGTTCCATCAGTGAGAAATGCTTTAAACTAAACAAAAATGAAAAAAAAAAAAAAAAAAGACAGACAGACAGTTTATACATTTGAAAAAACAGCAACATGATTCCCCCACCAACCCGCCCGCAAAGATAAATAAATCTATTTGGATATACTCTAAATGGATAAATAATATTACCATGATATACTCTATGTAACTTTTCAACAATAATTAAATATCTTAAGGATGGCACCATTGCTTTCTCAAAAAAAGAAGTCATAATTCATGGTGATGTATTTTATAAAATTTGTTTAAAGATGTAATAAAGTGATCTGTTCCTCCTCCACAGGCTCTCCATCTCGTTTCCTTCTGTTTCTCCTTTGTCTCTTAGCACACAAAAACACTGGAGGGAGGGAAATTTGGTTTGTGCTTTAGGAGAGACTGACGTTCACCGGCTGTTTGTCCCTTTGTTCATTAGTTCCTCTCCAAAGTTTACGCAGCAGGAGAGCAGTGACGGTCATTAATGTCAGTCGAAGCTGCCGGGGTCTACATGGCTGCCAGCCGCGGAGCACAGAGAGCGAGAGACGGGGGGGAGGAGAGTAAAAGTGTTTATGGTACTCGCTGTGTTTGTGTTAAAATCATCTTTTGCCAAGAGACAAAACATAAACATCGTCAGTCTTTTTCTTTTGGTTTTGGCTTGTGACGATGTTCCAGCAGAGGCAAGACACACTGTTCAGAGGCAGCTCTTTTCTCTCCCGGCTCCCAGAGCGTGATGTCTCCCCCTTCGACTCGCCCTCACTCCCAAACTTGCCTTCGTTCTCCAGAGTCTGTCATGGCTTTGACAGTTCTTCCGTTCCTCTTTTAATGATGTTGCTGCTCATCCTCCTTGTCCCATCCCCTATCCTGTCCTCCCTTGTTCACTGAGGCTGACACTGTCCAGAAGAAAAGCACCATGGGAAGCATCAAACACCGTCGTCGTCTTCCATTATCCCCAAAGAACACAAAACAGCCTCTCATCTGCTCTCTTACACTCTTCTTTTCATCTCCAGTTCTTCCCTCTCGAGCCCCATGAGAATTTAAATCTTCCCATTACAAGGAACGAGGGGCAGGGGAGAAGGTAATTAGTTAAAAAAGACAAAAGTATAAAATGGCAGTTGGAATATCTCCCCATGAGATCAAAATGTTTTAATTATGTTCATTTGTGGAACAAAACTTTTTGCCCTCTTACGCTTTGTATAATTACCTTCCTCCTCTGCCCTCTCATGGCTCTCGAAGTTGGCGAGCTGGAGGTTTGTGTTTTTTTACATTCTGCTTCTTTCCATCATCACAGAGGACAGGTCATCTTGTTTGAGCTCCACACCATCTTCATTAAATTAAAATCATAATTAATTAATTTTCTCCCTTGCACATTCACCCCACCCCTCCTCTTTATCTTCTCTTCATCGTCAGACGTAAGCTGATTCGCTGGACTGTGTGCGACCCAGGTTGGGCGGCTGGGACAGATGCGCCATGTCCTTCTTCCTGATCTCACAGATTGACTTCCGGCGGGCCTGGACGCCCCTGATGGCGGCCTTGATCTTGCGCCAGCCCAGGTGGTTGAGCTCGGCCAAGTTGAGCACCACGCAGATGCCGCTCACCGCGAACATGAACACCAGGAAGACCGTTTTTTCCGTGGGCCGGGACACGTAGCACTCCACCTCCTTCAGGCATGGGTAGCGGTCGCACTCAAAAATCCCAGGCACGCTGAAGCCGTAAAGGAAGTATTGGCCTGCCAGGAAGCCAATTTCCAGTGCGTTCCTGAACACCACCTGAATGATGTAAAAGCGGGAGATCCCTTCTTGCCGGCGAACCTTGGAGCTCTTCCCGTGGGTGAGGCCCCGCGGGGCGTTGGGGATCTCTTTCACCTCCAGGCAGTCCGGTTCCTCTTTCCCTCCTCCGCCATCGCCACCATGCTGAACTAGAATTCCATTTATGTTGCGGAGCTTTCGCGTCCCTTCCCTTCCCCCGTAGTCCCTCTCCATTATGGGATAGAGAAAAGAGTAGCGCCGGTCTTTCTGCTTGGCCGACTGGTGGACAGAGTAGGTGATGAAGCAGAGGCTGGGCGTGCACACCAGTATGATCTGGAAGACCCAGTAGCGGATGTGGGAAATGGGGAAGGCTTTGTCATAGCAGGCCTGGTTGCAGCCCGGCTGCAGAGTGTTACAGATGAACATGGTCTGCTCATCCTCGTACACCGTCTCCCCAACGATGGCCACGATCAGGATGCGAAAGATCACTACTACTGTCAGCAAGATCCTAAAGGAGAAACAGAGAAATGAATGGAGTCAATACGGTCAAAGATATACAGTGATTTACTATATTATATACATTATGAGAAGCCCTTCCCAGCAGAGGCTCTACACATGTACCGAGTATGAGAGGACATCGGGAGAACGCAAGAGAGGTTGAAGAGACAAGTGAGATGGTAAAAGATTAAATGAAATGTACAGCACAAACAATGTCAATGTAAAGGTTTGTATCATCAACTTTGAAAAGTGCAAAATACAACAATATGTAGTGTTGAAAAATATCAGTGTGCCAAAGTACTCTCTGTAGGTCTTCTATTATCCTTTTTATAAGCAAACGTCCAAAGGTCCAGTCACACCACAATTTAAGACAGTGAAAGTTTTTCATTGTGATTTAATAGAATTGCCAGGAGGATTTATGGCTCAAAGTAAATTTGCTAAATATTTTGTGTCAAGTCCACAAGTACATTCTTTGACACCAATTCACACAATAGCAAGCCGTCATAACAGTCCTGACCTTAAAAGGAAGAGAATCTATTAAGTTTTATTTTACGCCCTCTGTTGAAGTATAAACTGCTCCACTTAACAGGGACATATAAAGGTCAAAATAAATGTTCTGATTGAACTGTGGGATTATTGTTGCTTAATAAACTAACATGCTTCATAGGCCAGTTACCAATCTTGTTATTGTTGTTTGTTAGCAAGCTAATAACTGAGCTAACTGGTCTGCTGGTGAACTGAAAGTTATATAATAAAGCTAGCTGGCTCAGGGAACTTTTTCCCCTCTTTAATTAAAATGAAATTATGCACATTCCACATATATATGTACAACTATATAGACTGTATTGAACTAGACTGGAGGTCAGAGTTTAAAAAAAAAAAAAAAAAGGAATTACATTTGCCTTTAAAGCTGTGTTTAAAATGGGCTAAATAATTAGGAAGGAAATACAAGAGGAATCTGATAAGAGACACAAAGTATGGATGAAAAAAGTCTGAAATTAGGTCGAGAGGAGGGATTTAAATGTGAGATCATTGCAGGGGGCTTAAGGAAGGTCTGTGAACTCCTTAATCTGAAAGGGAGAAGTCACAGAGACAGAGAGAAGAGGGAAAAACTGTACTAATGAGACAGAGGGACATTGTGTCACCGTCACTGTTCCTCCTGTAAGAAACCAGAGAAAACGAGTGCTCCACATCTCATCTATCAGCCAGAGATAAACACTCCAGAAGAAGAACAGTTATGCGTGGAGCCGTGACGTGTCGTCAGCCCTCATAACTCTCTTACTGGTGATGCAAGACCAAGTACGTGTGTTTGGTGAAGCTGTTTACAAGTGAAAAGAGGTGATGACATATCTCCGTCTAATTTTAGTGTCATCTGCATCATCAGGCCCAGTAAGCATGGCAACTGCAGTCTAGATTCACTTAAATTGGAGCTGGGATTGATTTTTGACAATATCCAAACACACACACACAAATACACTCTTCCTGTGCTTTCCATAGCAACAGGTGATACTGTGGTGAGCCTTGCTGGCAGATTAGGTGCTATTTCTGTGTCGGGTGTGGTAAGAGAAAGAAATTATTGTTGCTGAAATGGGTTGACTTTAATTCAGTCTGTGTGTGTGTGTGTGTGCGTGCGTGCAGACAGGCATGTATTGCTATCGTTGTGTGGACTAATTTTGGTTAAAAAAAAACATATTTATGAGGACAAACACACTTTGTAAGGACATTTAGGCTGGTCCTCACTACTTTGAAGTGCAATTTGAGGGTTAAAACTTGGTTTGAGGTTCACGGTTCAAATTTGGTTAGGGTCAAGGTGGAGGTTAGGCACTTGTTGTGATGGTTAAGGTTAGGGTAAGGGGCTAGGCAATGCATTATGTCAATGAGTGTTCTCACAAATATAGAGAAACACGCATGTGTGTGTGTGTGTGTGTGTGTGTGTGTGTGTGTGTGTGTGTGTGTGTGTGTGTGTGTGTGTGTGTGTGTGTGTGTGTGTGTGTGTGTGTGTGTGTGTGTGTGTGTGTGTGTGCTAACTGAGCACATGCTTACGTGTGCTGACTTGGCATGTCTGTACACTTAGTGAGTTATGTTAGACACACACAATAGATGGACTACAGTTTTGTTTTCCTCCCTCTGTTCTGTTTTACTTTCTTGCAGACATCTTTCTCTTTATTCTTTTCTTACTGTGTTCATCCATCATTTATTTTTCAGCTCTTAGACCAAGAAGGAGTAGACAGCATGATTTTCACAGTGTGTACGAGCTGGCCGGGTGTCCCGCACCGTAATATGTGACTAAACTAAGTCTGTAATGAGACAGCCCAACATTACCGTTAATCAATTGATTGATTGTTGCGTTGTAGTTTAATCCCACAGAAATGAAGCAGTTCAGACCGAGTTCTGCGCAAGATCCCCACTTATTACAATTTATATTAATAATCTCATAAATAACTGATAAATCGCCTTCATTACTTCACGTGAACCCAGAGGACACGCCATTACAGCAGCCCATCAAAACCTGACCTCATTAGATTTATCGTGGATTTATGGGTTTGTGTGCATACAAGTCAATAGATTGTGACATAAAAATAGCCTTAGAGGCAGTGCTTAGGGGGCAGTACTGTATGAAGCTTCACTAGAAGCAGTTGGTGTATTTTAGACTTTAGTAGCGCGCTGTAACTCCTCCATTTTCGCATGTTGGTGTCATTACAGAAGAGGTTCCCTGTAAAAGTCACTCTTCTGCCTACTTTCTACACAGCTCAAGTGGGAGTAAAAGAGGTCACACTGATATGAATATTCAAATGTTACTGCATATCTAATAAACCAAGAGCAAGAGGGGACGACGTGACACTCTGCTCCTTGATCATAAAAATAAAATAAAGGAGACTGTCTCTAAAGTGAGACTTCTGTGCGATTCATAAGACACACTACTTCTTTCCAAAAACTGATTTGATATTAGTATCAGGCATTTTCTCTCCCTTTGCCCACAGAAATCAGTGGCTTTTTACAGTAAACTAGCAAACACCTGGGTTCATATTACATCACCTCCAGTTACGCAACATTACAGCTCTAGACATAACGGTCCTGTCATATTTGAAGAGTGAATATTTATAACAGAGGCAGTATGTGTAAAATACCAAATGCCTCAAACAGATACATCCAACATGTCTTTAGATTTAGAGCATGGCTCCGCCAGCCTATTCCTCGCAGTGGTCATTTACTGCCATGGAGAGTCTTGAGTTTACAGCTTGATGGGTTTCAGTGCACACATCATATGGTGGTTAGTGCTGATTGGTTAAATGCTGCTCCTACAGTTTGAAAAATTAACCCGAGGTCTACACTCATTAGGATTCAATGAGTGAAAACACTCGTCAATGGAGCGTGGACATGAAAGGGGGTAGCATATGTTGTTATTGAAAACAGTGCTTCATGAAGACAGATACTGTGCATCACTAAAGTATTGTCTGTTTTACAGTGAAATCAAACTTTTGTTAAAATAGACTTGCTGGTTTGTTTACTGCAGCATTTGGCTTAAAGTTTGATTGTGTATTCTTATTATTTCAGTAGATAAAAGGTTAAATGAAGAGAAGTGGGCAACAATGTGGGCTTCTCAAATTTATCCAAATAATTAGAAGATCTGTTTATCGGGACAGTGTTGAGCGGACAGTGAATCCAGGAGCAGGCCCACTGAACCGTAGACACTGCCAGATTATCATTAGATGGCATTTGGGTGTGTGGAGGGTAATCTACCAATCGCACAGTGGTTTTGCCAGTCTGGTGTGGCACAGATGTGGAGCCGAAGGGCAGAGTTAATCCTTTCCATTCGGACAGTGTGCGATTCACACGTACCATGTACCTCTCGTCAAAAACGGTAGGTCATCAGCGATGGCCTCCAAAATGAAACAGTAAAAGACTTATTGCCAATCCACCCACCTGTGATCAGATGGGATGTGGAGGGGGAGGAAGAAAAGAATAAATGCAAAAAAAATAAAAAATGCTTTTGCCCTTGTAGTGACTCCATTAAGGAGCTTAGTGAGCAGAGAATCCACAATACCAGAGTGTATTGCACTAAATGTGCACACAAACACACAAACATGTATACGTGCAGCCACACACACACACACACACACAAACATGTATACGTGCAGCCACACACACACACACACACACACACACACACACACACACACACACACACACACACTCGCGCACGTATCCATGCAACAAAGCACCATCCAGACAGTGAGCGGGGGAACTGCTTAAAACTAACAGTGCTAACAGAAGACATCAAATCGCTGTAGAAGATGAATTAGTTCCAGACAGGGATAAAAAGATTATGAAAGTCACCAAAAAACGCAGTGTGGCTCAGACATCTTCCCCTTAAATTAAAAGAGAAACCTGCCAGTGCCGGGACGAAGCGCGAGCGATAGAGGGGGGTTAGTAAGGAAAACCAGCAATGGAGAAAAATCTCATCATAGAGAATGAATTATATAATAGCTTCCACACGCAAACCCAGTTCTGTAATCTGTGGCAGGGCCAAGGGAGGATTCTTGCATTATTTTTTTTTAAGTTTTTTTTTTTAATGCCATCGAATAGCATTAGATTATCGTACCCCACGCAGCAGCCCCCACCTGTTTTTTCTCCCCTCTCAAGAGCATCTTTATTTCTTTTACTTTTTTTCTTGATTTAATTTGCTCTCCCGGGGATCCTGCTCTGGCCCTTCCACTCTCTCCATGACCACCTCCCCTCTATCAGGAATAATCTCCAGATTGTGTCTGTAGTTTTCTATGAAAAGCATTGTTTCTCTGCAAATAGTCTCAAGAGGCTTTTAAATAGGCGATGGTTTCAGAAATAGAAAACACCTCAAAAAAGTCCATCCGATGCACTCACTTACTGCCTCTGAATATTCTTATGGAAATGTGCGAACCGCCAAATTATGCAGAACTATTTACACTAGATTTGTGTTGTGCTGCTGAATTAATTAGTAAAATAGTTTTATCACTAAAGATGCCAAAAAATGTGCTGGTTTCAGCCTCTCAAATGCTTTATATTGTTCACCAAAAGCATATTTACTGTAAACAATGCAGCAAGGTAGAATATGTGTGAAAGCTATGACAACATATTCAGCACGTACTGTACCTCATCATGCTCACACCCTCTGTTCCCAGCAGACAGTGTTTGTTGTACTTTTTGAATAATATGGTAATTATGCAAAAACATTATGCCAACTCTATAACGCCTCCTCTCTTCACAGCAATTGTGAGTGCCTGACCTGCCATATTTTTTTCACTTTCTCCTACTCATTATCTGGCAATGGACACAGCACAAAGCTCTCATTACGGTCGTGCAGTTAATTGTGAAAAATTAAACATGTACATTAACATGGAAGAAATAATCACAGTTTCGGCATCTGACAGGCAAAAATCCGGCTCCATCTGCCCACTCCATATGCACACACACAGAATGCTGTTGCTGCCCCAGCGGACTGTTATTCAACTTCCAGAGAAAATCAAAATGCAATTCACAGTGTAGCATACAAATAGAAGTGGAGGTGAGGTTGGAGTTGTGTGTAGCACAGTGTGTCGACCTGGAGCTACAGTTTTAAGGGTAATGAGGCAAAGCGTATGAAAAAAGTACACCTTTTTTCGTGTTGCAGGATTTGTGATGAGGCATTCTGGAGCACTAAAAAAGTAGAGTGTGTTGTATAAGACAGGAACAAAGGTTAAAACGGGCATAAAATAGAAATATCACTAAATTCAGGCTGAATGAGAAGGTGAGGAGGAGAAATAAAACCGGTATAAGCCAAAAGTGAGTGGTTTAATGAGGAAGAGGTGGCAAAGGATGGAGAATAATTGGCTCAAGGGATCGATAAGGAGGATGAGATTGTAGGTTGGAAGATGTGGCACTGGAGGAGGAGGAGGAGGAGGAGAGTGGAGGAAGAGCAGCCATGGTTCCTTTACCCAGAAACTCAGCACACACACACACACACACACCCCTCTCCCTCCCTTTAATCTCCCCTCCAAGTCAATTTCCCTCTGCTAGTTACCACGGCAACAGGCGAGGGGCAGAAAACGAAGGGAGATGAAGGGAGAGAAAGTGTGCCGACTAGAAGCCAAGTCAACTAAAGAACGGTACGTTTCTGCAGTGGAGGGGAGCAGATTTGTTGCAGCCGTTAGAGATGGCTTAGGTGCCTCGGAGAGCTGGATGCCGGTTTACTCGATGCAAAAAAAGCCCGAAGAAGAGTTCACGGAAACAACAAATGATGCCAGCGAGGCAAAACAAATTATGCTGTGTTGAAGTTTTGTTGAGAAAATATTTCAGTAACAAGAAGCAGAACATATTGACCTCCTTTTAGGGGAGGGGGGAACGTGTTTAAAAGCAAGCCAAGAAGAAAAGAGGAAGAAAATAGATTATTTAAAAAATGGATACGTGGTCCATAAATTAAATTTCTGTTTAAAAGTCAGCTCCGTTTGTGAGGCTGAGGAGTTGGATAGCTGCTCTGGGTTGTGATGTAAACAAGCTTTTCTCTGCACCGCTCCCCTACCCCGCCTCCCCTTACACTCCCGTCCCCACCGCCGCTCTGTTTCTGCTATTAATTAAACTTCTAACGTGAGTTTCTTTAATTTACCCTTCAGATTTTCTGTCACTGAAATATTCACCAATCAGCCTCCCACGTTTCACCACCTCAGACGCGTGCGCCCCTCACTTCACCTGATAATCAGCATTAATTGCTGTTTCACTCCAAGTGAAGAGATCTGAAACCGGGTTCGCTTCTCTGCTGTGGTTACACACCAAATTGAGTTTCACAAAGTGTGCAGTTCACCTACTTTTACAGAGACCACGCCAGCACAATACACGATGGGAATGTGTTGCCAACGTGAGTTGGCCGTGCCTTTGAAAAAATGTGAAAGTAAATAAGCTCGGGTCAGTTTTACCTTTTACAGAACAGACTTGACTATGATTTTCTCATCATTTCAAAATTATTTAATCCTGCAGACAAACAGAAACGAGAAGGGAAACAGAGAACTGGCACTGACTTTAGTTCTGCTATATAAAGAATAAAAGAATAAAATGATAAAATGTATATGTGCTTAGTTTGGAAACATTAAATGAACTTATGCTAGAAGGAGAAAGTTTGAGAAACATCATCCCACGTTTTTATGTCTTTCTGTCAGGGGCGTCGAATCACAGAAGAATCATCACTTCGTAAATTTGTCTCGTCAGCAGTGCTTTAGGAAACTCCCTCCATCTCTTTGTTTACTGCGACCTTTGTCCTGCCTCTCCTCTCCTTATTTCTATTTCCCCTCTTAAGGTTTTGAGTTTCTGCCTCTCCTGTGTGTCTTCAGGGCTTCACTCGGTAACCTGCATGCAACGTACCAGCAACGCTGACAAATGCTATCCTGTCACCTCAAATATGGACGGACACTTGTCATACTCTCTCTCTCAGCCTTTGTGTTCCTGTTCCAAGGTTTATCAATAGCTCGTAGCTCACGGCAGGTCATCTGGCGACCAGCTGGATCCAGCCTCACACAGGAGCCCTCACACACACACACACACACACACACACACACACACACACACACACACACACACACACACACACACACACACACACACACACACACACACACACACACACACACACACACACACACACACACACACACACACACACACACGTATAGCCAGAAGGGATGTTCCGGTGCTCCAGGCCAGTGACAGAAGGGTTGAGGGGGCTGCTCCCTCCCCTGCTGACAGACCTTTACCCTGCACAGCCACCCACCTCCAAACACACACATGTACACTCACACACACGCAGACATTCAAAAATATGGCTCAGATGCTGAGACCACTATAACAAACATACACTGTACAGTGTATGCATTGATTACTCAGAAAGACAGCATGACTCCTGCAGAATAAGGACACCTCTCCATGCACATGTGCACACGCACACGTTTTAATCAGACACGCAAACAAACACACACACAAACACACACTCTTCCAGCTGTTGCAGGGCAGCAGAAAGCCGATTGTGTCTGACATTGCCGGTTCCATCATCTCTGGAGATGATGAAGATAAATTTCTATCATACCAACCAGTAATAATGGTTTTACCATCGTCTACCGTGGAAGCCTTTGCTCTGCAATCAGCTGCCTTCAGAGTCCCTCAGGTTCACCGAGTCTGTAAGCGACATTATGCACCGCTGCTGCTTATTTGGCTAAATATTCCACAAGCAGCATACACCAATCACTGGAGGAAACATCATATGCAGCGATGTAACTAAATCCATGTACTCCAAATTAAATTTTGAGGTACTTGTATGATGCTACTTTATACTTATGTTTCACAGATTTATGTAATGGAACTTTGTTTTGTTTTCTGCCCCACTCTCTACCTCCACACTGATGTAGCAGTAATAATCTATTCATATAAAATATAATAGTATATCAGTCACAGGGGCCAAGAAAAAAAGGATTTTAAGTAGATTGAGACTGAAGTGGAGGTTTTATAAGTAGGAATTTAAAAAAAAATTTTTTTTTTAAGTATTTAAAAATAGAGGTACAAGTGCCTTAATCAACACAGAATGTGGTTGGATGAGAATTGACAGGCGATACTGTAGTAAATTACCTTTTTTTCCATTATTATGTTGTTTTCTTTACAAAGATGATGTTGCCTTGAATATAGGAGCACGTAGGTACAGATGCAGCTGTGTATTCATCAGCTTTATTCACTGTATGGACTACTGTATATCTCTGTTGTAATAATAAGGTGGTTGGCGACAACATTTATGAAGATATACCATAGATTAATGTGTGTAATCCCGTGTCTGTAAACTGCTAAAATGAAAATTTAGTAACAGTATGTTCTAATACTGTTAACTTATCCATCCATCTCAGTCTTGTTTGCTCTCTCACAGACTCACACAGACAATAGTATTTAAATGTTGTTTTCATGAACTGGCTAGCCCCGGAGATAAATGGATGGAGATCATAGCCCTACTAAGGCTGACAATAATTACAATTTGAATGTTCACATACACATACACACACGTATATGCACATGAACAGGCTGTGCAAATGTCCAATGTATTTTTGTGTGGTTATATAAATGAGGATAATGAAATGCTACAAACCCATTAGGAAATATTTTCCTGCAGTCTCACTGAAAAAAATATTTCTGTTTTACATATAGAAAAGATTGAGTGTATTCTATTTCCCAGTCACAGGTACATACGTGCACTGTATGCAAGGGTCTCCATGACGGTAATGATGATGGCAGTTACCTTGGTAACAGATTAGGCGATCAAGAAAGAGTGAAACAGGTGAACGTGACATTAGAAATAGATTTTCTAAAATCTACTGTGAGCGATTATTCACAGTCTATCCACTGCAAGAATGCAGAAAAAAAAAAAAAGTGACATGAGTGGTCACCACGGCAACAGACCAGCCAGTGAAAGCATTGTGGATTTTAGGTGTAGTTTGTAAGGTCGTAATGGAGGGGTGAGGCATAAGCAGGAGAAAGAGCAGCAGGGAAGAGGAAGAGAGCGAATGCGTGGGTGGGAAAGGACAGCGGGGAGGGAAATACAGAAAGAAAAAAAAAAGAGAGAAATGATGGCCGTAATCCGGATTAAATCAGTGGGTTTTGGACAATCCCGAGCTTGGGCCGTCAGGTCCATGCCAAACTCCCCACCCACCGCGGCTCTCCCGTGCCAAACCACAACCCAAATCAGCCGCTCTGGCACATGCAGGGAGCCTCCATGACACACAAGCAGACGGCACATGGCCATCCAGGGAACATCCCAAACACACTAAAACAAAAATACTCCTTTACCTATTTTTACACAGTAATCCTAACCTTCCATAGTGGCTTTTGTGGAGTTCCCTAAGACATGGTTTACATTTCCCATAATGGGTATCTAATGTTCAATTTATACACTGAAATCTTGATGTCTGGTTCTCCTATTTACAACTTTTTAACACTGACAGTAAACATCACATCTAATTGTTTATTCATATCTGCTTTCTTTTCTTTTGCTGCATAAGCATGTCATGGAAATATTACGTTGAAGAAAGCTTCATTTGCGTCTTTGGTCAATGGATCTTCAGTGTTGCATTTAAATGTGTATTTAATCAGTTTTCCCTGTTGAGAAAGATACATGTATGATGAAATGTGGTTTTACAAATACAATGGGGAGTTTCTGTGAGCAGGGTCTCAACTCATGAATTTAAGAGTATTCCAGACGCTCCTCCTGAATCCTGGCGGTTTAAAACTCAGCTAATGTTTCATGTACAATAACTGTCCAATCAATCAGATTATTGACAGATTAAATTATAGTGTTTGTGCAATTTTTACATGACTGATCCTTTCTTCTCTCTTTTCTTCCTCATCAATTGGTCTACACAGTAGCTGAGCTAACATGTAGAAGTTTAACTCCCCAATTTAAAGCCAAAACAGGAAAGAAGTCCTTAAAGAGTCTAGAAATGAGAACATCTCCAATGCCATGTTCATGTTTTTAGGGTGTCTGCTGGGGGAAATCGTGATCAAAAGCTCCAGAGCAGCTATTCAATGGATGAGGTGATGTAATTGTTTTGCCAACCAGTTTGAGTCTAGGTTTTAGGTAGACCGACCATTACACTATTTGATATTCCAGCAAACTGACTGCTGTAAAAATATATGTTATTGGTGAATGCAGATTCACATTCCCAAAATGCCTTTTGGGAGATACAGTTTTCTCCAGTAAAAAGCAGCACGAGTCCTGCTGCTGTCATCCTACAGGTTATGAAGTCTAAATTTATCCACATCACTGCTCTGTCTGCTAAGTACCTTTTTAATAACTGGCTATGAGAGCGGTGTGAATGCAGCATATTGCCGAGAGTCGAGTGCGCTCCCTGCAGCTCGCTTCATTGATTAACTGAAGAATGTGCAAATGGCTTTGTGTGTGTGTGTGGTGAGGTGTGAATGCATTGTCACACCCTATCTGGTTGCTCATATGATCAGCTGCAAACATGTGGGACTGTGACAGGTTTGGCAAAATGCATGCGTGTGTGAGAAAGCGTGTCTACGTGTACGTTTCTGCTCCTGAGTAATGAGTAAATATAGCAACCACGCTGCCAGTTCGCTTACGCACATGTTCATATATTTGGATGACCATCTGGTTATGAGATGCACGCGCATGTATGTATGTATGTATGTGTGTGTGTGTGTGTGTGTGTGTGTGTGTGTGTGTGTGTGTGTGTGTGTGTGTGTGTGTGTGTGTGTGTGTGTGTGTGTGTGTGTGTGTGTGTGTGTGTGTGTGTGTGTGTGAGAGGAGGCAGTGAATCAGATGGCTTCGTACAGTATTTTAGTCCTGGCGGAGACAGTGTGTGTCTTAGCAAGGTGTAAGGTGTGTGCACTCTTGCATCCTATCCATGCTGAGTTAATCGCACGATGCAGAAGCTGATACTGCCTCTAAGGAAGAGTCATCACGAATACACGCACACTCAGACGTGCTCAAAGAGATGAGCGTGCCACCGTCTAAGTGACTCTAATACTCTCACCTTGTTCATTAGAGACCTCGGTAAAGTGTCAAGATGGAGCCAGTAATGGGAGCTGTGGTGGGTCAGGGGTAAGGAGGAGGAGTCAATGTCAGAAGAGCATCCTTTTCATCTTCAAAGAGCGAGATGGAGGGAGATAAAGTGTAGAGGCAGAATAATAAAGAAAACAAAAAGGATACACGGGGGGGTGTAGAGGAGCGGCGTTATCTGAACTTCAGCAGACGAACACAATGATCAATCAAACGGGATGAGAACATCAGCTTTACGAAGGCTACATCGAAATGCTGTTAGTCATGTGTAATAAAAGCAGATTGTACAAACAAGACAGTAATCTCACAAAGCTCACAGAAATAGACCCAACAGAGAAAACTTCAAACGCCGCAGCGTTGCTTTGTACCAAACAAAGATCAAAGATGGCTATTTGTTTTAATTTTATCCCTCATGTTTTATGTAACTTGGTTTATTTCTGTTTCTGCCATTTTTATTTTTTTATTACACCACTGATCAAAGTCTAGTTTAGAGTCTTAAGGACATTTCTTTACCATTAAATGACAGCCTCTGTCACAAGTCACAAGAAGAGGTCCCAAATGCACAAGAGACAGAGGCCAGAAATAAAAGGCGAGCTTTAGTTATAAAAAGCTGATAAACAGTTACATAAACAGAAGGAGCTGGCAAAATCCAAACACCGGGGAACAAACAGAAGTCTGAAAACCATTTAAAAAAAAACCCTCTGTCATAGGGATTACGGTGGAAAAGTGGTGATCTCGCAGGGAACAACTATGACACAGGACGATCTGGCAGCTGAAAAGAGGAGAGCTGGGGCTATTTATACACACAGGGGTGGATTGGCTGATGAGACGCAGGTGGGTATGAAAACTGGCAGGAAAACACACAAAGACCAAAACACATGGGGTAAGTGCTCACAAAAGAAAACAGGAAATAAACTAAACTAAAAAGGCAGAACCAGGTGGACAGACTCACTGTGTTTTGTTTGCATTGTGTGCAGTTGCACCCTTTACACATTACATATTGTGCCATGGCCCGACAAGAGTCCACTGCTCCACTCTTATCGAATGTTAAAATGTTTCCAAGGAACACGTAAACACAACCGTGACCTTATTAAAATAGAACATTACATGTAAGATACAGCAGCTGGAGAAAAGCCACTCTGATTTAAGGGCCTGTTTAGAGTTTACAAAATAGCTTTCTAAGGCAGGAGATATATTTGCCTATATTGTCCTCAGGAATTAACGCAATGCATTACCAATGTTGCATTATACACATAACCAGTGTAAGAGTGGTTTAGGGGCAGTATTGAGATGTGACTGACAAAACTAAACGGAAATAAGTACAAGATTATTAAGAACGTGCACGGCGGAAAATACTGTAAAATGGAGTACGGACGGTGCTGATGACGTTTTTTTGTCCCCTTGTGATCTCAGAATAAACAAAGTCGTGACCCCTTTGATTGTTACCATGATTATTGTTTACATCAAGTTATCTGGGTGTTCTAATTATATCATTGTCTCTCTGGTCTGCCTTCTATTGGAGTTCTGCAGTAACCTGCAGAGCACATAAGCAAGTGACGTCCACAATGTAAACGGTTGTCAACACGAACGCGTGGTTCTAAAGCAAGTATGTCCCCGGCCCTGAAAGATGAGGAGAAATATTCTCTCATCTGCTGAATCAAAAACTGAAGTATTCGGGCAGAACTATATCTGGCAAACACCCGGCGCTGCTCGTCATGCGGCTAATGCTAACACCACAGTGAAGCATGGTGGTGGTAGCATCATTGCTGTGGTGGTACTTCTCGGCAGTATAGGAACAGGGAAACTCATCAGAATAGAGCGATGGATGACTGCAGCCAAATATAGAGAGAGCCTTGAAGAGTCCAGCAACCTGAGACTGGGGCGACAGTTCACCTTTCAGCATGACAGCGGACCAAAGATAACGCGGGAGTGGCTTCAGGACAAGTCTGACTGTCCTTGAGTGGCCCAGTCAACACCCACACTTGAGAACCCCTGAGAACATCTGTGGACAGACACAATCCAATCGGATGGAGCTTTACAGACTCTGCCAGGAAGAACAGGATAAACTGCCCAAATCCAGATGTTCAAAGCCTGCCGAGACTTACCCAAGAAGACCCTAGGCTGTAAGGGGCTTCTACAAAATACTGAATTAAAGGTCAGAATAATTTTGTAAAGGACAGATTTTCAGTTTTTGAACCTTAATATATTAATATAATAATAATAATAATAATATTATTATTATCATATATTAGCAAGCATTTCTAGAAACATGTTTTCACTTTGTTGTTATTATGGCTTGTGTGTAGATTTATGGGGAAAAAAAATATCAACCTTTTTCATTTAAGAGTAAATTTACAACACTTTGTATACTGTACTAATGTCACCAGGGTTGTTTTCTCAGTTTGGGCACCAGACTTGAAATTTAATTCAGGCATGTGTTACAAACTAGAGGTGTGAGATTTAAAAAATGTGGGCTTTTATTTGCAACCTTACAGTTTATATCAATGTTGTGTCTCCAGCCACCCGGTGTTATGTGAAAAAGGGCACAAGAAAGACAACGTATGGAGTAGCATCGCTGTCAGGATACTGAGTAGTTTATGTGGTTTACTTTGGGATGTAGAAGGATGTACAGGAGATCATTCCTGCCCACTGCCATAAGACTTTACAATAACTCACCTCTGGCAAAATCCATCACAGTACAAAAACACTGTTGACTGTGTTTCTTGGTTTCTTGCTTGTATATTATATGTATATTATATATATAGATATATACTGTACCGTATGTAGATATATATATATATATATTATATATATATATATATATATATATGTTGACTGTGTTTATTGGTTTGTTGCATATAATATATATAGATATTTAATGTACTGTATATATACTGTATGTACTGTGCATTTTATATTTTATATTTATATTTTTTATTTTATTGCTTTTCTATTATATTATTCTATTCTATTATTATTTTATTCTATTGTTTCTATTATTGCTCCTGTATGTATGCTGTTGTGGCGAAAAAATTTCCCCTCGGGGATTAATAAAGTATATACCTACCTACCTACCTACCTAGAAGAGTTGACAGGAAGCAGACAACAGTGTCGCAGCAGGTTCGGCTAGCAAAACAAAATCTCCTCTTCTTTTATTGAGTGAGGAGGAGTAATCATCATCACTGGATGATAATGAAGACGTAGTTTTTTTCTGAAGAATGACCTGACGTTTATTAAAAAATTTTTTTTTTAATTCTTTTGCATTTTTTTCAAAAATGTTTAGGGGCAATTTTTTGAATTGTTTTCAATTCGTAGGCCATTATTTTACATTTTCGCGTTGTTAAATCTTCACTCCCCTGGTGTGTAAAGGCTTTTACACAAACACACAAAATCTAAAATTTACCACTGAGAAAAGTTCATCAACTTCCCTTTTCAATAATCCAAAGTCACGTTAAAATGTGACATGTTAGCACTTTGATGTTACTCATTCAGATAGTATGAAATCAACATGCAGAGATGTAAAATGTGTCTCAGATAAATAATTTATCATGCCACTGTTAGCAATCGTGTGGCGAAGAGTGCAGGGACTTCTTTTCATGTTGGGATGTTCAAGTATTGATTGAACACAGTGGATCCTGGCAGGTGACATTTATCCCTGGGTTTCAAATGTGATCACACAAGTTTAAACGCACCAGCAGTGACACCTTTTTCAAACCTGGCTCTGCTTTTAGCTACATTTTGTAAAAAAAATAAAAAAATTAAAAAATTAGAGCCAACAGCTTGATCACTGGGATGGATTTACAGTCATAAGTCATATTTAGCTGAAACTAATGGCTGTGAGGGAAACTTGAGAAGGTATGGGTCTAAAAAGCAATTGACTAAAAGGCAATTATAGCACCACTGGAGTAAAAATCAAAGTCAACCAACATAATTTAAATATTTTATAGCAAATGGTGTGAGTGATTATCCCAGATAATAAGAATACTTTGTAAATGATGAGAAGGCTCAATAACCCTTGCAGGTGAATATTTTCGCAGGGTTGCTTTCCTGAGTTTGTGTGCTTGAGGTAATGTCCTAGTTGAACCAACCCCCCGGTGTCATTCTAACACCGACCTGCTCTGTCCTCCAGCAAGGTGCTAACACTAAACCTATAAGCCATGCTGAGTCACCATGCTGGAGACAGCTTCTCCCTGAGGTCCTGCAAGGTGAAATCTGTCTGAACCCTGACCCCTTCGCCTACTCTAATATCTTTCTTTATCCATTCATACTTTATTCATTCATATCCATGTTATTGTTACTCTTTTGACCTCAAGAGCTTTTTATCACCTGCTTAATCATGCAACACAGCATCTACAGTGTTGATGTAGATGTTAAAAGTGATTGGCAGCTTTAGGATGAGGATGGAGGTTTAACTCCTGACATAATGTCTGATGAGGACGCACATTTACAGTACAATGGGAGCTTAATCGATTAATCCATCAGCATGTAAACACCAGATCAAACCTGAGCTGACCTGGCATATGTGGACTGTGAGGATGATGAGCAGGAGAAGGAAGCAGCTGAGACGCATTGGGAGAATGTGGGAAGGAAATATATATGAGGTGTTAGCAGAAAGAAATGAGAACACAAGCCGCATAATTATGTGCAGTTGCTCTCTCTTTCTCCTCCAGCTACAACTCTGCTTCTCCAGCGGTCCCGGTGGAGGCTGGTTGTACTCCTCCAATCATGCAAAGACTGCAAGCAGCAACAGAGCAGCACTTTCTTCCTCCTGGGGCTCACTTCCAGGATCGTTGTATCTCTAGTAGCGCAGCCATAGCTGATCAATCCCACTATCAGCATCTTCAGTCATGAACTTATCCTTTGGCTTTACAATGATATAGGTTGTACTGTAGGTTTTATCAGCAGGTGGCTGCTGTGCATTAGTTATAACGGTCTGAGATGCAGCAGGACTGACATGAATCTGCCTCCCCTCGGTGATGTGGAAGGAGGAAGTGTGAAAGAAGAGACACTGAGGGATGGAGTGAATAAATGTTAGAGGTCTCACTTGGCCCTGTGTAAGTGTTGTTTTTAACAATCTGACAAGGGAATCTGCTGCAGGCGAGGCGATATCATAGCATCTTCCCTTCTCCTCTGCAATACATTTGCTGGATAAGCCTAATTCTGTGCAAACAAAATCAGCCGCCACCTCCGCGGGGGTTGTGAGTGCTCCACGGGGATTTTTCTAAATAAAAGCTTGATGATCTAAAGGTCATGCTACGACAGAGCTGTAACTTGTCACCAAACACAGACACACTGAGTCGCATGTAAACACAACAATGTTGGTTTTGGTGTATTTGTAGCATTGTGTTAATGGCTGCCTGTGGCATACACGGATATATGCACACACGTTTTCCTAGATGGATGAACTGTGCCTCCTGAGTGACAACGCTCATTTGACTCTGGGGAGCCGTGTCGAGGAGTCACACTGAGCGAGGTGGCCTGTGTCAAGAGTGAGGCGCAAAGCTTCCGTCAAAACACGTACGCTCTTGATCACCTGCTGAAAAGCTTACATGTGCAGAGGCATGCTGAGATACAAGCAAACCTCACAGCATCTCTTAAATCTCAGGGATTACACCTACTGCTGCGAATGAAGTTCAGCTGCAAGGACTACTTCAAGTTCACATCAACAAAGTAGTTTTAAAGCCTCAATATGATTCAAACAGAGTGATTGTAAAATTGTGTAACAGCATCTAAAAAAAAAACTCTCTGATGGTGCAATTGCACAGGCTTGCATCAGTAATGTTTACCAATATTTTACATCATCTTTTGTGTGCACAACCAACTTTGTTTCCATCCTCGGACATCAAACGCTGTCATTTTGTTAAAGCTCTCTACGTAGTTAGCTTTAGGAAAAGATTATGGTTTGGGCTCAAAGAAGTACGTCACTTACGAAGGAATGTCAAGTACATTATTTAAGCATTTATGCATGCTGAGTACATTTTTTTCGTGGAGTCGGTCTCTTCAGTGAAAGACCTGCATTTGATCCATCCATCCTCCATCCCTTAACTCAACTTTTCATACTACCTCACCAGACTTCCTTCTTCAAACTGGGGAGTTACTTCACCGACACCAAGGAGCATTTTGTTTGTATCTCTGTGATGCCGGCGGCTTTCACAAAACGTCAGTATTTGACAGCATCAAAATGAGAACGGGCTGGAACAGCAAAGTGCAACGTCATAAATGTTTCAAATCTTCAAAAGTAGAAACTATGAATGAAAACTCTAAATACTTTTGCCTTTAGACATAATTGTATTGGCACAACTATAAGAGCATAGTTTTTTGGAAACTATGTTTGAAAAGTGAGAATAATTTTATATTTGAGGATAAGACATTTACATATTCACTTGGAGTGGCGAGATTGGAGCATTATGCATTTGTAGCGTAAATGCTACTAAACTAAAGAATGTATTTTAGTTTGTTTCTCCGCCACAGAGGAAGTAAATTCATGACGATTGAAAACGTGTTAAAAGCGTCTCCTTACAGCTGTACTGCAGAAATACACCAGAGACCAAATCATCTGTCAAGCAGCCAAAAATAAGCAGCGTCACAAAAAGAGGCTCAAAGAGAAGCCTGAAAAACAGCCAGAAACTTATTCTGATGGCTCTCGAGAGAGAGAATGACAGGAGAGTGATTGATGGACTAGCATGTCCATAAACAAACAGTATCATGGGGAAACTTCCACAACTTCGCTTGTTTAGAAGTCTTATATTTCTCCAAAAAGTAGTTTTTCAAAAGCAGGTTTTGGAAAAGGCTCGTCATATAATAGAAGTCTTGTTGGAAGAGAGATTGATCCAGTTTGTGGCTCCCTGACATTAATTGTGAGGAGTCACTTTAACTTTTATCTCATTGTCAATGAGGTACTCTCAGCTTTAATCACTCACTTAACATTCCAGTCAGTGCAACCCACAATCCATTTGTATTGCAAATGGCCAGGCCTAAAGACTGTTTCATTAAGTGTCCTGTCTTCTTTCGAGCTCCACTTCCTATTACGTTATCGGAAATCAATATGAGGACGGACTTTCATGTTTAGCAGTCCCACTTTGACCAATGGCAACTCACAAATGGGACAGTAGCCAATGGGACGAGGACCACAGAGACAGCGTGAGATATGTGTTGACAGTTCGGTGGAGTGTTTCATCACGGTTTATCCTCGGAGGCGGTGTACCAACACGCAGTGCCACAGTCCATCAGAGGGTCCCAGGGAAGTCGATTTACACCTGGTCGACTGCTCGTAATGGCAGGAATAAATCACTGGCAGCAGGTGAACACACACACACACACACACACACACACACACACACACACACACACACACACACACACACACACACACACACACACACACAGGACTGAAATCTGTCCAAGCGCATGTGTTATGCCCACAAAGCTCACGTTTCACAAATAGTCTGACTGTTTCTGCACACACACTCACTCACACACACACACACACACACACACACACACACACACACACACAGGACTGAAATCTGTCCAAGCGCATGTGTTAAGCCCACAAAGCTCACGTTTCACAAACAGTCTGACTGTTTCTGCACACACACACAAATATATACACACACATGCACACACACATATATATACACACACACACACACACACACAAATCCACACACACATGCACACACTCACACAGAGACCGACGACAGACAGACAGGACTGAAATCCTTCCAAGCGCATGCGTTAAGCCCACAAAGATCACGTTTCACAAGCAGTCTGACTGTTTCTGCACACACACACGCACGCACGCGCACACACACACACACTCACACGCACGCACACACACACACACACACACACTCACACGCACACACACACACACACACACACACTCACACGCACGCACGCACACACACACACGCACGCACGCACGCACACATACGCACTCTGACTGTAGAGGGGAGTCTTCTTACACAAACGAGTGCTATAATGTGTGCGTGACTCATGTATGACGAGTCGACTCGTGAGAGCACACGCTGGCATCGCCTCAGGGACGGAAACCTGTCCAGTGCTTCACCCCGCAGGACGGCACCTTCATTGACCAATGAGACAAGCACAAATTACCGTGGAGGGACCAATGGGTTTGAGAGACTGAGGGAGTATTAGCGAGCATTTATAAAAATTCATGTCAGCGGTGATGGCCCAGATTAGATGGTTTAGAGATGCGGAAAAGCCAGATGCAGGGAGAGCACATAACTGTGGGAATGTACAGAAACCAAAGCTAAAAATGGGTGTCTGGCTCTTTCTAGCATGAAATTACCAAAAATGAATAAATACCTTGAAAGACATAATCCCTTTGTTGATCCATTTATTTCTAAACGGACAAGTTGATAAAATAAAATGCAACACCCCTTGAGATTTCCAATAAACACACTTGGGCACACCTGGGGATGAGCTGTGAAGTTTACGGCCATTAAAGAAATACCTCAGTCACCATGGAAACCACAACAAATTATTTATTTAGAAGAGGTAGTAAGATTCAATTGCATGGTTAATTTGGACAGTCAATCAATATGTCAGTCAATCCAGTCGGCAGCAGTCCAACTAAGACTGAATGCCAAAATAGCTCCACCGGGTGACATCATGCTTCATGATAATGACTGTAAATCTCCTTCTTTACTCACATCACTGCCACATAGCAGTGCAAGCAGCTCAGGGAGACTGTGCAACATCAAGCTGACCTGCTCACAATGACAATGCTCACATGTTGATGTTTAACGGCGTTATCTCCAACTCTAGAATACCAGAGGCTGATGGTCGTCATTTGTGCTGGAATTTGATCATAAACCAAAGCACTGGACACATCAGATAAAAGTTATTACAACTCATCCTGTGGAGAGCATTAACTTGATTGTGTAGACATTCAGCTGATACAATCACAGTATAATGAAGTATCCTTGAACAAGCCACTGAATGTGTCCTCTATTTGAAGAGATGCAGCTGATATAACCCTGACCTCTGGAAAAAAATGTTTTTATATATTTCAAAACAAAATGCAACCTCAGTCTCCTTAGGAAGATCCACTTCTATAGCTTACAGACACAAACCTGCTGTATATTATGAAATCTAAAATATTGCTGTAAATGGTTCTGGATGAAGGACACACAACTTATTGATGCTAAACAAATGCAACATGAATCATTAAGGGGCTGCTGGAAAGTCTATGTTGTGTCCAGTTCCTCCCATCATCTGAACATTTCATCTGTCTCGCCAACAGATATAATCAGTGCGAAGATGATCGGAGGCTCTTTTGCCTCCGGGTGTCCTGGTTGCCCTGCTTAGGTCATGACATGCAGCACCATCTTGTGACGAGACAGTCCTCTTGGCTTCCTACCGACGCCCTGCAGACTGTGGCCATGTGTCTGCTCACTTGTCTGTGAATAACCGTCCCTCGCTGCCTTCGCCTTCACTCCCTCTCTTTTTACTCGTTCCCCGTCATCTGCTTCGTGTCTCCCACATCTCTTGATTGCTGATTCTGCTCGCCTCCTCTCCACTTTGCACCCAAACTCTCTGGCTTTGCATGTTTCTTTTCCTCGACTGACTCTGTGGATGTCATTCTTCTTCAGCGATTTTTCTCCTCAGCAACCCTCTCCTCTCTCTGTCTCTTCTCTTTCTCGCTCTCGCCGAGACCCTGCAGCCAGTATGACTCGCCCAGTTGATGAGCGACAGTGTCTTCCACTGTCTCATGAATGAGGGAAAGCAAATGCTGACCAATCATTCATCATAACACCAAAGGAAGCAACTCTAACAAACCGTTCAGCCGACAGGCTGCTCTCTCAATCACATCAGTTTCATTACTCCACGCAACAAAATTCACACCGAGAGACTCATCTTCTGCCAAAACAAAAGAATGTTTCCACAGATGATTTACTTCATAAACATTTATCCACTCGATAATTCAAGAGTACCATAGCCGGAGTGAGTCAGGAGCTTGAGGGGATTGGTTGAAACTGCAAATTCAGACAGCTTCTATTGAACTCTGGGTTCAAAGACGCCCTAAGACGACCTTCAAACTCAATAGTGTGTCCTTTACAAGATGCAAAATCATGTTTAATACCGGTTACACAGCTGATGTGCCTCCGTGGCTAAAACGCTCATCAATAATTTGCTCATTCTGCGGCCGATGAGAGGGAGTTCTTACAAACTAAAATACAAGACATCTCGGCATGTAGGAGGATGCATAAATCATAACTGACCTGACCTCGTGCTTGTGACTCGTTTTTTTTTTTTTAGTTTGTAAAAATGACTTCATACTTGACATGAAAAAGAGAAGGGGGGGAGGATTGTGGTAAAGCTGAAATGAGGCACAAAGACATCAGTGTGGAGAGGTACAGGTGAAAACTGTAAATGAAAGCACCGGGGATGTTTCAGGTGAGATGCCCTGACACTGCTCTGGATCCTCTGATGTCTAAAGCCTCTGTGGGGACTAATAGTCCGGCTGCCTAACCCTCCCATCATGTCACTCAGAGGGATTAAAGAAGCTAAAGCCCCCCTCACCCAGCAATCAGCCACTTTGGACCAGGAACCACTGACTGGTCGCAGAGAGGGATTCATATTTTGCATGCACATGTTACACATTCACCGTATTTCAAATATATTCACAGACAAACATGCACTGATGAAGACTCGTGCACAGATGACAGACAAAGTGAGCAAGAACAGCTTGTTCTCGATTTCAACTGGAATTCAGAAACATCCCCAAATGATGCAAGCATCTCTCTGAAGACCAACAATCGCACCCCGTCAGCAGCTCACCTTCCGATCATAGTGGAGTGCTGCTGCACGGCGGCCTCCAGGAGGCGCTCTAGGATGGTCCATTCTCCCATGGTTGGAGTTAGGAGGCATCCACTGGGCACAGGAAATCAGCACCGACCCCACTTCAAAGTGGGCTTCCCAGTCAGCAGGAGAAGCAGCGCTGGCTTGACAGTACGTCACTCTGAGGCTTCAAGTCCACTTGTTGGGTTGCGATGAGGTAGGGAGTGGCTTCAGGCAGCTGCTTCTGTGTAACAGAGGAGTCGAATGGAACCCCGAAGCAGCTCAGTGACGCCTCATTGTGATCTCCCTCGTCTTTTTTTTGAAGGTGCAATCTCAAAACACACTCTGACTGCAGCTCTGAGATGCTTTGACTGAACCTCGTCTGTGTGTGTATTTCTCTGTTCATGCACTTCCACGTGTCTTCCCTCCTTGTTTCCTTCCCTTGGGTGCCCCAGACCCCGTTTACCTCCTAAACAGCTGGTCTGTCATATGGTCTCACACACCTGGTCGAAAACGGAGGCTCTGAGCCTTCGTCTACTTCTGCTGTGTTTCAAGGAGCAGCCTCAGTTTGTGCAAACAGACATCCATCACCTGCACACTAATGCTTCGTCCCTGCGCGCTCGTTCTTTGACAGCATCTTGTAGTAACTCCGGCCGGGCTCAGCTCCATAAACTCATGTGAGCCTGAGTAACCAGGGATCTGTGGCTCTGCTCGTTCTTCTCTCCTCCATCCTCTTCATTTCTTCCTCTTTCTGTCCCCTCTTCCTCCGTCTTCTCTTCCAGCTATGTTTCAAGGAATTCCTCCTCCTCTGTTGCTCCTTCCTTCGGTCCTGGTTTGGTTCAGGCACACAGAAGCATCACACTCTTCCTCCTCCTTCCCTCCGCTAGAAACTGTCGCTGGTTTCTCCAGTCCTCCTCGTCCTCAGTGCCTGTCTCTCTCTCTCTGTCTCTCTCTCTCTCTCTCTCTCAGCAGGCTTTACGTGAGGCAGCTCTCCTTTCTTCTCTTCCCTTCATCTTCTTTTGCTTCCTTCCCACTTGGTTTCTCTCTGTTTGCGCCCTCCACCTGCCTCCGTCTCTGTCTCCCTCTCTGAGCCAGTAGGCAGCCAGACCGAGCGTGTGTCTAGAGGATTAGAGAGAGGAATCATCCCTCAGCTCCTCCCCCGCTCCCCCCTGCTCCCTCTTGCTCTCCATCACCGTGTTTATCCGCGCTCCTCCTCCTCCCTTTCATCTCGCACTGCTCCACCACTGACAGCACCACACAAACCTTTCTCCACTCCTGTCTCACACACCACAATTTTGTACTCCATCTATGTTTTTGTCATCTTTTTGTATCGGTTGTGCACTGCAACTGCTTTTCTGCTTACACACACACACACACACACACACACACACACACACACACACACACACACACACACACACACACACACACACACACACACACACACACACACACACACACACACACACACACACACACACACACACACACACACACACACACACACACACACACACACACACACACACACACACACACACACACACACACGCACGCACGTTCAGACAGAGACATGAGAGGCAGTGCCATGCCGAGGCTATACAAGGATACTGAGCTGAAAAAAAGGAAGTGTGTGATAGAGCCCGAATGTGGTGGAATCAGTGTGTGTGTGTGTGTGTGTGTGTGTGTGTGTGTGTGTGTGTGTGTGTGTGTGTGTGTGTGTGTGTGTGTGTGTGTGTGTGTGTGTGTGTGTGTGTGTGTGTGTGTGTGTGTGTGTGTGTGTGTGTGTGTGCATACGTGCGTGCGAGCGATGAAAGCAGAATTAGTGACAGTCATCTAGATTACTCAGAGGATGCTTTCTCTCACTCAAACACACAATCAGTAGTCATGCAAAAAAAAAAATCATGCACAAGCGAACATCCAGGTGTTTTCATTATCAGTTAATCTGCTGGCTGTTTATTTGAATGAATCCACTAATTTTTCAGTCTATAAAATGTCATGACATACCAGACATACTATACCTCCAGTTTATATCCCTGTCTGTCCGTAGATACGTCCAGACGAATCCAGACGTATCTACGTAGTGAAGACTTTGAATGAATTTAATCAACAGTACTAAGTGTATTTTTTACTTTGTTGGTCTTGTTTTGCTGTAATTTTTTTGTATTAGTGTGTAAATTGGAAAATATTTGAAAAATGGATATTGCTGCAAAGCTTAAAATAACATGATTGTTTCACAAACATCTTCAGCCTGACAGAACAGATGATCTCCGAAGTCACCACAGTTTCAAGGTGGACACCCAAGATTAGTGTCACCAACTCAGCATCATATGGTCCCAATCTCACCTTCTTTTCCTGAGTTATGATGTTGAAAAATGAACAGAAAAAAGGTTTTATACAACATTATGAGGATTACAGTGAAGTTTAACTTGGATATAAAATGTCATCGCTTCGTCATTCTCTCCTATTGGCGATTTTGTTGTGTGAAGTGTTGTCATACATAGCATATAGATTCTTGAGTTACAGCCACAATATGTTTTGTGAGGTAATAGACACCCTCAACCACTAAAATCTAATCAGCTCATCTTTGAGTCGAAGTGAAAATTCTTGCCAAATTTGGAGGAATTCCTTTGAGGCGTTCTTGAGATACTGCATGGGATGAATGGGACGGAAAGATGGACGACTCAAAAACATAGTGCCTCCGAACATGGCTGTTGGTGTGGCAGAGGCACAAAAAGGTGTCAGCAAGCTTTGACCACCAAATTATCATCAGATATCGCTTTCACTAGAATATGGAATATATATCATGTAGTATACAACGTTTACAATCTACAATTACAAATAAAACGTTGAGATTTTCAGTCTAATTATGAGATCCAACAAGACAATTTCTTACAAAAACATCGATTATGATATCAATGATATTTTTCCACTGGAGTTAAATTCCTACCTTTGAAGGGAAGGTTTTGAAATACCCTTTGAAGAGAGTTGTTGGAAAAATTACAGAATAGACATTGAAATCAAAGCTATTATACAAATTGTGGAAACAGAAATAACCTTTTTTTCTGCTGGCAAATCAAATGTTTCACAGGAGGATGACAGTCATCAGGGGCCTTGTTATTACTGAAAATGAAAAAGAAGAATAAAGATTCAGGCTCTGGCAATTATATAGGGTCTTCCGTTAGCTCGTTCTTTGTTTTTTTGTTTTTTGTTTTTTAAAAAGCCCAATAACATTTAGTTTATAATGACATTAAAAACAGAAAAAGAGCAAATGTTTGACAATTTTGCTTGGTAACTATGAATATTTACTATATTTAAATGTTACATCATAAATGGAGAAGCGTCACCAACTCTGGAGTTCCCCTCAGCTCTTCAGAAAACCAATTTCATTTTTATGGCTCCCGTACTTTAATGTTTTAGTGCTCTCGCTGCCATCAGTGCAGAGTTTCTGCCACAGTAGGTTGCCGTTTTCTGCTGCAAGGCTCTCAGATACCGACTGCACACTGCCTGCTCAGCACCATGCAGAACACAGTGTTAGATTTATTTCCAAATTAATGTTAACGATGCAGGATACGTGAATAAGCTGTTTGCTCTCAGATTTGCTGTAACAACTGTGCAAGGTGATGACATAACTGTTCACTGGTTCGAACTTGATACCGATTCATTTTTTGTTGATACGCTGATAATGTCAGTGCAGCCACCCTGTATGAATTTCATCTTATTTTGGGGGCATTCTGGGATGTTTATGACCTCCCTTATCTGGCAGCATACAGCTCAGTGCGTCCACGTGCCTCCGCGTGTGCTCAACTACAGTATCTGTGAGCGAAGAGGTGAGACAGGCAGGGGGACACTGGGACGCCAACACAAATGCCTGTGATTTTTCAGCAAACAAGCTCGGGATCACATAACAATATTCACTCACACGTAAATACACAGTGACATGCAGTGCAGCTAAGTGTTTTTAGTGGTTCCCTCCATCACGTCCGGGCTCCGCAGAACGGAGTAGTAATCTATTCTGAAGGAGGTAATGAGTGAGTGCACACACACACGTAATCCGTCATACCCCATGCCAAGACAATCTGGCAGCACCGTGTCTCACACGTGAAGAGAGGAAGGCCAAAGGGAGGGGGAAGAACTACACAAACAACTTGGCTGCAATCTGTATCTGGCTGGAGTGTGCAAGAAGACGCTGAGATAATTCTCCAGCTTCCTTGTAAGGGGACAGTAAGCCCTGTTGTTTGACTGTACAGGCAACTGAAAACACACGATATTAAGGTCCCTTTGGTCCAGGCTGAAGCGTCGCTACCTTTAAAGCATTCTCATGGCATCTTGTACGAACGATAATAATGCTCCAAAGCTGAATCACACCGACACCAGATATCCCCAGACTTCTCCACTGGCACCACCAGCAGGTTAACATTTGTGAGTTTTGAGTTAAATGATGTCGCAGGTTCCTTGATGGACTGTCATGACACCAGAGATGAATGTCCTCCTCAGGATGACCTGTGATCCTGGTTTAGGGCCAAATGTCTGAAAACTAAGAACATTCCCATTAGCCTTAGTTTTACATAGTGCTCAGCTTTTTAGAGAATGTTAGTCTACTAACAAGCTAAAATGGTGAACACATAAATAGATAGCTAGATAGCTAGATAGATAGATAGATAGTTATTTTAATAATCCCCAAGGGGAATTTTTTTTTTCCGCTACAGCAGCATTATAGATACAGGAAAGCAATAAAACAACAGTAAAAAGTATTAAATATAAAAATGCACAGTATATACAATAAATAGAATAAAATAAAATAGAATAATTAAATTAAAACTAACTAAACAATAGTGCAAAGTTGACGTTTTTTTGGTTTTTTTTAAACAACTATATCTGCTAAGCATAAGCACATTAACATTGCCACTGTGAACATGCTCGCCCATTTTCACATTTTTCATCTAAGGCAGAGGTTCCCTAATTTTTACACTACCTACCAAGTTAAGTTTCCCAATACCAAAACATTTTTTTCATACAATAAAATTCACTGATTTAACCATGCATGCATGCAATAGCCTCAGAAAGGCTAAATGGCAACATAAAGCTGTTGTTGCACATTTAAATAATACATTTACTTATCTTGATAGAAGTGGCACCACTCTGCTGCTGAGCTGTCGACTCAGGCTCCTCTTCAGCATCAACGGGTTCATCTGCGTTGTCACCATGGTCTGTATATAAAAGTGAACTCAAAAATGAAGCCGATGCGGAGGTGTCTTAAGGTGCAATACCAAAGAGTGCCGCTAGAGGTCGGCTCCAAAAAGCCATTGGCTCCATAGACTCCCATTGAACTTGTCTAATGAAATTCAAAGTCAATAAATTTGTTTCACAACTTATTTCTGTGTTGTTAGCTAAAGTTGGCCTTTTTAAAATTATTTTTCTGGCTGTACGTCTGAAAATAATCTCATCATTAATTACAAAATTTGCCTCAAAAGCTGTGTACTTGGGGCATATCTGATTGACAGGTCTGCAGTGCAGTCAGGTTATGGCTGTCTGTGGGCGGGACGTAGGATCATTGGAGGTTCCAATCAGATCAAGTCGTTCCTCCCCCGTTCGTCCAAATATGGTCACTTCTGGCTCCAAAGTTCAAGTGTGAATTACCGCCTTGCCACTAAGTTGGCAAGTTGCAGTTTAAAGTCACGCCTGTCCAGACTCACACATTAAGACTTTAAAGGAATTTGTCCAATAAAGCTTATTTTGATAGAAGACAAAGTTGTAGCCACAAGAGCAGACGATGCTTCAAATATGTATGTTGCTGCAAATAAGCTAAGAATTTTTGAACATGCATGCTTCACAAACATCTTCAACCCGACAGCACAGAGGATCTACAATCAGCACAGTTTCAAGGTGGACATCCAAGATTAGTGTCACCAATTCAGTTTCTGACTAACGGTGAAACAAGGTCACACTCTGCCTATTTGGTCCCGAGTTATGGACAGAAAAATGTTTTTTTCAGAATTTTGTGACGTCACATCGAAGATGACCTTTAATCTTTTGGATATAAAATGTCCATTACTTTATTACCGTTTCCAATTAGATAATTGTTTCTGTGAAATGTTGTCATAATTTGTGCACGTATTCTCGAGTCATGGCCACATGTATTTTGTGGGGGTCACAGTGACCTCGACCTTTGACCGGTAACTTCTTATCAGCTCGTCTCGACTCCAAGGGAATGTTTGTCCTGAAGTTGAAGAAATTACTGCCAAATGTGTGAGAAATCGTGTTCATGAAAAAGAACATACAGTACGTGCAGGCAGATGTACAAACAACCCGAAAACATAATGCCTCTGGAATTTTAGTGTATTTTGCTCTTAACCCTATCAGTAAAAAAATCAGCAGGTAAATTTATCAACAGATTGGCCCAGAGCCATTGATAAGTCACTGAAATGGGAAGTGGTCAAGGGTCTAGTGCACACTTGGTCTTGTGAGAGGGGAGATTAACTGATTTAGGCAGCTATGTGGGTGGGGGAGTACAAGGGGGCTTTTTCAGACCTTGAAGGTAAAAGATTATATTTTCACACTGATCAACAGATAAGCTTTGGCGTAGCTCCAGGCATCATGAGACACGGTGTTTGTGTGTGTGTGTGTGTGTGTCCTTGTTCACACTAACAGGACACTGAAGGCAATTATGGTTTCAAGCAGGTTAAGAGGGTTGGATTCAATTATCACATGCCAACTTCCTTTAGCCCATGTCTTCATTTTGTTCCCCCATCTAACATAAAAAATTTTTTTTAAATCATTCATCTACTTCAATTGACCTCAACTTAATCAATTAATCTAATTGTAAGGATTACAACATGAATGAATTCACTAAACTTTATAAAACACTATCCAAACCTTTTGATGTATTTTTATTTTCATCTAGAAGTTGTGGCATCTAAAGCAGACAGCGAGGAGATCAGAGAGAAATGTGAATGAAGCTTTCAGCTGCTGCGGTTTTTTTCTTGAGCAGGCTCGGGGATCAGTCGCGCTGCAATACTGATGAAATGTGACCAGCTTTAAAGCAAACCCTTTGAGTTGCCACCAGGAAATTGAGGACATATGACAAAGGTTTAGGTGTCTTAAGTGTCAGTGGTCTTGAGAAACAGACATGCTGACATGAAGCAGACCCTACAGTGGATAGTGACACGATGTGGCTGCTGAGCCTGTTTTTAACCTAAGCTGTGAGATGTGTGAGCCCATGCATGAGCAGAGTAGTGGCCCACTGACACTTGGCCTCAGCTGTATACTATAAAGCCTTTGATAACCTTATCCTGATAGGGGTTGCGTTACGTAACGTACACAGAAATAACATGTTCTGTGTTTAACTGGAAGAAGTGATATAAAAAGTGCAAGGCGTAAACGATTGGAGGAAACACACAACACTCGTGTCCAGCAGTGTTCGTCACAGTTTATATATCGTTGTTGTAGGTGACAGAGTAATTTGTTGGCAGATGTAATCGTCTCAAAGGGTCAAGCCCCCTCAGCAGTCATTACGTTGTATATACACAGTCCCATTTTGTTGCACTTGTGGTTTTGAAATGCCGGCCAGCTCCTTGTTCCGGTGGTCTGTGGCTCGGCACTAAGTGATCTCTCTGAAAGCCCTCTTCTCCGCATACTTCACCTTGAGTCTCCTCTTGAACCTAAGAGACAGTGGAAAGATATATTTTACTCAACAAGACACATAATGAATCTGCACATGACTGTGGGCCTTTGATGAGATGTTACGCAAGAGTAAAGCCTGAGCTCCTTACTTGGCTCTTTCTCTCGGTTCAATGAGGTTCCTCTTCTGCATACTCTTGAAGCGGTCCTTGAGGATGCTGCCCTCTGGCTGCAGAGGCACACCATTACAAGGGGTGAGACAAGTCCAGACATGTGAAACAAATATCACTATGCTCTGATGCAACACCCACCCAAATTATAAAACCCTATTCACAGCACAAAGGCTGATTTAAGCACTATTCAAAGACATAATGGCAGCAGATAAAAGAGAAAACCTGGGAATTATCCACTGGCAATTAGATCAAATGAAACTATAATGATCCCAGTGGGGAAAGTGGGTCGTCGCAGTATTAAAGAATAGGATAAAGCTTAGAATAAGACAATACAGAGTACTGAAGATAATACACCGATCAAATGAACCAAAACTCATTACAGATAAACTGCGTCCTTGCTGGAGGAGGTCAAAGTGGATGAGAGAGCACAAATTACAAATGTTAGTGATGTACCTTGAGTTGTCGTAAGGAGCCAGCCAGCTCGTCACTCAACTGAACCTCCAGGTCCGGAGCCTGGAACCTGCAAGCGAACATTTACAATGTTGATAAAATGGTCTGTTCACCACCAAACTGTCACCTGCTGAAATACGTGCAGGTAAAGGCTTCACATTAATGCTGTTAATGTTATGGTGGCACTAAATAAAAGGGCTCGGTTGCAACAAACGTGACTGTCTATTTGTACACATTTTTAGCCCATTAAGATTAGTGGAAATATTTGGGCTTATTGATTGAAATTAGTCACGTTCATTTTGCAATCAGAAAAACTAAGACTGAAAAGAGAGAGAAAGAAATCATCATTCAGAGAGGAAGCCGACTCTCTCCAAAAGAAAACAGATTCAATAATCTCTACAACTTACGAATGTTATCATGAGTGTTATCATTGTTTAAATATTACAATTTGCTGATGAACATCAATAGACTGTATGTCTAAGATAATACTAAAGAGCTTTAAAGGGGCACTCCGTCCATTTAAAAAAAAAAAAAAAAAAAAAAAATCGGTTAGCTCGTCTTGATTAAATACTCCTCGCCGTGTGAGCAGCTGTGTGGTAGTAATACGGTTGTTTTCTGTGGCTCTGAGGACACCAAGAAAATAACCCTGATGATGTCATCTTGGGTTTGTGCTTGAGACTTCAGATGTATAATAAAAAGGCTGCGTGACAAACTGGGGCGGGGAGTTTTGATGTGGTTGACTACGAGGAAACAACGATGTAACAAAAGACACTGGAGCTGAAATGACCCATACTAAGGACTAGAAGTCAGGATGTCTCAGCCTCCTCTCAACTGAGCGGTTTTGGATCCCCGTGACTTCATGAAGGCGCTACACTAAGTCACGGAAGTACCCGTTTAAGAAGCAGAGGAATGTGCATGAACGGGGTTAGCTGTGTACTTGAGTTTGCCGAGGCGTCTGGGCTGAGATTTCTGGGCCTCCTGCTTGGCTTTGCGTTTAATCTGTTCGGTCTTGGTCTTCTGTTCCTGCTGTTTGATGGAGGACTTTATGGAGCGAAGCTGGAAGAGCTGCTGCTGCTGGTCCGTCTGCCGCCTGCCAGCCAGCCGCCGCTGCTCCTGGAGTCGGGTTAAAAAGATGAGGAACGGTGAGGTGGCTGCTTCAATGGCGAGTGCAACGACAATGCGGAAACGTTTTGAGAACACTTCCTGGAGGCCATTATAACGGACACTTTGACAAGTTGCAACATTATCTCGTTTCAGATTTACCAGTTCAAGATGCATCTGAAAATGACTTTTTTTTTTTGGTTTGTTTTTGCTACAAGCATGAGCCAGAAAAAGGTGAATTATTTCACTCTCATGTCTGAAAGAACTGCTCTGTAATAGTAAATGTTTCTACGACACACTAAAATAAAGAAAAAGTACAGCCATCACAATTTCCCAGAGCCCAACATATGTTTTCAAATAGCTGGTTTTGACCCACAAACGACCCAAAAAGCCAAAGATTATTTATTGATCTCTATACGCAGTACAGAGCAGCCTGGTTAGAAGACATGTTAGCCTCCTCAGGCATTGAAAAATATAGAATCAATGAAAAAACATATCAATTATTTAAATATTTGCCAATAAATACTCTTTCCATTAACCAATCATTTAATCAATACATTTTCTTCAGATCTACGTTCAAACGCTGCCTCACTATTTCCAATCTAAATAAAATCCTAAAAAAAGACTATTTTTTTTTCTTGCTTTTAGTCGATATTGCTAAACTTAAGAGAAATAACTGTCTGCGGTGAATAAGGTCCAATTCTCTCTTCAGCGTTACAGCACAAACTTACGAATGTTTACAACCTCAATCGTAGAAAACACCGATTTAGTTCATTTGTGAAGTTTATAAATGAGTTGTAGTGATTACGTCCGTACCTTAATTTTTTCTGCCCTCTCTTTCTTTCTCTGTCTCTCGGTCTTCTTCTCGGCCATTGCGATCCCTCCCCCTGCCACATCCTCCTCATCCTCAATAGGAGCCGCATGGCCTTCACCTCCTTCATTATCCTCCTCGACCAAACCTTCCACCTGCTCACGGAGGATCGTCTCCTAAAAAAAAAAACAACACGCAAAAGCACAAAAGTTAAAAATGCAGCATGACTAAAGCGAGAGGTGACGGAGGACCTGGAATAATCATCTGTACCTCGGTGGCCGTGTCCGCTCGGTTGACAGCCAGCTGCCGCTCTATTTTGTCTTCCTGCTTTTGCCTCTTGACCTCCACCTCGTGGGCGTCCTGCAGCAGAGCCTGGATTTACAGAGAGATGAACAGTCAGCATTTCTAACAGCACAGTCTGTGGTTAATGAGCTGTAACCTTCAGGTCAGACTTGTTTTGAGCACATGTTGTAAAGTTGAGATCCAAATATGTACAAGTAATGATGTTGAAACTTCAACAAAGTTATAACAGACGAACAGCAACAGTGTGATGAAACGGCACAATGGTCTGCAAGAACACTGATGCTGTACTGAATACTGAACTAAATACATTCATGCCTTTTAAAACTTCGACAAACCAAAGACGGACTGAACACCTTTAAGCATCAGTTCAACAGGTAACAATACTTTTAGTGTAATACATGTACAACTGTCACACCACGTAGTACATCCAACTGTCACACCACGTAGTACATCCAACTGTCACACCACGTAGTACATCCAACTGTCACACCACGTAGTACATCCAACTGTCACACCACGTAGTACATCCAACTGTCACACCACGTAGTACATCCAACTGTCACACCACGTAGTACATCCAACTGTTACACCACGTAGTACATTCAACTGTCACACCACGTAGTACATCCAAGACAGACTGGAATACCAAACTAAAACACTTATTTTGTTTTAATTGTATGTTCATTAATATAACAATAAAACATTTTCCAAAACTTTTGAAGCTCCCTGAAACATTATTATGTTTGGGATATTATCTCATCACCATATCACCCTTCACTAATCTGAATATTGATTGATTTTTGAGTTACCTGGTGGGAGAAGAAGTCGGGGTTGTAGGATCCTCCGGGAGCGATCACCTCCACAGCGGGGAGCATAGACGGCTTCTCGTATAACGACTCTGGACGCTGAGGAATCAGAGATGCAGCCACGTTAGTTTAACTCCAACATCCGCACGCCAACTGTCAAATATCAGTCAAGCTGTCCGTCAACTGTTTTTCTCACCTTGACACGCTTCTTGCCCGTCTGTTGAAGATACCAGGGATCGCCTGACTCTTTGGCTACATTCAAAAGAAAAGAAAAACTTGTTTTATAAAAGTTGTTTAACAGACTTCTGCAACATTACAACCTTTTAATAAAAGTGTCACATGTCAAAAGTTTTAAAAGCGGCTGCAAAAATCAGATGAGACGCCTGCAGGAGTCCTTTAAGTTGTTGAGTTTCTAGTCAATACAGCTGCAAGGAAAACAAGGCTCTGAGAAAGCAGACAAGATTTTACTACTGGCATAAACTGGGGCTTCACAAGAGTCTATTAAATGGGCCAGCCGTCACCAGTTTGTTCAATAAAACAAAACGCTGGCTGCTCTCTCTTGGATTCTCTGATCGCAGCAGCTGGCAGCGACTAGAAAACTCTCGTGGCAAAGAAATCTTTAACTAAGCATTCACTCACGCCGCTCTTTTACTGTCGTGGCTACAACTTTGTTTTCTATCAGAATCAGATGTACTGACCAACGTCTACATGCATTACATGAGTTTGGACAGATGTGGACGTAAACTGAAACTTAACTGGTTGGCAGAGACGGACAACTACGAGGCTGTAATCCTCGTTGGTTCTGGTAGTGCGAGTACGTCGACATGAACGGACTTCTAACAGGATCGCAGGTCGTAACAAACCGAAGAAGTCTCATCCCGAATCGGACTTTGGACACAACGTTTGGGACGACTGCAGGTCTGTTTATTACAATGCTACTTTCACATGTGGATCTCAAGGCAACCTCTAGAAGCAGTCAAATACACTTCACATGTGTATCCTCAGACCCAAGATGGCCGTTCACAGAACAGTCATCCGAGCTCCATGTTGGTCTTCACATTCCCATGAAGGAAATACTGGGAGCGCAAGGATGGGATCATCACCGGACAGACATACGTGCGCACAAACTGCACTCACTCTCTTGACCCCATATGTCGTAATAGTCTCTGTCTGGGTTGTTGTTGGCCTCCGTCACCGCCTTCTTGGTCGTCCTGTCGACGGGCCGTCTGTTCAGCAGCCGTTTCTGCCTCCGTGGCACCACGCCTTTGGCTGCCAGCTGCTCGGCCTTCTGAGCGATGCGGCGGAGCTTCTTGGCGTTCGGTTGCTGGTAAGCCAGCACACTGGCGGGGGAGCAGAAGACATCATTAGTATTGGTCATTATGATTAAGAGAGGCGGCAACACGTAAAGGAAATTAGTGACGCCAGATGTGATGGAGAGCACACTACATGTTTAGGACTACTGTGTTTGCACATCCTCAGATCCCCGGACACTGTTCACACAACAGTCTCCTGAGCTCCTCTATGTTGTCTTCACATTCCCATGAAGGAAATACTGGGAGCGCAAGGATGAGATCATCACAGGACACAGTGAAATATAAAGACGATTTTTCCATAAATTCTAAACATCATCTGCTTTAACAAATGCATCATTTGTTGTAAAACTCTGCTACAGGCAGACTTGAGGAACCTCTTTGTTCAGTTAACTCAGACATCAGACATGAAACCAGTCAGCCGGACATCTTGACTCACGGACACCGAGTTTATCACAAACACACACAGTTCTCGCTCTGCAGTTGTGCTTTTAGCGTAACCCGCACTTTTAATAAGAACAGACAAATTACACTGGTCTGTGATCTATGTAATATGACCACTTGTATATGACAGTGTGGTAATTGTGATTATTTTAATTATCAGTTCATCTGCCATGTATTTCCTCATTTAACTGGTCAGCTGTTTGGTCTGTAAAATGTCAGAAAGTGATTAAAATTGTCAGTCAGTATTTCCAAAAGCCAAACTGGAGCCTGTAATGTTTTCAACTGATCCTGACCAACAGTCAACAAACAAAAAATACTCCGTGTATTATTACAAAGAACTAAAGGGACCAGAAATTATTCACATTTAGGAAGCTGAAGTCAGAGAGGTTTTATGGAGGTGTGGAGTGTCAGACTGACACACAGTGGACAACATTATATCGTCCAAGAAAAAAAAGAAAAAAAAAGAAAGGGTCACACTGATGGATACTGACTCTTTAGGTGCTGGGATGAGGGAGTCATGCTGGAGGATCAGGTCTATCCTCAGAGGACGTGACGCTTTCCCTTTCCTCGTCTTCCCCTCGACCGGTTCAGGCGCTTCACACAGAAAAGAGATTTTTCAGATCAACCAAATGAAAAAGCTGAAATTGAACAGTGTAAAAGTAAAGAGATGAAGAAGCTGCTTCATTACTATTTATTACAACTGATTGTGTCATGAAATCACATACTTACCCTTCTGTTCAGCTTTCGCTGGTTGTCCAACATCCAAAAAGAACAAAGTTTCATCTGATTTCTCAGACAGCAAACCACTGAAATACACACAGATCACATCATCGCATATTAGAAACTGAAAAAAAACAAAAACATTTTCACCATTTTATCTACAACTACTAACAATCATTTCACTTCATCAGTACATCTGATGGTTAATGAGTACAAGTACGCAAGGCTGGTTGATGAACAAATACAAAAAACAATTACTATATTTTTACCAAATACCTTGCTATTGATGTTGCAACAGTATAGTAAGAATGATTACTGGTGCTTCGCCATGAAATATTCACTGATGTGGATAAACTGACTAAATGATAAAGGCAGATTTTATAACAGCTAGAACAGTCTGGTAAGTTTTACTGTGATGCAACCAAGAAAATACAACATTTCTCCCATATCTCGACGTTCAAAATGTAAGACGGTAACTATCTACCTGTAAAGATTGAGTAATATTTGTTCAATGTCATGTGTTTTTAAATCTGTACAAGAAACTTTAGAAAGTATAAATATTTTTGTGCATTTGTTTGATTGTAAAAAAAAATTTAAAAAATGCTGTATTTGTATAATAAACATTGTGAGCACTCAACAAAATCGATCACATTCCCGACCTTAATCATGATTGTGATGCGCACAAATAATTTGGTGAATTTGTAAAATTGTTGGTGCAGTGATGGAAATAAGTTGATTTCAATCAGAATTAGGAGTCCTGCTGGTAAACCTTAAAGAGATGAAAGAAAATCTTTGAAGAATTTGTGAGAAATATACTTTTCCTGGATTGTGAAAATTTAAATAGTCACACAGTCAGATAAAACGTTTGGAAAAAAAAAAAATGTAGGAATCCTAAAAGACGATGTAAAAAAACAACAACCAATAAACCTTCAACAGGACTTTTTGACTCTGGATATCACAATATTGATATAATAAGAATACAATTTCTAAACCTAAAAGCATGATTCCCAGTTTGATCTATAAAATGTTTGAATAAAGCAAATAAAAGGGCTTATCACAAGTCTTCAGATTACTTAATGTGTGCGACCAAAAAAAAAAAAAAAGATGTTCAGTCCCAGAGAAACAAACGAACATCTGTTGGATAAAAGGTTTGACTGGTTGTGAATAATGTGAACTTTAAAGCTTTGTTTCTTCCAGTCCTGCCCTCACATGGCCACCTCACCCCGTGGTCCTCTCCTGATGCCTGACGTCCTCTAAAAACCCCTCCACGTCGTTTATATCGCTGTGTTTGTTCCAGTTCTTCTTCTTGTTCTTGTTCGTGCGTTTTCTCCGACCGCTGGCCGAGCCCGCGCCGTCCGAAGTGGCTTTTAAAGTTAAAAAACCCGGCTGCGAGGCCGCCATGCGTCTCAGCCTCCTGCTAGGCGCCATGTCGGAAGACGAGAGGAAGACAACAGAAGCAGCTTCTTCTTCGTTGGTGTCGGTGGAGTTGACGGTGGTGGCGCCCCCTGCGGGGCTGACGGTGTAAACGCTTGCTCAAGTGTCTCTGACAAATAACTAATGGAAAGTTGTTGTTTTCCCAACTATATCATATTATTTAAAGATTCTGATCATTATTTGTATTTATAAAGGAGTCAATTTATTATAAATTTGGGTGTAAAATAAAAAATAAAAAAATGAGTGTTATTATGCTGGTTTTAAATTGTACATTTTATATTAATTACAAAACAAAGTGTTAAAACAGTAAATATAATCTTAAAAGACTAACAGGATGAATTCCACTCGTCCCTATCTTCACTCTCAGATACTGGTGGTGTTTTAGTTGCATTTTTTTTTTGTTTTGTTTCCTTTCCATGCAAGGAAGATGAGATGAAATGGAAAAAAAAAAAACCGTCTGATATTTATCTAAACTAAAAAAAAAAAAGATCAAGTATCAGGGTCGAGGAAAAGTTGTTGCAGAACTTGTGTGTGCGGCCGCGCCATAGTTCATCATGCTGCAGCATGTGTGTGACATGTTTGTTCCAAATGCATCATGGGAAACGTGTCTCCTCTTGCGTTCCTATGTTCTTTTTCCTTTTTTTTCCCCTCCCTTCATTTTATAGCGAGAACAACGCTTAAGAGACTCAAGAATAAATCCCCATTTTTCAGCTGCAAATCTTTCACTAAGTTTTTACAGGTAAGTATGACTATTTGAATAAACCTCCGATCTACCGTTTCGCGTCGTGTTAGTTTGGGATACATGGTGTTTTTTTCGTTTATTTTCGGTGAGAAAGACAGAAAACGCGAGAGAGGGAGTCGAGCTGCTCTCCGGCTGCTCGGGGACCGAAAACAGCACTTTGTGATCGGCTCCAATTTGACTCGGAAATGCGCCCAAAGTGAGGGGTCATCCGACAAAATATTGTTCATCAAAAGATCCCCTGACATGTCTAGTGTCATCTTCAAAAAGTATATCCCGCTTTCGTGCCGCGGTTTTAATGTTCTTCCGTCGTTTTGATCATCACCCTCTCCCGTTTGCTACAACGATTTTTTTTTTTTTTTTTTTTTTTTTTCCTTCCCGTTTACATTCTTCAAGCCAACAGCCAGCCATCATCTTTAGGTGCGCTAGTTTATAAACGACGGGCAGCCGGTGAGGGCGGGGTCGGCTGGTTTTCCTTGAAAATAGCTCATTCTGAATAAAAACACAAGACTCGTGCGCAATCGGCGAGCCCACTGTGAAGAAACGAACTAACCCGCAGTCAATGCGCAGGGGGCGGGGCTTCTCTGACAAACATCGTGCGGTGAGTGGTCGAAAGGTTCACAACATCCCGCCCCACAGGCAAGACAACTGAATTTGATTGGTTTATCTGATGAAGCGCTGTGATGTGATTCGATGCATTAACTGCCCATATCTCTGCCGTTGCGTAAGCTGACTTTGGTATAACTTGAAAAAAACCTGAAGTTCCTGATACTGATTTTTTATAACACACTCTAACTGAGAAGACTCGCTGATGTAAAATTGTATATATTTATAAATAATAAAATGTCCATCTTTTTAAATCTTGAATCCATAATGTTCAACATTAGACTTTTAAACAAAACAAAAAAAGTTTTTTATTTTTTTTTGTTACTGTACTGTAATAAACTTTGTACAAGAAATCAGAAGACTACTCATTTCTGGAACGTGCAACACATTTGAAACCAAAGCTGATCATTGTTCTTTTGCCCGTCTTCTCCAGGTGATCTGTTGAAGCCATGGCCCGTACCAAGCAGACTGCTCGTAAGTCCACTGGAGGCAAAGCCCCACGTAAACAGCTGGCCACAAAGGCTGCTCGCAAGAGCGCTCCTTCCACTGGTGGAGTCAAGAAGCCCCATCGTTACAGGTGAGACAGACGACAACAGCTTCCACCAGTGTTTTCACTCGGTTTAAAGCCAGCCAGAAATCATTTACCATCAGTTCAGGCACAGAGAAAAAAAAACATTAAATAATTGTAGAAAACAAACAAGTGCAAAATAATGGTCAAAACAGAGAATGTAAACTCCCAGTAAACCATCTGTGTGTGTTTGTGTGGTTTGACTTGAGTGTCGTTGACTTTCTACAACCAAGCTCTGCTTTCCGATGTTTGCCCAATTTTTGAATCCCTACTTTCTGAAATCTGAAGGCCCGGTACCGTGGCTCTGCGTGAGATCCGTCGTTATCAGAAGTCCACCGAGCTGCTGATCCGCAAGCTGCCCTTCCAGCGTCTGGTGAGAGAAATCGCCCAGGACTTCAAGACCGACCTGCGTTTCCAGAGCGCTGCCATCGGAGCTCTGCAGGTCAGCAGCGCTCACTGTAGAAAATTCTTCATGTTGTGCCACATTTGACTTTTCCACCAAAACGCTGAAATGTTTCATTCTGCTCTCTGCAGGAGGCCAGCGAGGCCTACCTGGTGGGCCTGTTTGAGGACACCAACCTGTGCGCCATCCACGCCAAGCGTGTCACCATCATGCCCAAAGACATCCAGCTGGCACGTCGTATCCGCGGGGAGCGCGCTTAAAATGCTTTCTGATTTATTATCCGCTGTCCTCCCTTTCACCACTCGTTTCTCCCTCTCCTTGCTCTATACTTAGTTAGTAGTTTGGTTTGAGGTTCTATATATATCATATGATCGTGATAACCGTAAATGTGTGATCATGTCTTCTTTGGTGCTGCTAGTAGCAGACTTTCCTTTGAGCTATCTTCATGTATGTTTCAAACTTTGAGTCACGCTCATGAGTTCTAATTAGTAAGTGCACAGGAATGCCTCTTTGAATAAGGTGTTTTTGCCAGCCAAGAATAGCATATGATCTGACATGAGCATAGGAATTAGCATTAAGGTTGAGATATTTTCATCTTTAGACGGACACATACATTGATATAATCGATCTTCTGATTTTTTTTTTCCTTAAAAAAAAAAAAAAAAAATTGAAATTTGTTGTAAAAGTAGTTAGTTTTCTTTCTTTTTTTTTTTACAATAATGGTGTATTTCTACTGTTACTGTTTAATGTATCAAAATACAAAAGTTTGATTCTGGTTGTCAATTAGAAACGTCATTGTGCTATGATGACACTGCATGGTTTGACAGACTACAAGCGGCATATATGTAGCAGACCTATGTTGATCATCTTTTGATTTTCAGCCACGTTATTCTGTCCAGGTTATGACTTTTTGTTCCTCTCTCAGGTTGGTATGATAACCTTTTTTTTTTTTTTCTACTGTGTTTTTGATTTATGTTTTCAGTCATTTTTAAAAAGTATTTGTACTCCGGAATTCACATATAAACATAATAAACAGATTCTTGTGGTTAAATGAGCTGTCACAGTGATTTATCTACATCAGAGCACTTCATGTTTGATCTAAAACTATTGGTCAATTTACCTGTTAGACAAAAAATTATCTTCAACTACTTTTAGACTACATTTCTGTTCATTTTTCAAACATGTGTAAAACATCCTGTAATTTGCTTCTTAATGTGCTTTTTTGTCTGTTGTGAACATGAAGTGAGCTTCCTTGGTCTGTTGGGTCTCACGAAAACAAAGTCATGTTCAGTTGCTCAAAACATCAATACATAAGGAAATTTCACAAATTATAGACTTTTGTTCAACTAAACAACTATTTTATAAAATAAATGTCACATTAAAATAATATTAATGTAAAAAACTATCCCCCATAAGTTTCTGTCCTGGTTAATATTCTGATGCAAAGATTTTGTTTTATTATTGCATCCTTCCAATAACACTGGTCAAGACTTCAACCCATGCTAAACCAAAAAAAGTTGATCGTATATTTTAGCAAACAGCCCCCTTTTTTGTCGACAGATTAATCTTTGGACACTATAGAGGGATGTTCCTGAGGCCATATGCCGACACTCATACACTTGTATACATTTTAGAAGTAAGATTTCATGTTTTAAGTGTAACTGCAGTCATATTTATAAACAAGTTAAAAAAAAACATAAACTTACTTAAAAAGCAGGCCTGAAAGGAAAAAAACTAAAATCATATTCAAAATCAGTAGGCTATAAAAGTACAATGTGGGCTTAGTTTGTGGGTCAAAAACAAAGAAAAAATGTCAATGCCCAGTGTGGTCAGGACTGCATGGTTAAAAAATTTTTTTTTTTAAAAATCATGCATAATGCTGCAAATGACCTGACTATTTATTATATTCAAGTTAAATCCAGGACATCATTTAAAGGACACTTTTCTTGACATGTCTATAGGCAAAATCACCCATAAAAATTATAATTCTACAAATTCACCAAACACTGCAGGACATTAAAAACATAAAAGAAAGAATTTCTGTTATCTTAAAGGTACATCTATAGTATTTTTCCCCAAGTTTGTGGACGACTCAGGTGCGTATATTTGGTTGGAGGCTTCTCGCAAGAAAATATTTAATTTTGTATTTATCTTGTTTTCAAAATATGCAATTTCACACATCTTTTGACCATAATGAATACCATGTCTGTGTACATTGTTTACAAAACTTTAGAGAAGTCTACATCAAGTAAGAAATAAACAACATCCAAAAAGCTTGGAAGACAAAACTTTTGTGAAAAAGTTTCTCACAAAGAGTCTATTATTTTCTGCTCTCAGGCCTTATAATGGTAATATATTCCTAACCGGGCCGGACCGGGCCGGACCGGGCCGGGGTGGGCCGGGGTCACTCCGATCACCCCGTGTTGACCCGGCTCGTGCCGAAGTAACCACAGAGACGTTGTGAACGCTGTTGCATTGTGGGTCGGGTGATTGACGCGGCGGCCATTTTCCCGCTGGACGCTGCTTCCCATTGTGGATACGAAGAAGAAAATAGAGACAAGCGAAACGTTTTCTCACGACTTCTACTCACTTTCCCCCCAGGTAAGCCTCCCGAAACACGTCACCGCGCTCGTAAGTGAACTTTAAATTTTTAAAGTTACATTATGTTAGGTTTACAGCGACGTTAAACAAGGGGAAACGCTCTTATTTAGTCGTGTGTGAAGATAACAGACGTCTGTGGAAACGACGGTGAAATGCGGTCTTTTCTAGGAGGCGAAATTCGGTTTCAAATTATGCGCCGGTTCAGCTCGGTCCTACGCGGCCGGTCGGCACCGCTCAGCCTCCCTACGCCTCTCTGCGAGTTCCTTGAAATGTCCTTCGTGTAGTTGTCTTATTTTCCGACACGCTGGCACCGCGATTATTTATAAAATTGCGGTTGTTTACGCGCTGCTCCCCTGCTCTTCTGCCCCGAGTCTTTATCCCGTTTGCGCATCAAACCGCCGCCATCATCAGAGCGAGGTGGGCGGGGCCTAGCAACAGTGGCGGGCGGCTGGCTGTAGAGCCCGCCTACTTTCCAGAATCTGTATGCTGATTGGCTCCTAGGTTTTATTTTTAGATACGTTTCGGTCTACCAGCCAATAGTATCGTCGTTTATCTTTGATTGACGTTTGTCGGGCTCATCGTGAACGGGAACGTCTTGTATGTTTACTTACTGAAAAAGTTAATTTAAGTTGCCAGTTCCCGTTTAAAAGCTATAATTTATGGCTTGTTCACACGTAAGTGACTTTAAGGAGTTTAATAATCACTATTTGAGAAGTGTCATCCACAACAGTAGCATCACATCAAGTGTAGACAAACAAAATAATACACTTGTGTTTTCAGTTCTACAAAAGCATTCGGTTTGTGTAATTTCTGTAAACAAAGAAAACTCTCGTCTATGAAATGTCTTGTACGTGAAACCAAAGCTGATCATTGTTCTTTTGCCCGTCTTCTCCAGGTGATCTGTTGAAGCCATGGCCCGTACCAAGCAGACTGCTCGTAAGTCCACTGGAGGCAAAGCCCCACGTAAACAGCTGGCCACAAAGGCTGCTCGCAAGAGCGCTCCTTCCACTGGTGGAGTCAAGAAGCCCCATCGTTACAGGTGAGACAGGCGACAACAGCTTCCACCAGTGTTTTCACTCGGTTTAAAGCCAGCCAGAAATCATTTACCATCAGTTTAGGCATAGAGAAAAAAAAACATTAAATAATTGTAGAAAACAAACAAGTGCAAAATAATGGTCAAAACAGAGAATGTAGGTAGGTAGGTAGGTATATACTTTATTAATCCCCGAGGGGAAATTTTTTTCACCACAGCAGCATACATACAGAAGCAATAATAGAAACAATATAATAAAATAATAGAATAGAATAATATAATAGAAAAGCAATAAAATAAAATAGCAGTAAAAAATATAAATATAAAATGCACAGTATATATACAGTACATTATATATATATATATATATTATATACAACAAACCAATAAACACAGTCAACATATATATGTATATATATACATACAGTACAGTATATATCTATATATATAATATACAAGCAACCAAGAAACACAGTCAACAGTGTTATTGTACTGTGATGGATTTTGCCAGAGGTGAGTTATTGTACAGTCTTATGGCAGTGGGCAGGAATGATCTCATGTATCTGGAATGATCTCCTGTATCTGGAATGATCTCCTGTATCAGGAATGATCTCCTGTATCAGGAATGATCTCCTGTATCAGGAATGATCTCCTGTATCTGGAATGATCTCCTGTATCAGGAATGATCTCCTGTATCAGGAATGATCTCCTGTATCAGGAATGATCTCCTGTATCAGGAATGATCTCCTGTATCAGGAATGATCTCCTGTATCTGGAATGATCTCCTGTATCAGGAACGATCTCCTATATCAGGAATGATCTCCTGTATCAGGAACGATCTCCTGTATCAGGAATGATCTCCTGTATCAGGAATGATCTCCTGTATCTGTCCTTGTGACAGCGGAGCTGGAGGAACCTTTTAGAGAAAGTGCTCCACTGTCCCTGCAGCAGGTGGTTGAGAGGGTGGACAGGATTATCCAAGATGGACAATAGTTTGTTCAGCGTCCTCCTCTCCACCACCTTTTACAGACTATCTAGTTTGTAGCCGATGATGTAAACTCCCAGTAAACCATCTGTGTGTGTTTGTGTGGTTTGACTTGAGTGTCGTTGACTTTCTACAACCAAGCTCTGCTTTCCGATGTTTGCCCAATTTTTGAATCCCTACTTTCTGAAATCTGAAGGCCCGGTACCGTGGCTCTGCGTGAGATCCGTCGTTATCAGAAGTCCACCGAGCTGCTGATCCGCAAGCTGCCCTTCCAGCGTCTGGTGAGAGAAATCGCCCAGGACTTCAAGACCGACCTGCGTTTCCAGAGCGCTGCCATCGGAGCTCTGCAGGTTCGTAATAAGTGGGCTCTGTACTCCTGAACAGCTTAACGCATAGCTTCAGAAATCCCCTCCACATACACCTAATAGCATTAGATCTTTGTGTTTAATCATTTATGGAACTTTCCGAAGCAAACAATACAACATTCACGCATGTGAGTAAAGATCCAAGGAATAAACTCCCCATAGTTACATTTTTTTTATTTGTTTGTCTTTTTCCCACATTCCTAAAATCATATCTCACAATGTTCATAATTGTGAGACCCATGTGTGCACTCAGCTGAGAGAGAGACTGTTAAAGTTGTAGGATTTCATAGTGAGGACAAGACAAAGCTGAAAAAAACATATTGATATACAACATGTCTGCAGTGTAATTATCAAAGCAAAGACGTTTTGAAAATACTGAACTGGAGAAAACATGTATGTTTACAGAACGTGCCAAATGTATGTTGTGTCCATATAAACTGCTAAAGATTTGGACATACAATGCTCTGATATCTCTGGCTGTACTGATACTGTTATTTACACTATCACATATGATGTGAAACATTTTTGTTGTTAAATAGATCATTTACTCTAAAAGTTTCCAAACTAACGTGCCTAGAATAAGAGACCAAAACCAAAAGTGACCAATTAATCATGATTTCAGCTCCGATTATGACTGTTGTGTTTTGTCTTCCTCTCCTCTGCAGGAGGCCAGCGAGGCCTACCTGGTGGGCCTGTTTGAGGACACCAACCTGTGCGCCATCCACGCCAAGCGTGTCACCATCATGCCCAAAGACATCCAGCTGGCACGTCGTATCCGCGGGGAGCGCGCTTAGACGCCCTCTCTTCCTCACGGTCTTTCTCCTCTTCCCCTTTTCCTGTCCCTCCTTCACCGTTCTGTCTCTCCGTCCCTCGGCCCATCCCTCCCCCTCTCCCCGTGTTAGTAGTGTGTAGAGGAAAAGTGATTATATTATAATTAAAGTGTATAGTCGTGTTTTTCTTAGTGCTCTCGGCAGCAGACTTCTAGGGTACTCTCTTTTTGTGCATGTACCGACTCTTTGGTGATGGGATCTCCTCAAGCACACATTTCCTAGTTTGCACTGTTTCTGACTGACTCTGTGACAGAATGGAGAGTTTGTGGTTCCAACAAGGAAAAACGAGGACGAGAACAATGCAGATCTAGGAGGGACAAACGGGAGGAGAGGCTGGGTGTTTTCTGCTGAGGGGGGGCTCTGGTCTCTTTCTGCAGCAGGGTGCTAGAAGAACTTCCTGGTCCTCTTCTCCTGCTTTCTGTCCTCAGCCAGCAATTCTGTGTCCCTGAATGTGTCTGCATGAGTGCTGGCTCTGATCACCACAGCAAATTGTATACAATCCATCAGCATCTTTGGAGGAGTTGATTTATGATTACCATATTGATCATTGCTGTCATTCATCATGTTAGGATTTTTTTTTTTTCTTTCTTCCAAATAAGTCTCACACATGGGATTTCTTTTTTTTTTTCTTTTTTTTTACTTCAAGCTCTTTGTGGATGGCAGAGATGGGGGGATGAATCAGATTAAAACACCGAGAACAAAAACAAAAAAAGCAGATTAAAACTATTTTTTTCTACTGAAATGTGACGCTATTGACTCGTTCTGACACCAAAGTTTGATCCTCTTGTAGACGCTCGTTTCCTAACAGAAGTTTAACCTCACCTGTTTTTGTGGTGTTCAAATTGGTTTCATCTAATTATTTAAAGCCAAAGTTGGAGAGCTCGAGAACGGTGTCAGAGGTACTTTTATAGCAGCGGCACGTTTTTTAGTAAAGGACCTTTTTACGGCAGAGGTTCATCGAGGTTTGTAATGTTCTCGAAAACCAAAAGTTCTCCAAGTGTAGACATTATTTTTTTTTAAACAAAATGACTGATTAAAATGTGAAAATGTATTCTAAATCTGTGTTACATGACTGACACTCCTGGTCATGTTTTCTGTATACGTCCCCCCTGTGCTTCTTTTTTTTTTTTCCTCTGGATCAGTTGATCATCTCTGTACCGTTTCTCAGGTTGACTTGTCACCCTTTTAACTTAATTTTCTTTTTTTTTGGGGCTCAATTTTGATTTCTTTTTCTTTTTTTGAAATGTTGATGATAATGTTTCAATTAAACAATGTTTGTAATTTCCAGATTTGTCATATAAGGTGGTAATAAATGGATGTTACACACACTCCGGTGTCGGCGGTGCATAAATACACACTCACCTTATACCAAGATGATTTATGTTTTATTAGAAGAAATTAAATGAGACAAAAATGCATACGGGACCGCTGATCCTTTACTTGTTTTATTTTACATCGGTCTAGTTTGGTGGCTCTGGATAGGAATTAAGTAAAAAAAACAGAACAATTAGACCTGCAGTGTGCTGAATGGTTCCTCACATGCAATAAGTAAAAGCAATCCACAATAAACAAGGTACAATAGAGCAGAAACAGTCCTGACACTAAAAAGCTTTGAACTGTATAATTTTTCTAATTTTCAGCTTCCACTATTAAGCTTTGAATTTTGTGGAGTTTGTGAGAAATATTAAAACGACCGTGAGTTCACACGTCATGAATAACTACTCACAAACAACTAATACAAGAGCATCTTTTTGGCCTTTATAATATGTAGCACATCATGACTTCACAGTTCAAAGCCATTATAAGGATTGTGGAGCCTCAGTACATGTACTTTTCACAGATTTACAGTTAGGAAACCTTCAGCGACTTCCTCATCTCACATTAATGCCAGTTGCACCGTCACACCACTAGATGGCAGTAAAACACTGATTGTAACCCAAACTCACGCAGTGGACTGTTTACCTCCTTTATACTCACAAATCTCACACTGCCATTAAAATGTTCTTTAACTTAAAGTGGAGTCAATATTATGTGTAATATGTGTTAAACAGATAATAGAATAAAAACATTTATATTCATACTTTATATATGAAAATATGTATGTACCCCTAATATATATACATTTTTGCATCTGTCTGTACGTACACTAGTTAAGGAATATAGTTAACTTCTTTCTTTAAACTAAAGTCAAGTCTAAAAGACTCTCTGGATCATTTTTTTAAGCGCCCCTCTCTAGCGCGCGCACACACACACACACACACACACACACACACACACACACACACACACACACACACACACACACACACACACACACACACACACACACACACACACACACACACACAGGAACACAAAAACACAGAGATGCGAAACTCCAGCATTACAATTAATATCCCTTTCTGGGTTGACATCATTCCCCTCATCAGTGTTTCATTTCATCCTTCTACTTCCTTGATTAAAAGGGATCAAGCCGTGCCCTCAGCTACATTCATTACAATGAAATGAACACACACACACACACACACAAACACACATTCACCCATCTCGCTGTGACCACAGCTATACTCATTGCAATGAAACACATAAAGACAAACAAACATCAAACACCAGCCATTAATCCTGTTGTTTTGAATGGGCATGACAACTCCAGTGGTGCAGACTTACGGACACACGTGCACCCACAAACCCCCTGACAGGCATCACCTCACTGGGGTGTCGAAGAGTGATCGACAGCTCGAATGATTTTAATAGGACACACATTTGACCGGTTAAAACAATCAACTATTACTGAAGATTGTTTCATGACACAGTGATTCTGGATTTTATTTTTATTTATTTAGTCTGGCTTGGTGAACTCCTATATTTCCTTTGTTTCTTCCAGGAGTTTTGAATAAGCACATTTACCACTTAAAGAGGCAGAAATACTATAAGCTTTTATCCAGAGCTTTGGTCAGCTGGGTCCTTTTAAAATGTAACATGCCATTTAGCGTGTGTGTACTGAAAACTTAAGAGACTTAAAGATGATCAATATATATTTGTATCTTGCTTTCGTGCCCTCACAATATACATTATTTCTGATGTGTGGTTGTCTCACCATGTGACTTCACCTGCCTTCACTATGTGACGGCTTATTGGCCCATACTGATCATGTGACTACTGGCCAACAGGTATATGAAACAGCCCAAAGGCAACCATTTTGTCCTTGTCCTGATGAAGGCCTTAATGTATTGCCATGTTGTTAACTGTGATTAAAAATCCATGCGACACGAAAGACTTTTTGAATTATTACCCTCTTGAGTGGCTCAGATTTCTTAGACTCAAACTGGTTTGATACCCAAACTGAAAATCCCCAGGGTGACACCATGTACACACCCGAGCAGCTCTCCATACAAGGACTGCTTTGCGACTGAGATCCAGCCCTTTAGATCTTTTAGGTCACCACTTGCTTCAACTGCGCTGCTTGTATTTATGCATGCCCAACGTCAGCACATTGCTGCTTACAGCATTACAGCTGCTGGAGGAGCGTCCAGTGCGGTTAGGCTTTTGTGACTGGTGGTTTATTAATTACTGTGACAAGAAATATTGAAGATCAGCCTCACAACATTCTTATTTATTCTCCAGCTAAACACAAATCTGCTCCACTATGTTTCCGTCTTCTCCATTGCAACTGGTAATGTACCTGCTGGTTGGGAATCACTGGAATAAGATGAACAAATATATAATTCAGATTTATTGTCTTCTCGTCTGCCTCCTAAAAATGTATCCCCTTAAATCTGGATTTAGGAGTACACTGCCTCAAGATGAGGTGATATTATCTTATTACAGATATTTTGTTTTGGTGTCAGCTGATCATCTCGGACAAGTTTATATTTCAACTGTAAAACATCCCACTATGTATCTTTTCTGTATCTTTGTGTCTATTCTGTGAAAATAAAAATAAAAAGGATTTGTATCAAGACTGTCTATATCATATATGTATGTTATAAAAATTCTCTCAGCTGATAAATTTTTATTGGATTATTAAAAATATCCATATCAATTTAAAAAGTCCTGCATTAGTCGGACAATAACTCAGTCCAGTGTCCCGTCCCAGTGCTGCACATTTTTCCCAGATTACCCTAAAAACTGGACTCACACAATTAACTGGTTAATTATACATGAAATCATTTCATTCTTTGGATTAAAAGAAGAAAAAAAACAGCTAACTCCTTGCTAATCTAACAGCAGGATTACATGGCAGCATATCAAAAGACGCATTTCTTTCAGGATTTGGACCCAAACACTGGCATGTGGGACCAGGAGAGCCAGGCCTTTGTTGTTCTAAATAAGGCTTAATGAATTATGAGGATTGGATTATTCATGCATAGTTTGCAGTAACTGAAAATACATTTTCCACCAGGTTTATGGTTTTGCAAGGAGCCTTAAAATGAGTCAAATGAAACTGCTCTCTGTTTCGTGTATTGTTTTCATTGTGTATGTTGTACCTTTGTTTGTCACTCAGTCCAGTTCAAAGTGAAGGAGCATCACGTGAGAATGTGACCACCGATCAGCAGCACGCTGCCCTAATTGCTGAGCATGTAATGGACTCTGCATGCATAGAGAGGTCCGTACAAAGTTATTATTTTTTTCTAATTGCATGTCTTTGTCCATGTGTGTTTCAGTGTGTGTGTGTGTGTGTGTGTGTGTGTTTCTGCACAACTGCGCGTTCACCTTCCCCAAGGTCTACGTAGTGCCGCTCCATCTGTGGTACTCAGGGGATTACAGCCAATCTGTCTGTCTGCTGCTCAAAGTGCTGACCGTCAGACCAGCACCAGATTAACACAGTGCTGGGATTGGGAGGGGTGGGGGGGAGAGGGCGGGGGGAGGAAGGAGGGGGAGGGAGGGCCTGGCGGGTGGAGCGTGGGTGAGGAGACATGGAGAGATGGGGGGTGGGCAGAGGAGAGAAGAGGTGTGTGTGTGTGTGTGTGTGTGTGTGTGTGTGTGTGTGTGTGTGTGTGTGTGTGTGTGTGTGTGTGTGTGTGTGTGTGTGTGTGTGTGTGTGTGTGTGTGTGTGTGTGTGTGTGTGTGTTGGGTGGAGAAAGAGGGTAGGGGGTGGGGGCTCAGGTTGAGAGGTCGACCCCAGATTAGTACACAACTGGTGCAGTGTGTGTGTGTGTGTGTGTGTGTGTGTGTGTGTTTTTTGGGGGGGTTATAGACACACAGTAGAGAGGGACAGAAGAGGAAGAAGGAAAAGGGGCAGATGTATATGGCAGGTGGATGGATGCAAATCTCAGTGCAGTGAGGTATTTCTAGAGTAGTTTTCAGGGCTTAAACGGGAAATATGTTGCAGGTAGGATGGAGGAACGGAGAAGAGCCTCTGCTGATCCACCGTAACCTGAACGTGTGGGAGTAGGAGCTGGACATCACATCAGTTCAGGCCTCAGTGAGATTTATGGAAATCTTCCACTTCAGCTTTAGTGGGAGCTCCCCAAGTGCCTTATAAAGGCCTCAACATGCTTCTTAGTGTGTGTCCAAACACACCGATCAGCCACGTTAAAACCACTGACAGGTGAAGTGAACAACAACGATTATCTCGTTACAGTCGCACCTGCAACAGGATGAGTTATATTGAGCAGCGAGTGAAGAGTCAGTTCTTCAAGTTGATGTGTTGGAAGCAGGAAAAACGGGAAGTGTAATAATCAGAGTGACTTTGACGAGGGCTAAATTGTGAGAGCATCTCCAAAACAGCAGGTCTTGTGGTGTTCTCCGTATGCAGTGGTTTGTGTACGAACCAAAAGTAGTTGAAGGACAGACAACCTGAGAACTGTTGACAGGGTCATGGGCACCCAATAAGGCTCATTGTTGTGTTGCTGAAGCTTGTAATAAGGACATGGGAACTTGTCTGCACCGTATGCTTTGCGTTCAAGTTAGTTTAACATCCAACACAAAATTAACTTTGAATGGCCTCTACCATTCCCGTAAACGTCAACAAACACGTCACAACTCATGAACAGAAAATTCCTAGTTCTGACATCATGAATACCACAAGAGGGGCACATTCATATGGTCTCTTTTATTGTGCATGGGAAATACGACCCCATTCGAACGGAGCATGTCTGTGGGGTAAAGGCTGGCTTGTTTGGTCCCACAGGAGAGCTACTTTAACACAGGCTGGCTATGATAGAAAGATGTCAGAGCACACCATGCAGCAGAGCTTGCTGCACGTGGGGCTGCGTAGCTGCAGACCGGTCAGAGTGCCCACGCTGACACCTGTCCACCACTGAAAGGACCAACTGTGGACACATGAGTATCCTAACTGGATCATGGAACAACGGAAGAAGGTGTCCTGGTCTGATTTCTTTTACATCATGTGGATGGCTGTGTGTGTGTGTGTGTGTGTGTGTGTGTGTGTGTGTGTGTGTGTGTGTGTGTGTGTGTGTGTGTGTGTGTGTGTGTGTGTGTGTGTGTGTGTGTGTGTGTGTGTGTGTGTGTGTGTGTGTGTGTGTGTGTGTGTGTGTGTGTGTGTCATTCCCCTGAGGAAGAGATGGCAGCAATATTCCCTGACGGCGTCTTATGTGTCCTGTCACACTGCGGACACTGTTCAGGAATGGTTTGAGGAACATGATAAGAGTTCAAGGTGCTGATTCGGCTTCCAAATTCACCAGATCTCAATCCGACCGAGCATCCGTGGGATGTCTTGGAAGTCCGATTCATGGCGGTCCCACTGCGCAACTCCCAGGGCTTCAAGAATCTGTTGCCAACGTCTTGGTTCCTTATCACATAGGACACCTCCAGAGGTCTTGTGGAGTCCATGACTCAACGGGTCAGAGCTGTTTTGGTGGCACAAGCCGGACCTACACAACAGTAGTCAGGTGGTTTTAATGTTAATCTTTTAATGTTGATTAATGCTGTTCGGTGTATGTGACCACATCTAAAGGCATAATCCATTACCGAAGTTACAAAGGCTGTCAGAGTCAGGAGTGGAGTACGCTTCCATTGAACTGAAGTTCATAGAGTGAGTAGTAACAATCGTGACTACAATTTAGTTCTAAGTATTGAAGAAGAATAATCTTCCGTGACTTTCAAGACCTGTAGTGCAAGCAAGTGAGTGCAAGTCCGGAGAGAATCAAATACTTCATGTGGTGGTGGAGTCATCGAAGACTTGCTACCAAACAACAGTGAATACTTTCCAAATGAACTTTATTTGCAATCACACCAGTAATAAAAAGCAAAATAACAAAGTAGTTGACATCAAACTAAGACTAGGATGGTTTTACCCCACATGCCCCCACGTGAGGAGACCAAGTTGGATGTCTGTCACACGCCGGGAAAGACATGGGGGTGTCTTGTGTGTGTGTGTGTGTGTGTGTGTGTGTGTGTGTGTGTGTGTGTGTGTGTGTGTGTGTGTGTGTGTGTGTGTGTGTGTGTGTGTGTGTGTGTGTGTGTGTGGTGGGGAGGGGAGGGAAGGGGGTTCAGAGTACATGAGTGGAGATTACTGTAGTGTACAAGTGCACCACAAAGAGACACGGTGAGTGGGGGTTGAACCAGAGGGTGGGGGTGTGGAGGGAGTTGGGAATTGCTCCCAGGGATTAACTGTGTCCAGCCATTAACACAACCTGGTAGTCAGCTAGCAGCACAGCAGGGTTCATAGCAGCCACACACTGTTGAAAGACAACTCCAGCTGGTAATACAAGCTGCGGGTAACGAAGTGACACGTGAGACCAAACGAAAAGTTGCGAAATGCTGACATCTCTTTGAACCACTTTACGCCAGTGTGTGATTTCACTTGCCACTTTGCTGCTGTAGGATCTTTCTGAGCTCAGTTACAATTACACAATGAAAATATACCTAAATTGGTTTCAATGATGTAGCCAACTATTGCTCACACCTTCAGTCTTTGCTTTGATTATAGTCTGGAAACCTTGTTTGCGTTACGGTTTAGTTTGCCAATCGGCAACCAGTGGCAGTGGCTAATGTCTGGCTCTCTATCCAAGCACCATTCTGACACAATGTAGTCATGGCCGACAAGTTTCCAGTCGCTGGCCTAAATATGAACCTTGGGAACCACAAGCGACCCTTGTTGTGTGACATAATTGAAGAACAGAGATGTGGCGTCTGGGGCACTGCACGGTACGCAGATGAAAAGTCTAGCATGTCAGAATATCTTGGTTTTTACCTGCCTAGTTTGACGTGTTCCTTGACGCTGACCAATAGGATGATTGAACGCTCTCTCGGGTTAATTTGTAACCACAGTGAATGCACTGTTAGGATCACACAAGGTGCTTCTTTAGCTATGATTAACAACTGCTTGACCCTCCCCGACGACACAGGAACTCATGCACAAACTTGAACGATTATTGGTCTGAGTCATACTTGTAGTGTTGCCAGTCTCCCGAGAAGACATGACAATAATTAATGGCACTTTGATTGACATAGTTACCATTGTGAAAGACAAATATCGTGTCATCTGATCCCGGCCTAAGTGTGATGACCTTGAAGTTGTTCCAGCAATGGATGGTGGTAGAGTTTCAGCGCACAACATACAATATGTGGTGGTCAATGCCTATTGGTTTAATGCTGCTCCAATGTATCCAAAATTACCCCAACGACAGGAAACAATCCTCAATGAAGCGAGGCCCGACCCATACATTCACGCAGAGAATTTGGGCCTGATAATAACAGGCTACCAATGATCTACCAATCTATAAGAATCTGAAGTAACAACCAAGTTTTATAAACAAAAGGCTTACTTTCCAAATGCTCCACATGTCACCTGTGGTCTCCAGTAAACAGCGAAAGGCCAACTGACTGTCACCTTCAAAATGTAAACATATGATGAAGCTTTTACTGAAAACCTTATGCAAAAAAAAAAAAAAGGCCAAATAAACAAACTGCGGTTAAAACATTCAAATGGCTGGTGTTTGTGGAGATACAAGATTATCATTCAACAGCACTTAAAAGCACGTAATTATTAAGTATCTGTCAGCGCAGTCTCCTTCCTTGTTATAAAGAGAGATGCTGTCTGTGTTGACACAAAACATGGTGACTATAAATAGAAACTGTTTTTGTTTGATGAGGACATTTGGTTCATCATCTCGAAGGTCCTCTATGGGTTGGCATGATGTGAATTTGGTCATCGGAGAGTATGCACATATGTTCTGTGCAGACATCCGCGTACCTCCAATTTGTTGTGACCACCACGCTACGCTACAAGAGTACCAAATGAACGTGAACCAAAGTGCCGGCAGGCCGCAGTGTGAAGAGGTGTCAGTACCAACAGCTCTATAATTAGTCTTTAAAATAATATGAAGACAAACAAATGTGAAACAGTTTGTGGAGGGGAATTTCTATGACTTTGGGAAGACGTCCTCCTGTAGACGCCAATCTACTGCACGTGTGGCGCACCACCTTCAACCGGACTCCTGAATGTAGTCTAAACAGAACTATTACGTGACTACGGTGTCCGCAGCTGTCCGTGCAGCGAGCGTAATCAGACTCCTACAATACACTGACATGAGGGTAATGGCATTTGTCAGCCCTTCCTCCCTAAATTAAAATAATCCAGAAGTTACAAACATGCAAATGTTTTCCATTTCTAACGTTTAACTGCCAGACACGAAATGTCTCGTGTTTCAGTGAAAGGTCCGCTATCAGGCGCATATTGAACCATAATTTTCCAAGCTAGTTGTGATGTCACAATACTCTTTCTTCAGCAGACGAGTTTGATGAACAGGCTGCACAGTGAAACTCAAACACACAAGTTAAATAACAATAAACAAAACACACTTTTCTGTGGAAAGGGGCTTAAAATCTGCTTGTGACATCAAGACTGGACTTAATGAATGCATTTCATCGTGTGTGTGTGTGTGTGTGTGTGTGTGTGTGTGTGTGTGTGTGTGTGTGTGTGTGTGTGTGTGAGCTGGCATGCATCTCTCAGGCCATGTGCTTCTCCAGTCACACTGTTAGCAGAAAGCAAGAGGGGAGGGAGAGGAGAACAGGCATCAGTCTCTGCCTCTCTACAGCGCCCTCCAATGCCACTGTTGTGGCATTACACCACGGTACCGGCAAACACGCAGGTAAAGAGGCACACTGCAAGGTGGACTGTGGCTTGAGGTGCTGACAATGAAATGCAACATCCTCAGCTCAAATCCGACCGAGAACCTTTCCTGTATGTCCCCACTTGTCTCTCTTCTTATTTCCTGTCCGCTTTTACAGCTTGTTAATAAAACTGTGAACCAAATGAAATACGACAACGACACATGAAATGGTGAATCTTCAAAGATACCTGGTAGAAAAGACATTGATGCAGGGAAATGCATCGCTTGCAAGGATTTAAAGTGACAAATATAATATTTGAGTGAAGATGAATGATTATCTTCAAGGAGTGTGTTTGACATACAGTACATGTTTTAAACTGTGGTTCAACATTCATATAAAAAGTATACTGTTCCTTTAAGAAAGTATGAAAATGCTTTCAAGCCAGAGTGTAAAAGACTGTAGAAAATTCATGCTTTTCTGTTTCTGTTTGTCTATTTTTAGAACAAAATCCATCGTCTTAGTGTGTGTCTGTCTTAGTGTTCTTTATTTAGATATGTTAAATCATCCCTTACATGAATTTCACATGTGCAAAAACTCATGTGATCACATGTGACCACATACACATGTGAAACTTATATTTTTCCCAAAGGAAACATGGGGTTTTGGAACATTTTCATTGTGTAATGTGTGAAGCACATGTAGATTCACATGTGAAAACCTTCCCACATATGTTCCCTTGTTATATTGTGTTTTAACATGTGTCATACATGTGATCATATATGTGGAAAACATTGGAAACTCGTGTTTTTTCTGCAAGGGAGGACATAATAAAGGAAAATAGGCAGTGATTTGTTTGAAGTAGAGGAAATGGGCTTCAATCATTTTTACTTTTGTCAGATTTATATTTTTGAAAATTTAGTCTGCTTTGTCTACTGTGTTATACGTCTTTAAATCATAATACAAACACATGTAGAATAATCGTTAGGCTTGATGCCCAGGGTTTGGTACACAGATTATGTTTCTTCAGAACAACTGTATAAAAATGTATATATATATATATATATATATATATATGTATTGATGGAGTCACGTAAATATTTGTACGAGTGTGAGGCTGCCTGTCAGTCACAAACAGACTGATTGTTGATGTGTTTTTGGCAGACAAACCGGCATGTAAATAGCCAGTGAGTCAGAGAGATGAAACAAACATGTTGACTTGTTGTTTCCAGAAGGGGCGTGTGTGCGGTTGTGTTTGCGTGCTTGTACGTGTGTGTCTGACTAATATTTTGTAACTTAATGGAGGCACCCCTGACCCCCACTCCACCCCATCAGTGTGTGATTGGTCTGTGGCTCCTGCATCGGGGGATTAGGCCATGTTTCCCCACTTTACGTCCCCTGCTTGTCTCTCTCTCTCCCTTCTCTTTTCTATTTCTCTCTCCCTTTCTCCCCTGCATCACATGATCCGTTACATCACGGGATTGAGGTCAGAGCTGGATTAGGGCGAGCTATGGCAGCGAGCGAGAGAGAAAGAGGCAACGCTGGAATTACTGAAAGTGAAGGAGGAGAAATGGGTGGTGGTGGGTGGTGGGGGGTCAGATGGCCCACAGATGAAGAGTGGAAGGGAGAGAAGAAAGAGAGATGGTGAGAGATTGAGACAAAGAGAGAGGAGGAAGGATGAAGATATGCAGGGGCTTTTCACTAAAAGCAGGATTGAACAATTCAAAGGTCCCGTGGTGTCATGTGTGACTCTAATGCAGCCTTCTGACAAAGTGGTTTCGCAAGCGTAAAACCTTCAGTCAAATTTTACAGACGATGAAAGATGTATTGAGTCAGATAAATAAAACAGCATAAATGTGGTGGAGTGACGGGGTCAAAGGTCACCAACTCACAGGTTGCACTGTAATCTGCCACAGCTACACAGGACTGAAATACTCAATATGGCAGTTTAGCTTTTGTCTTTGAAAACATTACCACAAATTGAGGGCTCGGCATGTTTACGTATTGTATGATGGGAGATCAAAATGGAAACAGTTTAATTTAATGACCACACTAAAAGGAAGAGAAAGACTAAACTAGTTTTATATTGTGTTGTAAATTTGGATGACTCTCATTCGCCGTTGGTTGGGAACACAAGTTCAGTATGTGATCAAATATTGTAACACTTTATACCCACAGCTTTCAAGAATATCTAAAGGCCATGCACGTTGATATTAGTCTGATTGCAGTTTGGATAACTCCACATACTTACATACATGCATTTGATGCAATTATTTGTAACAGGTGGTAAGTGTCATGCAGCAGCCTACTAAGAGTCATTTGCCAAAACCTACCTAAAGTAAAATCACTCCAATAGATGACTTCAGTGTTACGACGGCGTATTGGGGCCCTGATAAGTGAAAAAAAAGAATTAGACTAATTAGAATAAATTATATTTATTTTGAGAATGAAGTCAAACGTTTTATATTTTTGCCAGACATACAAAATTTTGACCTTATTGTTGACATTTCCACTTTGTTCCAATGCAAATGAACTACTCCTCTTATTTTTTTTCCTTACTGCTGCCACAATACTCCGACATATCAACAGAAACTCAAACTACAATAAACTCTAAATGTGAGGAACATTTTTTACCTATCGTGGTTTTCACTTTGAGATTCAAGGAAACAAAAACATTTCAACCAGTTGATTAATGTAAGGCAGAGGCAGCAACTGATACTCTACTACCAGATGAGACACATTTACAAGTATTCCTGTCTTTTAATATATATTTATATATGTATATGTATGTATTATACAAATATAATTTATATATCCTTACTCTTTCTGGAGGTTTAAAAACTCAAAACACAGCTGAAAAATCACCTGTAATTAAACATCATACAACAAAAATAGAAATAAGCATGTGTACAGCTTAAGAAGGCATTGAGATAACAGAAAGTATGTTATTATGAAACTAAAAACAGTACTTTTGTGGTTGGTTCAAAAGAAAAGAAAAGAAAAGAAAAGAAAAGAAAAGAAAAGAAAAGAAAAGAAAAGAAAAGAAAAGAAAGGAAAGGAAAGGAAAGGAAAGGAAAGGAAAGGAAAGGAAAGGAAAGGAAAGGAAAGGAAAGGAAAGGAAATGGTCAAGTGTGTGACATTATCAAATTGTATCCCAGTGTTGTTGTCCTGGTCCAATGGACATAAATTGACCCGACACTTGTAGAGCAGAGATCAGGGTGAACCTGTGAGAGCCAGACTACAGATTAGACGACATCGCAGTGGCATGAAACTGGATCTGGATCCGTGGTTCTGTCAAACGACGCTGACGCAGCAACAGACACACAAGCGAGGAAACGTGGTGCTACCATTGCTGATTTTAGTGTAAAGTCACTTCTGAGATCTTTTGTGAGAGTAGAAAGCAAAGAAAAGCAATCAGATGGGAAACTTTAGCAGCATCCATATTCCTGCAGTGGTCTCCTTAAAATTTCCTCTCTCTGCTTGTTTGTACATGCTGATGTTTGGTGGACTTCATCAGTGTTATGTCAGGTTATTTTTTCCTCTTTATATTTGTAAAAGGTCAAAGTTTAATTAACGATACTTTGTGTCCCATGATGCATTGGGACTGCGAGAGCATCTGTCACTGGGGGGGGACAGGACATTGGAACCAATTTGTCATCTGGAGAGGGAGAAGGCTTTAATCCTGCCGATGAAAAGAGAAATGTCCAGAGAAAGATGGACATACAAGCGGAGAGATGATGAGGATAGAGAGACGGTGAGGATGAGGAGCAAGAGGAGGACGGGAAGGAGGAGGAAGAGGAGGAAGAGGGAGACAGTAATCCCGTCTAATTCACTTAGTGTTGCGCTGAGGGAGCAGGACACTAAGAGGATTGGGGACATTCTCTAAATTAGATCAGCAAGAATAACAAACTGCAAGGAGAGGTGGAGCGGAGGGAACGAGGGGGCACACTGGAGAGGTGGCATGGAGGAAGGGGCAGATGAGGGAAGGTGGCACAACGGAGAGAACATGTGAGGGACAGGATACAGAGGCAGGAGAGGTACATGTATCATAAAAAAGATAATAAAACCACTGACGGGACGTTCAAAGAAGGGTGAAAAGATTTCCTGACAGTTTAAACTGCCTCCTTCACGACTGATGTTTATGATAGCTGCCTTTGAGCAAGGCATTGACCCCGAAGACACAAGAAAAACTGGCACAGGCATCCAAAAGGAAGTGGTCATGAGTAATAAACCGATGCACAGACATTAGAGCATCACCACCTGTTGCCTTCAGCGATTCTGATCACAATTCATGTTCAAACACTGAACGCCAAGAGCTCTTATAATCCAGACAACTGTTTCGGTCTAACATATCATTAATCTGTGGCTCTAAACTCTGACTTTTACTATTAGTGATATTAACTAGGTGTTAAGTTGTAATCTGCAGTAAAGCCCTTAGCAGAAGTGTATGCTGAGGTTGACAGTGGCTGGTTGATCCATTCATAGTGTAATACTGATCCTGTTACCCCGACGAGCAGCAGATCACTCACACCTACTTACACTGGATTCAGCAGCATTAATGCACAATTACAAATCTTATTTTTTATGAACAATGCAGATTGTAACATCGTCTTTTATGTATGAGCAACATGATGAGCGTTTGAGTGATTTTCAAAACAGGTTTGATTTGACTGGCTTTACTGTGTTCACTGTTGAGGGTTGACAAAAGACATCTGATGCTACAGTAATGATTCACTGCAGATGAATACTTAAGCGAAGAATTGTTATGCTGTGCTTTTCATATTTTAGTAGTAAAGGGATTTCACCTATATTTATGATCACATAGTCGGTAAATCATTGTTGCTGAGAAAGCAATCCAGTATCACTACAAAGTACGTTTTATGTAAGTACCATCATGACATTAGGTAAATTACTTTTGGCTTGACTTTTGTCTCTCGTGGACTAGAGTCTGGTCTCCTGGGTGAAAGTCACGTGTTTTTAATCCATCCAATCACTCCCGACCTTCTTTCCACTTGGACCCACAGATTGTATACGAAAATGGTTGTTATCTGAAATCTTAAACCAATGCAGAAATGCCTTAAAGTGGAATACCACCTAGTGGCTGGCTCCAAAAACCATGTGGCTCCACTGACTCCCATTGAACTACTCTGATAAAATATTAAATCAGTAATTTTTTACTGATTCTACATAGTGGTGTCATTAGCAAAATTCACTCTTTCTGGTCAGTGTTCTTGTGGTCCTTCTCAATTTGATTTAATCATAAATGAGATATTAAGCCTCAAAGAGAGGTCCAAATATGGTCACTTCTGGCTCCAAAAAACTAAGATGCTCTTGAGACGCGAGGCTCCAAAACAGCAGATCACAAACCAGTGGATGAAGTGACGGTCGGTTGGACCTGTTTACTCGACCCTGGCCATATATAGATTACTTGTACTCTTCACGGCAAGTGAAGCGTGACAGTGACACAGTATCCTCAGGTGGACTGATGTGTGTTTAACACGGTTAGCGTGATAAATATATACAGCATATAATGATAGCTTCTGGCCTTACACCTGTAAAACAAAATACTAAAACATTGTAAACACTGCACAGTAAAAACCACGAGGGCAGTGTGTATGGTGAACTGTATATCTAAAAGACCGCTTTCATTGCATCATTGGTGAGCAGCTGTTACTGGGAAGCACCATCGTAGACCGACTGTTAAGGTCTCATACTACATGAGTGGAATCCTACGTAAACAAACTCAGGCTTATATTGTATTTTCATCTCCTGTTCGAACCTGGTCTGACTGTCTTGTTCCCACTTAGCCGTACAAAATTGTCCTCCTCTGCTTTGAAATGATCCCCGCTCATCTCTCTGAAACTATGCGTCATAAGGATTTCTCTTTCATTTTATTTTATTCCGGCAAGAGCAGGAAAACAATGTGTTTGTGAGTTTGTGTAACGTGTGTGTGTGAGTCTGTGCAGTTAACGTTGAAATTGTGGCTTTTTTTTGTGCGTATATGTGACTATTGATGACTTTAATTTATTCGCATGTGTGTTAAGAAGTCTGTCTTCATGATGATTGTGAACATGCCCATGTCTGTACATATATGTGAGTGTGTCTGTATGTGTGTGTGTTTGTGTCTGTGTGTGCGTTTGGGCGCGTGCACGGCGCATGTATGCTTGGCGGCGTTGGGATTAGGAATCGATTAAGAGGAAATTGGACCGCGGGCAGGCGGGAGGGAGGTCGGGAGGGAGGTAGAGAGGGAGGTGGAGAGGGAGGGAGGGAGGGAGGGTGGAGGGTGGAAGAAGGGAGGAAGGGATGAGGGGAGGGATGACGGGGAGGCCGGTCCGCTCTGGCAGCAGCAGCCTGGGGCATGATTACAGTGTGCCTCCAGAGCAGGCCGGCCACCAGCTTGTTTGGAGGAGATTAGAGAGGGGAAAGAAATGAATCATATTTCTAAGTCCTGAGTGTATCTGTGTCTGTGTCTCTGTGCTTCACAGTCCATATGCTGCTGCTGGGGGATTACAGGAGCACACTGCCTGCAGAACACAGGAGGGGGCCCATCTATCTATCTATCTATCTATCTATCTATCTATCTATCTATCTATCTATCTATCTATCTATCTATCTATCTATCTATCTATCTATCTATCTATCTATCTATCTATCTATCTATCTATCTATCTATCTATCTATCTATCTATCTATCTATCTATCTATCTATCTATCTATCTATCTATCTATCTATCTATCTATCTATCTATCTATCTATCTATCTATCTATCTATCTATCTATCTATCTATCTATCTATCTATCTATCTATCTATCTATCTATCTATCTATCTATCTATCTATCTATCTATCTATCTATCTATCTATCTATCTATCTATCTATCTATCTATCTATCTATCTATCTATCTATCTATCTATCTATCTATCTATCTATCTATCTATCTATCTATCTATCTATCTATCTATCTGTCTGTCTGTCTGTCTGTCTGTCTGTCTGTCTGTCTGTCTGTCTGTCTATCTATCTGTCTGTCTGTCTATCTATCTATCAGGGTGTAGTTGTATGTATGTCACACGTGGTATATGAACACCCATTAAAGCCTGTTAGTGACTGTAGTCTACTGCACTTTGTTAATGAGCTTTTGGGCTAGCCAGGGTTATGCTGTGTCACCATGCGGCTGAAGCCATGCAGCTGGGTGTTCTCAGACTAAATCCCAGTCACAGGCCCCACTGTTACCGGGCAGCCTGAGGAATGAAGTGCAACAACCAGGCAGGTAAAAAAAACAACCCACAGGTTTTGCCTCATAGAGTTAAGTGTTAATATTCAAATATCCATCTGATTGTGTTTCACTATACGGTCACAGTACTGTAAACTTTGTGTAGTTTTCAGAGTGAAGAATGTAGCCAAGTGAAACAGCAACCTTAAACTAGATATGCGGGTTACGATATCAACTCAAATGTGCAAAATGCTTTATTGATCTGAGTTTGAAATATCATCACAAACTGATACACTATTCTGAGCATAAAGAACGGACAAGAAGAATAAGTTAGAGCAAAACTGTGAGACTGTAGTTAGTCCAGGGTGCTTTGACGTGACAGCTCATATCAGCATGTTAACATGTTCACAATGACAATGCTTGATGCTGATGCTTAGCTGGTATAATGTCAATGCTTCCTTCTTCACTGATTAAAGTCTGGAAACCTTGTTAGCATTAACATTTGCTCAGCCGTTCTGAAAGGCGGACCAATCAGTGACCTTGAAATAGTTCCAATAATGTCGGCGGTGGAAGAGTTTAGGTGCAAAACGCGTAGTATATGCTGGTCAGTGCCAATTGGTTAATTCAGTCCAGGAAGGATAATTGTTATAGTGATGGATCAACACTGAGACTGGTTCAGCCTGACTATTGCTCACAGCTTCAGACTATTACAGTCTGGAAACCCTGCTCCAGACTTCAAGGTTTGTCCAGCGACTCTGAAGGACAGACCAATCACCTCAGTTTAGTTGTGACCAGATCAGTTTGTTGTGCTTTCCTTGTAGATTTAAAACCAGCAGGCACAAACCTTTCAGCATTATTGTAATACAGCTTAAACATCTTCTTCCCATAGGTGCATTGTGTCATTGGGATACAAGCCCCACAGCCCTGTTTCAACATCTCAATACACATGAGCTAATACCACGGCGACCCTGTGGCCTGGGAGCACACAGAAACATTCATCAATCCAGAATAATCTGCCCGTCTCCCGTAGTTCAGTTTAGGTCTGGCGGCGCGGAGGGACTCAGTATTATGGTTAGTTCTAATCTGTTTTCTGTCCTCTCTGCCCTGCTCCCGCTCATCTCTGCCTTATACCCACTGAACCTCTTGTATAGATTAGTGGAACGCTCCCAGAAACTGATTCCCAATCTTCCTCCGGGAGATGTCCGACATTCCCATTTGTCCTTTTTGCTGCCCCCAAAAGGGCGGAGAAACAGGAAGATGACACGTGTCACAGGTGCAACACGCCGATGACACAGAAAACAAAGACCCCAGAGTTTTAATGAAGTCGTTTAATGTCTCAGAAACATCATAGCTATCTAGCATGGTAGTGGTGAGACCGGTCAAACACAGGAGACAAATGAAACATACAAAATAATTCATGTCAGAAAAATAAGCAGAGAAGATTATAATGCAAAAGATAAAAGTACAGTAAATGATTAAGAAGCATAAATAGCATTGTGTCCTATTACTGCTACTTTTATTGGATAAACCCCTGAGTTTGAAAAAAAAAAAAAAAGAAAGAAGAAGAAGCAGAAACCAGAAAAATATAAACAGAAAAAATAAAAAGTTGGCAGTTTTCTAGAAATTAAGAAAGTGAGAGAGAGAAAGAGAGTCTGTTGGGAGGAGCGCCTGCATAACAACACACCGCCGATACCAGACATGATTGCATTTTCAAGTTTTAATATTTACAAAACAACAACAAAAAAAGTATATTAGCAATGTCCATGTCAGCTGAAGACATAATATTAATGATGATAGTCATAATACTGATAATAATATCAACTTCAAAACAAATTACCACAATTTTTACTTCAACGAATTCACAATTTTTAAAAGAAACATAATATTGTTTAAGTCTAATACAAAAAGAAATCAAACGAAACATTAAACACATAAAGTGGTACCCATCACTTCTTCACAGGTTGGAGTTGAGAGAGGCACCAAACTCTCTGTGCAAAGGGGGGAGGGGGGCGCCGCATGGCGGCCCAGTCCCTTCCCTCTCTCTGGTGCAGTCGTCTCTCCCATCGAATACCTCACTGGCAGACAAAAAGTTTATTCATTCGTAAATTCAAGAACTGTTGCGACTTTATTGCGAGATGAAGTGGAGGGGGGGGGGTGAGGGGGAGGGGGACGGGGGGGTCAGGTGGCCACAATGTGACCATTGTTGCTCCAATTGTGTGGAAGTGATCCTATTAAAACTAACAATGTATACAACCATGCTCAAAGGCAACAGGTTTGTACTGCAGTCACTGGAGTGACTAACTCCGCCCCCCTCCACAGCGGCTGCAGAGGGTCAGTTTCAATACAAGGCTACAGGGAACCATCAGCTTGGGTCTGCTATACGTTTTTCCACGTGCTATTGAATTAGTGGCCACCACCCTGGAAAGACACATCCTTCAGGTGTGTGCTTGGGTTAGCTCACTCGTTTGTCTCAAAGCTTTCTGAGCGATTAAAAAAAAAAGCAACTTTGTAAAAGAAATACATCACAGGAAATACAAGACAAAGTCTAGAAGGGGGGAATAACATCAACCCGGGCTGTCATCACTTGGAAGTCAGTTTCAAGGCTTTCTATGTCAGTCATGCGGAGCACTTGTCAGTTACTAAAGGAACGACTGTTGTTGTGCTGCGGCTAAAGTTAAAACAAAATGTGCTGTGCTTCAAATCCGGTCTGAGCCCAAGCCAGCAAATTTCTGTTAACAAGTACCAAGTCATCACTCAAAGTATCCAGCACACGACAAGTGGCCTCCTTTTTTTTTTTTTTTTTTGCATGTTCACTTCAGTGTATTTAAATCACAGCAGTTTCAACCTTTTGATCCACTAAGCAAGATAATTAAATTGTACCTTGTGCTCCTTATATGTGGCCGTTCCTTCATTTCCAGGCTGATTTCTATACTGTCATCTGTCTGTTACAATCACCAAGCCAAGCATTTACAGATGAGTTTACTTCCACACATATTTTTCTGACACAACAAAAATGATGAGATTATTTCAGCTGATTAGCTCTTCAACTGATATGATTAACAGATATCTGTGTCCCAAGTTCCTTCTTCTAAAAACGCACCAAAAGTAATCTGGGGTTTTTCACCCTTCTTTGATTTTGTTTGATTTCTCACTCCCCCCCCCCCCCCCCCCCCATCACCTGCCTCCCTCCTCACATCCCACTTCCTGTTATTTACAAGACCTGGAACTTCCATGAGTTCTGGTCTTTGTAGTCCAGACAGTCAGCTGCATTGAAATTGAGCTTCCAGGCAGCTTGGTCTTTGTAGTCTAGACAGTCGACGGCCCCGAAGCCCAGTGAGGCGGCTGTGTAGCCCTGGGAGGAGAGTGAGGCGGGGGACTGGCTGAGGGGCCCACCCATTGAGGAGGCTGTGATGGGGCTCAGGGCCCCACCGGTGCCCGAGAGCTGCGGGTGCATCGGAGACAGGTAGGAGCTACAGTCCAGGCCGGTGAAGTAGGAGGAGGAGCCTGCGTAGCTCTGGCTGTAGGCCGGGGCCTGGGTGTAGGTCATGGGGTAAGAGGTGGTGCGCTGCATGCAGGGGGTGGTGGAGGCGGACAGGGGGTCTGGCAGCGGAGAGATGGAGGCTGGGCTCCAGATAGACACCGTGGCACTGGCAGAGCTGGAGCTGGGGGTCATGGCGGTGCCTGGGGGAGGGGGTGGAGGGCTGTAGGGTCCATTGGTGGCGTTGGCACTGGCCTCGGTGTTGGCCTCACGAGCGGGGGACGCCTTCTTTTTAGGGGGCCGGGGTTTGGACTGGCCTGTGCTCTGCTGCTGTTGCTGGCGGCACTTGGCACGACGGTTCTTGAACCAAACCTTTGGGTTGACAAAGGGGCATTATTAAATAACAGCATTTCATTATCTAATCAAAGAAATAAATAATCTGTGTCTAATTATCTTTTAAATAAACAGCTAAACTGTAAAAGCTGCTTTTATGGGGAAACCTGTTAATTCTACGTGTTTAAAACTGTCTGACACGACAACACACGCACACACATACAGACTGGCTTGACATGTCTTTGTTCCAGCCATAAATACTCCATATGAAACAAAATAACATTCCCTCATGTATTACCTGGACTCTGGACTCAGGCAGGTTGATCTTGAGGGCCACCTCCTCCCTCATGAAGATGTCTGGGTAGCGGGTTTTGGCAAACAGAGCCTCTAGGATGTCCAGCTGTGCCCGCGTGAAGGTGGTGCGTTCCCGACGCTGTTTACGCGGGGTGCCTGTGAAAAATAAAATTAATAATAATAATTCGTATTATTATTTTGTTTTAGCTTTGCCTTGTTTTAATTATAGATTATTCAGATGTGAATTTCATTTGTTTAAGTTGGTTTAAATTTAGCGATAGATGGGAAATAGTAGAAGTTTAATTCTATGTTAAAACATTATTAACGTATTTTAGTGGAAAAAAAAATCAATGATAATTTTTGACCCAATCAAATTTATCTTTTGAATTCGCAGGATAAAAAAATAATAATAATAATAAAAAAGATTGATTCTCCTTCGTGATTCCACATTTCATGCTCGACATTGTCAGTGTTTGTAGATATTATTCTACAGAACATGTCCTGCAAAAATACGGGATCGAGTCTGATACGTTTTAGAAGATGAATTTTAATCGGACCTTGTTGGCATTTCTAGTCATAATTTAGCAAATGTGGTGTTGAGACGAACAACAACGTGTCGATGATTGACGCATTTTTCACTGAATCGAATAAACTCGTATTTGTCTTTGGGTTTTACATTTCAAAAGTGAGGCTTTTCGAATCGAAATATACAAAGCGACGAAACGAAAGTCACTGCGTATGACGGATTCAAAATCTTAAAAGTGCTCTCAAAATTTCCGTTGATTCAAATTCTTCTTCATCTGCAGCAAGAAGGCCGAGCTTTGTAACGTGCCTTCTATCGTCACTTAAAACCTCGGCAGCGGTTCAGCTCGCTCCTCGAGGATGACAGATGCTGATCAGAACATGTAGTCCATGCAAACAATATATAGGAAGTGTTCATTCATGGAAAAAAAAAAAAAAATTATGTCATAAAATATGAGGAGCACAAAGACTGTCCTTTTGGAAATAGGTTACCTGATAAGAGCAACAGCTTGGAGTTTAATTATGTGTGAGAACAGGCAGCGTTTCTATTCACACACATTTTCATTGTTTTTTGACTCTATAATCCGCTGAACTTATTATAGGTCAAGTGAACACATGTTCTGGTAGCTGAAGAATCGGAGGCTTATATTCACACTCATTAAGTATAGCATTACAGCAAAAATTTAGGAAATGACGTGCAAGTGAATTTCTTTTTTAAACAGATTTTACGCATAAAATACGCAGCCAACAAGGTTTTCTGTGAATTCCTTCAGTTTCAGTCTTTCAGAATTTTTTTTTTTTCCCATTTGAAACAAGAATAAAAAAAGACGCGTTTAAATAGAACACAAATATGTAGTTAGAAATCAGAGGCCACTACTTACTGGGATATCCAACGGCAGAGTGGAGCAGATCCATGCCCGGGCCGGACAGCGTTAACCCGTTCACGGCGTAATGGGGTTGCTTAATGTAGGACATCATGCCTCCTGCCGGCTTTAAAACACTCCCTCACTCCCTCACTCTCTCTCTCCTTCTCTCAGACCGGGGCCGGGTCTCCTAACTAGTCTCCAGGGGGTGTCTCTCTTTCTCTCTCTCTCTCTCTCTCTTTCTCTCTCTCTCTCGTTTTTTTTTTCCTGTCACTCCCTCCCGGTGTTTTTCTTTTCCCTGGGTTGTTTGTCACTTAGTTGTTGTTTTTGAGTTTTCAGTTGCTGTCTTCTCCTTCACGACCTTTGTTGGCTCCTCTAAGTGCCGTGCACTCGGGCACTCGTGATTCTGACTTCTGAAGTAAACGCGGTGCGCCTTTACACCTGTTTGCACTTCAAGCGTAAAACCACAGCAGATTTAAGGGCTGGGTGTATAATTTATCACTCCTGTGTTCAACGAAGAAGGACAACAACAACCACTCAAATCAACCCAAGACTATAAGAGAAAATATCACATGAAAAAATGATTACGGTTGACTAAACAAGGACTTGCGCTATAATGCAGTTGCTCCGGGAAAATCGTGCGTAATTGCGGCGCGCACCTACGTCGCCAGGTGAGAGGTGCCAAAACGGAGCAGGTCCGCAGCAGTGCGTCGTCTGATGGGTGCTGAAAAGTGCAGAGGGCCCCTGGCGGTCCCTGAGAAGAGGATGTGGATCTGCTGGGTGAACAAGTGAGGCGAGCGAGAAGAGACTGGCTAATTAGAAGTAACTTCTTACCCAAGTAGACACCCAGAGCCCTCCCTCTCTCTCTCTCTCTCTCTCTCTCTCTCTCTCTCTCTCTCTCCCTCTCTCTCTCTCTCTCTCCCTCTGACTCGGTCGGCTTAAGCAAACGCACGCGCCCACATGCATTTACATATTCATTATTATTCATCATGCAGGTCTATTCATGTTGACCCTGATGCGTTTAGGATGATAATTTGACACACAATTGTGCTTCTTGTGGAGTTTCAGTGATTACTTTATGTCTCTTACATTTCATTATTTTTAACATTTAGGCAAATTTCTTTGCAGCAGCAGACACCTGTTGATATGCAGCCTATTTAAAGATCGATTGAAAAAACGCAATGATTAAAACACAAAGAACGAAAAACAGACTTGAAAGTATGTTCTCTGGTTCATAAAGGCCCTTGGCAAATTGACTTTTTTTTTTTTTTTTTTTTTTTTTTTTTACAGCGAATGTTGCATGATGGTCAGTCTTTTCCAAAAGAAGGACCTTTTCTTGTTCTGGGCCATTTTCGAAATTGGCCTCCTAAAATAATTGGGCGGCCCGGCTTGAGTGTGGAGGCAGAGGTAGAGCCACTGCGAGGCGGAGAAGGGGGTGCAGGCCGGATTAAAACAGCACAAAGACCGCGTTGTTCTGCTATTAAATCCCTTTCTGATCCCCAACATACTCCCTCCGGCCCATTCATCCATTCATTCACTCTGGTCTATAATAATAACAATAATAATAATAATAATAATATACTACTAATAATAGTTCTTTTTATTAGACTTTAATAATGTATTACCATAAATTCATCATGTACCTCAGATATTTGATAGTTATGTAGCAGCTGATATTATAGGGGGAAAGATACAAACTTATAGTTTAATGTTTAGAGAATACTTTAGAAATTAAACAGGCAACAGGTGGGCCGATAGATGCCTGATTTGAAATATAAAATAACAGATAAATGTAACTATTTGCAAAAAAATACATTTAATCTGGGAAGGGACACTTAGTTTCTATTAAATATATGTGTATCTATATTCGTAATTGTTTTCAAACGTTGCACTGAAATTAGAGGTAAATTCGTTTAAAAAAAAAAAAAAAAAGTGTATTAATATTTTACACAGTATCGCAGAACTCGTCATTTTGTGTTTTGCCGTTGTTTGTTTATGTTGTCATACTCGTGGTGTGCAGGTATTGACGCTGAGCTGAGTGTCTCTTGTCGCCGGGCTGGAGTTTGGCCGGTGTGTGCCATCCTCTGCGGCGAGACAATTTCACAGTGTCCAAAGCCGATTCTCTGCGCTTGTTAATTGAATCGGATTTCTTATAGTTTAAAATACACACACACACACACACACACACACACACACACACACACACACACACACACACACACACACACACACACACACACACACACACACACACACACACACGCACGCACAGACCCATGTAGCTGCAGCCCAAACTGTATAAGGGGTTTATCTAGCTCTGTAAAGCCAAAGCGGAGATATAAAGACACACACAGAGCGACAGGGTGACTTTTTACCGGCGTGTTTGAACGTTTCCAAACCTCGAATAAAAAGTCTTCACCTGCTCAGGTTGTGTGTGCGCCCGTTTCGGCAGGCCTTGGCGTGCGTGCGCGTGCTGCTGACGTTTGGATACCTTGTGTCTTCAGCGGACGCCTCACACGCTCCACTTCCAGGTACGCCTTGTTTGTTTGTTTGTTTGTTTGTTTGTTTGTTTATTTGTTGTTGCTGTAAGATAGCTCGGACAGCTTGAACGAGAACGAACTGCGGGCAGCTCGCCGAGCAAACTGAGGGGAGTCTGAAGACAAGAATGTCTCGAGACCTCCAACTGACAGAGAGGAAGAAAAAAAAAAAAAAAAAACCCGCGTGAGACCTCAGATATGCCCTAGAGCGCGCGCAACACTGCTGTGCACGCGCTTTCTTCACGTACCTGCTTCCATCACTCTTCTTCTGTTGCATTTTTTTTTTAGTGCAGTACTTTAAAACAAAATTATGATAGATTTTCACCCATATTGATGGCACCGTTTGATGTTTTTTTTTTTTTTTTTTCAATTAAAAGACTGAAATAGAAGACCGACTGAACAAAATACCACCTCTTGGGACTTTTAGCTTTTTTCAAATGCAGCCTTTTTTTCATTTAATGATAAGATAGCCTAATGTTAGGACAGATACGTTAGAACTTAATTTATTGTTAACAAAAAGTCAAAGTAAAATAGCAAGGGAACTGGCATTTTTACTTAATAATGAATACAGGAGGCCTCTGGCTTTCTAATCTATAAAACAATGTTACATTGTAAAATTATCATTTAAAAAAGAAAAGAAGGAAACTAGGCCTACATGATGCTTATGGGTAATTCCTGAATCCCTTACAATGAAAGTGATTAATTAAAGATGTTAAAATAGGCCCATTTTTCAACTATTGTTCTAAATTACACTCCTTCAGTAGTTGCACTTTATCAAATACAATAAGCAATCAAAAGTGTTGCTCATAGAAACACAGTGATTTGCTCATATAGATTGTAAATCTTGAACAAGAACAATCAAAGAAGGTACCAGCAGCTCCATGACATGGTTTTAATATGACAGGTAATTTCCTTGTACAATGGATTAAGGAAATTGGTTGTCTCATTTATTCAGATATATTTATTTCAGTCATCCTTCTCCTCTTCCAAGTAATTTACTTAGCAAAGTTTAATCGTGTGTATTTGCATGCGTATAAATATGATTGATGCTCTCTATCAAGCCGGTGTATTTTATTGTTGCACGACAAGCGATGTTATCTGGGTTGTTTGTGTGGAAATTGCTCCGTGATAACAAACTGCTGGTAGTTTGGACGCACTAGGACCCAGAGCAGAACCAAATTAAGGACAACCATCACATAAGAGGCTTAGTACATCTAATCTATACTCCTACACACACACACACTCAGACACACACTCACACACAGCATTTCATAAACATCCCATTTTGAAACAAGCACGCATTCATGTCCCAAAGGCAAACACCGCCATTGTATTTTCATTTAGTTTTCATCTTCTCCAAACTGTTTTATTCCCCTTGTTGACCTTAACTTCCATCCCTCTGTGTGCGCCCATATGCTCCACTATTTCTCTCATCCTATTTCATTAGTGAACATCCTTCAATGAACTAAGAAGCTGAGAGCAAACTCATTTATTCCAGACCATTATCATAAAAAACAAAAACAAAGAGAAATAGTCAGACATTAATTCTCCCTCGTCTGCTTGGTCAGTGAATGTGTGCATATCTGAGAGTCAGAAATGAAAAAAAGGATTTCAAACTGAAATTGAAATGAAGTTTAACTCCGTCCTGGCTTCTCAACAATCATCCTAATGAAATTTTTCCCACAGGAAATGCAATTTCTTTAGTTTCCAGTGTCCTCTCAGAACAATAACAGAATATTTTTTCCCAGAATCCTCCCCTCCTGACAGGCCTGGTAAACCAGTATTTGTTGTTAGATGCCAATCCTTTGTTTGTGTGTGTGATGCAGATGATAAAAACATGATAAGAAGGAAGATCATTTATGTGCATGCTTTCCATGATTGAGTGATTTGTTGGCATGACACCGATCAAAAACCATCACTTCCCAAAACACACACACACACACACACACACGCATTATTTACAAACACACAAACCCTCCACATACACACACTTTCCCAGCTGTTAAGTACCTCTGACATCATGTTGTTCGATTGTGTATTTTTGTATGTCTGTGTGCACACTGTGTGCTTATAGTGTGTGTGTGTGTGTGTGTGTGTGTGTGTGTGTGTGTGTGTGTGTGTGTGTGTGTGTGACAGTCACACACACACACACACACACACACACACACACGCACAGAGTTCAGCCGATTTATCATAATATGCTTTATCTGAAAAGTAAGTATCTTACCTCGGGATAAAGGGAGGAAAGAGGGGTTTGTGGCCAGATTGACAGAGGAAGGGTGGATGGAGAGAACTGAGCGCTCACTGCAGTGGAACAGAGAGCAGGACCTTCAATTCTGTGGCTGAATTGATCACTATTGATAAGGTAACTGAACGTTATGGGACGGGAGGGAGACGTGCTGACAGAGAGGGACACAGTGGTGTGTGTGTGTGTGTGTGTGTGTGTGTGTGTGTGTGTGTGTGTGTGTGTGTGTGTGTGTGTGTGTGTGTGTGTGTGTGTGTGTGTGTGTGTGTGTGTGTGTGTGTGTGTGTGTGAGAGAGAGAGAGAGAGAGAGGGGGAGAGGCAGGCAGACTTTGAGACACAACTGAGAAGGAAGGAATGTGGGCTTTACTGCGAGGGACTGATGGAGGTCAAAATTACAACTGGAGGAAACTGGGCGGAAAAGTTGAGGCGGATGGGGTGGAAGGAAGGAAGAGTAGAGGAACGTGATGATCAAACAGGGCAGGAAGAAGAGAGAGAGAGGCAGATGGGGAAGGGGGAGTGTGGGAGGGGCGTTGGGACAATCGCAGCTTTTTGAGGGTCTCCTTGTTCTGCTGCTTTTCATGATTTTATAGTCAAAAGTTCAACTATTCAAACAGAATGTCTTTTACTTTTGATGTTATTTGTATTTTTTTTAATATGTTTATCAGACTACTGCTATTGTCTGAGTTGATATATAGATAGAAAGGCTGGTGTGTGTTTGTGTGTGTGTGTGTGTGTGTGTGTGTGTGTGTGTGTGTGTGTGTGTGTGTGTGTGTGTGTGTGTGTGTGTGTGTGTGTGTGTGTGTGTGTGTGCACATGTATTGAGGTCAGTGTGTGTTAACTCCTCATTTAAGTGATGTGAGGATTACGCTGTGTGAGTCCAGGCCAGACCATGTGTCTCTGCATAGTGCTCTACGTCTGCAGTGACACAATGGGCCACATGAAATTAAGGTCCCTTGCTGTGTATAGGTTACAGTGAATGCTCCTGCTGTTAAGACTGCCATTACATGCCATTAGTGTGTGTGTGTGTGTGTGTGTGTGTGTGTGTGTGTGTGTGTGTGTGTGTGTGTGTGTGTGTGTGTGTGTGTGTGTGTGTGTGTGTGTGTGTGTGTGTGTGTGTGTGTGTGTGTGTGTGTGTGTGTGTGTGTGTGTATGTGTGTGTGCCCATTTAGAAGGATTTGGGTTGTCAGTAGTCCGTCATGGGTCGAAGCTAAAGATACACTCAGGCTGTGGTCGCTTATATAATGAGAAACTATATACAAGTAGGCTTGACTACTTTATATACACTGTACATATCACCAGCAGCGTTATATATAGAACAGCACTGTGTGTTTAGATGACTGTGACCCCCGTGTAACTGCAGGAAAACCTTCATCACGACTTTATGTTGTTGAATAATGTCCAAAAAAAAAAAAATGCTGTAAAATTTAAACTTAATATTCAGGCTACTGCACATTACAAATATAAGCTGCTGCTATTTTTATATTTTATTATCAACTATGCTTTCTGTGCACAATCAACACTGACCCCGCTCCAATGACAAGACACATTACTTTACAATTGATTACTTTAATTTTCTACCAGTTATCCACCACATATTTATTATTGAAGTTACATTGCAGTTCCAATGTCTGTAATGATGTCATTTATGGTTCTAGAAATTAAAATGTAAAGTCATAATTGTCACACTTATGCACATTTTAGCCATATAAAATAACCCCTCAAACATATTCAATTGTTATCTTTATTTTAATGTTGTTATACACTTTCAGATTATATCCACTCTGAGTAAAGACAATATTCAAGCCAGAAGCAGGAACACAGTCAAACATGTCTCTGACAGGCACACATGGCTCCCACGCCTATGAGTAAATTATTTTCGTGATTGTTGTGAGAATGGTTTGTAGTCGGCGTTTTTTTTTTCTTGGAGCTGATGGATGTTAATGTGAATTTCTGCCTCTTCAGAAAGAAAAAAATGGAGCTATGTGTGTGTGTGTGTGTGTGTGTGTGTGTGTGTGTGTGTGTGTGTGTGTGTGTGTGTGTGTGTGTGTGTGTGTGTGTGTGTGTGTGTGATGCTGCACCAGAGTGCAGGCACAAAGCGTTATGTGACAGAAGGATGAGTCTGACTGAGTTCATCTGTAAATAATGTCTGGCCAGCATCTTGATCAATTTCACAGACTGCAGACCCCCTGATGTGAGCATGTGTGTGTCCTGCTGTCTTCTCAGTGCAGACAGAACTCTAATCTACTGCAGACAGCAGCAGGTGGGGTCTGTGTGTGTGTGTGTGTGTGTGTGTGTGTGTGTGTGTGTGTGTGTGTGTGTGTGTGTGTGTGTGTGTGTGTGTGTGTGTGTGTGTGTGTGTGTGTGTGTGTGTGTGTGTTAACTGTCATCATTTAGCCCCCTCCTTGACCGCTGTCTGGGGTTTTAGCATGTTAACACCTGTTCATGCCTTCATACTGATACACTTGGAATAATTTAAGATGAGAAATTTCAGTTGCATCCCAAATGTTATCAGAACATGTGAAGATGTTTTATTTTAATGCCAGAAATGCACAAAACATGTATGTGCATAGTACCTACATGTAAGAACTTACATCATGCTGTAATAAAACGTAGCTGTTCAACTGGTTTGAATTGCAAATTCTGGTCAAATGTATATATATTTTTTACAACTTTTGCGGATAGCTAGATGACTATTCCTCATTCACAATGAATTCCTAAAATATCTGTATTATTGTTATCAGGTTTTAAGTCAAAACTAGACAATGATTTTTTTTTTTTTTAGATCCAGCTGAATGTGCAAACATGAGATCAACCACTGAAAAAAGGTTTAGGCTTATCGGGAAGGTGCATCACACACTCACTCAGGTTCCCATCACTTTAGAGGACTACGAACCACTACTACCTAAACCGATCCTTATCTAAAACTTACTCCGAGTCATTATCCTGAAATCTTATGATTTACACTAGAAAGACCCAAAGGAAGTCAGACTGACAGCTCCAGCTATGACACACACACACACACACACACACACACACACACACACACACACACACACACACACACACACACACACACACACACACACACACACACACACACACACACACACACACACACACACTATAACACTCAGCTTGTTAAAACAAGGTTATATGTGCATTCATGCATAGTTTCATGTGCACTGTCTTATGAAAGACGTGTGTGTGTAATGTGTTTGGGGAGCATGTGTGTGCTGGTGTGGTGGGGAAGAAGGACATTATTGGTGCGGGGATGGGGGTGGGGTGGGGGGGTTGAGTGTGTGTGGCGTGGTACAGTAGCTTGAGAGCACCCCTCCCTCACCACCACCAGCACTGCCACCCCTCCCACCCCCCACCTGCAGCCCCACCACCCCATATGGCAGTAGACAGCAGTAGTAATCATGGAAGTGGAGCAACAGGCCCTGAGCCTCACTAATCCTCGGCCACACTCCGACACGTGCCACACTGGTGCATACACACACCCTATGCACACACACACACACACACACGCACGCACACACACACACACACACACACACACACACACACACACACACACACACACACACACACACACACACACACACACACACAGGGCTACTGAAGTGAAGACGCCATCTATATCATGCATACATACGACAGGGTATATTTCGTAGACACGCGCAGCATCACACATTTGAATACGCCGATTAAAGAAGAATTGCACAGACTGATAACTGTTATGTGAATGACAATGTAAATGTACTGAAGCCCGGTGCACCTGCCACTGGCGCCTCATCAGGACCAGGTTTGTCAAACACACAACACACACACCTCCTGTGACTTGCACCCACTGTTTGCCACGTAGTACCCATAATGCACTTCTCTCCCTCGATCCCCTGCATTACTTTTATATAGTTTCTCTAAGATTTCATGTTACATTAAAACATGCAGTGTTGCAATTAAGTGCAATACAGAAACACAAAGAGTACTTTTGATTAGCAACAAGCACCTTGGCTTCATGCACACACACACACACACACACACACACACACACACACACACACACACACACACACACACACAGAGTCACACACGCACTCGCTGTGACACGTACACACACACAAAACCTTTTAACTGTGACGCACAAGGAGACAAGGGCTACAATGGCTCTCTTATTGTTAATTGGCCGTTTAATCCCGAGGAATGCGAGTGATTAGTACACACTGGTGGGTCAGGATCTTGCTCAACACTCCTGTTCACAATGGACAGGCTGTAACAGAGATCTGGGAGGGAGCGCACACACACACACACACACACACACACACACACACACACACACACACACACACACACACACACACACACACACACACACACACACACACACACACACACACACACACACAGGGGACAAAGGTGTGCACAATAAGCACTTGCAGCACACAAGTCTCACAAAAAAAAAAAAAAATCAAGCATTAGTACATGTGTATGCAGACACGCAGGGCCACAGTGACCTCACATACCCTCACACAAAGTGACCACACGTATGCAGCAATATACCCAGCATGCAACTCAGCTGTGGAGAAATATCATAATTTGAATTTTGTGGCACTTTAAATGGAAAGAGCACAAACGCCTGTCAGAGCAGGGAGAAGAAAAGAGGAACAATCAGGTGCAGGAGATCTGACTTTGCGGGGAATTTCAAAAGTCTAAAGTCACATGTAGCTACATTACATTTAGCTGCACATTTGCATGTAATTGATGCATTGATAACCCAATAAAGTTTTATCAATTGATCCTTTGAGGCCCATAAAGTCACTCCAGAAAGAGGAAGAGAAAAAGAAAAAGTGCATGATCAGTATCAGAACACTGGTAGATCGATAACTAAAAACCAAGCACATTTTAAGGAAACACAGTTACATAATTTACTTCATATGGTAATAAATCATCATCTGATTACCTTCTAAAAACACAACGTATTGGATGGCAAAACTGAAGTAATCCATCATACAAAATATTTGACGTATGCCAGTTTTTATTGTATCCAAATATAAAAATTGGCTTCAACCATCAACATAAACATTTATATTTAAATGAACAAACTAATAATTTGTACATAATGGAATGAGAATAAACACACTGAACAGCATTGTTTTAACTTTTTTCAGATTATACCACGAGGCTTTTGTACCACACTTTTAATTTTCATGAAACAATTTGATCTTTAAAGATTGTTCCGTTTTGAATTCTAGTCTGTAAGGCCCTCGTCAAAGTCATGCAAGACACAATCAGTGCAAATTCGCACGTAAAAGGACACCAATGAAAGGTTTATTCTACTTTGCCGGCATTAAGGGAATCCACTGAAACGAACTGAATTCTGTGCAACATTTCTCTGTCAGATGCTGGCGTGACTGAGCCCAACTGTTTGTTTTGGGGTCACGGTGTAGGTGATGCTTAGTGCATGCTACCGTACCCCGCATGCACCAGACTCCACAGTGCCTCGGCATATTTACAGTACCGTGAAGAGGTTTAATAAACTAGTGGAAATCACAGATATTGTGACAGGAAGGCATTTTATCTGTAAGGAATGGTTAGAAAAACATTGATGGGACAGTCAGACTGGTTACAGGTGGATAGGTAGGGTCAATATATGTGTGTGTGCGCTTGTGTGTGTTCTGTAGGAGGTCCAGGCAGGCTGCATCACTGCTGACACACTGCTGCTGGTAAATCCAGCTTAGTGTGTCTAAAACAGGCCCATGAAATCTGCCACAGGGCACCTAATGCTGGGGCCGCTGTCACCCTCAATCACTCACACACACCTAATCCCCACGCTGTGACCCAACACACACACAGGCACATGCACACGCAGACGCATTCGCACACACACACACACACACACACACACACACACACACACACACACACACACACACACACACACACACACACACACACACACACACACACACACACACACACACACACACACACACACACACACACACACACGGCCTGGCTACCCAATGCGCCGGGCCCATTGAGTTTGGCAGGCAGTCCCAGTACCAGGAGACACCAGCCACAGGGTCAACATTTCATATGGTGGGGGTGGCAGGTGGGGGATGGAGAATGTGGAGGGGTATGAGGTGGAGGAGTTCAGGGAAGGACGTGGCTAACAGGTGTAGGTAGTGATCGAGGTGTGGCGGGAGCAGACAGTGAGGTAGAGGAGGAAAAGCCTCGGGGCAGATGGATGCTAAAGGTAGATGGTGACGGAGGAGCTACTTGGGGATGTGTCAAAGTTTGAAGCGTAGGGAGCAGTGGGCGGGTGGGAGGGTTGGAACTGAAAGAAAACTGTGAAGCACGTTTGTGAAAACACAGCATTATCTGTATCACTGAACATATCAACTTGGAGAATCCATTAAAGTCAAAGTCCGCCTGCTCCTGAAGCTCTTAATTCAATCTACATGCTACCGAGTGACAAACATAATGTGACAAAAGTAACACTTGTGTTTTAACATAAATGGGTCGTTCAATTCTTGTTGATAAAGACAATAAAGTAACATGGCGTTAGACTATCACGGACTGTGTTTGACACTATTATACTGTGTTTATTAATAACTTATGAGGTCAACAATGAAAACATAAATAAAAAAATAAAAATATAGTGGGTCTTGCACATTATAACTGTCTGGTGTTTGGAAAATCATAAATTATCATATTCTTTATTCTTATGATTTAATGATCCTCTTCAGTCATGCAAAAAGATATTTAAAATTAATCTGTCGTAAATAATAAGTTGTCTCATGTTTTTTTTTTAGCACAAAAAACCTTTAGAAAGAACAGAACATTTTTTTTCGAATGAAAAATCTTTCAAAATTATTTTATATCAAGATCTGTTCCGTCTCTATCTTCCTGAGAGACAAGGCCTCAGTAATGTAAGAATGTTTTTTTTTTTTTTTTTTTTTTTTTTTACAGAAGGTCATTTTGTAGGTGTAAATAATAAAATTTTAAAATGGCTGAATTCCATTTAGCTGCTTCGGTGTCGGGGACAGGGTCCTGCAATGGTTGCCCATTATAGGCCCATATTAAGCTCACTGGGACACATGCACAAGAAGAGATCTTTAATGTTATTAGTAACCTGTGTTTGTCCAATTATAACAGTCAACGTGAAAAAGGTAAAGATACAACGGAGTCAGCTTGTGAAACTAGTTATTTGTCCAGTCTGAGTATGGGTGCCCCTGACAACGTAAGGACGCGGTGCGCTGACCACTGTGGCTTGTATGATCACAGTAAACAACTCTGAATGACCCGTTTCACTCTCTAAACCACTATCTACCTTCCTTTTTCACTCTTCTTCCAGTCCTCATGTAAACTGAATGCCTGTTGGTCCTGATAGGTTTCCTACTTTGTGTTCTTTCCAGGTTCCTGTGCATGCAGTTCTACACATGAGGACCAAGAGCCAAACGGGACAGTTTGAACTCACCAATTAAAACACCAAACTCCTTTTTTTGCCAATACCCTTTGGTTTCAGTGAAAAACGAGGTACTTTCACGTAACCCTTATTGGCTTTAAGCTGCACTGCAACCCCCTAAAGATGGCTGCTGGTATGGGAGTTAAAGTATGCCAGGATTTGTACCTTTATTTATCTGAGAAGACTTGAAACGCTCCCGGTGAGTGGAGAGAGGGCACTAAAACGATTTAAGAGGCCTATCAGAGTGACTTGGGATCGTCTTGAACTTGTAGCTTTAACGAGACTAGCGGGGCTTTTTGCTGCTTTTGCTGATGGTCATCGACACAAGCCTCTCAGCCTAAATCCTAACGGTGTCTGCAAACAAAATGAGGATCCGCTCCTTAAAAATCCCCCTTCTCAGCCCCAGAGGTCAGTGACTGTGATTAGTCAGGTTCATCAGTATTAGTCTTATCTTTTAAAATTATTATCTGTTGGGACTTAAAACTGAAACTGAAAGCCCAAAGAAAATTAATCATGTGACTCCCACAGAGATATTGGAAGTGTACTGAAACTGTTTTAGTACATTTTCAGGTTTTAAGTATTGAGCTTTGCAGGTAAGTTTTTGTTGTTGTTAAATAGAGAATATTATAATATAGCAATAAAATTTAACCTGTAATAAAATCAGTTTTTTAACCATTTTGAAGTAATAAAATTCGGTAAATTAACAGCTTTTGTCCAATAACTCGTTGTTATAATTGTTTTAATAAAATTAAAGTACACTCACACTGTTGTTCTCTGTCTTTGTATGCGCAAGTTTAAAAGGTGAACGTGTGCGTGTGCACGGCTGCACGGCTGCACGCAGAAATGTTTTCAGACTGCCTGATGACATTGTGTAATTGAATTGGACAGTGATCCGCATCTTTAGACCGGTGGGTGACTGTGGTGGAAACTCAGGAGTGATGGACGCACATCTACCGAGATGCAATGCCAGAATTGGCTGTCTAACACACACACACACACAAACACACACACATACACGCAACCTCCAAGACTCTGAAGTGTAATTGTCTGCAAGAGTCAAAATAGGTTTCCCTAAATAGAAAAGTACAAACACGGAAAAGTACATGGAATTCTGTTTTGAAATACTCAAGGACGTCAGAGGCAGACACAACATTGCCATCTAGTGGTCATGTAAAGTAGCTCAGGACATCCTGCAGTACAGAATGGATGGATAATATAAAGAAGCAGACATATTTGAGCATGACATGGCCTGAAAAATTAGTTTGACTTGTTTGAGGTTAAAACTCCTATTATAGCTGCTAAAATATCTCAATACATGGGTATTTGTGATGCTCTTATCTTTCTTCTCATGACACTGGACTGACCTGTGATCAAGAACAGGTATCGCCTCACTGATGTCACCTGCTGGTCAATGAGGGGAGTTCTGATTTATTAACTATCACTATGTATCAATTATATGAATACAAATCCATACATCTCTTTAACTATTTAACTTAAAGTAACACATGACATAATTAAGTCTTCTTTCTATTCTGTTTTATTATGACAGTTGTTTCCAAAGTGTCGACAATGAGTACAATGAGCAGTTTAATTGCAAGTTTAGAAGTAAACATGCAGTATTAAATAAGCTGTATGACAAATACTCTGTACACATCCTATCCATCATCCAAAAACTTCTGTTGGTAAAACATGGAAATATATTTCAAAGGATGAAGGAGCAATGTGGTGGATGAACCTTTAATTGTGAACAATGATGTAAAATTGTATGATCCTGTACTGTATTGATACAAAAAAAAAAAAAAAAAAAAAAGAAGAAAAAAAAAAAAAAGACCACTGGAGATATCTTTTAAATCACTATAAATCACACCCATATCGATCCTTGACAACAGAGTTTCTTTATCAAGGGTGCATGATTTATCCAGACACAGTGTTTCTAAACTGATGATCAATGTTGAGAAGGGCACCTCTACTCCCGTTCTGCGATGGCAACCAGGTGGGCTTCAATCTCTGCCTCTGACAACATCCTGCAGGAAGAAGGAGTTTGGGAGAGTAGGGTGGAAAAATGAAGATGGAAATTACAGAAAAAGAAAAAGCACAAAGAAAGTTAATTCAAGTGAGACATAGCCATTTAAAGTCCTTCAAAATATACTGATGCATCAATCATCTCTGATCTAATTAGAAATATTAGTCCCACTGAGATTAAGATACATGTCAGTATAAAGATAAGTGAGACCAAAAAAAAGCATCAGGCAAATACTATGAAAATAATAAAGACAGAAACGTTAAAAAAAAACAAAAAACTACAATAAACAACTCATAAAATACATGAAAAGGAAAGTTGAACTCTTGCAAGAGTAAAAGACAATAATACAAAGATGAACATGAGTTAGGCTCAATAAACATCTCGAAGTGAAATTACCTGAACTTGGGTTTTTCTTTGGTGACTACGCCGATCTCCAGCTCACTGCTCTTGAAGTCCAAGGACAGAACCGAGGACAGACAGGATATAGCCAACTGGAAAGACAATAGGTATGAGATGAGTGTGCTAATGAGCTTAAAAAAATACACAGTAAGTACTTACGTCAGCATATCAAACATGAGATTCAGTCAAGGAAATACTGAGAAAACTAGCATAAGGACATAAGCAATTATTATAACATGGTGAAACGTCATTCTTCAGAAACTCTTTTATCTCTGTGATGGTTGTCAGCTCATGGGAAATTCAGTAACATTGAGTAAAAGATATGTTTGAGATGTTTTGCCTGTCATCCAAAATAAGTAATTTGTTTTCGCGGGATGGTGGTTTAATCCCTAAAGGTGTGGATGATTCACTACTTTGATTCGCAAAAAGCTGCTGAGGTAAAGTTCAATAACTATTTCAAACACAGTAAAAGAGAATATTTCAATTTCCGTAACATTTTCAAGAATCTCTCTTTTGAAAAGATGGTCTACCATTTATTTTTTCCAATTATAAAATATTCTCTGAGCAGCAGAGTTTTGTTATTTAAGTAAAAAAAACAAACGTATTTAACAAGCCTGTAGAGTAAAGACTTGGACAGCCACACAAATACTCATTAATTCCAATATATTCTACAGTATATTCTATAATATCATGTATTAGATAACTTCGCCGTTTGCAATTTCTGGCTTATTACTGTTCGTACAATTATTTCAGCCAATTTTAGATAGTTCCATGGGAAGCACAGTTTTATTATTTAGAACCTTTGAGGTTATAAAAGTTCCATCGCCTGAAAAGGGATTTGAAAAAAAGGATGCTAAGATTTACAGTCTGATGCTATGCTGATCTGTAAAAATAATTTAAAAATTTCACCTAATCATTTTTGACAGCAAACATGGAATTGTAATGGAGTTGGAGAACTTCAGTAGTTTAGACTGGCAACAGACCATTTACTTCCATATTAACAAATTATCCAAATCATTGCCATGTATTCAACTGCACTTGCCATGAATTTGAGACCTGCCCCATTACCCTTCCTGGGAGTCAATTTTAGATATTTCCTTGCATGGCTGAAAACAAACATTGGAGTGTTCTAGGCCTTCAAGGCACCATTGCCTGAACAGGGACTTGAAACCTGGACCCTCAGATTAAAAGTCTGATGCTCTACCGTCTGAGCTACCCAGGCTCTGAAATCTTCAAAAATCATCAAAAAATCTCACCTAATCGTTTTTGAAAGCAAACATGGAATTGTAATGGAGTTGGAGAACTCCTGGACGAAGACCTCTCTCTTCTAACAATGGTTTATGGGACGATTGCTGTTTGGGACGAGAGATTTCTGGATTATACTACTGTCCGTGGCCACTGGGATGGGGAAAATGGTGTTTGGACCGCAGGGATTTTTGTGTTGCAAACCCAAAACCAGTCAAAACTCATTTTCTATTAGGGACTTTCTTTCAAATCTTAAAGTTGTTGAGATATATCAACAGTATCCAGAGCAGTTCAGTAGTTTAGACTGGCAACAGACCATTTACTTCCATATCAACAAATTATCCAAATCAGTGTCAGGTATTCAACTGTACTTGCCAAGAATTTGAGACCTGCCCCATTACCCTTTGTGGGAGTCAATTTTAGATATTTCCTTGCATGGCTGAAAACAAACATTGGAGCATTCCAGGACTTGAAAGCACTATTGCCTGAACAGGGACTTGAACCCTGGACCCTCAGATTAAAAGTCTGATGCTCTACCGTCTGAGCTACCCAGGCTCTGAAAGCTCTAAAAATCATCGAAAAATCTCACCTAATCGTTTTTGTCCACAAACATGGAATTGTAATGGAGTTGGAGAACTCCTGGACGAAGACCTCTCTCTTCTAACGATGGTCTATGGGACGATTGCTGTTTGGGACGCAGGGATTTCTGGATTGTAATACTGTCCGTGGCCACTGGGATGGGGAAAATGGTGTTTGGACTGCAGGGATTTTTGTGTTGCAAACCGAAAACCAGTAAAAACTAATTTTATATTTGCGACTTTCTTGCCAATCTTAAAGTTGTTGAGATATATAAGCAGTATTGAGAGCGGTTCAGTAGTTTAGACTGGCAACAGACCACTTACTTCCATATCAACAAATTTTCCAAATCATTGACATATATTCAACCATACTTGCCATGAATTTGAAAGGTGCCCCATTACCCTCCGTGGGAGTCAATTTCAGATATTTCCTTGAATGGCTGATTTTCAAACATTGGAGCGTTGCAGGCCTTAAAAGCACCATTGCCTGAACAGGGACTTGAACCCTTGACTTTCAGATTAAACATCTGATGCGCTGCTGTCTGAGCTACCCAGGCTCTGAAAACTTCACAAATCATCGAAAAATTTCCCGGACGAAGACCTTTCTCTTCTGACAATGGTCTGTGGGATAACTGCTGTTTGGGACAGTGGGATTTCTAGATTGTCACTGCTACCTCTTATCATAGCCCCCCTCTGAATTTCTACAAGATATATTCCATTTTTTTTACTTTACTATGTTAAGTAAAAATGGACTGCATTGTAAGGGGGTCCACAGAAATCCACCCAGCAACTTTTATAACTTTTATAGCATCTTCCTTGGATTACAAAATGAATGTATTATTCCAATAATTCACATCAGGACTTTAACATTTTCAGCTTGTTCCATTAGGTTTCACATTACCTGCACTGCCCTGTCATGGGTCAACTCTGGCTTTTTCTTCAGTTTCTTCTCCAGGTAGCTGTTGGCCTCCGTCTGTTTGGCTCCTACCGCAGTGGCTCTGAAGCCGCAGTAGTAGCCTGCCGGGTCACATTTATACAGGACAGGACCCTGCTGGGGGTCAATCGCCACCATGATCATACCTGAAAGCAGAGGTAGAGGGTGAAAGACAGATATCTAAAATATGTGCTGAAAGTACAGTGCTTTGAAAAATATGATGTAAAAAGAGGACTTGAAGGCAATGTAAGGCAGACGCACTTTACATTTTTAATAATCTTTAGTAATTCCTTTTAATCTCTTCTACATGAATGCCTTTAATTTTACAGCTAAGACTGAACCTTGACTTTGTAAATAAAAGCAAGTAAAACATGCTTTGGAACTAGATAGTGAAATCAGACAGAAATAAAGAAAGATCTAAAAACAAATAAGTCCCCATAATCGTGACGGAAGAGATGAAAGCCTCGACTCACAGCAGCCTAGAGGTCTCATTTCCGCGTTTTGTGTGTAGACCTGGGAGATATCAGCCAGCCTGCGACACAGCACGTCTGCCATGATGTCATAACCAAACTTATACTTCCATTCTCCAGCTTCCACTCGGGCCCGGTGAACCTGGGAACGACCGTCCGCTGTATAAAACAGAAGAGATGGGACCATTAAACGCAAAAATGTGTATTTTTTTAAAAAGATTTAAATTCATTACAAATGCCGGGCTTCCTGGTGTGGCGGGTCCCACTTGTTTTTGTATTATACCAAAGTATCACAGTTACTTGTACACTGATCATCTCCATTACAAATACACACCATTGTTGCCGGTCATCACGCAGCCGATGCGAGGAGTTAGGTTGAACATGTTGGTCACAGTGGAAGAGTCCAGCAGTTTGTCCTGAAGCCAGGAGGAAGAGACTTAAAACCCCACTTGATAATATGAATACTGTGCAGGCAAACATCAACATATGACTGGACATGTGTCACTGTGACTATTATCATACAGTCCAACCCAAAACATTCAAAATTGTTAATTGAGGTTTACATTTGAATAACACTCATCGTATTATTTGGTCAATATGTTAAATTGTATTTATCAGATTAAGGTGTTTTCGTAGGTTGTGTTTATTCTATTATCAATAAGGCATTTGAATAAAGATATTTTGCCACATTTTGCTGAATCTTTGCCATCCATTATGAGTTTAGATCCCCTGGATCAAATCTCACTTCAGCTCTCTAACGTGTGGTGTGGTTGTTTGAATGGCGTCTTTATGGCTGTATCTTGCTCATATAGCCTGCTGTAGTATCTTGTTCCAGCTTTTTTGCTGACTTCTCTTGATTCATGTGTGGCTTCACTGTTTGGCTTCAGCTCACCTCATCATCATCCAAGCCAAATGTGTGTGTGTGTGTGTGTGTGTGTGTGTGTGTGTGTGTGTGTGTGTGTGTGTGTGTGTGTGTGTGTGTGTGTGTGTGTGTGTGAGAAAGACATCTTACCGGTACTTTCTTTTGTGTGACCACCACAACACTGTCTGTCCCCCGGACTCCAATAGAGGTCAATCCACTCTGAGAGATGGCTTTGAAGGCATACTCTACACAACAGCACAATTGCACACACACACACACACACACACACACACACACACACACACACACACACACACACACACACACACACACACATGCAAGTAAAACAAAAGTTTGTATTTAACCAATTTTTTGTCTCAGATGTGAACACTTTAGTTCTGTTTGCACCTTCACCAATAAAACATCTGTTATAAATTTGGGCTGGGAAAAATGATTTTTTTTTTTCCATCATCAATTAATCCGTCGATTATTTTCTCAATTACTTGATTAATTCTTTGGTCGTTCAAATGTCAGAAAATCGTCAACTAATCCACAACCAAGATGTATTCATTTTATTGTCATGAAGGACTGAAAACAAAACAACTGTGGGACGTCACATTAAGTTCAACAGAACTTTACATTGAGGGAAACATATGCAGGGTTAAATATGAAAAGGCAGAGAAACTACATTTGTGTCACATTTCGATGCTGACTGCACCCAGTCACCAAACTGGCACGCCGACCATTTTAGCCTCATTATAATATCTTTGTGTTTAATGAGCAGCAGCAGCAGCGGGGCGCCGTGTAGTGACAGTATCTCTGTCGCTCAGTGAGTATACAACAACACTACTGTTGGCTTAAAAAACACCCCTAAATAACGCGTCTCTTACCGACTTGGTAGAGGCGGCCCTCCGGTGAAAAGATGGTGATGTGTCGGTCGAAACCTGCGTTGGAACCGCGGGACATTTTCCTGCTCGTGTCCTCAGATGAACTCCGCAGCACTTATCTTTTTTCTGCGGGTTAATCGATTATGTAGGCTATGAAATAATCGATTATTCTTTCCTTTTTTTTGTTTTGTTTGTAAGAGTCAGTGGATAGGAGACCGCGTGCCTGAGCCGACGTTGAACAAGAAGGAGAGTAAAGGCAAGACTTCCCTGTGAGACATTTACTTTCTGTTTCAGTTGTTGTGCAGCGAGTGCAAATAAAAGGACCAGCTTCACTCTTTATTATTGGCTGCGAGCAACAAGGAAGTCAAACGACTGTACCAGTTGGACCAGCCCTACTGTCTTTTCACCTGTGGACTGAAGTTAACATGATTGGAGAGTCGCTTCTTAAAACCCACTTCCAGGCTCGTCAGCGGAGGTCTTAGTGGGAGGGGTGAATGGATCAGTGCGCGGCGTCGACTCTCAAGTCCCCCCGTCTGTCTGTGTCTGCTGTCACTTGGCTGCTGGGGGCCCCCGGACACGGAGCCAAATGTCAGACCGCAGGGTGGGCTTCTGTCTCAGCGACAAGAAGCGCAAGAGGATGAACCTGGACGCTTTTGCAGAGTTCTGTGCGTAAGTAATGACTTCCTTTTTTTTTTTTTTTACAGTCTGACTCAATTAGAGTTAATCATTAGAATAAAATCTGTAAAAGTAGGGACCCCCCCCCCCCCCCCCCCCCCCCCCCCCCCCCCCCCCCCCCCCCCCCCCCCCCCCCCCCCCCCCCCCCCCCCCCCCCCCCCCCCCCCCCCCGGGGGGGGGGGGGGGGGGGGGGGGGGGGGGGGGGGGGGGGGGGGGGGGGGGGGGGGGGGGGGGGGGGGGGGGGGGGGGGGGGGGGGGGGGGGGGGGGGGGGGGGGGGGGGGGGGGGGGGGGGGGGGGGGGGGGGGGGGGGGGGGGGGGGGGGGGGGGGGCCCCCCCCCCCCCCCCCCCCCCCCCCCCCCCCCCCCCCCCCCCCCCCCCCCCCCCCCCCCCCCCCCCCCCCCCCCCCCCCGGGGGGGGGGGGGGGGGGGGGGGGGGGGGGGGGGGGGGGGGGGGGGAGGGGGTGGGGGGGGCATAGCACAATTATGAATATTGATTTCAGTAACTGATTATGCCAGTTAGAGAACACAAAAGATTGTAATAACAGGCAGGAGTTGTGCAATTTTTTTATGGACGGCAATAACAACCTGTCTATATGATCATTATCAACTCTGTTTCATATCACGTGACTCCAGCCTATAACCATTTAAAACGCCTATGGCATTTGAATTTCTTTCCTGCAGGGGCCATGGAGTGGAGGTGGTGGAGGTGAGTGGTTTTACTTTTCCACATATGAAATCACCGTGTGTTCAGTCTTGTACAATAAAGTGTCTTATACTAGCAGTTGCGCACTGGTGGGGAAATTGCATTTCCATTTGAAGGCACGTTTATAAAACAACTGTCTTGGGTTTGAATTTGAAAGATTACTGAGCTGTGCATTCCTGATAAACACAAGTCAGTTATCAAACAGAAACATGTTTCTGTTGTATAGTGTCAGACAGCGAGGAATACGACGATTTTAACAGCTTTAAAACTACTTAAAGGGAAAGTGCAAAGTGTATTTAAGGGGTTAACCCTAGGCATGTGTGTTAGTGACTGTCTTTGCATGTCTTTGTTATGTGCACAAAGATAGGTGGATGTCTTCATGTCTTTGTGCTGGCTTTTTTTCTTAAGTCTGACAGTAGTTTAGGGAGAGTGCACTCATGGACACACACTTGTGTCATGTACAGATGTCCACAACTTTAGTGTCACAGCCACCTGCAGCCACCTCAGCTCTTAGCAAAATTAGAAACAACGGCTGCCTGGTTGTAACTGCTCACACATATAATTACATGTAAATATCTGTACAGGAAGCTCGAAATTAGCCTCTACACCTCATTTGATATAGTCTGACCCTGGGCATGCATGATTACAGGAGCTCGCTGCTACACCACGAACGTCTAAAACTTGGGTGTGGTGGTGTACATGTCAGCAGCGGGGGTGAAGAAGTGACACACTAATCAGGAACAAATAGTGTCTGTCCAAACAACTGCATTAACAGTCAGTTTATACTTCATAACTTTATGCTGAACTCTTTTTATGTGCCACACGTCATGACATACTGTTGATCCAGCTCCTGTATGAAATTGTGACTCATTATGTTGCAATCCATTTGACTGTAGGTGTGCCAGTAGCAGGTGCTTAAATGGAACAGAGCTACAATATATTCACTGTCATTAGTTGCTGTGATCAGTCAAAATGTTTCTCAAGAAAAAGGTCGATTTAGAATTTGTCTTATAAGAGACTGAGTAAAAGTTTTCGACTCTAAACCCATTTGATAATAAGTCTTAAGTGACCAAGTGGAGGGTGTCGATTCAGACAATTTAGAAAAAAATAAAAATGTACCACTTCAAGTAAGTGTTTTGACTTTTCATTGCACAGAATTACAGCATTTCTGGATAGAGCATCTTGACAATCATTAAAACATAAAACATACATTGGCAATTAGAGCCCAACCGATATATCGGCCAGGCAATTTTTTTTCAGTCGTTATTGGCCTATCACTGCATTTTGGTATTGGCTTATATGTTGGCAAATATGCGCAAAAAAAAAAAAAAAAAAAAATTCTTATAGAACAATGTACAGGGAAACATGCTTAAGGTAATTTAGGGGTTTGAAGGATCATTGCAAAAAAATAATATACAAGATAAATAATCAGCCCATTTATCCATATTTGAATATCTTTGCTTCCTTATATTGGTATTATATTAGCCCCAAAAATCCAGTATCAGTCAGGCTCTATTGACAATAGTGAATGTAAAAGTGTATAAATGTTGTTTTGTGTGGCAGATTGACCTCACTCAGCCGCTGGTACCCCAGGGACCTTTTGACATCATCGTTCACAAGCTGTCTGATGTCGTTGTGGAAGCTGAACATGACAGCCAATCACAGCAGCTCCTTTCCAACTTCCAGGTGATGCTGCATTGCAAAGTTACGCCTGTCACTTTTACATCTGTTCAGTTTTCATATGGAGCCACTGGCAGAGTTTAGACTTTGATCACTGACTGAGCAAAGTGGGCAAGAAACAACGATGCACAATCATTTTAGGAAATATCAATGCATCCCTGCATGTTTATTGATAAGCAGTTGTTCAGTTAGTGCATCAATACGTTTTCTCTGTGTCGTTCACATCGCAGAGTTATGTGTCAGCTCATCCCAGGACGATCCTGCTGGATCCTCTTCCCGCCATGACTCAACTACTGGACCGCTTTGCCTCCTATCTGATAATGAGCAAGCTGCACTATTCACTCCAAGGTTAACTGCAGCTTCATTGTGTAAATATTGGAGCTTACAGCATGATCATAGACATCAACATTCGACTTTTCTATTCTGTTTGGCAGACTGGCGTATCTGCAGCCCTCCTTACGTAGAGGTCCACAATGCCAGTGACCTGCTGTCCATTCAGCAGGCTGTGACGAATCAGGACCTGAGCTTCCCCCTCAGTCAGTTCACGTTCTGAAATCATTTACCCAACTTTCCTTTTTACTTTCTCATGAAGTACGACAGACTAACATTTCCTCTTTCTCTCTGTTGATCCCAGTTTGTAAAACCAGAGTGGCCCACGGCTCACTTTCCCACGAGGTAAGTGGTTTGTCTTTTCCGAGTCTCATCTCAAAATTATAAAAGTGCACAATCACTTTTCTTATCTCAGTTGTCTGTTCTGTGTAATCTCTGCACACTGCAGATGTCTCTGATCTTCAGTGCGGGCAGTCTGGCTGATATCCATCCTCCCTGCATTCTTCAGAGCTTTGTGAACCACGGAGCTATATTGCACAAAGTGTTTGTGGTAGGAGACAGACACTACTGCGTAGAAAGGCCCTCGCTCAAGAACTTCCCCTCTGGTCCCTGTGGTCAGTGTGCACCCCACCAGCATACATTAAAGACACTTTCTTTCCTCTACTTTCCTTCGTTGTCCGTTGCCTTCCTTTGTTGAGATTTCCTTTCCTTTGCTCACCTGCCTCTCCTCTTTCTCATCACTTTTCTTCCCGGTCTTGTCCATCTATTTTCTTTCCTTTTCAAGTTTATCGCTCCTTCTCCTTTCACGCTTTGTCCTTTCCTTTCTTGCCTTATCTTTCTCTAGCCTTCCTCATGTCACTGTGTTTTAATTTATTATTCAGTTTTGCTCCTGTAGTTTTGATTTCCCTCTGCCTACAGACAGGAGGACCATCTTCTTCAACAGCCATCAGGTGTCCAAACCAGAGTCGAGTTCTGATCTCACAGCAGTAAGTAGTTCCTACAGTTGTGGGTGAATTTGTTGGTACCCTTCAATGAAAAAAGAACCCGCAGAATTTTCTCTAAAGTAACTTGAAACTGATAAAAAAAAAAAAATAATCAGCCTCTATCCTTGTTTATTCCATTTTTGGTAAAGATTACACTTTGCTTTTGATTTTTAAAATAACAGAATATTTTAAATATGATGATGAATGAAAATGGCTCTGACAAGATTGATGGGACCCCCTAATCTAATACAGGAACCAACCTTTTTCCTCAGAGAACTCTTAATCTACCGGGTAAATTGCTAAATATTGGTCATTTTAGAAACATCTTTGTAGAAGAAGGTTAAGATAATTGATCTTTTTGCACACTTTATTTGGTTCCTTCTGTGACATACCAAAGGCTGAGAAAATTGCTTTACATTTAATCCCTTTTCAGAAGGACTGGCACATTTTTCAATGAGCTGTTCATCAATTCATCAATGATTGTAGGTGAAATGGTTTAAAGCAACAGATCAAGGTGTCACAGAAATGCACATTCAGTGCTTTGTGTGTGGTTATGTACCTTTTATGATTCGTTTCCAACCATTTGGGACCTCAGTCAGCTGAAACCCTTCATAAACGTCTGTCTTTACTCTCACTTTGTAAGTTGGATGAAGAGATGCCGTGCCTGCCTCCGCCCAGCTCCGAGGCTGTGGCCGCCCTGGTCAGAGAGCTCCGAGTCCAGCTGGGCATGGCCCTGTTCGGCGTGGACGTCATCATCAACATACAAACACACACGCTCACTGTCATTGACATCAACATCTTCCCAGGTACTGCGGGTGAACACAGTGATGTACAGATTTACACAGAAAGACACAGGGATGTTCTGATACACTCTTTTTCTCTGCTAGGCTACGAGGGTGTGCCCCAGTTTTTCTCCTCTCTGCTCAGTCACATCAAGTCGCTGTTGGACAAATGTGCCACCGCTGGACCTCAGACCACTTCTTAGTCAACTCAGACTACAGGTAGTCCTGCTGCTGAGGCAACAGGTCTTCAAGTCACCTCAGGAACTGATCACGGATTGTTTAGCGTTTGGCAAACAAACGTCATTGCTACAAGATTTTTTTACTCTTCTGATAACCTGGTATCACACCAAAGCGTGTAATACGCCTGTCAACTTGTTGATGCCCTGTCAGTGTCAATGTTTTGCCCTGCCCAGGTGAGAAAAGTAAGGTGCCTTGGATGTGGCCACCAAAAAGGATGTAGTTATGTTTAGGAGAATATCGTGGCCTGGGTTAAATGAGACTCCAACACTACTTACTTGTAATATTATAGACTGTGTGAAGTAGTTTTATAAAAGTGCACAAGACGTACAACTGCTACAACTGCTTTTTCCGCTACTTCACATCATAAATTGAATCCTAGAGAACGACCCAAATCAAATCTACTTGTATTCATTTTTATGCATTTTATCTGTTATGCTTTTTATCAGTTTTCTTTATGCATTTTATCTGTTTCTTATGCATTTTATCTCATTTCTTTTCTATATTTTTAAATGTTCCTTTATATCTGTTTTTATATGAAACACTGCATGTAATTCTCTTGCTGTGAAGCACTTTGAGCTGCATTTCTTGTATGAAAGGTGCCATACAAATCAGGTTTATTAATATTATTATTATTATTATTACTACGTGGTTAAGTTTGGGCACCAATACTTGGCTATGGCTAGGCCCCAAAACTGAAGGATTATGCACTAAAACTACTTGCTTTAATTTTCGCTTTCTTATCAACCCCAACACCAATCCCCAAGGTGAAAGTCCAGTTTATGTTCCATTCAGCCACAGCCTCCAACATATGTCACAACTGCCACTTGACCTCCTTCAACCCTGGTCATACATGTGTGTACTTTTCCTGCCCTGGCGAGGCCAACATGACACTGACATGGTTTCATCTAATGGATTAAATGGGTATTTTAGACACTTTAATGTGATACCAGGCTGGTTTTGTGGGACCAAACCGAGCTATTCCTAAGACTTTTCTTGAATTGTAAAAGGGTATTTATTTGTAATTTCTGACATGACTTGATCTTAAACTTACCGTAATCCTGTAAATCACACTAATAACTTTGTGCTGCTAATTGTTTCTACCATCTTTAAATCAACAACAACAAAAAAGGAAACAGGAGGTGGTCTGATACACTTTCCGTTTATTTGATTGACAGGTAGCATAGAAGAAGATACAACAGGCACAAAATACAGCACTCTGATTGGCCAGTAATATTACAAATGATGTTTTTGTTATCCTTTTTTTGTTCCTGTTGTTTGAAATGTCCTCTGTGCCTAGCATGTCACCCGTCACCCCCCCTCACAAACATTTCCTGCAGCTTTCTTGCTGGTTTGTAAGATACATTTTGTGAAAACATTTTGCACTTCTATAGAAAAAAGAAAACTACAGTACATTCAATTTTCATTTATTCTCAAGTGAACAAACATCTCGTCTTTGGAATAGACAGTAATGAGCTGATCAGTGTTGACTGATAATGTGTGTTATCACTATGTGTTTACACAATTTCTTCGCCAGTGTTCAAATACATAAATGTATTGTAATTCTTGGCTGTGTAGAAAAAAAGAGAGATTATATTTGTAAGATGATTACTATATGATGCACTTTTGATTCGTATTAAAAAAAATTAATAATATTTGGCTAATTATTGCATTTACATGTGCTGTAGTCTATAATCTGTTATTGCGCTAAATGGGCCTCCAGTGGTAACCCTGTTAATCCTGCACCGTGTGCATGTCTACTCAGTGTCCTCTGGGGGGCGCCGTTGCTTCATATTTCCAATGACCTTGGCTTACAGACCACATATCTGATATTTACACAAATGACATGACAGCCATGAAAACTGTGATGTAACACAATTGAGCATTTATCAATGTTATTGTCAGTACCAAATGACAACAAATGGCTTTAGTGTCTCTGTCCTCCTTCCCTCCATTCCTCCTTGGCTTGTTAAGATAAGAGTGCAAAGCTGGCTGACAACCTGAAGTGACACTTTTAGACCTTGTAAGCTCTAAGTACATCGCAGCCTGGAACCACACCACCAACCACGCGACAGACAAACTTAACATCTGACGTATGTGTTGGTGTGCGGAATTACAGTCGACTTCCTTCTGTGTTTTGCTCGTGTCACCCGGTTCGTCGCAAACAGTCTGGTTTTAACAGTGCGTGAGCCAAATGAAACACAATCCTTGTTTCTACTTTATCATAGAAATGAAGAGGAAATAATGACTTACTCCTGTGTAGAAATATCAGCAAGACATGTCGTTAACAGTCGGAACAGCTTACACATAGTTATTATTATTATTGCACAAAATATATATATCAAAATACGCATATTACTTATAGTAGGGAATCTGTTTTTCCCACCAAGAACACACCATCAAAGATAATACCTTCAGAGAAAGGAAGCTCTGACTGCCTCATGACTCTGTGGTTGGCAATCTGCTGTCAAAATTAACATTTTGAATCAAAGTGCTGAATGCTTTGCAATCCGTGGCGGTTCCCCTGTCCACCCTTACGAACAGCGTCTACAGATACTCCGACAGGGACGCCAGTGATGGACACCAGCTTTTAGATTCTCTAGAAAATGTTGTCTCGTTTTCCTCAACGCAAAGATGCATTCGCGTGAAGAAACAGCGACAGCTTTTTCCAGGTGATCTAAAAGTCAAAACGAAACAACAGTATGTACAGTCTCTACTCACGTCCAGTCACAGATTCACACCTAAAGACATTTTTCTGAGCGCTGAGGGGATCTGAAGGCGATTAAATGGAAAATGTGTGAGCTGAATGTGTGACTGTGGATGTAACAAAGGGGTGTGTGTGTGTGTGTGTGTGTGTGTGTGTGTGTGTGTGTGTGTGTGTGTGTGTGTGTGTGTGTGTGTGTGTGTGTGTGTGTGTGTGTGTGTGTGTGTGTGTGTGTGTGTGTGTGTGTGTCTCTCTCATCCCCTGCGAAGCTCCCTCAGCTCTGCAGCGACTTTGCGCAACTCTGCTTCAATCTCCAGCAGCTCCTGTGGACAGAAAGAAGGGGAATAAATAACACACAAGCATATTCACTGCAGGGGACAGAGGGGACACCCCCTAATATTTTTTTAAGTCAAGACATTCCAACGCCTCAAAGAGCTAAAAGAAAAATAAAGAAGCAGATTTTCTTCCCTCTGTTAAAAAAAACACAAAGTGAACTCCGGCTGAATGTTGGTGTTCGCGACAGACAGTGACGGTGAACAAGAACAGCTGCATGTGATGACCGGGCTCCGTACACCCGTCACTCTAATAAGACAGTTTCCTCCAACAGTTCCAGATCTTTGTTTAGTGTCCTCGTTCTAAAAGTAGCCGCCAACAGCTCATCTTTATACACGCTTTTCAAAAAGGTGGAAAAAAAGATGAAACTGACAATACAAACTGAAGTGATGAACAGCTTGCCATATTTTTTTGCTACTGTAACTTGTCCACTACCTTTCAAAAGGGGTCATTACGAGTGATTCGGCCCATTAACTGTTTATGAACCAATGATATGGACGTAAGTGTATAAAGACTGAACTATGAGACATTAATAAATCCTTCTCAATAGGACCTGATATTGCCCTCACAGATATATCAGTGCATGTTGGTCAATATGCGTTGAAATTAAACCTTTTTTTACGGAAAATAATGCAGAAAAAGATGCTTGGGTTAAATTGGAAATATATCTATTTGTGTTTTTTATACTTATCTATAATTATTACATTTTATGTGAATATTACAGTTTCAATGAACTGATGTTAGCGTGGACATCTAAACTGTAAAATATCCTTCATCTGTTACATCTATTGTCACGTGTCAAAAGTGTTTAATAACCACATTTGAGGGATCCATCCATCCATTATCTATACCCGCTTTATCTTGAACAGGGTCGGGGGTGGGGGTGGGGGGTGGGGCTATCCCAGCTCACTTTGGGCAAAGGCAGGGTTCACCCTGGACAGGTCACCAGCCTATCACAGGGCCAACACTTACAGACAGACGGAAACAAAGACCATTCTCACTCTCATTCACACCTAAGGGACATTTGTAGAACCACCAATTAACCTGAGGTGCATGTTTTTGGACGGTGGGAGGAAGCCGGACGGCCCGGAGAGAACCCACGCAGGCACACGGAGAACACATTAGAAGGATCATTGTGAAAAATATATTGATAGTGGAATTTTTCACTACCTAATATCAGTATCGGCCCCAGAACTTGAGCATCAGTCGGGCTCTGGTTATTAAACTTACACTGGTATACTGTGCGTACCCAGAATGCATTGCACTTGTACTGATGTATAATGTACTAAATAATCACACTGTAAGTTAATGGTAAGTTTTGAAGTCTCAAAACTTACCTCCCCTTCATCTTCTACAGCACCGCCATCCTCATTGTCTTCCTCCTCCTGCCCCTCCTCATCCTCTCTGACGTATTCGTCCTCATCTTCCTCATCCTCCCCATTTTCATCCTCCTCTTCCTCGTCCTTGTACCTCTCCCTCTCAAACTGACGCGTGGCCTCGTCGCTCGCCTTCTCCATCACCCTCTTCTGCTGCGGCTCCTTCACCTCTGCCGCCTCCTCCTTCTTCTTCACTTCATTCTCTGCATTCTCATTGGGCTCCTTTTCTTCCTCGCCCGTCTTCTTCTCACTCTTTTCCTCGCTCACCTTCTCCCCCGGGCCGTCCTCTTTCTTCCCACCTTGCTCCTCCTCCTCCTGCACCCGTTTCATTTTCCTGACGAGTTCGTCCAGCTCCTCCTGCTTCTCCTTCCTCTCTCTCTCCTGCTCTGGCTTGATCTTGCTGTCCTGCTCTTTGAACAGCTCCGTCAGCTCCTTCTCCACTTTCTCCTTCTCCACCATCAGTTCCACCTCGCTCTTCCTCCTCTCCTCCATCCTCTGTTTCTCCAAGTCCTCTTCCGTTTTTCCTTCCTGTTCATTGTCCTGCTTTTTCTCCTTTTCCTCCACTTCCTCCTTCTGCTCCGTCTCAGAGCCTTTCTGAACTTCCCTCTCCTTCACCGCCTCATATCGCTTCTTTTTCAGCTCTTTCAGCAGTTCTTTGAGTTCTTCGTCATTCCTCTCCTCTTTGCCTGTCTTGCTGATCTCTTCAGCCAGCAGCTCCTCAAGCTCCTTGGCTCTCTCCTCTTCATCATCCCTCCCTCTGTCTTCAATGCGTGGCTCCTCCATCATCTTCTCCTTGGTGTCATCATCCTCTGTCTTGTCTTCGCTCTTTCCTGCTGTCTTTGGTTCAGGTTTGCTCACGTCTCTCGCCTCCTTCGCCTCATCGTCCCTCTGTTCAAAGTCACTCTCATCATCGGCCAGATTGTACTCATATCGCTCCCTGTCATCCTCATGCTCCCTTTCTTTCTCTGCAAAAGTCACATTACAATAAACAATGTCATGCACATTGTGGTATTAAAAATTAATGAGATCTGAGCGACAATGTTTTCTAGCAGTGTGTCCGTGTGAATTTGTTCGCACCATCATCAGCCAGTTTCTGCAGCTCCCTGAGGAGACCCTGATGTCTTTGCACCCCATCAAGTTCCTCTGCAAAAATAATGAGACATAGCAACTCAAAACAATAGCATATCAAAAACAAAGCACAGAATACCAGCAGAAAATATCTATAACTGTGCAGATGCAGATGAGTCTTTACACAAGAAGAGGAGCATGTCAGAACACCCATCACAGAATAGAGGAAATGTAAAATACTGTGAAACTATTTCTTTGAAGATATAAAACCTGAAACTGATGGTCAATTGATTGGGCTTTTGGACGATAAAGTGTCTAAATAATAGTTCAAAATTTACATCACATTTCTGCTTCAAACGTCTTGTTTTGTCCTACAAACAGGCCAAACTAAATCCCATATTTTCTTTTTTATTTACTGTAATATAATACTGAGAAAACAGGGAATGTGAAGATTTGTTTGGCATTTTAGTTAATAATTCAATTCCAGAGAATCATATTATTCTCACTGCTTAACGCTGAGTGATGTTATCAGAAGACTGATGACAGATAATCAGGAATATTACCTGCTAGTTGTGGGCCACACTCATGCTGCGAGCCATCTTCATTCAGTGTCTCCTGAATAATACATTCAACCTGGTGGTGCAGAAGAAAAAATAAACAAGCAAATAGTGATCAATTAATCCAAAATACATTTTAATATATACAACATATAATAAGCAGAATGATAAGGCAAATAAAATGACTTGTTTCTGACCTTTGCATTATTAAGGGGTGAGGTTACTGGCCGGCTTCCCACTGAGATACAAAACATGGAGGTGAAGAAACAGTAGAAAGAGAGATAGAGCGGGAGGGAGTATTGGAATAAGAATTAATACATTTTGCGTTTCTGCAGCAGTAAAACTGCACAAAATACCTGCCATAGCAGCACAGATGAGAATCTGACTGTCAGTCAGGTCAGCCCCAGTTGTGTGGTTGTGGAGATCCCTGTTTTATGTGGTAGTCAGTAACACCGGAGTGCCACAGGGCACTATCCTGTCTCCACTTATGTTTATTCTATCCATCTCAGATCTCCAGTACAACTTTGGATCATGCCTCCTACAGAAGTTCTCTGATGGCTCTGCGGTGGTGGGTTGTATTAGAGGTGGGCAGGTGTGGGAGGACAGGGAACTGGTAGATAACTTGGTGGAGTGGTGCAGCAAGAATAATCTGCTGCTAAATGTAAACAAGACCAAATAGATAGTGATCGATTTTAGGTGGATGAAAACTGCAACCAAGACTATAAACAATTTGGGTGTCGAGACTGGAATAGTTGCACTACAAATACCTGTGTGTCCACGTAAACAACAGACTGGACTGTAAGATTGATGCTGTGTACAAGAAGTGGATGTGCAGACTGTATTTTCAGAGCAAGCATCAGTGCCAGAGCTGCCAGCTGGATCAGTAAACTCATTCCCAAGACAGTAATATCACTGGTCAAAACCAGGAGTCGGTGACAAGCAGAGGGTCACTGAACAAACTGTTCGCCATCCTGGACAACAAATCCCAACACCTCCATGACACTCTGTAAACACAGTGGAGCTCATTTTCCAAAGTTCTTACTGCTCACTATAACACCATCCAACAGCTCTCCTCTGTGAGACTGGTAAACACGCTGCTGCAATACCATCCGTAGATATGTTTTGATCAAACATATTGTACATATAATTCACTGCTTTTTTTGCGCACCTGTTCTTATTGGTCTTTTTTTCAATTATTTATTACCATTTTTGATGCATATATTGTACATATCATTATTCAATATTCAGTGTACTGTTCTGCAGAGCTGCTACCCTGCCTTTAACTTTATTGATACTCTTAATCTATTGTTGATTATGTTGCTCAAACACAACAATTTCCCTCACAGGATCAATAAAGTCTCTCTCTCTCTCTCTCTCTCTCTATATATATATATATATATACAGATGAACTAGTTGGGACTTAGGAACAGATAGTCCAACATGGGCATAGATGGAGCCATTGCCTCATTAAGGTAAGCACAGTTACCTTGGTAAAGTGACAGTAAAGAGGCTTACCACCCTCCCACCTCCAGGATGCAAACATTCCCAGAGGCTTTAGCTCTGAGTTAGTGTCCCACCAGAGCTAAATCAGTCACCAATCCCACACCTGCCAGTGCATTATTAAAGGCACACTGTGAAGCTCCAGCAGAGCTTTTCTCTCACAGTAATACATCAAATCTACAAGGATCTAAATGCCACAGTCCATGTTGCTCCTGCAGCCTGGCTGCGACCTTTTCTTTAACTATTATGTGCTGCAGTTTAGAAAGGTTTCTGTTTTCTGGTAGGTCGCTGCCATCAAATTGATATAGAGCTTATATAATAATTTGCAAAGTTATAGTAAGTATTCCTACCTAAAGCTCAACAGAATAAACAATATTTAAATTATTATTATTATTATTATTTATCCATTTATCTATTCACTTGAAACTATTCATTTGACCTGTCTATCAACTAAACACATTGGTGTTGACTGAGGGGCCTTAATGTTTTTCTAAAACGGTTTTCTTTGATAAAAAAAAAAAAAAAATCAACTTAATGATATGACCTCTACCCGTTGCATTCAAAAGACCTATTAGATCTCCTCTTCCCACAGTAAATTGGTTATTGCATTTCCAAACAAAGAACCTGTGAAGTTGATCTGAACTCTGTGATCTGTGTCAGCTCTGAGCCAGATCAGGGCAAAACGGGATCAATAGGATTAATTGATACCTTCAGCTAGTGATGAACCAGCTCACAGACACGTGCAGCTTCCAACAGTGTGGCCTTCTAATGCTCTGCATGTCCATGTGAGGAAGTTTGTGTGTGTGTGTGCGCGTGTATGCATGCGCTTTATTAACCCCAATATCAACTGGTATCTGGTTTTGGTTTGATTGGCTTATCCAGCTGTCCATGACCCATCCAGAGACCATGTTAGAAATGAAGACATCATGTGTTGAAGTCAAGAGGAGGCGGTGTGTTGTTGTTTCTCATAACAAATGCAGCTCAAAAAAATGTTGTCTGGTCAAGAATATGGGGGCTGAAAGATGCGCAGTACAGATATATCTGACGTCGAGCTGCAGCATGTCGACCTATATTACGGTTCAATCATAGTTTCCATATTATTCAGGGCGGGGTTATCGCCCTGCTCACACACTGCGACACAACTTAAACCCTAACCCGGTCTATCTGCTCTATGGAGGTTGTAAACTGTGCTGCTATGTAACACGACCGCAGCCAGAAATGAACGGTGTTTTCATCCGTAGCTACGTGTGTGTGTGTGTGTGTGTGTGTGTGTGTGTGTGGGAGGCAGACCTTCCTCCTGTTGTCCCACCCTGCAGGCAGCCTCCACTTGTTACAACTAATTACAGTACAGCGGGTTTCACAGCGGCGGGTGCGTGTCGCCGCGCAGGACGCGCTCATGTGCGCAGTCCGGCTCACCTGTGCGCATCTTTCCAGTGTGAATGTCAGCTGTTTAAGAGGACTAGCTGGGGCTCAATAGATAAGAAATATATTCGATATGACTGTAAATAAAGTGGCAGCCAGCAGCAGCACCGTCAGCATGAACACAGACCCAGCAAGGTGGGCGCAAATTATGTAACGCACTTGTTTAGCCTATTGGTCTTAAACCCCGGAGGCTTTCGCCATTAGGTGACCATTCACCTCCGCTTTGCTTCACGAAGTATCATTATATCATTACGAGGCATTTGTTTGGTCTGTTTTTGTCATGAATCTGCCTCCGTGTCGACAAAACACAATGAGAGCTACAGCTTGAAGCAGCGGTGTGTAAAAGATGAGGCTCGTCTCCGGCGTAGCCTGCTGAGATAAAGCCCGCTGGCATTTTATACAGTCAGTTCACACCACACACACACACACACACATCAACACACACAGTTTTTTCAGTGACGGTATCTTACCTCCGACTGCAGCCCAAAGAAAAACCGCGGCTATCAGAATTCCCATAGGATCCGAAAAGTGAGGCTCCTGCAGGAGATAACCTTGAAAATAACGGGCTGGATCTACTTCACACACCCGCCGAGCGAGGTGGAGCCGAGCCGCGGAGCACAGTCCTGTGTGTGCGTGCGTGAGTGTGTGTTTGTGTGCGTGTGCGGTGTCAGGTGACCGACACCAGATCAGAGCCCAGAGCCGTGCCACACAATCCGGTTGATCGTCTTTCCTTAAAATGTTGGAGCATTAAATCTGATTTTTAGCTCATGCATATAGTCCCTTTCTCATGGAGCGAAATAAAATTCTCTCTATTTGAATACAATGCATACGCCTCTGGGGAAACCCTTCTGTGCAGGGTCCTACAAACACCCTCACCTCCTGTAGCTGCCGGTTTATTACTTTTGTACATCATGTATTGATAGTCTGGCGCAGATGTAAATGCATGTCACCTCTGCAAGCTGCCATCAAGGCCGCATTTAGTATGTCTGAGTACATGTGTGCTATAATGTCTATAATCGTACTATAGGCCTAAGATAAACACAAACGGTAAGCAATACACAAGCAAAACAACATACTTACTTTATTTGTTTTTGTTCTTTTTCCTTATTGGGGGTCACGACAACAGAGACTCAGCCTTACTTTCACGATTTGATGGCATTTGACAGACGAAGACGTAAATATATTTACAGTGGTGGTAAACTGCTAGATTGTGCTTCACAACACTGAAGCAGTGAAGACGGTTTAATGTAATTTGAAGGAACAGCTTGGAAATGGACATACAGCAGATCCACGTCCATCTGTTAACTACTTATTTTCAAGTTGTGTTTAATTCGAACAGTTGTCCACTTCACGATGGCGGCGGTGTCCGTGTCATCTGGTCTTAGGAGCGGGCCGCGGGGGCCGACTGTGCTGGTTGGGTCCGATGTATTTCAGGGGAGTGTAAGTTGGCTTCTCGATCACCTCCAGACCGAGGTAAGGCTGCAGGACTCGGGGAACACGCACTGTTCCCTCCTGAGTGGATGGAAAGAAAGAAAGAGTGGCAACAAAACTTATTATTGGGAGCAACACTATGATATCAAGTAGGTTTTAAAACGCCTTAAGTGAAACTGTTTTGTAATATGCTGCAAATTGCAGTGTTAACTTTCTATTATTTTTTTCAGCTATTCTAATGTCATGCATCAGGGAAAAATATTTTAGAGACAACAATCACTAGGGGGAGCCACTTCAACACCACAAACACAGTGTATACCAGAATATTCATGTTTAGTTGGAAGAGACAAAAAAAGAGGAATAAATGTCTCTGCTTTTAGAGAAGAAAATGTAGGTCTGTGTTTTGGTTGCAGACATGTTTTTACACTACTTAATATTATTACTGGTGGGATGAGAGTCTAAAAAAACTACCTGCACGTCCGTGGCTTTACTACCTCCCAGTACAGAGAACCGTTTGCAGGTCACATTGGACAAGAGTTCTGGCACACTCATAAGATTCAAACATTCAAGACGTGTCATTTTCTAGGTTTTTTTTTCCATTAATTCTTGTTTTTTTTGTAATTGTCAGGAAGCCCTTTATAAGTGGAGTCTGTTGTTGTCTTACTTTGGTCTGGTGAGTCTCCAGAATAGCGATAATGGTTCGGGGGATGGCGCACGCTGTGGCGTTCACCTACCACGAATCCAAAAAAATAAATAAAGATACATTATATTGGTGGTTTAGTGCTGTAATGTGAAGCAGCAGGGACGTGCAGCAGTGCTGCCTCGTCTGCTGTCTTACCGTGTGGGTGTACTGCAGGCTGCCGTCCTCTCTCTCATACAGGATGTTGAGGCGTCTGCTCTGGTAGTCGGTACAGTTGGACCCACTGGAAATCTGATGTATACAAAGAAGAACTCCTCACAATCTTTATTCACTGTATTTAGCCCATTATATCCCCTCCTAATGTTCACAGCAGGATAAGGGGAGTGAATCTGCAGACTGAAGGCATGTTTGTGTGTCACTCAGCAGAGTTTCATTTGAATTACTTGCAGCGCATCTAAATTCAGAAGCGGTGACTAAGTAAGTAGGTAGGATGGTGATAGTCATGTAAAGGGCCCGACCTCTCCATAGCTGCTCCTCCCAGGCATCCACGCTTCAATGTCATACTTCCTGTGTGCTGGAGGACCCAGTTCCTGAGTTGGCATGTCCAGCACTCTGAAGGAAAACACACACAATGAAGGATTGATCTCACAGGCAAGACATCACTGAATGTTAGGTAAAACTGAAAGCAGGGCTGGGCCTGACAATTAAATCCCAGTTTTCTCCAGTTTTACAGGCCATTCAAGATTTGAAATCAGATTTTCTCTACACATAATTTAATTTAAGACAAACCAGGCTTTAGAAATAGAGTTACTGAAACTATATGCTTTCCCCAGCAACCAAAGCAAGATTGAATGAAGGAAAATCACGACAAGCCAGATCGTATTTTTTTGTAAACATTGTAAAGAAAAATACAAGGGCCAACTTGTGCAACAAGAACAAATTAACAGCATTTCTGTTGGTGTTACTGTGGATTATTTGTTGTATTAACCACAGAGGGTGTTTATTGCCAAGAGAAAAACACTACTAATGAACAGGTTGCATTTCGCCTTTATGTCGGGTGAGAAGAATCTCCAATATCCTGTCTGACACAACAATCTTTGACTACATTAGGTTTGAAAAAGCGGAGGTTATCTTATATTCGAGGACGAGTTGATCAAATAAACTAATGTGCTGAAAACAGCTGATTTTTTTCCTGTAAAACAGACTTCTGCTGAGAGTATTGCATTATGAGGACTTAAGTAATTTGTCGTCCTCCTCCTCCTCCTACGGAAGAAATAAAATCATGACGACTGCCTCAAGGTCGTCCTGTATGTGGGCCAATGCAGTACATAGCTTTGCAACTGAACCATTTTCATCTCATAGAAGTTGTTTTTTAGGCATTTCACTTTCATACTGAACAAATTCATTTGACATAATGCCCGGCCCTCGAAGAACGGATAATGAGATTGTGTGATTGTGTGTGTGTACTGACCTGTAGTGTAGTTCCAGTGCAGAAAAAATCTCTTTTTGCAAAGAGAGAAAGTCCTTCAACAGTTGAGAGCTTTCTTCTCCTGTCTCATCTGCTGTCACTCCAAACATCTCCACCTACACACATTACAAAACAGATACATAACACAAGATCTGCTTGACAAACAGAGCTGAATGTCCTGCACACTGTGTTCATGGCAAAAAAAAACTGAGTTTGTGTGTGTGTGTGTGTGTGTGTGTGTGTGTGTGTGTGTGTGTGTGTGTGTGTGTGTGTGTGTGTGTGTGTGTGTGTGTGTGTGTGTGTGTGTGTGTGTGTGTGTGTCATTTGGACCTTATTGAAGTGATGAACTCTGTAGAGTCCCCATGTCTCTCGGCCGGTGTCTGTCTCTGCTCTGTAGCAGTTGCTGCTGCACACCGTCCTGCAGTGAGAGACGTCACCTCGTGTCAGTTGTAATAACGCCAGCGTAACGCTCTACCTGCTGTAGTACTCGTAGTGAGGGAGCGTCCTCTTCTCACCTGACGGGCAGGTCCTTCCAGTTTACCGCATGATCCATGAAGTAGCCTGAGGAGGAGCAACACAAACAGATGTTCCCCAGATTTAAAGGTAGGACAAACATTATTGTGTCAACAACCATAACAACACATTAAGAGGCATTACAGCCAATCATGACAGCTTATTTTTCTGGTAAGAAACAGGGCAATTGACATGTTGACTGACAGCAAAATACATCAGCTAGTTAATGCACAAGTGTCACTTAAGCAGAGGGTGGATGGCAGGGTTAAACACAGACTTATCTATTGCCCATCACTACTTGTCAGTTACTTCACTAACCAAAGCTGCAGCCAAATAAATAAATAATCCAGTTCCAAAACAAATATAGACTCATAATGTCATGATGATCAGCTGTAACTGTCGTTTAATGCTCTATGGAAATAGAAACATGTTTAATATGATGTTGTGGAGAATTGAGTTTCACCTGCCACCCCGACCTCTCCGGTCCCAGCCAGGTTGAGGTCTGGGAAACGGGCTGCATCCAACGAGTAGACCTGCGAGCGATGGGCGTTGGGCTGCATGCCACAACCCTCCTGGAGGCGGACGAAGCAGAGAGGGAGGTAAGAAAGTTGTGTGGCTGCATCCAGTTACACCACTTTAAATGAATACTAGTAACTACGAACTACTGTCCGAACTACAATATCTAAATAGTATGTTGTTAGTGTATGAAGACATTTAACATTGGATGTTTCATTGATGGGCATTATTGTAGCACAGAGGTCGATTACTCACAAACACTGCCCCCTTCAGGATGTCAGGCACGACCATGGGAATAAAGCCCTGCAGGAGTCAAAAGGAAAACTCAGGTTTGGCTCTTCTACATGTTAAAGGTCTCATATATCACATTTCTCTGGTGATTTATATCCAATCTTGATATCTATAAAAAAAAATATATATATTTTTGTGATTTTAAGAACCAAAAACCGTCTCGATATAGTTTTACATCTCCTCCTTAAAGCTTGTCTCTGGAGCTCTACCAAGAACAGGCTGTTTTGTGTCTGTCTTTAAGGCCCACTGATATCAATGACCCTCTCTTCTGATTGGCTGACTCTTTTCTGAGTGACACACATCCAGGCCAATCACAGGTTTTCTTCGGTTTTGTAGCTTACTAGCTCCACAAAGGAAAGACTGCTCAGTGTTTTTTTTTTGTTTGTTTTACATAAAAGGTTGGAGGGTGAACATTACATTTGTGACATCACAAACATACAGAAGTCCAAACAGCACAATTGCTGAATACTTGGCTGTGTGCTTTTCCCTGTTAGCACTGTCTCAATATTTATACAACACTTAGACCGGCTTTATAATAAAACAAGAAATGGAAATCTGGATTTAAACAATATGGGAACTTTAAAAATAGTAATAGACCTTACTTATCCAGAGATCATCACTAATCTTTCTAAATTTATGTGTACCCGTCGCTGCAGTGTGTCGAGGGCGAAGTTCTGTAGTGCGGTTTGAAGTCGGGCCCCTGCTCCCCTCAAATAGTAAGACCTGTGGCCGGAGACATGAGCTAGATGCCTGCAGCACAGGACAGAAGAAATAAAAACGTGCACATTCATGTCAATGTGGGTGGCCTGTATGTTAGACAAAATATTAAAGTTCATCATATCACCATATCCAGACAAAATTAAATACTGCATTTTGTAAGGTCTTAACCAGCAGACTAAATATTCAGAGAAACATCCTCTCTCTTTCAGTTTTTTTTCCATCACGTTAACTTTCAGAAGAACAGTGCACAATAACAATAACAGAGTCGTCCTCACCTCTGCCTGATGAGACCCAACTCCTCCCCCAGCTTTACATGACCTCTGGGCTTGAAGTCAAACTCTACAGCAGAGAAATATTTTCATATTAGCCTTTATTTAATGGTAATTCTTTTTATCCAAACATCCGATCCCATCAGTCACCTGGTTTCTGTCCGACGAGCTCCACCACCCTCGCCTGGCTCTCATCTCCAACAGGCTGTAAAAGGAGGGACAAGCTTACAGATTTCAGCTTCACGACGAATCTCTCCCAAGACGCTCGGGACAAAGTGTGAGTGAGCGACTCATCCTCACCACATCGGGGTGTGTGGTGTTGGGCAGTCGGAGCGCCCGGCCGTAGTGTTCCTCGTCCAGCTCGCTCTCTTTGGCGTGGAGGAAGTTCAGCCTGTTACGGATCTCTCGACCTTTCTGCAGAGCCTGGCTGTACTCAGGGAGCTGAGTGTGATGTATTACAGAGCAAAGGGAGAAAGAACTGTAGCTCTGATTGATTCACTAACAAAGTAATAAAAGAGATGAGGCTCTGAGGTTGAACTCACATTGGCGAGGGCCTTCTTGTCCTTCTTGCTCTGTGAGGAAAATATCATTCATGTCACACGTACGCACGCAGCTTTATACTCTTACAACTAGTGACTATACACAAAGAGTCAATTTAGAGAAAAGGATTCAGACAACTTTGAGTCAAAATGAGGATTTTGGATGGATGTGTTACTTCTGGGTTGAGTTTTAAGTACTTTGCAGCTATAACGAAGGTGACCAGTGCTGTAATAACCTGTACTCACCACTAGTGCTTTGACTGTGTCACTGATGTGTCTCTTCTCCTCCTCCAGCTCAGACATTTCTGTCCTTACAGCCTGGAGCTCCTGCCACACACATACCTACAATGTAGACACAGAGACAGAGAGACAGAGACAGAGAGACTCACACACACACACACACACAGTACAGTCCATTTGAAATTGAAAAAGTAAAGTAAATTTAGACTCCTAACTTTCAGTGTTCTCCTTATTTCTCTTAAGCATCTTCAAAGTATATTGTGAGCCACTGAGCCAAATGTAAATGTCAGTGAACTCGGTCTGATACTAAATACTCATTATTTTCTTCTTTTCCTCTACTTCTATGATTAGATGTTGTGCATATAATGCTGTGAAAGGTATTTAACTCATTCCTGATTTCTTAATTATTTTTTTGTGTATCTCATTCTAAACTGAGTTTGCTTTTCAAATAAAACATAATTTCAGCCAAATTTCAACTCTAATTAAAGATTTTTTTTAAATTTAATTTTGACGAGGCAGAACAAAAGTTAAAGATATCTTCAATTTAAGATGTCTCTGACTGGATTTATGAGTGGTCAGAATCAATTTGTAGATTCTGAAACATGAGTTAAAATGAGTCATACATCACTGAGCAGCTTCACATTGTGGATATCTGCATCTGAATTGTTGATTATTAGTAAATTTGGCAAAAGTGATGTCATTTGTTCATGGAAAAATGACATTGTTGAACATCTGAAATGTTCTTTTACATGAATAAGAACTGAATTACAAATATCTGCATTCAGTCTATCTAATGCATGTAAAAACATCTCGTTATAAAGTACCACACAGTTCACGTTAAATCTTGGTTTCACACTTATGCACCAGAAGGATTTTGTGACATCACAACCAGTCTGGAGCCAATCATGGGCCAGTGTGCATCTTACGTGTGTAAGATGCAACGTGAAACGAGACTGTTCAGAGCAGTGGGAGACATTTAGTGTTAGTAATCAACCATATGTATATATTTATATAGATTCTCCATCTGAAGGCTGTTCTCTGATTAGGGAGGACACTTTGGTAACTTGTTATATTAGACACCAAACAGAGGTCATTCCTCAACTAACAGGCCTTTTGAACACAACACAACACCCTTGCATGGTTTTAATGTCACAAACAAGAACTACCAGATACAAAACACTTACAATCTTGCTGACATCGTCCCCTCGCAGGTCGCCCTTCCTGTTCTCCACCTCAGCTGTGACTTTGTCGGTCTCCTCACACACAGCTCTCATGTCCAGCTCCGGCTTGTCGCTGTAGCCTTCACGGACGTGCTCGTACAAACTACTTCGGGCTCCGTGCGAAAAGCGCTGCGGGAGGAACACGTTTGTCCTCTGCCGTAAACACTGCCTGGCTGCCGGCTTTAACGCGGTCAATGTAATGCTTCCGACTCCAGCGACCATGCCGACGCAGGTCGCCATGTTTTGCCGAGCTTGAGGAAGATGCATTCAGGGTACGTAGGAGTAATCTCTACCCTGCTCCGCAGAGGCTCCCGGTGAGTTTGCGCTTTGTGCACAGCAGTGCATATGGTGCACGTGAAACCGTGTTTACATCTTGCAATTTACTAAATCCCTAATTTTTTTCTTATACTAATTACATTTAACTTTATAATTATCTTTTTCGGGAACTCGTGAAACCAGGGAATTATATTTCTCGCTGTAAAAACGACCGTATCTGCCCTGAACGCAACACGAATGCGGACATTAGTATTAACTGCGTTTAAACCAAAACAAAGCATCATAAATGCGCTTTTCAGACTTTATTTTAAACAAGGAATTGTTCAACGAAGTGAAGGTAAAAAAAAGAAATTGGGAAATATTTTATTTTTCCTTCAGGTAACTGAACGCGACTCCACCCCCCCCTCCCTCCCCCTCTCGTCACGAGTCAAAGGTCAACCAGTCAGATGAGCGGAAGTTCAGCGTTGCGGTAATCCGGTTCAGACACAACAAATGCGGCCGACCGGACCTCAACTCGGTCTTCATTTCCAGCCCGTTAGGCTCTCAAACCCCCCGTCACCTCCCCCGTCACCTCCCCCTCACACCCCTCCACCCTCACCCCGTATTCTTCACTGCTTCAGCACCGAGCCCCGGACGCGCGTGTGATCGCCGGTGTGTCATGGAGTAACGGGACGGGAGGAGAATCGGTTCCTTTGTAAGCTAGTTTCGGGCCGTGATGAGCAGCGTGTAAAAGGCGTCTTCACCGCAGGCCGGGGACGAGCCCGTCCGCTGAGCCCGGAGGACCGGCACCGCCAAATGCACCGAAGTTCCTGATAATAAACCGGGGGGTCCTCGGACCACAGTCGGCCCGCTCCGAGCGGCCTCACCAGTTCCTGTCGAAGAGTCCCGACCAGCTTTCACGGTGGAAACGAGAAGACGAGCGAAGGTAAATGAAAGCGACCGATTCAACACCGCACCTCCACTGCCGGGACAGTCTTCTTTGTCGTGTGTTACAGCCGGCCCGTTCATCATTGTGGGAACATAAAAAACACTCCTGAGTGAACTGGATCCACGTGAAGGTCTGACGTCCTCCTCTCTGGTTGAACGAGCTGTATTTTTAAAGATAAATGTTATCTGGCTCGTGTACCTCGAATAAGGATCTGTTCATAAACACTGGGCCTCACGTGCTGAAAGCTTCCTGTGTAAAACCTGCTCTGTGTTTGCTCACTTGTGTGTGTGTGTGTGTGTGTGTGTGTGTGTGTGTGTGTGTGTGTGTGTGTGTGTGTGTGTGTGTGTGTGTGTGTGTGTGTTCAAGATGAATGCTGTGCGGGGGGGCACAGTCACCTGGCGTCCCCAGCCGTGGCAGGACGGGGACGGGGGAGGAGGGGAGCCTCTGTCAGACAGTGACTCTGAAGAGGAGGACTTCCCCGATGACAGCACCACCCCGCTGGGGGACTACATTACACATGGTGAGATGGCAGAGGCGACCCGGGCGCTGCTTTCATCGTCCCGGGGCTCCCGACGTCCCGGGGCTCCCGACGTCCGCATGCGTTCTGGGGACTCGATCTCAAGTGGACGGCTCAGAGTTACGGGGTTGAACAAATACAGGATGCAATGAGATCCAATCTGCGTTCAGAGGTGGCGCAGGACGCGTGTGGCCTCGCTCTTGAACACGGGTGCATCCCAGAGCACATTGAAGGACCACCCAGTCAACTGAATAGAAATAATATCTAATAGAATAAATATTAATATAACCAACGTGATCTGGTGTTGTGAATTACAAACTCACTGAAATTTAAATTGACACTGAATTGCGTTGCAATGAGGTGTGAGTGAGTCAAGATATCTCAATGTGTTCAAAGCCCTTTGCTTTGACTCGTCTGCTACTCTTCCTGTACATCTTTGTTTGCTTGTTTATTCACCTGATGTGAGTTCATTTGCTTATAGAGCAGGAAAGATCCATTCACAAGTGGTGACCTGATACGCACCATAATGTTGGGCGCGAACTGCCGACTTGCAGCTATCTACTTGCGATGGGATCAAGCTGTGCGTGTTAATGAGGGTGAACTGGGTCATTCTTATTCATCTCTCCTTCGACCCCTTCCCCTCCCCTTCATCCCTCCCACCTTCTTTCTCCTGTGTGTTTTAGGACTGAAGCAGCTCCTGGATGCTCAGCAGCTCTGTGATGTCACTCTGCTTGTTGAGGGAAAGAAGTTCATGTGTCACAGGTATGATGCCACCTCATACTCACTTCAGAGCTCACACTGAAGTCGATGAAGAATACGAAGATTAAAAAATTCATAAAAGCTTTACACAAACAGAAATACTGAGAAGAGCACGTCAGCTATTTATGGATGTTTTTTTTTCTTTATTGATCAAGAATTTACTGTTGTCTTGCCTTTAACCTAAAAACATAAAATTTTCAATAATCTGAAACAGAAAAACGTAACTTTCATAAAGTAACCGCTTCAAAGACAAACAGAAACTCTGCCTGTTTATCATGCAGCTTTAATCTGTCACATAACATAATACAACGTAGAGATCTGAGTGTTTCTTTCCCAGCATATTCTTTTAAACCTCTTAATCCATGCTCCTGTTAGCGCAGCGGTCTCCAACCAGGAAACCACGATCCACCGGGTAGATCACGGCGCTTTCAGAGGAAAAAAGGGTTGGAGACCCGTCCTAGACCGACACGATTTTAGTCATTGGTACAAAGTTGCGCGCGAATCTGGTCCATTGCTAAAATATTGCCAAATCACCAGGACAGCAGTTGCTCGGAAAACATCTGAACGACTTGTCTGCATCAGGAAAAGTCCCCACCAGCAACAAATACGACAGATCAATTTAATAATAATTTCACCACCAACTATAATTAAGAAGTTCCTTCTGATAAAGCTGATGTGGTTCCAGCAGAGAGATGTTTGCAGATGGTTTAAGCAGCGTGAAATGCAGCTTTGTCTTTTTGCGTGTGAGAAGAATGGACTTATCTTCCGTGTTCTTCTGTTGCTTCCCTCCAACCTTCTGCTCCATCAGAGTCCTTTTAGCGGCGGTGAGTCCGTACTTCCGGGCGATGTTCACCAGCCCTCTCGTGGAGTCCCGCCTCACCGAGATCCGACTGGAGGAAGTGACGCCGTCTGTCATGGAGACGGTCATCCAGTTTGTGTACACCGGCGAGGCGGGGCTCTCTCTGGACACGGCTGAGGATCTGTTTGTGGCCGCCAACCGGCTTCAGGTCATGCCCCTCCAAGATCTCTGTTCCAGGTGAAGGTTTCAACCTCAGTAGTGACACTTTACAGTTCAGACAGCTGTTTTTACGCAGATAAGAAGTTTCAGCTCACAAACCACCTTTGGATTTGAAACCCTCTCGTTCTCTCATATATATATATATATTTCTCGTCTTGTCCTCCTCCTTCTTTCTCGCCTGTCTCTTCCGATGTCATCTTTCTCCCCCCTTCAGGTTTCTATTTGAGCACCTCTCGGTTGATAACTGCCTGGGGATGTACTCTTTGGCTCGCTCTCACCACGACCAGCTTCTGCTGCGCGCCTCCCTGCGGCTGGTAGCCCAACACTTTCCTCGGGTGGCCCGGCAGAAAGACTTCCTCCTGCTGGACCACGGCACCTTAGGCAGCCTGCTGAGCTCCGACCGCCTCGGGGTGGACTCGGAGGCGGAGGTCTACGACGCGGCACGCCGCTGGGCAGAGCACCAGCCTCTGGATCGCTACGCCCACATGCCGGCGCTGCTTCACCACCTGCGCCCGGGGCTGCTGTCCCAGGAAGAGAGCCGAAGGCTGTGCCAGGAGTTGGGGCCCGCTGCGGCTGGAGAAGGCCTCGGGGGGCCTCTGAGACCCCGGGAGGGGATGTTTGAGAAAAAGATTGTCTGTGTGGACCTGACGCCTCGGGAAGATGAGAATCTAGCTGCAAGAGACTACACGGTGGACTGCTTCGACCCTCGGACAGGGAAGTGGGAGAAGTTGGCAGCACTCGGTTCACTTGTCAGTCCAGGCTGCACGGCTGTGGGCGACAGGCTGTTTGTAGCTGGGGGGATCCTGCGGACGGGCTCCGTGTCTGCAGCCGTGCACGAGTACGATGCCGTTTTGGACCGCTGGATAGAGCGGCCTTCGATGGTCCAGCCCCGGGCCATGCTGGGTCTGCTGGGCTGCGGAGAGTCGCTCTATGCCTTGGGGGGCAGTAACCGCTCAGCTCTGCTGGACTCCAGTGAGACCCTGGAGCTGACTACACTACAGTGGGGGCCGGGACCTCGGCTGCCGCTCCCCCTGCGCGCCTTCGCCTGTGCAGCACTACGTGGACGACTTTACCTTCTGGGGGGAACGACGCTTGAACAGAACCGGGCTGTGGTTCACTCGGGCGTGCTTATTTATCACACCCTGACAGACTGCTGGACACGTGTGGCGCTGGACTCTGGTGCCACCTGCCTTGCTGGAGGAGTAGCAGTGCGGGGGGGAGTCTGCGCCATTGGGGGATACATGAGGGATACCACCAAGTTCCTGGATGGAAACTACACCAATCTGGAGACGTTAGACGCTACTGGTCGTGTGCTGTTTTTTAGAGAGGGCAGAGGTTCGGCGGTGGAGCGGGAGGTGACTGGGGGAGGGGTGATGGTCAGTGCAGAGCAGCGGGGGGGTGCAGGTGGAGGAAGCGACCGCGCCCCGAGCCCCGTTGTTTTTCCCGGACTTCCCCGACGGATTGCAGCAGGGGGTGTAGCCAGGTGGAAAAGGAGGATTTATGTGTTGGGTGGAGAAAATGGCTCGCGGTTCTACGACAGCGTGTACTGTTGGAAACCCGGCTGGCGCAGCTGGGTCCAGAGACGGGAAAAGCTCCCTGGAGACACCGGGGGGGTGAGCCAGTTCGGGTGTACCACACTAAAATTCCCTAAGAAACACATCCTGTCCAGACTGAGACTAGCCAAAGAAAACTGCAAGAAGCCCTCTGACTAGGCTGACAGGGATCTGTATGACTGAAGCTGAGGCAGCCGTTCATGTGACTTAGATGAGCTCCAGGCTAAATTAGCTCCTCCTTGAACTCGTCGTCTCAAGAAAAAGTACAGTTTTATACAATCCGAGCGCAGCCACCAAACAGGCCTACGGCGCCCCGGACCCCACGAACATGAATCTTCATCCACAGTCAAACGAGCAGAGAGAAACTGGTTCAAAGTCAGGCAACATGCACCTGAATGTAAACGAATCCGTTATGCGTCCGAACAGCAGAACCCTTTTGAGACAAAAGGAACTTTTTGAAGTCTAAGGTTATTTTAAGATTTTTTTTTTTTTTTTTTTTCGTGTAATATTTTTTAAAAGCTGTTTTGGAAATCACTTTAATGCTGTGAATTTTTTTTTTTTTTTTTTGGCAGCGTCTTGTTTAGACACAAGGATACTGGCACAGCTCTGTCCACGCTACAACCCACTCATCCACCTGAACCTTGTTTTTTGGTCTGATGCGGGCCTGTTTCTGCCCTTTAACTCTGCAACTAAGGGCTACACCAATACACTGAACCTGAGAGGAAACACATCATACCAAACACATTTTTCACAAGTCTACTCGCTGGTAGACAGTTTTTCTTTGAACCATCAGTTAATACTAATAACTTTTATTTATTCAGCACCTTTGAAAAACAAGTTTCAAAAGATCTTATCCAAGTCACGAGCAAGGGAAGCTAACATTAGCATTATGTGGATACTTTAACGAGCATCGTCTTGCAGCAGCCTGCTGAGGTTTGGATATGTTGTATTGGTGAAGGCAGAACACAAGTCCGTTTTGAAATATTTCTGAGGTTCAGGAGTGTAGACTGAAGAGCAGACTCGACCCGGTGGTCAAAATGAATCGTCTCGTCACAGGTGAACACCTCGGTACCTGCACTGGGTTTTAACGCGGGACGACGGAGAGACAAAGTTGGTCTGGACCGATGATAATAATTTCTGATTTGTGCGAGTTTAACTAAAGAGTTTTAGTAAGCTATAAGAAAACCATCTCACATCTGTAAGGTAGTTAGATATTTTGTTAATTGTCGTGTTGTTGCAGTCAAATAAGAAATAGATCCGGGAGTCGTCTGCAGAAGAATGGAAACTTGATTTGACGCTTCTGTGGATTTTACCCGGAGGAGGTAACGTTGTAAATAGAGAATAGTAAAGGGCGGAGAGTTGAGGATCTCCACTGGTGAAGTGGGAAGTAGAGGAGGTGCAGTTACAAATAGCCACGTAGGATTGGAGATGGAAATAAAAAGATAACACAACATCTAGGAGTCTGAGGAATTGATTAAGATTAAAAAGAGTAATGAATGGAAGCACGGCTCTCGCCACGATTATCGGGACTCTTGATTTTAGGCACAGAACGGCAAATGATGATGTTCAATTTTCACACACATGACGGCGTGTGTGGTAACCGGACTCGCCACTTTGTGGTTTTAGTTGGATTTTCACTGTACAATTACAATGACAAGCAATAAGTGTGTGAAGGTGTTGCTCGGCCGCCTGGGAGTACGACCTTCAGTATCCTTGTGTCTAGACTGTCCCTCTATCCAACATCTCTCCTCAACCTTCAAGCCAGGTCAGCAGTTGTCTTTACTTGAGTCAGCTGTCGTGTGGAGCTTCAGCCATAGGACTGTGAATGTACTTTGGCATGGAGGCGACGGATGATCTGCACACAGTGACATTGCACATAATTTATTGAAATGTATTTTGAAAGGTTTTTGTTGTTGTTTTGAAATGGTCATTCGACTGCAGTGCCGGGACGTCCTGTAGGACGGCACCGCAAGTTTGCCCAGAGATATACGCGAGCACGTTCAGCTCTAACTTGTCAAACAGGCCGATTGTATTTCAGGCTGGCCGTACCTCCCCTAAGGACTTGGTCAGGATTGCCTCTGAACTCTTGCTTTTCACTGCTTTCCACTTCCTCCCCTCCCGTCTCTCTGAATGCTACGATGACTCTTGTCTCCCTAAAGAACAGAAAAGTGGAATTTCCCCAGATTTCCCAGCTCAAAGCAGATGTTTAACACCACAGGCAGCAAGTTATTTCTAGAAACTTCTCGGTGACATTCAACATTAAAGTAATTGACATTACTGTCATTAAACGTCAATCTATGTGGCCTTTGCTGGTCTTCACACTACATACGTCGTTGGGCTGCACGATTGGGGATGAAATGAGTATCGCCATTTTTTTGTTGTTGTTTTGCTTAGACTTGACATGATTCCCTCATGATTTAGTTTCAGTGTAAGTGGGTTAGCTTTGCTGCTGGTGTCTGCTGCTCTGCGTCACGTGATGTAGATCCATTAGAGGATGGAGGAAGTAATAACACTTGTTTTGATGTAGCTGATTTCCCAAATGAAAATGCGGCAGAATCGTAGAAATGAGAATGATTTTTTTTGTTGTTATTACGATGAATTGTCGTAGAGGGCACGTTGTTCAATTCAGTCAACTTTACGTGATTCATTTATGGTGTATCAATATGACATCACTCTTCCTCCCTCTTGCCTTTCACTCTGCCAGTGCCATTTGCAGATACATCAGCTCCTCCTCTTCTTTGGGTGGGTCAAAGGTCATTGTGGTATAAAATCCTGGATTTGGGAGTTTGTATGGAGGTGCAGTTAAAGCGGGGCCTGTGATTCCTGATAATAATGACATGAAACTGTGTGGCTGACCAAAACGCATTCGGCGGATAAGTAGCAAATACACTTATTCGGTAATTTCATTTAAGTACTAGTCAATAGAGAGAGATTTCTTTTTGTCGTTGTGAGCTTTAGTTTGTGTTTCTAGAAAACGTCAGAACGCCACACTGTCCGTTTTTATTTTCCACGAATTTTCATGTGGAAATGTCAAAATGAACGGATTTTTTTTCCTCCTTGGTGTGCTTACAGCTTGTATGACACGTGAAAAGTGAATGTGTACGCATGCATGTTTTCTATGCTGAGGCGTAAATGGCCTCAACACGAGCTCTTTGCACACGTCCACACCGATGTACATGCTGTGCGCCCATTCCAAGAAGCAAAGCTGCCCTCATTTGTACCTAATGACATTTGAACTGAAAGGCAAATTGATACTTTGATGAAAGCCGTGCTATCAAATGAATAAAGGACTATTTGCTTATATTTTTGGACTTGTTTTTTTTTTCCACCTCAAACAGCAAGAACCTTTGATGTTGACTTATCATTAATCACTCATCACAGAACCCTAAATTGTGTGTGATGGGTATTAATCATGTTTTTTGTTTTTGTTTTTGTTTTTTTTAACAGTTATTCAGTGAAACTTTTCCTCTTTAATATTTCTACAATAATGAAAACTATCCACCGGACTCCTTTACCAGTAAACTGTTCTACTTCGGGGCCGCAGACAGAAGCTGTTTGGGCATTGAAGAGGAAGATGGTAGATAAAAGTCAACATTTGTGCACGAAAAATACTGAAACTCCAGTGGAGCTCCATGACTGAAGGGCTGTTTTTCATGGTTTGGTGTTAATAATTACTCTAATAAATAAACTGCTGAGGCTGCCTGTTGTCACAGCGGGCCAAAGTTCTCACTTGGACCGACCACCCCGACTCTTCCTCAGCTGCTGCTTTATTTGAAGCGAAGCAGCAGATAAGCGAAAGACAGGCTACCTCGTATAGGGAGATAATTAAATGAAGTTTCTGGTTAAACAGCGTTTTCAGGCCAAACTGTGAGAATGGAGAATAACTCATCAGACAAGGTGACCATCAACAGCTTGGCAGACATCGTCATCATCGTTGGGTATTTCCTCACGGTTATCGGTGTTGGCATTTGGGTAAGTGCACCTGAGAGGATGTCTAATTATGAGGAAATGATGTACATTACTACATGTAGGAAAATGTCTTCTTGTGTTTGAGAATAACACAATTTCTCTGTTTCAGTCCATGTTTCGGACCAAGAGCGGGACAGTTGGGGGATATTTCCTGGCAGGACGCACCATGACCTGGTGGCCGGTGAGTTTATCGTATAAGTAGGCCCATAAACGTACGGTATACATCCATCCGTGTTGGATGAGTGGAACGGCTGCTGTAGAGCAACACCAACGATATGTTGGAGGAATTTTTGAAAACTGGAGACGTAGAAAAGACACAGAGACGAGAGCGTTGTGTCACAATCATGTACCCGACAGGCTTCTTTCAGATCCTAACAAGTAGTGAAATCTTGCAGCAGAAGTTTTATCCAAAGGCAACTGGACTTAAGTTTCCTGAAGACGTTTCACCTTTCATCCAAAAGCTTCTTCAGTTCTAACAGACTGGAGAGTTTCAGGTTTGAACTTTTTGGGGAGTCTTCAGCACTTTGGGTGTCATGATGAGTCATTTAGGTCCCGTGTGACCCACCCGGCCTTCCTGTGGATTGATTAGATTACAATAGTCACAGAGTGAATGGGTTTGGGTGCGTTGGCTCAGCCGGCCATCATGCGAGTCGTTAGGGTCACGGTGGAAATGCTTGTTAATCTTCCTCGGCAGGGATTTCAGGCGTGGATTGGAAGTGGCTGATAAGTGGTATCTCAGACCACCTTCTCCGTTCAGTGGTGGTCTTTCCAGTTTGACATTCCTGTCCTGTAATGAATGTCCCTTCAGATGAAGATGGACCGCTGAGTCCTGTCCCGAGGAGTTGGCTCTTCTGTGTTGTGCCGTGCGCCTGCAAAGCGATGTACAACTCTGAGCGTTCCTCGCTTCATTGATCTGCGTACACTACACTGCTCTGCTTATACCTGGCTATTGTTTTCATATAAAGCCAATCCTTCAAGGTTCCCTTCTTCCTGTGATGGAAGGAGGGATGTAGAGTCAAAGTTTTGTCTTTCAGATCTTGATAAGCAGCAAAATCTCGTGTCTTCACCCTGAATGCCGAGGGTCCCGTAAAAGGTTTTGGGATCGATATGCTTCTTTAATTTCTCTGTTTTGTGTCTTCCTGTTGGTCTCGGTGTCACTGCACTCTTGTAAATCATGTTGCAGGTTGGAGCGTCTCTGTTTGCCAGCAACATTGGCAGCGGTCACTTTGTGGGCTTGGCCGGCACCGGGGCAGCTAGCGGCATCGCTGTCGGAGGGTTCGAGTGGAATGTAAGTCCCATCGTTTAGTTACATCTCATTTAGCTCCGCACCGGAGTTGATAAAGACCTAACTGATACGGTAAATGACCAAGAAACATTCACTGACTGTTACCGTGTGCCGATTACATACTATGTCAGGCTCTGTTCATCGTGCTGCTGCTGGGCTGGCTGTTTGTGCCCGTCTACCTCACAGCCGGGGTAAGAAGCTCAACCTGTGAGATCATTTCAGTCCACTGTTGGCGTCCCAAAGTGTGTCACTCGCTGACGTGACGAGATCACGGGCTGTTTCAGGTGATCACAATGCCGCAGTACCTGAAGAAGAGGTTTGGTGGGACCAGAATCAGCCTCTACCTCTCCGTTATCTCCCTGTTCCTGTACATCTTCACCAAGATCTCGGTGAGTCGGCCCGTCTGAGCGCGCAGTCACAACGAACTGCACACACACACACACCGTCTTCATGCTCTCTCTGCGTCTCTGGGCAGGTGGACATGTTTTCAGGAGCTGTGTTCATCCAGCAGGCGTTAGGGTGGAACATCTACGTGGCCGTCATCGCCCTCCTCTTAATAACAGCTTTGTACACTGTTACAGGTGTGTATGTGAATGAGTGTGTGTTTATGAATCAAACCTGATCCATAAAGTTACCTTTAAAGATTTTTTTTAAAAGAGGCATTCCACTAATTTTACCCACGTGGAGTAATGTGGAGGAGCTGACGAGTAAAGCGAATTTCTTCCGCCTGTAAAACAGTTTTATTTCATCTTCTGCGGCACTAAAACAACCCTGATGACGTCGTAGTGATGTCATAAGGTCGTCCCGGCAAGGATGTGGAAAATACAAATCAGTAGCAGACAGAAGTGGAATGTAACTAAATACATTTATGCAAAAACCTGAACCATTATGGAATATGATGCATTACTGCAGATTAAACTAACCGTGGATATATAAAGTTGTTAAAACAAGCACAACCTTCAACAACTACAGCACTAAAATGTAAATTAAATCAACAGAAACCCAAAAACATCTAAAACACTGACAGCATTTACTGCAGTGTGAACTTTTATTTTTACTAATTTAAGTACAATTTGCGAATAATACTTAAATACTTTTACTTAAGTGATGTTCTGAATGCAGGAATTTTACTTGTACTGTAGTTTTTCAGTGTGGTTTTAGTACTTTTACTGCAGTAAAGGATCTGAATACTTCTTCCACTGCTGGTAGCAGAAAACCCTGCCTCAACTTCATGGAAATAAAATGCCACGTCGCTGGACGACCCCTTTAATTCTTAGAATAGGACCTGTTCGTGGATGTATTTGAAGGTGTGTATTCCCAGGTGGCCTGGCTGCTCTCATGTACACTGACACAGTGCAGACCTTCGTCATCATCGCTGGAGCCTTCGTCCTCACCGGCTTCTGTGAGTACAAACGTATTTCATTATTTTTGATGTTTTGCACAACACATGACTCCCGTTTCCTAGTGTTCAGCCCGTCTCACAACAGGGAAAAGGTTAACCAGGGTGTGTAACCATTAATGTCACTCAGTGTGCTGACATTGCAGATGTGCCGACACAAGAACCATCGCCACGGCAACTTTGTTGAAAAAAAGAAAGGTGTAATTCTTGATGTATATTACAGACAAAGTCCAGGAGGGAATTTGCACTGAGCAGTTAGTGCTGACTCAGCATATGAGTAGAGGTCTGATCTACTGAGCTGAGGACAGTAACGATACAACACACATAAAAGAGCCCTGTTTCCCATTCTGGGAATTCAGGGGTAACTTGAAACGCATCAGACTGCGGATGGTAGAAAACATCAGTGATTTGTCTGCACTGACCCCTTTAAATGACGAAGGACTCACTCTTTTTCCTCCCCACGTCCAGCATTTGCTAAAGTAGGAGGCTACAGCGCTCTGCTCGCCAAATACAGCTCTGCCATGCCGCGTAATATCTCCTCCATGGACCCCGAGCGCTACAACATCTCCCCCCAATGCTACACCCCCAGACAGGACGCTTTCAACCTGCTGAGGGACCCGACCACAGGAGACCTGCCCTGGCCTGGGGTGGTGTTTGGGATTGCGATCGTGGGAGGCTGGTACTGGTGCACGGACCAGGTGAACGGAAACTTAGCAGACGAAATGGTTTGATTTATTAGAACTGGGTTAAATCAAGGACAGGGGAGGAGATTAATGTGACACAGGAAGATGATCAGCAGGCTGTACTGCCTTACGAAGACAAACACAGCAACACGTCTGGTCCAAATGCAACGAAGACCGAAATATGAGTGACTTTTAAAATCAGTCCTCACATTATTAACATGATTTTACCATGAAAATGTGCAGAAACAAACAATGACAGCATGTAAACAGCAAAGTGCAGTGACGGCACACTTTAATGGGTTGGTTAGAGATAGTATTAACTGGTTACAGCTAATTTACACATGTTTTGCCTTTGTTTATTTCTTATATATGTTGATGCTCTATCAGTGAATTTGTTATACGACATCAGTAATGCAGTGTCTGAATACACCTGCTAAAAAGGGTAACCAAGTTTAGCGGTGTAGCTGCGCAACGTCTGATGGCGGTTACTTGGAAACAGCCTTCAAATTTAAATGTATTTAATTAAAGACTCATTATTCAAACCAGATGATTAAACAACAATAAAGCATATTTCATTTGTTGACACGGTCTTCCTGCACTCGTTGGGTTTTTCTAAGTGATTAATAATAAGCTCAAAATGTGAACACTCGGAGCCTTCAAACTTACCCTTTTTCTTAACTTCTCTGTTTCTATTTTCTGCCTTTTTAAGGCGATATCGCTGATTGCTTGATCCACTGCTAGTAACTTCACTAACTACAATACATCTCTTAAATCCAGCTGAGGTAAACCTGGTGAACTGGTGCAACTCTGCCTGATCTTAAGGAGCAAGAAGAAAACTTAGGAACTACAAAACAAGGAAAACAGGCTATATGTTAAAAATGTGTGTTTCTGCGTAAAGTTTCATGACATGAATGCACAACGTTCGGAAAGGACACCAATATGTCAGGAGACTGACGGCAGCCGAATGCCATCATTTATCCCCATAACAGCCTCATCAGATCCTGCAGTTACGTGTTCACAGTGAGTTAAACTTCCACTGATGCAGGCTACGTAAACCCCACATCAAGGGCTCCTCATTCATTACAAACATGCTGGAACCTCCGGGTGCTTCTTAAGAAAGTCAATCGAAGCCTGCCTGAATGTCTCGCCGTCCTCTCTACTTGTTTTCGCTCTCCAGGTGATTGTCCAGCGGTGCCTCGCAGCTCGCAGTCTCACCCACGTGAAGGCCGGCTGCATCATGTGTGGCTACCTGAAGCTGCTGCCCATGTTCCTCATGGTGTTCCCCGGCATGGTCAGCAGGGTGCTCTACCCAGGTCTGCGGCTTCACACTCGTCTGCTCGAACGCCTTCAAAACAAACCTGACAAAAACAAAAGAAATATCTGAAAATGACAGAAACCGTCAGTTATCACGCCGCTGAGGCTCGCTCGGCTTTGTACCCACAACTAAAAGTTTATTAAGCAGATCTTGTGTTATGTATCTGTTATTTGTTGCAGCTTTTCATAGATTATTGTGAATGAAGAGTCAGGTTCCAGGAAAGCAGAATATATACAGGATGTCTTCATATACTGTAGATACACAATGGGAATCTGTGTCTTTACAGTGTGTGTGTGTGTGTGTGTGTGTGTGTGTGTGTGTGTGTGTGTGTGTGTGTGTGTGTGTGTGTGTGTGTGTGTGTGTGTGTGTGTTTCCATCCACCTGTAGATGAGGTTGGCTGTGTGGTCCCTGAGCACTGTAAGGAGGTGTGTGGAACAGAGGTGGGCTGCTCCAACATCGCTTATCCTAAACTGGTGGTGTCCATCATGCCCAACGGTGAGTTGGTTACATCTTAAAAAAAAAAAAAAAGGAGGAGAAGTTTCACCTTTCTTGTCTCATCCTTCTCAACCTCCTCCTCTTCCACCTGCTTCTCGCTGCCGTGTCTCTGTCCAGGTTTGCGAGGTCTGATGCTCGCCGTGATGCTGGCTGCCCTCATGTCCTCTTTGGCCTCCATCTTTAACAGCAGCAGCACTCTGTTCACCATGGACATCTGGACCCGCATCAGACCGCAGGCCAGCGAGGGCGAGCTCATCATCGTTGGCAGGTAAACAGACGAGGTCATGGAGAACAAATATTAACAAAACGTCCAAGCGTTCTTTCTTTTACAGTGTTGTGTTTACATACGAGAGGAAAGAAATCCGTATGTCGCTTTCCTTACAACCTGCTGTGTGTATTACACCTACCATTGCATGAGAGGACAGCACGTCAGTGTCACGGTTTTATCTCGCCTCGGTAAAAAAACAGTTTTTTGGAGAAAAAAAACAAAACAGACTTACAAGCTATTTGATTGGGGTTGGCCACCAAAACTACTTGGGTCAGAGTTAGGAAAATATTTCTTTAAAGAAAGTCCGGTGTTTTTTTTTTCATTCAACCACCTTTAATCTGCCTCCTTTCTGGCATTTAAGGTTTTATATAGTTGTTAAAATGACCTCGTGCCTCTAAATTTCCGAGGCAAGGAATTACCGTCACCATCACACTGTCCTCTAGTGGACTGGTTGGAGTATTACATGTTTTGCAGTGGGCCGACCCTTCTGACCCTTCTATGTACCTTGGTATATAACTACTTTTCATAATACCATTTAAACTGGCTTTATAGATTAAGTATAGCTAATAAAATGCTATTAAGATAATCAGACAAAATGTCTATGTGTACAAGTGCTGATTTTAATGTGCTTAATACAACAACTTTAAAACAAATATTTATATTTAGGATTTTCTGTCAAAAGCTAGCACAGTTTTGACCAATTCTACACTTTGCATTTAAAAAAATAAAATAAAAAAAGGGTTAATAATTGAAATGATGTAATTTTTCTTCTGCTCTGCAGAGTCTGGGTTCTGTTTATCGTAGCCGTCAGTATCTGCTGGATCCCGGTGGTCCAGGCGGCCCAGAGCGGTCAGCTGTTTGACTACATCCAGTCCATCTCAAGCTACCTGGCTCCGCCCATCGCCTCCGTCTTCCTCCTGGCTGTGTTTGTGAAGAGAGTCAATGAAACGGTGAGACCGCCTCCGCCAACATGGATGTTTTAAAATCACACTGATGAAACAGAGGATACACGACACCGGATTATTTCTTCTCCCTTCACTTCCAGGGGGCCTTCTGGGGACTGGTAGGAGGTCTGATGATGGGTCTGTGTCGCATGTTGCCCGAGTTCTGGTTCGGTACCGGCAGCTGTATTTTCCCATCGTACTGCCCTTTCCTGGTGTGTGGGATCCACTACCTGCACTTCGCCATCATCCTCTTCTTCTGTACGTCAGCGCTGGTGCTGCTAGTCAGCCTGTGCACCGAGCCCATAGAGGATCAACATGTAAGTGGTAACAGACCATAGTTATTAAAGGTACATAACAAAACATTTAGGAACCACTGATCTGCAGAGCTTCCATTCAATACAACCGGGGAGACCGGCCGAATTAATCCCACAATATTAGCCTGTCACAGATATATCCTGCCTACATGTTTGTCTCAAGTGTCAGACAACATTTGAAGGATCATTACAAAAAAATGTAGGTTTTATATATATATATATAAAAAATATATATATAAAAAAAGAATATTGGCCAATATCAGAATTTGTTTAAGCCCTAATATCGGTATCGGTTTTGGCTTTGCCCCCAAAATATGGAGTATCAGTCAAGTCTGTTTTTATCACCAGAGAAACTGACCTTTTTGTTTTTCCTTCCAGCTCCATCGCCTCGTGTTCAGTCTTCGTCACTCCAAGGAGGAGAGGGAAGATTTGGACTGGGAGCAAGAGGAAAGAGGGAGGGCAGCGAGGAGGGAGGCGAAGGAGAGGAAGAGGGAGAGGCACGATGAGAGCAATGCAAGTAAGACAGAAAGCAAATCACGCGTACAAAGAAAGACAGAACAAACACGAACTGGTTACAAACCATTTGTCCGTTTCAGTGGCTGAGGAGGAAGAGAAGTCTGGTATCTGTCGCCTGATTGGCCGTTTCTGTGGCCGGGGCGACGGCGGCTCCCAGGACGATGAGGAAGAAGCACCTGAGGGGTCCGAGGTGATGCCCGACATCAGCGAGGACCCAGTGTGGAAGTATGCGGTGGATGCTAATGCGCTCATCATGATGACTGTGGCAGTTTTCATGTGGGGATACTTTGCCTGACGGAGTCGTCTTGTTCTTAACTCAATGTTGGGGGTTAAAATGTGAATCACTTTACTGATGAGACCAGACTTTAATCTTTAATCTTTTAAGGACTCGGAGATAATTACAGCAGTGCTGCCATCTGTTGGCTGTGATTGGTCACTGCACTGCAAATATTACAGATGTTGTCACAATTGAAAATAGCTCAAAGTAGGAAGTCGGTCACGACAAATATTCTACCAGCAGTCACACACGAGAGGCTTTGGATCTTCACGGTCTAGTTTTAAAGGGCGTGTGTAATGTAGAGTAAAAAAAAACAACGTTTTATCAGGTTAGACTGCCATTACTGGATGTGGTTACACATTGATTCGATCACAACTCGATCTTAAAAGGTGTGAGAAGAGAAAATGATCATTTGTATTGTAAATGTTAACCCAATCAAGCAGCACAGAGGAGCACTGAGATTTGTTTTCAAAGCTTTTTGTGACTTCCTTCAAAACTTTGGCTCAAAAGAAATCAATGGAAGGCCGGCGTGGAGGCGCTTCGCTCAGATGACTATCAAGACTCATGTTCATACTGAAGGCCTGAGTGCTCCTCTACATTTACCGAGTCAATAGAGTTTTTGATTTGTGTTACATGTGTGCATTAAATCAGGTGTAAGATAATCACAGATAGTCATAATTCTATTTGTTTTTTTGTTAATTGTTTTTCCGTTTACTTTACTCGTGACTCATTCTAATGACATTAAATTCAGCTCTGATAAAATGAGATAAGCATTAGTGCCGTCGTTGTAAAGAACATAATCGAATCAAATAATGTAATTAGCCAGTATCGGTTTGCAATCTTTGCGTTTATGTCTCAAGACACCACACAAACCCGGTAGCGATTCAGATTTCCAGTTTTAATCATCACTTCTGTTTTTATTTAAGCAGATATTTCCCATTAGCATTGTACACATCTGGAACCTTGAGGTCTCCCATGACAACCCAACCACCTTCCCATCTCCATGCAGAGTTTCAGCATCATTCATCACATCAGTTCAATGTCCAGTCTGTCAGCTTGCAGGGGTCCGGGAGTGTAAAAGCAGGGGAGAGGGGAGGGGGGAGTTTAAAGAATGAAGAGTCAGAGTTGTCACCAGGCACTGTTCATCTTACACTCCCACACTACAGAGTTTTGGGTGGATCCAGTAGCGCCGGATGAAGTCTGTCCAGCATCTGAAATCTAGCCACTTACAGGGTCCTGTGCAACTCCCAATACTCTTGATCATCTGTGAGGTATCCGACGTCTCAGTCTGCTGCAGGGTGGGTAAAGAGGTAGGGGGGCTTTTAAGGCTGGAAGCTGGTGTAGAGAGTTTCTGCGGTCTGTGGTAGTTGGTTTCACCCGCTTCGAAGCGTGAATGACGGCTTTGGCAAAACGCTGCCCTGTGCCGAATCGGAGGACGGAGGGGCGAAGGACAGGAAGAGAGGTCGGGGGGGGGGGGGGGGGGGGGGCTAAAACAAAGATGGGAGTATTTCAAAAAATACATCTTTGCAGGTTGAGTAGGGTGACAGACCGATACAAGGAGAACACAGTCCTCAAGAATAAAAGCAAATACAACAGCAAATACTCTCTGACACACACTCGATAAAACAGCCAAAAAAAAAAAAAAAAAAAAAAAAGGCAAACAAGCAAGTCAATCAAACCATACAAAGTGACATCAGGCCTTTCCAAAGTGACATCAAGTTTCTCTTTTTAATCCCATTCAATCCCCCTGATCTCAATCAAGTCCATCTCCCATAATTCTCTGTAAACCAGGAAGTACTCAGTGGCTCCTCTTTGTGGCCGGTCAGCAAGGTTAGGGTCCACTCTGAAACAATGACGAGGGTCTCAACAGGTCTCAACAGGTCTCCGTGAGACTGGCTAGTATGCAGAGACTGTGCCTGTCATGAACCAATGGTATGGCTATTTCAGAATTAACATCAGTGACACAGGCAATGATTTCAGCAGCATTATCAGGGGACTGATCGACAGAGAACAACATTACAGCACATTCAGAAAAATAGAAACGTGTTGGTGCAGGACAGGTAGAAATGGCAATCTGGTACAACAGAAAAATCAAGTTTGCTGAATACAATCACATTTCTAAAGCGACGCTGAACATTCCACCACTGAAAAGTTTTACATCTGTCGGACTCGGTACAGCTCATTCCTTGAAGCACCATTGTACAGCTAACATGGAAGTTTGTGATACAACACGGAACATAGAACAAGCACTGGGAAGAGTAAGCAGGCTCTAGGGCGTTACATTTCTATGCGTCACTTTATGAATGCTAATCTCAATCAAATACACTGCAAAGTTTCCACATGAATTACCTACCAACCGTGTGCAGAGTTAGACAGAAACCCGAATGATTAAGGAGGCAGAAAAGGGGCTGAACGACAGCAGCAGGAGGGGACCCCAACCCTGGGATGCAAACTTGTAAAAGGAGCCACTCTGGAGCACAGTGGGGGGAGAGAGGGATTGTGGAGGGCTTGAAAACAAAGAAAAGGCTCGCCTCTCTTCCTTCTTTACCTCTCACCCTCCCTCTGCTGAGGGCAAGTGTGAGAAGGGAGTGCTGGAGCAAAGGAAACAGTCCTGGAGTGCCGATGCCTCCTCGAGCTCCTCTGCGTTCCCCGGTTTGTCCTCGGACCGGAGACGAGAGGGAGGAAGAAGGAGGCACGCAGAATGAGATGACGGTCGGTATGCGTGAGGTGTACTCGGTCCTCTCTACCTGGCCTCCTCCCTCCTGTCCTCCCTATTGGAGCGGACGGGCTGCGAGCCGTCGGCCGGCTGCTGGACCCAGTTGTTGTCGTGGAGCCCGACGCGGCAGCCCGGTGTGTCTTTGTCTGTGCGTCGGCAGCACATCCAGTAGGAGCGTCCATAAGGCAGGTCATGGTGGTAAGGTTTGGGGTGCCAACGGCACAAAGAAACGTCCCCGCGCTCGTACTGTCGCTTGCACTGCTTGCAGGGGTCGTCCCTGTAGAGGGGGTCTTGATTCCAGCGCGAGTCCACCGCCCGCACCCCGTACGTCTCGATCAACACCTTGAAGTAGTGGCAGGTGCACTTGAGGGCTGCCAGGGAGCGTGTTGGCAGGTAGCTGAAGATGTTGACCATGATGTGGTCGGGGAGCAGGAGCATGTACTGTCGCGGCTCGAGCAGCCGCTGGATCTGAAAGCGGATCTCCAGGAAGTCGTGGGACACGTGGCGGTAGAGGCGACACAGTGACGGGTCTGAACAGTCGTCCCCGACGCCGGGAGAGTTGGGCCGCGTCGCCCGCTCCCCCGAGCCCACGGCCACGCCCACGGCACCGGGACTGTTGTTGTTGGCACAGTCCAAAGAGCACATTCCTGACCCGCCGCCAGTGCCCGCTCCTTTTACATCCTCCTCTGGGCCCCGGGGGGGCTGAAGGAAAAAGAGTTGTCCAGGAGGGGGATCATCGCACGAAGGGTCAGTAGAGCTTCCTACCACCGCCCCCCCGCCCCCCACGCCAGGCATAGCAAAACACACAGTCTCTTCCTGCACATTCTCCGTACTGTCCTTGCCATAAAACACACATTGGTCGACGGCACCCGTCACCACCACCTCCACATGGAAACCAGTCACTCGCTCCCGTCCCACACCCACAGCTTTCTTCTCCCCAGAGGAGAGCTCCTGAGAGGGATCGGGGCTGCCACGGGCCGGCCTGTCTGGGTGATGGAGGTCTCCATCTGGTTTGGGAGCAGCAGCGGTGGCGGCCAGCAGCAGACTACTGGGGTCTCTCGACGAGGGACTGACGAGCTGGTAGAGGTCACAGGTGATTTTCTCTTTGGACCTGGCTGCTGCCTGACTCCCGCCACCCCCGCAGCTCATAAACATACAGCGGGACCTGCCAGCTGGCTCCAACTGAGACCGCGGGTCCAGATTTGACACTCGGAAAGCTATCCTGACCTCACCGTGACTGTGGCTGGGGGGCGGAGGGGGGGTTACAGTGTCAGACTCGCCTCCTATCCTACACTCTCTCTCTCTGTCTCGATTAGAACAGTCCGTTCCAGAACCGGTGCCCAGATGGAGCCGATTCTCCAGGTTCTGGGACTCAAAGTGTGCGATGGCCTGGGCGACCCTGCACGACTCCTGCTGCTGCTCCTCCAGCTCCTGGTCTGTCTGGATGGGAGACGATGGCTCCCGGGCCTCTTTGGAGGGCTGGCCGTTCGAACTGTCCGACACAAACACCATGGGAGAGGGGTCCGACACTGTGCCCCGCAGTACGGTGTGCTGGTGGGGGGTAAGGCCCTGACTGTGAGTGGTAGTTGGGGGCTGGTGGTGGTGTTGGTTCCCATGAACAGCCACAATCCCCTGGAGGGCCATGGCGGTCCTCTGCTCAACCAAGGCAACCATCTCTGCCACAGAAAGCAGGTCCGTTTCATTCACTCCTCCCAGCTGTGGCTCATCAGGACTAGAAGGTGCGAGGGGGGAGTCGTGGCTGAGGTGCGACTCCGAGGCCTGGGATCGTGTCGGGGGGTCGTAGGATGAGCATCGTCTTCGTCTTTTGGCTTTACTACAGTCGGTCGCCCAGTTACCTTTAACCTGTGGAGAAGAAATGATTCATGTTTATTTTGAAAAAGAACTAAATCCATCCAAAATATCATTAAATAAATTAAAAAAAATAAAAATAATAATAATCACTGCTGCGCTATTAGTTTTGGCTTCTTACCTTCATGGCGCTGGGTCTGGGCTGGCCTGCTCCACTGAACTGGTGCGCAACAAAAAAGGCGATCTTCTCCTTGGTGTTGCCCGGCTTAATAACATACCAGGTGTCTAACAGCACGCGGCCATCTTCCATCTGGGAGCCCGAAGAGGGAGGTGAAGGGGGGGCCGAGAGGGGCGGGGAGGCCTGGCTCTGCGTCAGGGAGTCGAGCTCAGGTTCGGGTGGCGTGTTTTCTGAGCCCACATCCTCCTCTTCTCCGTTCTCCTCCTGCACCCCCACTATCATCCCAACATGGTCACTTCCATCCGCCGTCCCTTTGGCACCCGGAGAGGGCTCAGCCTTGCAGAGGGAGGCGGACCCCGCCCCACCCCCGCCTCCACTGCTGCCCCCCGAGCCTGGGCTCCGAGCTTTGTTCTGGGAGTAGGTGCCAAAGGGGCGAGGGCACCACAGCCGGATGTGGGAGAAGGTGTCTCGGTCCATCACGATGCGGACCACCGAGGCATATTGGCATCTACGCTGGCCAGCAAACACCGAGGGCTCTCATTGTCGGCTCCTGGTCCCAGTGCCAACCTGACGGGCACTACCACCAAGATCACCAGCAACACCGGGCATACAACCTGCAGCTGGAAGGACATGAGGGGAAAGGAGGGAGAGCAGGTGAGGAGGAGGGGAGGAGGAGGAGGAGGAGGAGGAGGAGAAAAAGGGGGGCGTGAGAAAAAAAAAAAAGAAGAAGAAACAGTGTTGTGATATAGCAGCGAAATAAATGAAAACAAAAGTTCATATCTCTGGAGCAACAATGTGTCCGGATCAATTTGGATAACCGACGGCCAATTGAGGCTGTATTGAATCGTGGCTTCGAGGTATTCAGACCGAGCGAAAGCTTTCTGCGCCAGCGGGACACAACAGAACACAACAGAACTATCACACATCCACCTGAACTGATCACAACTGGCCTGCCTCCTACTTTGGCCAAACTCGATTGGCAGTTACATTTGCTGCTGTGTACCAAGATCATCTCCCCCCACTTCGGAGCCTCGACAATCAAATTAGAGCGATTGCGGCCTGCAGATGAAAGGGATGAAAGGTGGAACACAAAGGCACCAAATGGACTCTCCTCTCCCCCTCTCTGCTCCTCCTCTCTGCTCCTCTCTGCTCCTCCCCCCTCTCTGCTCCTCTCTGCTCCTCTCTGCTCCTCTCTCCCCCTCTCTGCTCCTCTCTGCATCTCAGTGCTTCAAAGAGGACTTGCTTAATAGGAGGCAACACAGGGAGGAGCATGCAGGCATATGCTGGACTTATTTTTAGCACACAGCGGGAGGGGGTGGGGTTGTAGTGGAGGCGCTGTAGCTGTCCTCCCTGGTCCTCACCCCTTGCTCCCTGCCAAAGAGCCCATGCAGGCCGGGGGGGGGGAGGAGGGAGAGGGGGCACTTGAGTCCACCCAGCATGCTTTGCTTCTGCAGCCATGCCAGCTGCGGGGACTGCCAGGAACGTGCCGGCACGCTTAAGGAGAAGAACAAGTGGAAATGGAAGCAACATGTTTGTTTGGCTCGCCGCTGATCTGAAACTCTAGTCTGCATCTGAAAGCAGCTTAAACCCACAGACACCTCGAGTGTCAGATCTGAGCTGCTCACTCAGGTTCATACATTACATTTCATCTAATAGGATTACACTGGACGGGGATTTTCTTACTCGTATCCATTTTAAACTCAACGGTACAATTTTCCACGTAAGGTCATGTGCAACAGTGTAAAACTATTAGACATCAATATTATAGTTCTGCTGTTCCAGACAACAACAACAACAACAACAACAACAACATATAACTGAATATATAAAAAGTATTATGATGACTATGAATGATGAGACGTGGAAAATATCCTCACTCACTAGCTAATGTACAAAGTCCTGATTATATCAAGTCCAACCACATAATGGCACACAAGAGAACTGATCAACCACAGCCTTGAATTAGTTTCATATGTTTACATATAATGCGATTAAGATGCTGTCTATGTGTAATTCTTTGATCGGCATGGTATAATTTGTCATAGTTTGTCGACAACGAGAACCAGTTCTTGTGCTGACTATTTTAAGTTATATAAGCACGGTGCTTTCACCATAAATGACAACAGCAGTTCAGACCCATCCCTCCGTGGGTGCGGTGTGTCTATTCATATCTCCAGGTCCAGATATGAAGTCAGCTCCAGTGACAATTTCATAAAAAGCAGCTTCGTGTGTTTGCGTTTAACTCGGCAGGTTGAGCTTCTGTAAAGCGCTGCTGTGCTTGCGGGTCAGTCGGTGTAGTTCGTTAGCGCTGGAGTTGGTGGTGTACATCGTCCGGGTGCTGCTCTCCGCTCTGGCGCTGGAGTTCAGCCTTTCTTCGTTCATGAATCTCGTGTGAATCCATTTTTTTCACCCGCAAAATGGTAAAGCCAACAAGGCGCTGCTCCATTACAGACATCCCCAGGTGTCGTAACAAGTTAGAGCAAAAAGAGAATTGGTCGCCACGTACGCAAGATACCCAGCTCGCTGTGAAATAATGCCAATAACAAGTTCACAGGGTGTGTTTCAGTGGACAATACCAGCTACTGTTATCACCGCACTTTAAAATCCCACAGTCCTTCACATGGTGACTGAAGAGCTCTTCAAACAACCTTGTTGTGTAACAGTGGATCAAACAGCTTACTTGGTACAATGGTTGATAAAACGGTCTATATTGTTAATTCGTCACATAACAAGGTGTGTAACATTTACACAGTTATTAGCTTTCTTTGCATTATTACACTTGTACGTTACATTCTGTCGAGTACACTGTAGACTCTATAGTGTGGACGTTTATACTTTATCATGACATTTTATTTATATACCACCTGCCATGTGTCACTTTGTATTTTCCTCTTACTTACTTAACTTGGCAATAAAAAACAATTCTAATAATATATTAGTTTCAGACTGTGTTTGCTGCGTTTTGACAGCACAGTTTTCTGCTTTCCATTTTTGCCGCCGGATTCCTTCAATCCACGCGCTTCAAAACGGGTCACTCGTTGTGCCTCAGCGTCTGACACACTGGATGGGTGGTGCTTTGTACATTTGGACTAATGGAACGGCTGAGAGAGGTGCAAAAAGCAAACACCGCCCACACAGTGTGGTGAACCAATTCAAATGCTTCCTCTATAATCACATGGCAACAACTGGGCTAAGAGCAGACAGATTATACTGTTGTGAGAAGAAAAAGCGCCAGTGAACCTTTTTTAGTGGCCTTTCTCTCTCCGACCCCTCCTGAACCTCTCTCTCTCTTCAGCTCTCTACCTCCTCTCCATCCACTCCTCTTCTCCCCTTCTTCTCGCTGCATCATGTAATCCATCTCTCCAACCAGATAGGATGGTGTTATAAGAGAGGCCAGAACGCAGACCGCCGGCCCACGGCGGCACTCTAGTATGAAATCGCACGCATACGCTAAACATCAGCCATGTTAACAAAACTCCAGAGCACGATTACTCGCTCTTACCTGCCTGTGAATCTAGAGTGGTTGACAAAAGAGGGGTCACGTCCACATTAATCTGAAAACACTGTTTACATGTAAAAACGTCTGTGTTCACGTTGGCATTTTGGATTTTCCTCCACCTACATTGAAACTGGAAATAAACAAATTATGGAAATGCCGCCTCCTCCTCCTCTTCCTGCTCCTCCTGCTGCTCCTGCTGCTCCTGCTCCTCCTGCTCTGCCTGTTGCCACTGGCAAACAGCAAAGTTGTGCAGTGCGGCCAAAATCTGGCGAGGAGGTGGACACTCGGCCAGGTCGCTCCTGTTGTTTCAGCAGGTTCAACTCCCCGCTCGCTATATTTGCTTAATGTATTTCAATAAAGCTGAATAGACAATTCCACCGTCATTGCACAGCTTTTTATCTCTGTTGTCTGATGACTGGACGAGTGGACAACAGTGCATTAATGCCACTAGTTGACCAAAGAGAACAGCAATATTTGCGCTGCTTTACTGAGGTCGTCGATCAATTCCCCGCCGGCTCGACTGGTCTTCACATCACAGATATGTTGGCTTCTTAACATTACTGTAACAAAGCACACAATCTTATCTGTGGATCGATGTACAGTGAACCCTCGCTATAACGCGGTTCACCTTTCACGGTCTCGCTGCTTCACGGATTTGCATCGTGCATTGAAATCACATTACGACTATATGTAACGTAGATATATTTAATGTCCAGTTCTATCTATTTCAATTGTAAAATAAAGGTTACTACTTCACGGATTTCGCCTATCACGGTTTCTATTTGGAACGTAACCCCCGCGAAAAACGAGGGTTCACTGTACTCCCTTTCAGGAAAATCTTTCGTTCTTTTCTCTTTCCACATTGCAGCCCAGAAGCCTCCGATCGTATCCACCCCGGATAACGTCTTCTAAATGTCCAGTTCTTGCGTAAAGGCCAGGCTCCATGCGGCCTTAGACAGATCTCCACTGAGCGACTGCTTCCTGTCAAGTGCGACGAACCGGTGTGCCTGAATCTTAGCAGGTCCGGCTGAGCAGACGTTAGCCTCTAAACACACGTTTTCTGACCTCCCCTGAAGGCAGCATTATCTGACTGAGGTGAATCACAATGGAATTCATTCTTTTGGGGCATTTTAGCGTCATACGTCCATCTGAAATCACCCCCGAGGAGAGCGGCGCATTCAAGTGGAAGGTAACGCACTGCAAACACTTGTGTCGGTAACTGTAAGTTAAGGACAGAACGTTTTGGTAGCAGTTGTGTTGGGGAACAAGGACCCGACAGTTTTAGGCACCACTTCGGTTTCAGCTGCAGCTAAAGGCTAACTGGCCAGTGATGAACCAGCAGAGAGAGCAAACATGACGAGAGCAACGGTGTGACTCAATCACGGCCTCCTGTCATGTATTTAATGTGTGCATTGCAATCTTCCATAACAACTGACCCACACAAAAGAATATTGCAAATTGGTAGGCTACACCCTGTTATGAAGTAGAATTTGTCACCCGATTTAACCGACTGGGCGAAATAATCCGGTTCAATGAAGGTGTGCTGATCGGCGCAGAGACGAATGTGTAAATTATGATCTACATTTGAAGACAGAAATAAATTACGCTCTCCTCCCAGCAAAACAGAGCTCTTGAATATTGTGCAGAAACATTTCAACAATTGTGATGAAGTGACAGGAATTTGAATTTAAGGCAGGACAACGTTTGCATCTTCAATTATTTATATAATGTGTAAAGAAATGAGAATTGGAAAAACAGCCAATTCTTATAATGCATTATTGCAGCATCAAATTATGTGCCGGTACACTTCAATGAAAAAAGTTACGCGCACGAGTGCAATCGATGTTAAAAAGTAGTGTTGCGCCCCGTTAGATGGCATTTAAATCATATTTGTGTTGGGTTGATTTTTGTTAAGAAATGTATGGACCTATTCTGATGTTACGCTGCTCTTCAAAACACCTACAATTATTTCAAACAATGTTACCAGCTGGTAGCCGTTTTAAATGTCTGACAAACTTTCATTTGAGCTGAAGTCACAATCAAAATAAACCAAAAAAAAACAAACAAACAAATAAAATGGCTAAATAGAATCTGACAAAGTCAGATGCCCGAGCAAGATGTTTTTCCTGAGAGACATAGCATATAATGTCCTCTCCACTATTTTCAGTACACCACATTACCCACCCACAGTCGAGTTTTAGTGCGGAGCTACATTTACGTTTTTCCACTCTTCATTGGAAACGGTTCCTGCGAATAAAGGCTCGGGTTTGGTTTTAAGCTTTCTGCAACAACCTAATCCTTCAAATCCTGTCCAAGCACAGTGGCAGCCAGTGAGAGCGCAGCAGCACTACAGAGCCCGGCCGCATCGTTATGGACCGCAACTGTCTAACAAATAGACTCTTAGAAGAGCGTGATGATTTTCTGTTACGTTTTAATAAAACAATTAAGTATTTATACACTCTCTCACATGCGTATGAAGCTTTAAATGCGGGCAGCAGGTAAGACATGTCGACCTGGATGACACTAGCTGCCGTACCAGGTTATGCAATGATGGTGATACTGAAGCTCTTATAACAGAAGGCATGAACGATAGGTCAAAGTCTGTGAAATGAACGAGTGGAGGCATCAAATAGACCAGGCAAGACACAGCAGCCGTGACATTCAACCTACTATACATGTACATTATGTCAATACTTCAGAGTACATCATTCCTCTTGTGTTTTCCTGCCGTTGCAAAATATGTCTACATCCAAAAGTAGCCAACTCAAGAGTGAAACACCTATCGGTACCTGCTGCAGTCAAAACGGTTTAATCCACACGATACTCGGCACACTGCTGCACACACACAACACACAGTACACAGATGTATTACCGAGGTACTGATGTGTTCACAGACTACGATCCCGCTGTTTGCACAGTGACAGATGGACAGGTTTGTCCCTTCACATGAAGACTGAACTTCTGCTGGACAGTCATCTCCCTATGAAATTAAGATCAGTTTGGGCATCTGCACTCTCCCCGTGATAATGGTTTCGCTGTGGTAGGTCCATGCAGGTCAGAACACTACATGGTAATTTAATGTTTAACAAGTTGGATTAGCAAATGTGGCACCAATTTCAACCCTCTGCATCTAAAGATGGCCTTGTAAAAACAAAAACAAAAGTTAGCCTGACACACAAACAGTAAAACTCCAGCTCAGCCCCCCTCACACCGTCCTGCTGCTCTTCTGCACTCGTTTCTACCGCATTGGAGCCAAATCGCCAAAAGCTGGAGAAAAGACAGTAGTGAGGCATGCCAAAAAGTCTCAGCTCAATCTCCCTCTCTGCATGCGTGTCTGTGAGGACAATGCAACAGACGTGCAGCCAGCAGGACAGCTTTGCTGCAAACTGTCAGCAGAACAATAAGAGCGGAGTGCATTACTCCAGCAGTCTGCCCGGGAACATTACAGGAGAGCGGCCGCTCTGTCTGGACACCTGGGAAGAGAGGCCGACTGGCCTGCAGGGCCGCCTTACTGTGTGTGTGTGTGTGTGTGTGTGTGTGTGTGTGTGTGTGTGTGTGTGTGTGTTGTACCACCATAACGAGTTACTCTGATGGAAGCTTTGATACTACAATCACAAACACTACAGTGTCAACACACTGCTTTATCCTAGTAAACATGCAAGAGGAGGGAAAATCCTCACGCAGTGGATAAGAGTATAAAATCAATCTGCACTTTGTGCAAGTGGGCTTTGTGTAACCCAATAAAACTAACACCTTTATGGCAATGACTTATGGAAGATTGTACTACGCTATAGGAGGGCTGAGCAATGTGGACACAATCAAAGATCGTGATATTTTGGACCAAATACCTTGACATTGATGATGCAACTGGATTGTAGGGACGACTATCGGTACACAACACTTCCATCCACAATCACTCGGTAGATAAAGACAAACAGCGTGGGCAGTTCAGACATCACTTTACTCTAACGCAGCCTTTAAAACCAGGAACAGACGAGAACTGTGCCATAATCACAACGTCTAAAACCTCAGATGATAACTACTCTCATATCGTGGTGTGATGAGATATCGATTTATCTCCACTGTCACCAAACCTGATTTATTCTAGACTTGTTCATATTTTTTGTGTACACCTGCTAACAACAACAACAACAACAACAAAGTTCTAATGAATTTACTCTCATATGACATATAAAAACAGCCAATATCAGGGAAATTCAAATGTCTGAGTCGAAAACAAAAAGGCCTGCAGGTCACTAAAACACGACTTGTCCTGACTGTGGTTTGTTATGAAACCAGCTGAGACGCTGCACACATCTCCTGGTGACAACCAGCAAAAGACAATCACGGATAACAACAAACAAACAACAAACAAACAAACAGCTGATTGATACTTTGTGTTTCCGACACCTTTAACATCCAGAACAGCTGATGAACACCTTGAAGCTTCATCTGGTTTATGACTGAGTAGTTAACACAGTAAACACATCTACGGGCTCTCTAACTGAAGAGCAACAACTCACCTGTGTAATAACATGACAACCCTCGTTGGCAAGCGAAGACACACAACAACAAAAACAAAAATAAAAATAAAAACCACCCTGAGCGTTATATTTTAATGATCGACTCACCTTAGCGGGATTAATCTTCACACACGCCCTTCCTGAGCAGCAGCCTGAGGACGGACAGGTGTCCCCTCGGTGTGTTTTGACCGACCCGAGCCGGGCTGTCCGGTGAGACACGAGCAGGTGACACGAGTTAAACTCTCCGTGTCCACGTAGCTAAGCTAGCTCACTCGCTGGCTGCCGTCGACATTAGCCAGGAGCTACTTTCTATGATCAACCTCGTCTCGCGTGTCTGTCAGCTCTCCGGACGCCGTCTGTCTGTCTGTGCGCCTTGTTAGGACTCTCGACAGTCGCTCTCCCGCTATCTATTTAGAAGTGACACGGGCTTTTACGGTATGTTCTCGGGGATACCAAAATAATCAGTGTCAAAAACGGCAGGAGGAGGAAGGCCATCTTGTTGACAAGCAGCTGCATAAGGCCCGCAGCCAATAGCGATGCAGAGTCGGTGGTGTGCCCATATATGGCGTGTGCTCAGCTCCCTCCCTCTACTGCCCCCTGCTCCCTCATGCGGCTCCCCCCCCCCTCCTCCTCCCCCCTCCTCCCCCCACACACTCACGGGACTGGACCACACTGTAGAATCGCAACATCCAAAGGTCACTGTGTCAAATGAGACTTTTCGACACTTTAACGACAAAATTTAATCTATCTATCTATCTATCTATCTATCTATCTATCTATCTATCTATCTATCTATCTATCTATCTATCTATCTATCTATCTATCTATCTATCTATCTATCTATCTATCTATCTATCTATCTATCTATCTATCTATCTATCTATCTATCTATCTATCTATCTATCTATCTATCTATCTATCTATCTATCTATCTATCTATCTATCTATCTATCTATCTATCTATCTATCTATCTATCTATCTATCTATCTATCTATCTATCTATCTATCTATCTATCTATCTATCTCTATTTCTCTATCTATCTATCTATCTATCTATCTATCTATCTATCTATCTATCTATCTATCTATCTATCTATCTATCTATCTATCTATCTATCTATCTATCTATCTATCTCTATTCTCTCTATCTATCTATCTATCTATCTATCTATCTATCTCTATTTCTCTATCTATCTATCTATCTATCTATCTATCTATCTATCTATCTATCTATCTATCTATCTATCTATCTATCTATCTATCTATCTATCTACCTACCTACCTATCTATCTATCTATCTATCTATCTATCTATCTATCTATCTATCTATCTATCTATCTATCTATCTATCTATCTATCTATCTATCTATCTATCTATCTATCTATCTCTATTTCTCTATCTATCTATCTATCTATCTATCTATCTATCTATCTATCTATCTATCTATCTATCTATCTATCTATCTATCTATCTATCTATCTATCTATCTATCTATCTATCTATCTATCTATCTATCTATCTATCTATCTATCTATCTATCTATCTATCTATCTATCTATCTATCTATCTATCTATCTATCTATCTATCTGTCTATCTGTCTGTCTGTCTGTCTTCCCACTCATACCTAACTCGTGTTTTGCTCTGTGAGTTTCTGTTTTGATAAACAATATTGTCTATAGCGTGTTTAAGGCCAGATATTATTTACATTGTGTCATATTTTCATCATTTTCTTTCATTGTGCAAGTCCCTGCTGTTTTTATAGCACATCTTAATATTCCCAATTCTGTTCTGCCACTGAAAATAACAATGTTGTGTCCAGTTTGAATTTTGCACGCAGGTTTCAACACACCATTTCTTGCTGCAATGACCCAGTTTGCCAACAGGGATGATTAAAGTTTCATCTTATCCTCCAAAAGCTGCAGGTGCTTTTGAGTAAATTAAACACACAAGAATCTTGAAGCATCAGCAGTTACTCACTGATCTTCACACTACCCACACCGCATTCAATTTAATCTTCAGATAGGCATAGTGGCAAAAAAAAGATCGTGTATGTTCCGTAGTGGTCAGTGTGTTCTGCATGTTTGCATTTCGGGGAGTCTGGAGGAAAGAAAAAGCTGCTAAGCGTCACCATGTCAGCCCAGCAGAGGGCCAGGTCCCACCGCATTGTAATGTCAGTCTGCTCTGCAAACAGCAGTTCTCCCGTTACAGTTATACGCTGCACGTCGGGGATCCAGCGGGTCGGGGCCTCCGGCTCCCGGACGTGCAGCACATGAGGGTCCGCATATTCCCGCTTGCAGTTTTAATTTTGTTCCCGATCTCAGTCCTTATTGTTATTAAAAAATATATATATATTATTTTATTTTTTTTGGCGGCTTTAACATCTTCAAAAACTCGTGCAAGTTGGTGCCTGACGCATGTGTAAAGTTTCATGAGGTTTAGAGCATCGTTTGACCTTAAACATCAACTTCCTGTGTCACGGTGAAACATCAAATTTAGCCACATCGCCCTGGCTATACTAGATACTATAATATATACAATATACTACATACTACATACTATATACAATATACTATAAAAAAAAAAGTCATACGTCCGAAATATCCCAAAAAAGTCATTCCCATGTCGTCCAAAAAGTGACCCAAAATTCATTTTTGTATATAGTATATAGTAAAAAGAGCCCTTTTTTCATATTTTGGACAACATGCAATGTTGCATGTATGACTTTTTTTTTAATATTTTGGATGACTTTTTTTTTTATCACTTCTTGGAGTATGACCTTTTTCTGAACTGACATGCATGCCTCAAGTTACTTATGCATGTTGTCCAAAATATGAAGAAAAAAAAAAAAAAAAAAGAGGGGTCTTTCAGGGGATTTTTATTTGAGTTTTTTATTTGTTGACCTTTGGTTTGGTATTAGTATGACTACATGTACAAACCTGAACCCGTGCAGCTTACCCTTAGAGGGACTCGCCCTCTGTAATACCTGAGCGGGTCTCGAACCCGTGTTTTCACGGTGTTGAAGAAGCATCGTACACTGCTGGACTATCTTCTCTTCAGCACTGGCAAATGAGTCGCAGCAGGAGAAAGTGTTTCACAGAGTTCACTCAGAGCTTCCAGCGACTCAACCGACAGTCTGGTGAACTCAACAGGTAAAAGATTTGACTTCACCAAGGTTGTTATTAATGGTTCAGATTCCACCTGTTGATGGTGATTCAACTTTTAGTGAAGTTGAAACGATTGGAGAAATTGAAAACGTTTTGCATCCACTACACATTACAGGAAGATATTTAATATCTGTGTGAAATGTGTGAAAACACATATATCTACTATCCAAAGAATGTCTGCGGCAATTTTAGTCGCATTTGAATGAATATTTATGGACGGTGGAGTTATAGGTTGCAGTGAGCCAAAGATTTGTCATAATGCAAACTACTTTCTGGGAAGATTGGTGGTGTAGTGGTTAGTGCTGTTGACTTACAGTAAAAAGGTTCATGGTTCAAACTCCCCTTTGTAATCAATTCTTTTTTAAATCAGACTATAGCATGTCATCCAAATTATGAAAGAAAAGTCATACTATAGAAAAAAATGACCCAAAAGTCATTTTTGGGTCACTTTTTGGCCGCCACGCCACGGGCACACCGATCAACGAAAACAAATTCTTTTGATAGATTTTAATTCCAAACATGTTAAGCGTGAACTCAATTTCAAGTCAGTCCGACAAAATCTGTAGGAGGAGTTCATTAAAGTACAACGTGTGAATCGCCAAAAATGGCGACTAAATTAAAAATGGCGGGCTTCCTGCTGAGTTGACGTTATGGTGCATTTGAACTTTTTTGTACATCTCGGTGTGATACACATGTCCACCGAATTTCATGCATGTAGGGCATCTGTTTAGGGGCCGCTAACGAGCCATTAGGCCACGCCCACTCGTGATTCCACTGAAATACTAAACTTTTCGCTGGGAGAGACGCATGACCCAACTTTCATGAGTTTTTGAATATGATAAAGCCTCCAAAAATGCAGTTGTTTATGGAGAATCATAACGCGGAATAATAATTCCTTGAAGAACAATAGGGCTTTTGCACCATCGGCACTCGGGCCCTAATAATAAACTTTATTTGTATAGCACCTTTCATACAAGAAATGCAGCTTAAAATGCTTCACAGCAAGATCATTACATGCAGTGTTTCACATAAAAACAGATATAAAGGAACATTTAAAAGAGGTAAAACAGATAAAATGCATAAGAAACAGATAAAAAGCATAAGAAACGGATAAAATGCCCAAAAATGATCAAAATATATAGTTAAAATATAAAAAGTGACTTAGTGCCATGATGGAGCCATGAAGGCGCATGGTGGTAAAGAAAAAAGTGGCTGAACTATGAAAGATAATCATGAGGAAAAGACTGACGAAAATAAAAACTAACATTATAAAGGATTGGTAAAAATTCTAAATAATCAATTTGCATATGTATATCTGATTATATTTTACACATGATGGAGTATGGTATCAAATAAGTAGGCCTAACTATTCTTACAAAATGACGAAGATTGGGATTCAACCATGAATAATCATCCACCTACTCACACTTCATCAAGAACAACAGCTTTTCTGATATTATTTTGCAGTGAGTTTGTTAAACAATAATTTATTTAATTTGAAAAGTACAAATAGTGTAATTTTACCACTCAGCTATGTGTGTTATTGTGACCGAAGCTCAATCACAATTCATTACTCTGGAATCTGTCAACAGGACAATTGCAGCTGTTTTAGAGCAAGTTATTTATCCTCTGCACAGTAATTTGGATTAGGACCACGGCCAAGCACTTAAGTATTCATGATTTAGCCTCAATTAAGATATCATTAATTGTATTCTGTGCACAGTCAATGTCAGTTTAATAAATGAGTTGCCATGGCAGCTCCTCTTGCTCAACAGACCCTTCAATATGACTGGTACATATAATTTAATATAAAATAAATGTTCTATCTATCTATCTATCTATTATAATAATAATAATAATCTTATTTTTATTGAAAGATGAAGCATAGTGGTAGATAATGGTCTGACAGGAACATGCATACATCAAAACAAACATTTGGAATAAAGTTTGTGAACTGTGGCTGAGTTGTACATTTGAAAATGGTAAAACTTCTGTATAGTAATTCAAATACCTGGTTCGGTAACTGTACTTTGATACACGTGTATGCAGCGTGATGACGCTCCTCTCTACTCTCTTTAAGCCGGTGTTCCCGTTTCCGCCTTATGCCAACTGTGATTGGACAAATTGTTCTGATTCAGCGGTCCGTCATCTCCTGTTCTTCACTACCATTGGTCAAAGCGAAACAGCCATCTGCTCTCCACCTTCTCTTTGCTGTGGTTGGATCCCGTTCACGTCAGTCAATTTTTTTTTTTTACTTCCTGGCGTTAAAGCGTTGCAAAACAGACCATCCAGCTGAGCAGTGCTGGAGAAGGACAGTTGTCGAGAAAAGCCTGGATAAAGCAGCTTCAGGAAAAGTGAGTGACGTCACTTGTTAACACAACAGCAGTGCTTCATGCAGTAAAGTGTATTTTTGATGTTAAGGTTTGAACCCTGTTTCTGAGTATCTGGATGTAGCATTTATCAACATGGTTAACACCTGGAAATCGTGGGCTGACTAATGAGCTACTCCATGGACCCGATAGTATGTAATGGTTATTATATGTGATGCAGTACATTTCTTGTAAAATTATATAATAGGCACTGTGGCTCACAGTCGGGCTGCACGTGTTAACGACACATAGATCCGAGGTTAAACCCTCCAGCAGGGTCGACACCAGTATGGATTGTCGTCATACGAACCTTTACATTGATCCATGACCTTACAATTCTCCTCATTGGTCTATTATTTTTCAAACACTGCTTTATTTTGGTTTAAGAGTGTGGTGTGTGTGTGTGTGTGTGTGAGTGTGTGTACTTTTTGTACCTCTGCCACGTGACTCAACTCCCTCCTTTCGTGCCTCTCTGCTTATGAAGTGATGCCGTCAGAAGTCATGCAGGTGCTGCGTGGGGCTGGTAAAGTGGGCGCTGCCCTGGTCACCACACAAGGAGAGCAGCTCCGATTAATGGCCTGCAACTCCTCTCTGGGAGCCGGAGTAAAAGCTGCTCAGGATGTGGTGGAAGGACTGGTGGGCACTTTTATGGGCGGCACTGAGGTGAGTTTGATTGATAGAAAAGCTGACAGTCAATTATGCAAACAACAGGTGAATGCAACACAATTTATACACCCATTGGGTAATTATTTAACTCAGCCAACTCTGCTGTGCGTGTTTGTGTGCAGCAACAGTCCATAAAGGAGGACGTGTTCCCGGATGCAGAGGGCTGGGACAATATGGACCCCGATGAAGCAGCCAAATGGGCTCTTGGGTCCGAGTTCCCCTCTGATGTAGAGATGCAAAGCCAGACAGAGATGCACACAGGTATTGTCAAGTCGAGCGTGTCATCATGTCCTCAACATGACATACGTTTTGTATAATAATACCATAATGCCATTATTATTTGTCTTGTGTTGACATTGTCGTGAAATTTGTGCTCAATAAGTAAATATATATATATATATATATATATATTAAAAAAAAAGCATTTATTTGACAACAGCTTATTCACATTTCAATGCAACCTCTTAAGTTATCCGAGTATCTTTACATCCTGGAAGACATCGCAGTGAAAGTATCATCGTTTAGTACGATCCTTTCTGTCAGGTCGTGTGTGCCTTCGAAAACTTTCTGCACTTTCAATAACAGCTGTTTCACCTCCAAACTCAGGACTCAGGCCAACTGTTGAGTGCATACATTAGTGCTTGTCTGTGTACAGTTTATACAGCACAGCCTGCTTGATTATATATTTATTTAACAGTGACTGATTTAACTGTTCATCGGGGTGGCAAAAAACATGTTCTTATTTTTGGTGGTTTTGGGCTGCAGTGTTGTTGTAGCGCCCGCCCGAAAAGATGGCTGTAAATACTGTACACAGACAAGCATAATGTATATACTGCATATAATAACTGACTATATGTGTATTAAGTAATTTATTTTCGACACATCTAGTATTTGTATCAGCACTCCATGCACGTTTACATCTGTGCACTACTTGTATAAAATCTATAGCTACAGTAAAAAAACAGCTGCCCATGGGGTGTGAAGAGAAAATGTCAATAATGGATATATGTGGATAACATATTTGACCAATAAACCTGATTTGGATCATAGTTTAATAAAGAAAATACATTGGCTTTAAATTTTCTATCTACATTCAAGTACTATGAATACCTACTTTTGTCAGTGTTCGATCTTTGAGTATTCAAGTGCTTGCTGGGTTCTATTGTCGCTACAGACTTTATTAGATACTGAATGTTTTTTCCAATGTGTTATCAACACAGTCGCACACGATATGATTAGAAATCAAAAGAATCAGGGCTTTAGAGTTCCTACCGTGATGTCCAGGTTCAATCAAACATGACGGTTTCTTCTCGCCACCTTCAGGAGTACATCCTAATCCAGGGTCCCCAGCGGGAGGGGCCGGCTGGCCGGGGCAGAGCGCCCGCTTCCTCCACACCTCCGCCGCCGGCCTCCACCGGTACTGCTACCAGACCAGGTCTGTCCACGACACGGTGGTGTCCAGACTCACACCAGAGGACATCAAGAAAGCCAGAGAGGCAAAGCAGGGCCTGGCCAAACCTGTCAGGCAGAAGGTTGGTACAAGGACTCCATCTCCAGACTAATTACATTAAAGATTATTCATCTGCAGATTGTTTATATTCTCAATGAAACTGTTAATACATGCAAAACACAAAGGAACTTCTAATGTTTATCTATTTAAATTAGGAGGCTAGTACTTAAATGACCTTCTATTCATACATTTGATCTTGTTATGCGAGTGATTTTATAGATAATTTGGGTGGAAGTAATATGCATAATGACTGGATTAGTTAATGATGCTTTCATGGAGTTGTAATCATACGTATCCAGAAGTAAATAATTGTTACAGACTCATATTTACCCACAGAAATCATTTGAAATAGCGTTTTCATTGTATGTTGATATCTTTCTCTGTGTGAGATGCATTTTTGTCTCCTGCACTCACATGGTCACATATTTAGCAGTAGGTGTCGTAGTATCTTAAAGGTCCTTGGAGAGAGTTAATCACTGTCGCAGGTCTGAGCTACCGTGGGGGTTCCGTTGAGACAGACGACACACTGAGCCACCAAGTTTGGTCTATGGTTTCTTTTTATTGCGTGATTCACTGCGGCACACTCCGTTACACCCGGTGTCGGCGCTCTCCTGTCCAGCCTCCGAGCATCCGTGTTCCAGGCTGCTTCCTCCTCTCCCCCTCACCAGGTCCTGCTTACCTATGTAAGGGCAGAAACAATTTCCCCGATTCAGAACAGCTGCGCCAATTATCCTCCTCCCGGCACCGTTCCCTGAACCCCTCCTCCCACTCCTTACCCCCTGCAGCTGAGCTAACCACACCCCGCCACCACAATCACCAAACAGAATTTCAAATGATATCAATTACAAGGGATAATTGTTTCTATCTACTTGTTTGACTTCCTCCAGCTCAGTGAGCGTGCCAAAGAGAGGAAGGTGCCTGCCACAAGAATCAGCAGGCTGGTTAATTTTGGAGGTAAGAATGTGTTTTATTTATGTGTATTCCCACACTGGGGTCTAAGATGAAAGCCTTTTTATGCCTCTAGAGGTTGCCGCATGACTCCAGTCACAGGAAGGAAAACATGACATCGTACAATACACTTATGAAACGCATAAGTTTACGGCTTGAAATACAGAGTACAGTGAATCCTAATTACACACAAATAATGTAGATATAATGCCAGTAGCTCATCAATCATCAAGACGGCGTATTATCCTCATTCCAACCCTACTAACATTCAACTTCAACTTTAATGTCAATCCACTATATGACACACAGACATACAGATAGATCGAAAAATTGTTACTCACTGTCCCACTGTGTGCAAAATAAAACAAGAAAAGTATAAATATGTAACAATAAAAAAATTAAAACGCATAACAACCACAGTGACGCTTACCTGGGGTATGTATGTATATATATATATATATATACATGTGTATACATACATATATATATATATACATATGTATACATGTGTATATATACATATATATATATAAGTATGACATTATAATATCATAAGATAATGTGAATGTTATAAATCACAAGTCTGGGGGACTTTTCACACCTGCTGCCAAATGCAACACACTTATGAACACGTTTAGTTGTAGAGGGTTTACATGTTTGAAATGTTTCAGGATCATCAGCGCTGTGATCCCGATCTGCTCTGCTCGAGAGCAAAACTGGACATATGAGTAGAATAAACATTGTTTACAGCATTCCCCGCCCCATCCACACAGGATTTATTTTATTTTTTTATGTCCCCTCAATTCTCACTAATGAAATGAGATTAAAATATGCCTCATCATATTCCTTTGATTTCTGTATGGATCATATCGTTTTAGTAAAACATATTTTCAAAGTCAGTGTTACTAAAATAGCAGCAGCTGTAAAACCTTTCAGTGCCTTAAAACAAGCATGAAAAGTGGAAAACCTTCTTATTATAAGAAATGAGGGTGTTCGGCGTCTGTGTCCACCACGCTGTCTGCAGCGAGGTACACATGGCTGCAGGTCGTGAAGGGTTTTAACAGATGTTTACACGTGTGTGTGTGGTACAAATCAGGCAGGAATACAAAGGCTGGCTGCGGGACGATGACGATCTGAACACATCGGATCGGTCAGCCGGCACGGATCAGCCACTATCAAGCTTCTCACAGCAAAGCCTGATAATATGAACTCTATAGGTGTACCCAGCCAAAGCATGTCATGTAAACTTATCAGAAAGTATTGTGAAAACACAGTTTTAAAGGGACCATTTTTCCATTCTCTGCAATCTGAGTATTCTTGCAGTGTTTTTAAAATGTACATGTAACGTACCTACTCCCTTTCACAACAGAGAGATGGATGGATGAAGAGCTGCTACTGTCTGAGGTGTTTCAACTTGCTTCTCATGTGCCAGAACACTGAAGTGTTCAGCAAAAAGATACCAGACTTTGAAATGTGATTCCAACTTTCAAATGCAGCATCTGTGGGAAATCAGTTCTTTTGTCAAGCATCTCTTAAGTGGCCTTAAATCTAAAAGTGGCTTGTTGTGTCTCTCTGGTGCAGGCCTGGCAGTAGGACTGGGGATCGGTGCCATTGCAGAAGTGGCAAAACAGTCACTGGGAGGCAAACAAAAAGGTAGTAAAGATATTCTCCTCTCACGTACGCTCAGCAGACAGATGCACAGCTGGTTCGCCCTGAGAGATTTCTAATGCATCAACACCTGCGAGGCACTTGTCGGGCTTTAAATCAAACACGCTTACGAGAATTTAAGCCGAGGCTTTATTATGTGTTAAATGAACAGTGTTTAATGATGTACCGCTGCCCCGTTTTTTACACCCTGCCATCTACAGTTTAGGGCCAGTTATTTACATGCAGCAGTTCGAGGATAATTTGCCAAGATAAATTACTCCTGTCATGCTGCTGTACTTCTAATATGTTGCGCCTAATATCACTGCTAATACTGCTTCTGTGTGCGTGCGTTTGTAGACATGAGCGCCCTGCTAGACTCTCCATTCCTGTCGGAGGCCAACGCAGAGAGAATAGTCAACACGCTGTGTAAGGTTCGTGGAGCTGCACTCAAGATAGGCCAGATGCTCAGCATACAAGGTACACACTGAAGCAACGCATTCACCACAGAGTGCTGCTCAGATGATGATAGAAAATATCTTTCTAACAACAATTTGTTTTTTGTTTTTTTTCCTTCTTCAGACAACTCATTCATCAACCCGCAGCTGCAGAAGATCTTTGAGAGGGTGCGGCAGAGCGCTGACTTCATGCCCACATGGCAGATGACTGTAAGTTAATGTATGAACCAAGGTTCATGTTTTTGTTACGTTGTAAACTACATAGTTTTGGTTTGTTGTTGCAATTGTGTGAGCGAACTAAAGAACTGCATGACATACCTACTTCCTGTCGTCTTCACCCTCGTGGCTTCATCTCCCGATACTTGGCACTGATTGGTTTGTAGGCACCTGTGCTTCTGATGCCGTCGTGTTGTTAATTAGGCCAATAGCCTGCTCTGTTTGAATGGAGAAAAATTCATGAACAGATTCATTTGTTGTCACTATATTGTTATTATTAATATTATTAAGGCGTTTCTCATTGCACTCGTTTTCCTCTCAGAAAATACATTTCAGCATTTTGTGCGTGTTTTGATTTTTTTCAAGTTGTTGTTGATGTGCGATTTCCTCCAAGCACCAAATTACAGTTAGGTACTTTGTCTCCTCCCCTCCACATGTGCTAGCACAGCTTATTTTTACGTTACTTTTTTTCCCCTTCTTATATTGTTTAATGGGTGATGTTAACCCGCCTCAAAGTGTACTCGCACTGCAAACGAATCAAAGCATGGTCCAGTTTGACCACCTCTTTTGGTCGGACCAAATTCTGGTCCTTTGGCCAGGACCAGGGTCCGAGGAACCTTTCACACCTGCTATTTTGGTTCATACCAAACAAGGCAGAGGTGAAAGCATCCTCAGTCTTCTGGTCGAGCAGCTGTAAATAGTGTCGGTAGCCCCAAATGTGCTGCAATGTGTGTTTGTGACTGTGTAGAAAGTTCTGGAGGAGGAGCTGGGACCCGGCTGGCGAGACAATCTCTCGTCCTTTGAAGACAAACCATTTGCTGCAGCTTCCATCGGCCAAGTGCATCACGGGCTGTTAAAAGACGGGAGAGAATTTGCCATGAAGATCCAGGTAGGAGGGTATTCACACACACACACACACACACACACACACACACACACACACACACACACACACACACACACACACACACACACACACACACACACACACACACACACACACACACACACACTCACTCTCTCTCTCTCTCTCTCTATTTCTGTCTCCCTCTTGACCTCTGTTTGACTGCCTGCATTGATTTTGACCATCTATTATTCCCTCATTCCTCCCAGTACCCCGGCGTGGCAGAGAGCATCCACAGTGACATAAACAACCTGATGTCAGTGCTGAAGATGAGCGTCATCCTGCCAGACGGTAACAACGACATGAACATTTTATTGACTTTTTATTTGCCCACCGACTGCTTTTACTTCCTGTAATAATTGAAAGATTTTTAAAAGATTTTTCTAAGACACATGAAAGACTCAGGCAGTTGTAATGTTCTATTATTTCAAGTTAAAGAAGGCTTTTGGTACTTCCTGCTATACATGATCTTAAATCTTTTAATTCAAATTCATCAGCAGAAGTGGGCTTGATAAGTTTGACCATTTAGTTGCTTTATCAGCACAAGCAGCAGTGTAATAGTGCAGATTTAGTAATAATAATGATTAATTTTTTTATACCATACGGTGGTGCTGTAGTTGCAGGTCAAAACTAAGTGACAATAAAATTGTCTTCACTAATATAACCAATGTGGCTTATTTTAGTTATTTTTTTGGTGTCTAATCCTACACAATCCAATCAACAACATTAAACTAATTATTATAAAATATTCTATATAGTCTTTAAAATAGTTGATTACTAAAAGACAATATAGTTGCCATAGTAACTACTAGTAACTGTACAGAGTATTTTCAGGAACTAAGGTGAAACCAGTTTAATGTGGAACAAACATGTCATCGTACATATACAGTCAGTCTGTGTGACTGCACTGGAAGTATTGTGCATTTCAAGCTTTTTATTTCGATAGCGGACAACAGAGAGACGACAGGAAATGAGAGCAGGGAGACGGGGGATGTCCCGGTAGGGCAGCTGGGATGGCTTCCTAACCCCGAAGCCACCAGGGTGCCTGATACACTTGCCTCCTAATGCAATGCCCATGACCTTAATTTGCCACACTGTAGGTTTTAGTTCTTGTATCCCCATAACAAACCCACATGCATCTTTTCAGGCAGAAACAATGACATGATCCCTTTGTTTGCTTTACGTTTCCCTGCTGAGTTGTGATCCATGTCTTTTTCCACAGGTCTGTTTGCAGACAGCAGCTTAGAGGTCCTTCAGAGGGAGCTGGAATGGGAGTGTGATTATAAGAGGGAAGCCGAGTCCGCCAAGAAGTTCAGGCAGGTTTACATGACTCATGAACCATAAAGCCTCCTCCGCTGAAGCCAGCTGTTTGCTGCTCCACACCATTTAACTGAACTAAACAGAAACCACACCAAGACACCTTTTAAGTTACAGTATAGTTACTTTATATTTTGTTAGTGGTTTTAATGAACGCCTACTGCTGCTGCAGACTGCATAGTGCACATATACAGTACTACTTTTAGTTATTCTGACTAAAAACTATTCCTTTTGTGTGTGTGTGTGTGTGTATATATATATATATATATATATGTATATATAATAAAGTATATACCTACCTACCATATATATATATATATATATATATATATATATATATATGGTAGGTATGGTATATATATATATATATATGTGTGTGCATATATATATAAATATTGAAACGTAATCTACTGCAGGAGCCACTTTATGTGTCACAGTTGTTAAGTTTAATGTCTGTGACATTTCTACTTATTTGTTATACAGACAAGAGTATTTACTTAGTGTTGTATGTTCTTATGCCCACATTTTTACTACTGATTTTACATATTTTCTATACTGTAAATATAAAAGTCTTTAATTATGAAAGTTGTCTTTTGTTCTTTTTCTCTCTGATCGTTTGTGTCGGGCTTCAGGTCTATGCTGGAGGGAGATGAGTATTTCCAAGTCCCTGAGGTGATTGATGAGCTGTCAGGGCGCAGGATGCTGGCCATGGACCTGGTGCAGGGAGTCCCACTGGACCGCTGCGTCGACCTGGACCAGGAGATCAGGAACCAGGTACGGTTTGACTCAACAGGCTCGTGGATCCCATTTGTTGGGAACTTTCAGTCATTGAAATGTGGACATTTGAACTTCTCAAAACTCAAATATATAAGGTGATGGTAAAAAATAAGGTGATCATACACAATATTGTAGTAGTGGTGCTTGACAGAGTTTTCTATATTAGTCCATCTAGGATTTTGCAGAGTTGCAGATGAGTTTGCTCAAAATTTGCAATTCAATTGTTAAAATATCATTAAAAAAAATGTTCTGGTAAAATTGCATGAATTGGCAAAACTAGTTTTTTTTTTTTTTTTTAACTACAATCTAATGAAGAAAGAGTAACATATAACCACTTCATTTGATACTAAGCATACTGCACATGACAGAAATAGATGTAAATATTTTAGTTCATATCTTTTTTTATTTTAATCAACCATTAGCTGAAAGTTACTAAAAATTATTTTCATAAAAACTTTACAAAATTGACAGTTTATGATTTCCGTAAATATAAGTGCTTTAAAGCTATTTATATCATGTTAATTCAGCACATTCAACACATACTGTAAGCACAAAAACAAAGAGCAATTTATTACAACTGTGATGCTGTATCAACTCATGTAATTTAATAAATTCTGTATGATTAGACTGATGCAGGAAAGTCCAACAAGTGGTGGGTTAATTCTCATAAGACCACATCTCCCATAACCCCCTTCACTTCCTGTTCGAACACTTTTTTTTCCCACTCAGCAAGTATGTGGTTTGTTTTGAAGGTGAGAGGAGAAGCTGAAGAGCCTTTTGTTGCTGAAGTGTGTTTTGTTCGGAGAGGTTGACTTCATGCTGTAATACCTTCAGCACAGCTTCTGTATAACAATTTTACCGAGGAGAAATAGCAGGAAAACTGCAAACTCCTGCAAATATTGTGGCGGTTGTTTGAATTTGCATTCATTATCGTGATCGCAAAATCACAATTTCCTTAAGGGACTGACATTGTGAAACCCTGGAGGAATAATTAGTTTTAGGTCAGAAAAGTGCTTCGATCAGTTTATGCAAAGTGAGCAAAGGTCATCAAATTTTCCAGAAGGGCCTCAGTGAAAATCCTCCACAGGACAGTATCAGGCCCAGACCTCCAATTAGAGGTCCATGACAGTCTGGAGCTCTAATAGCAGAAACCAATTAGAGCTGAAACCTTTTGACCAGGAGCAGCTCGGATCGCTCTGCCCTCGAACGAGGCTTTAATTTAGTTTCATCTCTTCCATCAACACTTCTTAGTATTAAAATGTGGAGGTTTGGAGGATATCCGCCACCGGTTACAACAGCAATTAAGATAAGTGTTTTTTTAATCTTTTAAAAAATATGTGATTTATTGAGATTTTTGCACTTGGAGTTTGACATACAGAAAGGCAACATCTTTGGCCATGATGATTGTGTGGCATTGCAGTGTATCATAGCAATATGAGCCACTGAATAGATTAACATGTGTGAAATAGGATGACCTGTGTATATGAGACCGGACTGAGACATAATACCAAAGGTGGAGGGATATGGTGGCGTAGAAGAATCACATTAATGAATAACCGCACGGCCTCTTCTCCCACCTCCAGATCTGTTTCAACATCCTCCAGCTGTGTCTCAGGGAGCTGTTTGAGTTCAGGTTCATGCAGACGGATCCAAACTGGTCCAACTTCTTCTACAACGCAGATACTAACAAGGTGACGTCTTAAACGAAACACTGTGGTTCTCACCGAATATGTACCTCTATTAAAAGCAGCAGATTCATAACACTGTGATTGTGTCTTTAGGTTATTCTGTTGGACTTTGGAGCGTGCAGAAGCTACCCACAATCCTTCACAGATGACTACATACAGGTATGATGAATCTAAGAATATAAAACACCCAGCAGTGGACCTCACAACATGATTTATGCAACAAGATTTCTGTGAATAATGAATAAAACGATGTCACACTATCACATGCTTGTACGCACATGGCAGCTGCTTTTCGTCCTGTAAATAAACACGATGACCGCATCCATGGGATCGTGTGTGTGTGTGTGTGTGTGTGTGTGTGTGTGTGTGTGTGTGTGTGTGTGTGTGTGTGTGTGTGTGTGTGTGTGTGTGTGTGTGTGTGTGTGTGTGTGTGTGTGTGTGTGTGTGTGTGTGTGTGTTCAGGTGGTGCACGCTGCCTCCGTGGGTGATCGAGCAACCGTTCTTTCTAAATCTAAGGACCTGAAATTCCTGACAGGCTTCGAGGCCAAGGTAGAGTATTTTAGTCGCTGCTGCTCTGCTCATTTATTTTTGATGTGGTTTGTCGTCCTCCGTCTCTTCTGTCTTCTCCACCTAATTGTGTTCGTTGTGCTTGATGCTGTTTCCCCGTCATAAGAGTGCATGCTCTCACCCTTCTTCTCTTCACACATTTATTTATGTTGGCTGAACAAGTCATGCCGTCAGGCCTGTTTACATTCATGAATAGATTTCTGTAAAATCAGGTGGACAAAAGGGTACAGGTGAAACTAATATTAAATATATAGTTAAAATCAGTATTACTGACTTTTTAAATGTAAGGAATTATATCTTTGGTTGACTGCCATTCAGGAGTGACCGAACAATGTGTGCTGTCAAATTGTCATCCACAGGGGTATTTATTCTCAGTGTTTTATACATGAAACCCTCACCCTTATTTCATTATTATATGAAATCTGACATTGAATTAAGGAAACTACACCAGTGTTTTTATTCCAGGTTTACCTGCTGAAATTAACATGTTTGTAAAGTATGTAGAATTGAGTATACAAGAAGAGATTTTTTTTTTTTTTAAATTGCGTATGAACAGAGCACGGCTTAGTGATGTACAAAGAGCAAGTGGAAGCTGCAACCTTTGACAAAGTATTCCAAGTTTTGTCACCTGATCAACATCGGCACCTGAGTTACTCACATTTTTGTGACCAGTGGTATGCACATGAGCAGAGAGCGCACATCAACCTTCGTGTGAAACTCGGGTAAATGTGCAGCAGAGACTCTTGAAAGGGCGAAGTGTGACGTTCAAATGACAAGAAGGGCAGAAAATCACTGTCCCAAGACCAGAAAATCAGATCAGGAGCAAATTTTCTGTGCACCGTGAATTCATCCCCCAGGGTCAGACTGTCAATAATGCGTCAAATGTGTTCTCTGCTGAAGTTTTTAATCCGTGGTAAAATTGAAAATGTGCACATATCAGTGGTTCCAGGAACACCTGTAAGTCAGTTGTCGATGTGAATCAAGCGCTACAGGTAGGAACACTTACTCATGAGGGTTATAGTTTCCCGTTGTTCCGTGCACATGACTGTGCTGCACTCCGTTGGCACGCAACAAGAACAGTCGTGACACTTCTTGGCTGCCCCGTGAGAAGTCCCACATACAACGTCATCGCATTTTTCAGGCTTCCCACTCAAAACACACTCAAAAATGCAACTTGAAGTCCTTACTATGACGTGTAAGCATACGCTATACTGCTCCACTTGGCTTTTACGTTGAAACCTCAGTTACTGTGCACACAGACATTGTTGCACCAGGACATCTGCTGTAACGCCTCTCCCTGCTCCCCGCCAGGCCTTCGAGGACGCCCACGTGGAGGCCGTGATGATCCTCGGCGAAGCCTTCGCGTCCGCCGAGCCCTTCGACTTCGGCACCCAGAGCACCACCCAGCGCATCCAGAGCCTCATCCCCGTCATGCTGCGCCACCGCCTCACCCCTCCACCCGAGGAGACGTACTCCCTCCACCGCAAGATGGCCGGCTCCTTCCTCATCTGCTCCAAACTGAAGGCACGCATATCGTGCAAGGACATGTTCATGGAAGTGTACGACGCCTACAACCAGAGGAGGCAGGCCGAGCAGGCGGCGCGGGCTACTGCCTAGACACTCCGGGACCTTCTGCCTAAACTTACCTTGAACCTTTTCAGAGCTGGCTTCGAAGGGCAGTCTTGACTCCACAGGTGGAGACGCCGGATCAGACTGAGACATCACACCATGTAACTCACTATGCAGACGATGAGTGTTTGTGACTTTCTCTGCTTGTCTCGTGTCCAACATGATATCCAGCGGCTCAGAGGTGTGACTAAGCTCATGTATAGAGGAAAAACTGATAACATTGAAGTGAATTACTATGAAAAGAAGAAGAACCCCAAAAGACTAAAATACTGATTTAATCTCTATGTTGGATTATATCTGTCACAGCAAAGGCAACACAAGGCAACAGTTTCTCAAAAGGTTGTATACTTCCTCTGCAGCTGAAACTGAATAACTTAAAGGGCCGCCATGTTTCTCAGTGAACGAGTATCTTCTGTGTTCAGAGCAGTTAATAAACTCTGCATTGAATAGCTGAGTGCCAAGTGCACCAAGTGCTCTCCTTTGTTAGAAGGACGTTGTTGATGACTAAAGCTTTTACCTAAATGTGATGGCTGGCAGACTAGATGAGCAGATTACCAGAGGAATTAGAGAAGACAGTTTAATGGAGCCCGGCTGTGTAATGGCCTCGCAACATTAAGTGTACTTGACAAAAAAAACTCTGATATGTAAAACAGCCAGTTCTTCATAATGCTTTAACACTTCTTTTATTACAAAGATGTGTACTGTATCCTTTAAAGGCAGTGTGCTGTGAATGTTTTTTTTATAAAATAAAGTGTGAGAAATGTTTGTGTGTGTGTATCTGCTGTACTGGCAGGTGTCAAGAGGCTACAAGCCAAGGATTTCTTGTACTCTGTATTGATCTTTCCATTTCAGTTGGAGACCTATTTGGGAAATGTCACTGACTGGAAGCCATGTTTGACCTCACTGTTTTCCTACAATTGTCTTGTATTGACATTTGAGCATAATGACAGTAGCTCAGGCCCAAATGATGTTAAGACTTGAGGTAATGGTGCTATTGATGGGTCTGTTTTCAGGGACTATTTTTGTTTCAAGGCAGCTCTGTCAATTTTGTCTCCAGTCAAGCCATTACTGCTCACAACATGAAGGGAGCTGCGGAGTGAGGCTTTCACTGACCTCATAAAAATCAGAGGGCTAAAGACACAGCCTGTTGCTGGGTTTCCATTAGTACTCTTGTTCCTCCATTGAGCTCCTGTGCAGCACAGCTGCAGAGCTGTTCCTGCAGCGAGGCTGGGTCTTGATACACTACATCAAAATCACAGTTTATTTTTCTGAATTTTGGGAATCAGCCACAGCTAATGGCTGCAGCACATGCTGAGAGAAGAAAAAGCACATTCTTCTCTTATAGTTTCACGCAACGGAAAGTTGAAGTGTTCCTCTGCGCGTACAAAGCAGCTGGCTTCGGTTTTATTGGAGCAGAATTGGCTCTTTTTGGGCCCCGGTTTCACTGGACTGGTGTGTGGGGGGATTTCTACCACAATCAGTTCGTTTATTAAGTTAAAAACACAATGAGGCACGTTCTGAGTAAATGGTTCAGTATTTTCATAAAATTTTGTGCAAAGGAAAATATCAGGATATTGTTTTTGAATGGAAAATACTATGATTAGCTTTTATTCCGCTACATTCATCCAACAGCTCTGGTAACTACCGGTTGTACAGACTATGATTTTACATACAAAATATACTATAGAATGAGCTCATAAAATACCCAACAGTGAATTATATAGCAAAAATAAACTCCAATTTATAATAATAATAATAATCCAAGAACATATTATTATGTAACACTCACAGGGAACAAACAGGTACTTTTAATAATCTAAGTACAGTTTATACCTTAAAATTGTTTTAATTAATTCCATTTAAATTACATCTTCAATGCAAGTAATGGAGGGTTTTTTTTCATAGTGTATTTGTACTTTACTTGTGTATTTCCATTTTATGCAACCTTGAATTTCTATCCTACATAAGATTGTTAAAATAAACACAACCTTCAATAACCACAGCACTAAAATGCACAGTAATGCAGCAGTAATATTACACACTGACAGGGAGCATTTATTGCACAGTGTCTACTTTTACTTTTGATACTTTAACGACATATTGCTGATAATACTTTTACTTGAGTAGGTTTCTGAATGCAGGCATTAACTTGTAGTGGAGTATTTTCCCAGTGCGTTATTAGTTTCATTTAAGGGAAAGGACCTGAGCACTTCTTCCATTCCTGGCTATTACTGACTAAGGTAGGACACAGATTTAGTCAATTGAAAAAAAAAAAGATGTCCTGGTTACTGTAGGGGCTCAGAGATCTGAGATCAAGTCCATCAAAATAAACTGCTGAACACCAAACCCGACAAAGTGCACTTTAGCTAAGCTCTGTTCAGCCTGGATATGAAACTATTCTCTACCAGCACAACAATTTCCCTACAGGGATGATTAGAGTAACACTTAATCACAGATGCCGCACGGTGGCGCAGTAGAGCAATTGAAACGGAACCCTGCGCTGCTTCTTTTTTTTCTTTTCTGGAAAACATCAATGGGAAGAGTGGATTTGCATGTCCGGCCGTCTGTGCCAATGGGCTCACTGGGAAGGCTGGGTTAGCGGGTGGAGCCGGGGGAAGCAGCCCAGTAAGTGCACAGTCAACAACCAAAGCATCCGAGATTACTACAGACACACCAATTTTCACAGAAATCACCCTTAAATGCAGACTCGGTGCTCTCTGTTTTTTTTTTTTTAGTTTTATTTGGGTGTGATTACATATAAGACAGGATCGCTGTTGTCAACCGTTTTGTTTGTGTGTGTGTGCACCGACCAGGTTGATTTGCGGCTCCACGTCGCCTCCATACATACATCGCGTTCATAGTGCAGATGAGGAAGATTTGGTGAGATTACCAATTCCAAGATCATTCTCCTCTCTCATTTATTTGTGTCCGGGGTCCTGGATTTACACAGAGGAGGAGCGGGGAGCCGATCATCCGTCGTTCTCTTGGGTGAGTTCACCGGATTCACGTCCAGTCGGGCATCCCTATGTAGCCGAACTGACACTTCCAGGGTTATTTTCTAACCCTATAATGTCTTTGTAACGACCTAAAGCTCAGTTAAGAGGAGATCGATCCACTCGGGATGATTTGATTTGTGAGTTTCGGGGGGTAATTATGTTGTTTGGATATAACTGCAGCGCTTTTGGATGTGGACCTCGCCAGTGGGCCCATTTGTGTCAAATGAATGAAATGTGGCGGCTCCAGATTTTATGATAACGGTTTACAGACGTTATTCATAACCGAAGAGCGTCAATTCTGGCTCTGATCGCCTCACACACACACACACACACACACACACACACACACACACACACACACACACACACACACACACACACACACACACACACACACACACACACACACACAACCCCCCGCACGCAGATAGTCTCCGCTGGTTACACGGTTCAATAGGACTCTTCAAAAGATACCATAGAAAATTAAAAGAAACAAAAACAAAACTCTAACTTTATGATCATGATTGAAATATAGCTCCTATTATGATCCTATTACGGCGATCATGGTGAGTAAAATAAGTTTATTGCGTCATTATTGGCGTGGGAATGAGATGTGATATCGATTGAGCTGTAAAGAGTCACGGTGACTATTGGGTCATTATTGGGTCGTAGGTTTCCTGGAGGTGCGTTTGTTCCAGGCAGGACAGCATGGCCACCGAAACTACACGCGCTCTGAGTTTGAATAAGGGAGACCATAGTTCAACCTGTCTCCAGGATTTTCTCCATCTCCTTCCATTGCATCATGCTGTGTGGTGAAGTGGTTTTTTTGGGGTGCCTGTGGTTGCATCATTTTTCAAAGTTCTTCAGGGGGCTTCTTCCTGGTTGGAGGGGTGGGGGGGGGGGAGAGAGAAGAAGAAACGCTGCAGCTTTCCTGTGATGTCTCCCTGTTCCCCTGACATGAAGGGAAGATTCACGGAGCATGAGAACAAACATGTGCCAAAAGTACCAATGTGCTGGAAGACTGGAGTCACACTGTATTGCACTGTATGCGCGCGCACACACACACACACACACACACACACACACACACACACACACACACACACACACACACACACACACACACACACACACACACACGCGCGCTCAACACGCTCACACACTTGGCACATGCCTTCCTATATAGGGCCTAGTTAATGCATGTGGCTCTATTGTCTGTGGAGCTCCATCTGTTAAATGACACGGCATTCCTCAGACAGCCAGTCATGCTGTTATAGGGGGTGGTCTGCCCTGACCCGCTCGCTCAGAGCGAGGTTGTAGGGCTCAGGGTGTCTCAGTCATCCCAGCCCTCAACCACTTGTGTGGACAGTTTGGGTCGGGGCTCGCGGATCTCTAAATCTGGCCCTACATGACTTTAGAGGATGGGAAGTTTGGTAAATCTGAGTTTGTGCAAGAGCTGCTAAAGGAAGCCTCGGTTTAGTTCACACATGCAACTGAACGGAGGATAGGTTTAGTCTAGAGCTGGGGCAAAAAAAGGGGACAAGTTTGGGCTCGAGAGCTTTGAGAAATGTTGGATTTGGTTTGGGCCTGGAATGAGATTTGTTCTCATTCGGCTATGTTTGGTCCGTGGCTGGTGTTAGCGAAAGGCGGCATTTGTGCTGGAGCTGCTAAAATAAGGCAAGGCTCAGTCTAAAGGGCTAAAGGAAGACTAGGTTTGATCACGAAGCTGTGATCTAGGGGCTAAAAGGGGACAAGTTTGAGCCAGAGGGCTTTGAGAAATGCTTGGTCCACATCTGGAGTTAGCGAAGCTGGGGTCAGAAGACGGCCACGTTTTGGCCTGAAGCTGGAGAACAGAGCTGGTCAAAGTCAAAGTGACTGCTGGACATAAATTGGCTCTGATGGAGCTAATCACTGCTGCAACTCAGTCATCACAACTAGAACATAATTACACACACACACACACACACACACACACACACACACACACACACACACACACACACACACACACACACACACACACACACACACACACACACACACACTCCATTTCCCCTTAGACCATTTCCCCTCTTCCACTGCTCTGATTGCTGCATTAGGACTTAGCTGTCTTTTGTTGTCCACACATACACACACACACACACACACACACACACACACACACACACACACACACACACACACACACACACACACACACACACACACACACACACACACACACACACACACAAGGGGGAGGGGCTGGCCCAGCTGAGACCACAATACAACGGGGATCAAAGGTCATCCAGCTGGCCAATCAGGGTGCTGTCTAGGTTGGCTGCTGGTGGAGGAGGGCGTTGCCCCCCTTTGTGCTGGTCAGGGTGGGTCTGCTAAACAAGCAGCTCCACTTCCAGCTCCTGCCGGCCCGGCAGCCACGCTGCGCTTCCTCTGGGCCACACACACCAGCCTCTGTGTCAGACCGCAGGTCAGAGGCTGGAGAAAGTCCTGGATTGGTTCATGACTAGTTTATTTTGTAAACCTGCTGCTTCTTGAAAACTTGAATCGTTGAGCCTTCACAGAGAAAGATTCCATACGTCTTGACTGAAACTATAACATGTATAACTGCAGTAGAGGTATGTTTTCTAAGCTGACTGCAGTGCTGCACAGTGACTGATCATATTTGAAGGATGTACAGTGCTGGTACTGTGCACACTACGTTTGTAATATGCGGGTGTGTGGGTGGTAATGAATGAAACTGAACCCTTTTAAATTGATTACGGGATTCTATTTCTGGTAGTGGGATTAATTAAAGAAACAGAATAAAACGATGCGTTTTGAGAAGGATGTTGAAGGAGACGAAGGAATGGAGAGGCATGAGGAGAGGAAAGAGGAAGTGCTCATGCCGAGCCGGGTGCTGAAGTGGAGAGGGGCAGAGAAACGAAGAGATAACTGATATAAGGAGAGCCGTGGAGAAAGATTGAGTCTGTGGAGGAAAAAGGGAGAAGGAGAGAGTGACAGACGACACAGCAGGAGAGTGAAAAGTGGGAATCGGCCAACGGGGAGATGATTTCCATTTGCTCCCTGGTCGCTGCCGTTAATTTGAGGCAGAGACTCCTCTCCTCATTGGACGTGATCACGTCAGTCTGCACAGAACCTCCGACCCAGAAGATGTACATGTCCTCTGGCATTTAAGTCCACGTCATCCTCCCTCTTGCTTTCTCCCTCTCACTTCCACACATTCGGTGCTGTCTGATGCCTAAGTGCCTTCAGTATGTGCTGAGTGGAGTTATCTGATTTCTGCAGGCTAGTTAAATGCAACCACTCCTTTCTCCCATATAGTTCCATTACTACGCACACTAATGGCATGCTCTCAGTACAATGACTCAGGCCTATTGTTTTGTCTGTTTGTGCGCATGCAATGTGCTGTTACTGGTGTGTATTACGTTAGACTGCATTGATAAATGATTGGAGCGATGGTTTTGAACGCCCGTCTAGTGGACACTCATGTGTGAAGGCAGAAATTTGCGTTTTCTCTGTGCGTTTGACCATGCGCGTGTGCGTTGAGGGACGCTGGCTGGCTTGTGTGTGCGTTAGACGTGTACGTGTACGCCTGTTTCCCTGGCGATCAGCAGTTTATGTCTCTTGCTTCAGTGGCGTTTTTTTCTGCAGATAACAAGAAAAGTGGAAATGGGTATTTCTTGGCAGCCGCAACTCCGAGTGGAGCGCTCATCACAACTAATAACTGTCACTCTGAGTTGTCTGGGTTGCATTTTTTATCTAATTGGTGTCATGATTTATTTTTATATGTTGACCCTTTTTTAAAAAAAATTTTTTTTAGCCTGTTTAGCTGTTGAAGTTCAGACGCAACAGTCCGATAATGGGCATGTAAAGAAAACCTCAAATGCTTAAACCAAGCCTCTGAACACCACATCCGTCCCTCATGGTCCGATTGGATCTATATTCTTTTCCAAGCCTTTTAGCAACCGCTTTGCTTGGTGTCTGTCAATTGTTTTCACATGGTTTGTCCCAAATTCACCTCGCACCCAATAAATGAATGCCTGATACAGAGTGCTTTTAACCCTGTACCTTCTTCTGTTGTGTGAACACACTTAAGGTCATTACAGTTTCTACAAAAAGGCTTCTTTTTTTGTCGCTGGATATGATTTGTAGCGTCTAAGTGTGTAAACATGATTGACTTTAGTGATGAGTTACTTGCAACACTTTTTGTCATACAGACATGGTAGTTCCTCAAATAAATTGACGAGGTGTTCCTCTTTTTCTTCCGTCTAAAATGAACTGTGATCAGCTGACTTTGCTACGAGCTGATTGGCTGTTGAAAGAAGTGAGCAGAGAGGTTCCCACTGGCGACAAACTGACCCGCAGGTGACACCGTCGGCTGGTTTGGGTCGAACTGAGACGGACCAACTCGCGTGGGCTGCAAAATAGCCTTTTGTTAAGCAATCTGTCATTTGGACCAAACTCATTTATGAGTTTCATGTTTTAATTCAGTTGTCCAATGTGTCGGCCATCACTTACTTCTTCTAATGGCCCTCTAGAAAAATGTTGCCCGTCCCTGCACAAAGTAGTTTGACATTTTGGGAAATACACTTGTTAAGTTTCTTGATGACAGTCATGATAAAATCATTACCACTGTCTGAATGTGAAATATGAAGCTACTTCCACTTATTTTAGCGTGCGTAACAACTGTAACAGTTAGCAGGAATAACATGTCAGCTACAAGTTATTTCAGTCAAATATAAAATATATATATACTTAAAGCTTTGCCTAGCATGAGGACAAATGTGTTTGTTATTTTCGGGCACTTTGGTCACTTCTAAAACCACAACCTGTTGTTGGTTTATGTTGTTGGTGTTTCGAGGTGCTGGCAGGACGTTTCTGCGTTTCCCGTTGCTATGCTGAGCTAATCATCTACAGCATATAGTTTTATAGTAGACACACAACCTAGAGTGGGATCGGATTTGTCATATAACTCTGGCATGTTTCCCAAAATGATTAACTCTTAAGCATCTAGGGCGGTTGTCCCCATGTCCGATAGAAGAAATAGCCGTTCGTGTCTACGTTAGATTATATGTAACTGTGTGAACGTATTGCACGACATATATGTAGCTGCAAAACCCTATACAAGCTTTCAACTTTCCCAGGATTCAACAAATAAATCATGATTGCATAGCCAGCATTCTCCGTGTGATCTCTGGTAAATGAGCCCAGATGGCGTGTGCTGACAGTGATGCATCAGAGGAACGCAGGTATTGTTTGGGACATTCACAGAACCTGTAGAGTCCACATGCGATGACTTTCTCTCTGCCTGTACAGTGTGTGTGCTGCTGAGCGTTGGGTTCACGCTGACTTCTCCGCTGGACTATTTCAGGGAGAGAAAGATTGTTAGCGACAGACAGAACCCAAGTTAAATCTTCCCCGAGCACACAGGGGCCTATTCACTGTGCTATGTGAAGAGTGAGAGGGATGGGGTGAGAGAGTCGGCAGTGGGGGAGGTGGGGCCGGGGTGGAGGCGTGGGTTGACAACACTTAAAGCATGCGTGTGGTGTGTGGTGTGTGTTGTGCGGCTCCGCAGGCCTGTCCCAAGCCGTCAGAGACCCACAGGCAGACGGATGCAGGACAGCTGATACCATGCAGTCGTCTGCTAGAGGACACGTACAGCAATCAGACTCTTTCTGTGTGTATCCTGAAGTGTGTGATAGAGAGAGAGAGAGAGAGAGAGAGAGAGAGAGAGAGAGAGAGGGCACGTTAAGTTTAAGTTTACAAGTTGCCTCCAGCTAAAAAAAAGAATGAGTCACTGGATAAAAACGATTGTTTTGATGAACACTGACTAATTTTGTGTGTGCGAACTGTATTGTTTATGCACTGGTGACAAAATAAAGTTCAAGGAACACGACTATAAGACAGAAGTGTTTGAAAAGTTTTCACGGGATGCAGGATTGACACAGGGGGAGGGGATTATTTTGCATAACATTTGAAGTTGATACTCATGAAATTAAATGTTCCTTAGGTGGTGCTTAAAAGAGCTAGAGCAACAACAACAAAAAAGACAGAACAGTTAATATTAGCTCACTGCAGATGTTACGAAATCACTTGAGACTATTTATCAAACTTTGTGCAGCTTCCTCTTGAGCCACAAAAGACTTAACATTCGCAGCGCTACTCCCCAAGACCTGTGAACATACTTTAATGTGTAAAATCATTAGCTACACTTCAATAACCAAATTCAAGAGATCAAAATAACTGAGAAATATTCCTCCACACCTGAATTTGTGATTAGTGCAACTTGGAATAAAGTGAAAAACACAGTTTTCAGTGGCAATTCAACTTTATTCAAGTGGTGCTTATTAGAAATAATCATTGCTGATTTTTCCTTTATGTATATATATCAGTGCCTGCCTCATAATCCCAGTCTCAGTCAGGCTACAGCACGTGTTGCCTGAATGCCCAACAAACTGACAACTGTAGCTTCTTTACTTGCAACTATCTTGTTCAACTGTTGTTGAAGAAATCGACAATAAACTATCACTATGTCATGGGTTATAAAGCTGATCTTGATTTTTTTGAATTGCAGAAACCACATTTTCATAAATGGAATAACTTGTGATTTGTAGACCGTGTAATTTCCACTTTGGATGCTCTTTTTTTTATTGTGTTATGCCACAAGCAAATCCGTTTGGGCGCGACGTCTTTTAAAAACAATAGATAGATAGATAGATAGATAGATAGATAGTTACTTCATTAATCCCCAAAGGGACATTATATATATATATATTTATTTAAATATGACGTCAGCGGCCGTACTGACCACATAACGGTGGACAAAGAATCTTTGTTCCTCCTACAGGTTCCTCGTAAACTTTACTTCAATGTCAGTAACAAATCCACCAGTAAAAATGACGGTGGCTGACGGAAAAGAGCACGTGTTATTTTCTGTGCGCTCCAGTTTGCGGCTCGCCTCCTGCTCCAGTATGCTTGTAAAACGTGGAGTGATGCCACAGCGAATGTGCCATCGAGGCCTTGGGTTTATAAAACATTCCCTCTGTTTACTGGTGGTATGACTCACGGTTGCTATGGCAAGGAGCTCTGACAGTAACGCAGCTGATTAGGAGCATCTGACTCCACATGACTGTACTCCCTTCATCTCTCTCCGCCTCCCTCAGTCCATCTCTCCTGTGTTCTGCCTCTTTTCATTTCTCGCTCTCTTTCCGACGTTGCTGTCTTTCCTGTAATCTTTTCTCTCCATTATTTCCCTGTTTGCTCCACTTCTTCTGTATAAATTGCAAGTTACCAAATCTTATTTTGGCTTTTTTTTTTTTTTTTTTAATGTAATTTTTTTTAATCTTTTTACACTACTCCTTGTTTCCTTGTTTCTTTTCTTTCCCTCTACTTCTCCATTCATTTCTGCAGCACTCACCAACCTTTAATATATTTTCTTATCACACCATCGCCCTTCACGGCTCCCTGTGTTACAGTCTCTTCTCCTTTTTACTCTTACTTTCCTCTCAGTCGTCTCCATCTGCCTGTCTTTCTGTGGTGGCCAGCTGCATGCCAGATGTGGCCCTCTCTCCCAGCGGCTGGCATCATGATCGTGAACAAGAGAAGAATGAGATGGAATGAAGCATATTAATCCTTATAATACATTGGAGAAGGATGAATACATCACAAAGAAGGAAGGAGGACTAGCCTTCATAAAAACAACAACACCAGAACTATTAACCATAGCAGAGATAGAGAAATATCCTGCTGTATGAAATTTTTATTAGCCATATGAGAAAAACACTGCATACTGAATACCACAGACGTAAAGTAAATCCCTATAGATGCATAACAGTGATGACACTGAAGATAAAAAGGCTATTAAGTAGAGTAAGGCCAATGTTAAGCACCATATAGTGGCTTTATGTAAGTATAAGTAAAGGCTTGCTTTCATTAGAAACCCCATCACAGAGATGCACAGGAATATGTGACAACTCAGAAAGAGAATATGTTTTCAGTAAAATTATGACTTTGATAAGAGAGATTTGTTGAATTTGAGGTATGGTAAAACCGATAAGAAACAATGTAAACATAAGCAGCGGGTTAAAAAAGTCGAGGAAAGAAGAAAAGACTTGGCCCAGCAGCCTGTATTTCTCCCGCTATCGTTCGACATTTAGGGAAATATGTTTCACGGTATTGGTCAGAGTTAGATCACCACATTGATATCATGCCTCGTTCAGCTAGCAGAAGGACGCCAGGTGGAACAGCACTGCAAAAATTTACTAATTTAAATGTTATGTTGGTAGTTTAACAAAAGCCGAATTATATAAGAGGTTATAAAACATTTCTATAATTTTATTTTTGTCTGAAAATAGCAAGTATGGCACAAGTGTTATCTAATGGACCTATTTCGTTGTACAGTACTTTATCTATAGATATAAGTTGTATTTACAGTTGAAAATATTTACAATAGTAAAATGTCCTCTTAGTCCTTAAGGTCATATGTGTTTATATGCTTAAAATTGCTACTATGTAGTATTGTGTATTGTGTCTGCTGCAAATTTGGTTGGCAAGTATAGACAAATGTGGAAGAAAGTAAAAAGGAGAAATCTGGAAAACGATACCTGGGCCATCTAAATCCTCCAAAGTGCTTCACATGGCAGCAGTTATTTTCAGGCACAGATGGATGAGGCCGCAGGCCAGGAGGAAAGGTGGCGAGCCCTCGTAGGTGCTGCTGAGATGGACAGAGGGATGAAAGGACAGCAAGATGGAGGAGGGAGAGGTGTCTTTACTCACAGTGCAGTTAAATGCCACTGAAACAACCACATGGGAGATGGATGTTGATAGTTTTAGCATTTAGAGTGGATTGTTCCTGCTGTGTCTACTTAGAGGCTGCGAGACAAATACTTTGTGAAAAGGGCAATGGAAAGCAACATTTTGATTGATTGCAGGTCATTACACATAAAGCATATTGGAGAATGTACAGCATATAGGCAGTGCTCGACCTGCAAACCTCTCCTGTTCCTCCCCTCATCTTTTATAATCTTTCCATTTTCTGACAGCTACCAGTTGATAGAAATCAGCCTCTTCTTTCCGGCTCTTTATCTTTCTCAGCCTTATCCCTTTCTTCAATTTCTTCATCTGTCTCACTTTCCCCCCCTTCTCCTTCTGCCTCTTTTGGTAAGGGGAAGTCAGCCTCTGCCTGCTGGCTCCCAGAGGAACAGGCCTGCCTTTGTCTGTCCGCGCTGTAGGAAGATGAGTAGCCGGTCCTCCCAGTGAGCCCAGCAAGTCCAGTTGGGATTCAGGGTTTGTCTGGTGAGCCAGCCACCCAGAACGCCTGTAAATCAGCCAGCCACTCAAGCCAGGGCCTTCCCGCTCATACAGCCAGCCAGGTATTATGTTAGGCACTCATGACTATTAGTAAGGATGGATGGAAAAGCGCAGTGCAGACGTAGACAGACAGAGTGCAGACACAAACGTTTTCCAAGCATAATTAAAATGTACAATGACTTTACAACCTCAATACGGCCATTGACATCTCCTAGTTGGAGGATTTCCAACATGTGAAATTATAGTTCAGCTCAGTTTATGACCTCATGCCATGAACTGAGAGCAAGCAGATTATTTACTACACTACACAACATTGTGGCACTCAAGCAGTAACTGGCTAGTTTTATTTTAGTTGTCAAATGTAATGACATTGTATGTTTTCTTTCACAACTAACTTCTACAAAGTAGAATATTGATGTTTGGTTTTTGATGGAAGAATATACATTAAACACCTAAAGTGAACACACAGATCTGAGGGGCAACAGGTTTGTTCTTTCTTTTTCATGAGAATAGATATAGACTCACAAGACATAGACGTAAACAAACATGAGTGAAAGTACTGTTTACTTTGAAATTGTGCTGTTCTTACTCAGAGTTGGATGAGAAGACTGACAAAGTGTAAATTTGACAAGTTGCAGTCAGAGCCAGGCTGGCCGTCTCCCCTGCTTTGTGCTGAGCTCGGCTGTCTCCTGACTGCAGCTTCATAAACCAGCACCACAACCATAATTAACACATTATATCTTTACAACAACTGAAATAAAAAAAAATTAAAAAAAAAAGCAAATTGTGGTTTTACGAGGTGTTATGGAGTATTTTTTTTTTTGGGTCCAAAACAGACCCCAGGAAGCAGTGATGGCTATGCTAATTAAAGTCAGCTAATGGTCTCCTGGTCGTACCTTCATATTTAATGGAGAGATACCCGAGTAGTATTGATTTTCTTGCCTAAAATGCACAGTAAAGATTTAAGTACATTAACTTTACATCTCTCAAGCACCATTTTCGTAGTTTGGTTTCTGCTTCAGCAATATGAAGAGTCTCAGTGACATTACAAGTTAACTAACTAAATGAACTTAATAAAACAAAACAAGAGGCACACAGAAATGACAAAACCATAATCCCAGTTTGTTAGCAACAAGTTCTCTGTCTGTACAGGCTAATATGATCACACTCCTCTGTAAGAGGAGGCTCTTCTGTCCACACAAACTTCTCTCAACCACATTCGAGCCCCTTTTGGGATAAGAAACCAAAAACATCCAGTAACATTGATTTTCTATTATATTTCAAAGCTGAAACTACTTTACATCATTACGCACAATATGATCCTTTTGATATCATTTTCTCAGCTTTGACTACACTCTGAAATGACTCGACAAGCATGATGAAATTTCGGATAAAGCCATAGTGCTTTCTTTCTCTCTCTCTCTCTGGCTTTCGTTTTGTGTTATGTTTTAATGGATGAGGCTCCAGGCACCTCAAGCCTCAACAAGCCTTAACAAGTAGATCAATAGAAAGCATATACACTGTCCTCTCACAGGCTGCGTCTGCTTTCGTCTGGATCACAGTGGAATATTGTGGAGATGCCAGGGCGACACCCAGCCAGGAAATGATTTGATGTAATGGGAACACTATGGTGTGATTAGTGGAGCCCCTCTCCCTTCATCTCTCACCCCGTGCCACCACTTCACTCTCTGTGAACCCAGCATGTCAAGGGTGGTGAGCACGTTTTTGCTATTCTGTTTAAGCTTCCCTACCTCCCTTGACATCAACCCCTTGTCTCTGCGTTTTCAAAGGATGGTGCGAGGGTAACTGCATGGGTTACAAGCACGACAGAAGAGGAGAGGCGGCTGGGCGAGCTCATAAGCGTTTGTGAGGAGAATAGAAATAAATGGCTGCGGGGCTGGACAACAGTCTGACTCAGTCGCCTCCTGGACCGTCTAGTTCACCAGATGGCCACTTGATATGTGCGGGGAGAACAGACCAAGATAGTCCAGACTTTCTGTTGCTACGTGTGTGTGTTTACATGCTATCCATCCTATGTCGCTCACTGTGCTCCACATAGGGAATGTGTTATTGCTCTTGCTCCGCATTCCTGAGAACCGGAGGAAAGTCTCAACCCCTTTTAACCCCCCTTCTCAGCTGTAGACCAGCTTTGAAGCTTTTTTTTTTCCCCTCCTCTTTACCTCACACACACACACACACACACACACACACACACACACACACACACACACACACACACACACACACACACACACACACACACACACACACACACACACACACACACACACACACACAGCCCCTTTCCTCACATGGATTTTTTGTTTACATCCTGGCAGCCAACTCTTAGAGTTCATGGCTGCATTGAATATATACTATACTGTGGACATGTTCCCTTGCCGAGGTGTAACTGTCAACGAAAAGCACAATGTGTTTTAATACACATGCCTTTTGAAATTTTTTTTTAGACAGGCACAGGGAAGGAAAACAAGCCAACGGGCTGGGTCTTACCCGCGCCTTTTCCTGTTCCCCGGAGACTTGTTTTGATGGACAGATCCCCAGCCCACTGAGCAATTGCCTGTATACCTCAACTGCCTGTGAAGTGTAGGGCTGTTTTTGCATGCTGTCTACGCCTGTGTGCATTGCCTGCTCCACACATCCACACCATGTCCTACCACACGATTACCGTATTACCTTTATGGTAATGTAGCTCCTTATGTGATTTGAGCGCGTGTGCTTCCATCCTAAGCATTCATGATGTATACCCTTTCATATCCCTCATTATGCTACACTCTGCAGTACTCAACACTCATTTCTTTCAAGCCCATTTTTTACACAAATCCCTAAGCACACATTTACAGATTTCAAACCTTGCCTAATGTGAAAAAAACATCTTCTCATCTAAGTGTTTGCCTGAGGCCCCAGCTTTACAAAGTAAAGTTAAGAGAGATTTGTTTGGGCCCCCAGTGTGCTGTGTGGGCTTCTCCCTCCTGTGCACGCACCAATGGACCAATGTTGTGTGTCTTTCCAAGATATGAAACAGTAATATGCATCGATTGTTATGAAAATAAGGACATGAAACAATACAGTGTTCAATTTGAGTAATACTGCAAGATGTATAAGCCTTAGCGTCCTACTTCTTTCTTTAAAGAACTTAGCAGACTTCTGCAATACTGTTCCCTTACTTTAAAATGTCCTTGTCTTTTTTTAAATTTTTTTTATTGTAAAGCAGGTGTAGTTGCTGTATAAACATTGTGAAAGTCGTAGAGTTGACAAGCTACAAGCCCTAAGAAAACCTGTGCTTGGCCTGGGTGTGTGTGACTCAGAAAAGTGTCAGCCAATCAAAGGAGAGGGTTATTGATATCAAGATGCAGACACAAAACAGGCTGTTCTTGGTATCGCTCTAATGCAAATCTTAAGAGAGAAGACTTAAAACTATATCGAAATGGTTTTTGGCCACAGAAATGTCTTCTTACGGATATCAAGAATGCAAATAAAACACTGTAAAAATGTAAACATGGCACCTTTTTAAAGTGTAAGTGTCATGAGAAAAAAACACTTTCAAAGTTGACAGTAATAAAAAATGAATAAGTTCTTTTAGTTAAAGTTGTTAATAGAAACCTGTTGTTATACAGGCACCGTTCTTGTATCATTAAACTGTTGTAAAGAGTTCTTCAATTACGCACGTCTTCACCATCTGTGAATTAGTAAGTCATAAAACACCCCGTGTGTGTGAATCTGTGCATGGCTCTATGTAGGTCTGTGTTATCTAATACAATCTGTCCCTATCTAATATTCACATTGCTAACCCTTCAGGGTGAAGAGAGGAAAGGAGAGGAGGGCTTGCCAATAAACAGAACTGTTCTCGGAAGTCTCCCAAGTTTAAATGGAAATGCTACACAAAACAGATTTGATACGCACACGCACACGCACACACACACACACAATGGCAAAGGCCATCGAACTCAGCTCATACTGGGCTGCAGACATTTGAGCAGTAGATGGATTAAAACATGAAGATGCATGTGTGTGTAAGTGATGTTCCACACACACATTTAAATCCAGGAGCTGTAGGTGAACATTGAGCTTTAACAGCCCTAAAAACCTGTGTTCTCAGTCAGCTTCTTACTACAAGCACTGGTGGCATAAACACACATTTGTGCCAACAGTTTTCCTTTTATTACTTCAGGGACTTCCCTAAGCTTGTCATTGGTTTTGCAACATTTGAATAAAACAATGGGATGACTGCTGCATCGTTGTTTGCTGATGTTGTCAGTTCAAAACTCATCAACTAGCACTAACTGTTCTCATATGAAAGAGAGGTCAAACCCTTAATAAATAATAACATGATAAAGAGACAACATCCTTCTAATGGGCTTTAAGAACATGTCTGGATACTATTATTGGAGAGAATAAATTGTCGGACACGGGAAGCTTTTATGGATCGACTGTCAAACCAAACAAAATAACTGCCTTCTCTTTTTCACAGGGTAAATTTATCCGTGCACTGTGCTGTATCATGGATGAATCATATTCCATTTGCACCAAGGTATATTGTTTGCTTGTGTTGTTGGGGACCTGCAGCATAACAGCCTATTTGTAGTTGCCCCCACTTGCCCGAAATACCCCAAACAAAAGCGCCCGCTCATCTGCACACACATACAAACATTTAGCCTCGGCTGCTAACTTCTTGTCCATTTGCTGAAGAGCTTCTTGCTGAAAGGTTCAACTGTTGAGAAAAAAAAATTGTCACAATGGCAACGCAAGTTATCACAAATGACAAAGAGCGAGGTTGTTGGATAAACAAAGTATTTCCCAGCATACCTTTTTCCTTCCTAACTTTTGAGAATAAAGCAACCAAGTTAAAAGGACTAATAGCCTATTTATTATGAGTAAATATTGTAGTTTTGGAACATTTCAAGAAAGACAAATCAAGATACATAAAATAGGCTATGACCCAAACCATTTAGTGTTATTCACAAGGTGGAAAGGTGGTGTCTATATAGCTAGTGCAGTATGGCTAAATTTAAGTAATCTTGCTGTGCGAAATGGTTTTTGTGTGCTTGGTCCTCCTTTCCAATTTTCACTTGGGCCCCTGACGGCTTCTGGGCCGTGTGTGGTGCACCTGCTGCGCCGTCAACAGGTACGCCTCTGTTGAGGATGTAAACATATAGTTTTTCCCCGAACCTGTCAAAAGCCAACTGGTGTTCTTTGAGACAAAGCCAGTAAGACAAACTACTTGACGTTGCCAATGTCGTGCACCGCTCCTCCACTCCCTGAGCTTGAGCTTCATATTGCCGTCTTTTCAGTTATTCTTTCTCTGAAGCCCTGGCTTTGGTCTTTTCTCTCTCTTCGCTCTGCTTTCCTTTTTTTTCTCATGTTGTTCTCTTCAGATACAGCAGATTCGCCCTGCCAGCTTCACGCGACGAAGTGAAAAACAAGAACAGAGCTTGAATCAATTACTCTGTGGACGCACTTGATTTAGTGCTCTGAATAAGCACTTCTGAAGTGATACTGCCTGCATCATGGCGACGGAACTGTTTTTTAAATATAAATCAGAGCTGATCCGCGCTGATATGCTGTCAACCTAGATGCGGATCATAATGAAGGAGGCGGCAAACAGGGAGGTGGTGAGATCCATGAGTCAGTCTCTCTCATCCAAGAGACTTGATTTGAAAAATATGAGATGCACTTTTGTAATAACAGCATGTTTTATAGAAGATCATAGTAATGAATCATGACTCTTTTCCATATTTGACAAAAGAAGAAGCAAACTTAACATGAAGGCAACCGAAACAACACCTTTTGTCAGTGATTTCCTTCAAAAATGCAGCAATTTTACTCATTACAAACTATTAAAATCCTTATAATTTGATTCTGTCTGATAAAGATGTGGGAAAGATATGAAAGTCTGCATTTGTTCCACCCTCAGCGCTGCTAATTTTGCTTCTCTGCATTGCCTCACAAGCGCGCTTTTGAGTCATAGCGATCTATCCAGGGACTCGTCTCTGGATGCGAGACGTCAGCGGAGGCTTGTTGGAAGATGCCTGGTTAAGAATAGTTCCATATCTCTGGGGCTTTTGTTTTGGGGCGTGGTGCTCTGTGTTTCGCCAAGACTTTTTCAACACCGTTGTGGAGCATTCAAGAGAGACAACTGTCCTCCTACTGACAGATGGTTGTGTGTGTGTGTGTGTGTGTGTGTGTGTGTGTGTGTGTGTGTGTGTGTGTGTGTGTGTGTGTGTGTGTGTGTGTGTGTGTGTGTGTGTGTGTGTGTATATTTCTGCCTGCATTTGGGGTGAGGATCCTAGTTTTTGTGGGGGGAGGCGAGGTGGGGGAGAGGTCAGTGAAGGCACAGCTGGTGAGACCCCCACTCCAACCAGCTGCTGCCTCAAAAGAGCCCGTCAGCAGCCCGACCTCCTGCCCGCCTGCCTGCCTTGGATGTACGTGGCTTCCCCTCTCCTTCTCTTTTTCTGTCTGCCCCCCCACCCCTCTCTCCACTGCCCCCCCCCCCCCAAACCGTTGTTTCCTCCTGCAGACTCAGCCCAGCTGTTCCAAGCTTTCCACTCCCCTTCATTGCCACAATGCACCCTGACCCCCTCGCCCTCAACTCAAAAAAACTCTGCACTTATAAACAAGCTTGCATGCTCTCCAGTGCTCACACATTTAGATGAGCACTGATAGACTCCGCCCCCCTCCCTCCTTGTTCAAGCTGTAATCCAATAAGTCACATCAAAGGTGTCCCAGGAGTGGTGAAGCATCTGCGGGCCTCTGTTGGACCGAGCGAAAGCCTGAGGCCGGAGTAAATCCACCAGCTGTGTCTGGGCCCTTCAGCCTGGACTCTTAGCTTCTGCTAATATTTGGCCCTGTTTATCAGTTTTACTGTATGGCAACGTCTCTCCATCCACATCAGATCACACTGTGCATGCTGCATGTTGTGTGCTCATCAGACTCATCACATTAAACTGTGAAGGCTTGACATAACTTCTTACCATTTACCCAGAAGCCATTTGTTTTATTTCATCCTGCGTGAAAATCAACTTACCAAGACTTGACACATGCTTGAGATATGTAATTATTTACGGGTAATGATTCTCTCCTGTTGCGGACGGAGACTGGAAAACCTTGCAGTGATGAAATCGGATGTTTGAAAGTCGGCTGATGAAAAGTAGCAGTGAATTAATGCATGCTTTTATTTAAGCATCAGTTCAGAGGCACGTGGGCAGATAGTAGAAAGACACTGTGCAGAGGCATGACAAAACAAGGAAGGCAAGCAAATGTGTGAGATTATATCCACATCTGAGCAGCATTTCGATCTGAGATCGTCATAAGTAGTTGCAAGAGGTTCAGTGAATCTGAATTTAGACATGTAATCAGGTTGATACCAGGCTGACATACTGATACATAGCAGGTATAATGTTAAACATATTCACCGTCTTAGTTTGGCATGACAGCTTGCATGTTAACATTTCCTAGGAATGTGGATGTCATTAGTTCTATTTATAAATTGGGACATAGACTAAAATATTGAACAAAGGGAAATTCTGATCTGCTGACAAAGATGAAAAGTTTCTAAAGTTAGAAAGTGTGCTGAATCTAATAATTGCAGATGTCATCTCTTGAAAGACAGACTTTGAAGCAGACTTTGTAGGCGCTCGCTCCAGCTGCACTGCTACACAGCCACAGACAACCGACTTTACGTCTCTGTAAGTTGATTATCATGCTGTTCTGAAATGAATGGAATCAGTGGGTTCCTTGAAGTGAGTCTGTAAACATACAGCATGTCATGCTTTGATTAACAGTAAGGACCTGTGTGTGGTTAATGAGCTGAAATATGTGAAACTTTCAAAATAAAGATAATTTGGTGAATTAATTTTGAACTATTTCCCTCAATAGACGCACATAGTTCAAAATGGAGCACGGATACTGACTCTTTATCTTTATCTAATTTCTGTCTGTTTTCCTGCATATTCCGTCACTCCTTTCAAATAACTACATCCTTCAAGTTCAAATCTGAACTCAGGGCCACCCAGGCTGCACCTTACCATCAGTGCTGGGGTGCCACACCCTCTCTCTCTCCTTCTCCCCCAGCGCTATTGTTCCCTCGATGACAAGGCCCACGTGCCCCCCTATTCAGCATCCTGGTGGGGGGTAGGCGGGCTCTTTGTCTGGCTGCCATTGTTCCAGACACACGCTTCCATTTGACGGACACACGTGCTGACAAAAGAGAAAGGGAGCTGGAGGAAGAGGAGGCGGGGCCACCGCTGGCCATTCTTCTTGCTGGTGGTGGCGGTGAAAAGACAAGACACGCTGGCCATCTGTGGTGTGTGTCTGTAATCTGTAGTGACTTGAGGAGGGGGGGACTGCACACACACACACACACACACACACACACACACACACACACACACACACACACACACACACACACACACACACACACACACACACACACACACACACACACACACACACACACACACACACACACACACACACACACACACACACACACACTTATCAGTTTCTAAAAGAATTCCTCTCTTTTGTCTCGCCACGCTTTTCTAAGGGCATGATGCCCATTGAGGTGGCTTCCCTTTGCTTTTGATGGGGCTTTGTTTTGCTCTGAAGTGGAGTTTAGACAGAGAAACAGAAAGTGGACGTCAGAGTGACCGATACCATTGAAGTCTGCCTGCTGTGCTGGAGTGAAAGTGACTTTAAAATATGATATAAATTATTTTCTTTTTCACTTTTTCCTCTCCTCTCTGTGTCAAAGTGACTATTGTTGTTGTTTTCTAGCAACAGGCCTGAACACCAGCCCGCTTGTCTTTCTACTCGGTTTCTCCCTCTGGCCTGGTCTGTCTCTCTCTCCCCGTCTGACCTCGCCAGTGTTTACTCTGCGTCCTCACAATCTCCCTCAACTTCCTTTTTTTTTCTCTGGAGGCTAACCGATGTTCTCCAACGTGAGGGCTCTGACTTGATGAGTTTCCAGAAGTCGCTGTGAGCTGAAGTATGAAACAATTGTCACAACCTTCTGCTTGAATATTTCCTTCTTCCATCCTTTCTCTTTAATTGCTTTCTGTCACTTGCTCACTTTTTCATTGCACCTCCTTCAGTCTTCCATCAATAATTTCCCCAATTTTTCCAACAATCCTTTTTTTTTTCATTCCCTTCCCCGTATTTCTTTCAATGCCTGGCCTTTCTTTTCTTCTTTCTAAATCCCCCTCCCTTTACCTCTTCACTGCTCTTTACTCACAAAATAGTACGTAGTGACGTATCCCGGAAATGCTACAGGGCACGGCATGTCCTTACAGGAAGAGATTAAAGCCTTCTTTTGTGTTGTTTTATCAAATAGTAAATCCAGAGAGAAAAGAACATGATGAACAGCACCGCAAATATTGAATATCTACCCAAAAATCAACTATCAAACGTGTCAATCTAAATTTACTGGTGTCAATGATTGTAACTCACCACTCGCCATCGTGATGCATGTCTGCCTGAATTTCTAAACCCATTTCCTCTGCCTGTGTTCCTCTGTGCCCAGCTTGGGCTTTTAGTGCCGGTCGATAAGACAGACAACCCCGTGAAGGTCATTTCGTCTCAACTCTCCACAGAAGCCAAAACTCCCAAACCACCGTGAAGACAGGCACAATGACAGCACAGACTGACTCGGATTTTTTTCTCATGTCTTCGTTCTTTACTGTAAATTAAAACAGTTCTGCCTGAGTTGTTTTCTTTCTCTTTTTTTGTTTTTTGCCTGTGTAGTAAGTTTCTGTGTCACCAGATGTTGCTGTGAGGAGCATTGTTGTGATATCAGCGATTAGAAAAGGACACGACTGCTTCCTTGTGGCCCAGAAACCTGCCTCCAGACTCGCTCTCTGAGGACAGATTTGAGGGCAGGCAGACAGATGGTTGATGTCACACACACAAAGTGATAGATTGACAGACAGATGGATAAACAGACAGACAGATGATAGATGCATACATATACAGAGCAGCGAGCCTCAGATCTTCTGCAGATTGTAGTTCAAGAAAAAAAAACTGAAATTGTTTTGAACGGAGATTTGAAGCTAAAAATAAGCAAACTCTGTTACATCAGATATATTTTTAGAGCTATATTTTCAAGACATTACATTACATTTCATTTAGCTGACGCTTTTATCCAAAGCGACTTACAATAAGTGCATTTCAACCATGAGGGTTCAAAACCCAGAACAACAAGAATCAAGAAAATACAATTTCTTCAAGAAAGACAAACTACAAAGTGCTAAAAGTAAGTGCCATTTTAAGCGCTACTAAAGTGCTACCTAAGACAAACTATTATATTATCATTGAGTCATCCTCCCAGTGTTTCCTGTTCAGGAATGCACAGATTCAGGCAGGCAGTCAGAGAGTCATTGGGGTAGATGTTAAAAGCTTTAAAAGCCATATTGATTTTAGTGTTGAGGCCTCAACGCAACGAAATGTGAAGAAACAGGATTTTGCATGTGTTCATATTAAGACAGCATGAATTTTGCATTCCACACACACTTTCATGTGTGTGTCAGCAAACTGGATTTGAAGAAAATGAAAGAAAAAAACTCCCCCTGTCTGGACAGGAGGTCAGAGGTGAGATGTCAGAGAAAGTGACCTCACTCAGAAATACACAGCATGAACACAAGCAGCTGGTCTGTTACCATGGCAGCGATACTCCACTCATCCAGCAGGGGCGCTGTTACACAAGCAACGAAGGTCTGTGCTTCGTGAGGGCCTCCTCTCCTCTCCTCTCCTCTCCTCTCCTCTCCACCGCAGCTTTATACATAAAATCAAGATACAGTAATGCTTAATGATTATAACCTACAAATAGCAGTGACATTATTTTGTTCATAAAGGTGTCAGTAAAACACTTCCTGGTACTGGGTACAATTCTTAAGACAATACTTTGGGTGATAACAACTTCAAATTCATGTTTTCTTAAACAAAATAACTTTAAGAAGTGACATTGTTGAAAGTTTTTTAAATGGCCTGCTCTAAGTTGTTACTAGGAAACAGTTTAAGCCATTCATACTTAGGTTTATTGCTACAAATAGTTGTGTATGCTTTTACAATGATGGTAAAATACGAGGCAGCAGTAATGTAGTTTTTGGACCCATCTAACCTTTTATCGTCATGTCGTATCATCACATCAATAACATTAACGCGGCACAATAAATCACTCAGACTTTATTTAAATGTATTGCACAGCTACTACAGCGCAGCATATCGTTTTATAGGATGTGAGTGACTGAAAATGTGGGAGAAATCTCCTTTATTTTAGTCCTTGTACGAGTATGTGGGCTGTAAAGTAAAGCAGTCAGTTATTCACCCGTTTAATGATCATCCAGTTAAAAGGAGGTAGCGGCTGTTATTTTTTAGTCACAGGACGCTGACATCAGGGCAAAGAATTGAAGATGTGGGAGAAATTTCTTATTATTATAGTGTGTTAAATTGTAAATTGTAGTGATAGTAGCACCACTGTTCACTCACCTAACTTCCAGTAAGTATGTATTTTCATATTTACACTGTAATCTGCAACCTTCACAGAAAATGATTAACAGAATTACTTTTATTTGCATCACCGTGTTTCTTTCTATTCCTCTATCTCGCCTGCCCATCTCTGCTCCTTAACCAGGAAGACGTTGTTGTGATCAGCGAGGAGGGAGGCCTCCTTTCACCCACAATGTTGTCACTGTCTGTCTCCCTCTCCTCACCCTCATCAGATCTGAGCACAGTGAAAGAAATGTGTGTTTGTGTATTCATGCTGCCTCTCTTCCCTCTTCTCCACTTCCTCCCTCTCTTTCTATTTTTGTTCTTTTCCATAGTTCCCCCCCCCAAATATCTGTCCCCCCCCCTGTCCATCTTTTCTTCTCCTCTCCCTCTCCCAGCCCACAAAAAAACACAACATACCATTGGTTGCCATGGGATCCGGTTGCCATGCAGCAGCAAGGTTTCCACGTGGTCCTCGAATGTATGTGTGTCTACTGTAGCGTGACAGAGATTGGGTACCATGAGATTGGGATTAGGGAGAGAGAGGTGCTGCCATCTAGTTACCCCCAAACACCTGACCCGTGCACGAACGCACACACACACACACACACACACACACACACACACACACACACACACACACACACACACACACACACACACACACACACACACACACACACCGGAAAGCTATTGGTCATATAATGTAGGACTGAGCTCGATGTGTCAACATACACCAGCCTATGTGTGTGTTTGTGTGTGTCCAAAGCCACTTGAAGGCACACTCACACACTCTTCCATCATTTCACAGTTGGTCAATGAGGCTTTGTCTCTAACTACAGGCTTTGAGTTGATCAGTAGAGAAAGATAAGTCGGGGATAATGGAGGTATATGAGGATGGAGAGGCTTTGAGGAGAGGAGAGACGGATGAGGGGAGGGAGAGAAAGAAGAAAAAAAAAAGAGTGGCATTGACCAGAGGTAGAAATCGATTGAGCAGCCTGTCAGGATAAGGCAGTGGAGTCTAGCTGTCACGCCTCGCTATTGGACAGCCCGTCCGTCTAGGTGCAGTTTTACAGATGGAGAGAGGAGGAAAAAGGGGAGATTTTGGTGGATTCTTCGATAGAGCTGATCGGCTAATCGAAATCTATCAGGCTTTCTTATCGGCGTGTGTTTGGTTTAGCAGAAGTCACCGAAGCGGCAAGATGACATAATGATAATAAAGGAGCGGCTAAAATCTCCTGGCGAAGCATGTAGAGAAAACCCATTTCAAGATCCCCCATCTGTTTCTTTACAGAATACAGTTAAGCCCATTTTGAATCTGACATAATCTTAACTGAGTACATCTTAGAAGGCAGCAATTATTTGCACATCATACATTCAAGTTGTACTCATCCTAAATCCTTGTACTCAACCTGAACTGGCGCGATGGCAGATGGGTTCACCCCACATGTTTCTTGCCATCAACAACACAGTTAGTGCACCTCACCTTTTTCCGGATTTGGTACCCTGTGACTTCTGTCTGTTCCTGCTCATGTTTCAGGTCAATGGTGAAATTGCAAATGCACACCAGCGGTGACAAAAATGCATGTAACACAGGGGCTGACGGTGATCAAGCAATATAAATTATTGCTGCCGCCCTCCCCATGCACATTACTGTGCGGCGCTCCGTTCCAGCGCAAAAGGAACACACCCTGAACTCTTTGACTGCACTTTGTATGTAGATATTTCCCTGAGGAGTTACTAAAGGAGGAAAAAAAGGCTAAGATGAGAGTGAATATTGGATTTACATTCACCATGTTCCCACAAACATGATTCCAGATCAATGCTAATGCTGCCATGTATCCACCAGATGTACAAAAACGTACCTTTTTGTGGTTGGATTTCACTTGTCTTCACTGGGCGTATAAAGAAAAGAAAACACATTTTTGCTTATTAATCATGTGAACACGATATAGTTCTCTTGTATTTTTCTGACTGGCGATTTGTGTTTTATCTTTATTAAAGAGATGTCGAAAAAGCAGCTGGAGATGGAGCCTTCTAGAAACAGATCATTCTGTTAAGAGAAATCATTGATCAGTTATGGACATTTTTAAAGGGTTTATTCTGTTACAGTCAGATATAATTTAATATGCAGCGTATATCATGAAAGTTCAAACTTTTGCTTCATTTTCAAAAGCAATAACACGGCTGGTGGTGTCTTGTGGGACAGTCAAGTATTTCAGTACAAACCATTTTACTTTACATTTTGTGTACTTTTTTAGGATTCATGTCAATTTCTCCTGATGCTATGGCTTCAAACTGGCTTGATTTCATGTCACAGTTTCCTGAATTAATAAGCGATGGTGAGTCAGCTTTGAATATCTTTGCCTACTCAATAACTTTTTTGTGTGTCATTTTAGATTCTCAGTAAGTAGTTATTGCTTGTTACAGTGCCTGAGGCCCTGCAGGTGACTGTTACACTGTAAGCTTGCTTATTTGCACAGCTGAGTTAGATTATTGAGCATTTGTAACCCCACAGATCATTAATGGTGTTTGTGTGTTAGAAGGAGCCTCATTTGAATTCAGACAGTGTTGGTTAAAATAACAGGCTGTTATGAGGTCACTGAGGCATGGCGGTTGTAAAAACCACAGCGTCTCAGATTTAACATGTTCACACGCACACACACACACACACACACACACGCACGCACGCACGCACGCGCACAGCCACACACGCAGACAGCATGATTATGTTTCTTTGTTTCTGCTCTAACTGGTGGAAAAGCTCACTTGAAACACGTGCCAGAGGGCTTACTTACTGTGAGCAGGAAGTGTGGTGTGTGTCTGTTACCACCTGGCTGGAGAGATCATCATGTTTCATAACTCCACAGCAGTTTTAATAGGCTTATGTTAGTGTCTGCCCAGTAGACAGATATGCACACTCAGACAGATGAATATGCACAGGCAGATGCTTGCACACACACACAGTTATATAACAGCTATGATACAGTACAGCACAGAGTACCTTCCTCTCATTATCTTATAATTCTCTCCCCTCTATTTTCTTCTGTGGATTTGTCTTCCACTTTCTCTTCTTATTTTTAGATCCTTTTACTTTTGTCACCATCCTCCTCTTTGTGTCTGCGCATCTCACTCTTGCAGGAGGGCAAAAGAAAAGAGGGGAGGAGGACAAGTTAATAGTGATCAAGACAAATGGTCTATAGAATACAGAGCAAATTATGGGAATGACTTCAAAATGAAGAAAGCTAATGTATCTTATCTTACTGCTGATGTTAAGGAGCCAACTTTGCATCCCTTTTAACCTCAACGTGGCTCGGACTGTAACGCAGGTATACTCAGGTTTGTATTTTTGTTGTTAAAGAAAAATAAAATTATAATTTGGATAAAAAAAAAATAATTGCCTGAAATTGTATACCAGAGTCAAAACATCAGTTAAAAAAATAAATAATACTAGACAGGTAGTATTAATACCACAGAGACAATTGTCTCTGAAAGCAACTAACCATTACAAAAATAATGTGCTGCGTGTGTGACAGTATTATTATCTGGGATCAGTTATCTCAGCCAAGTCTGTTATAATTTCAGTAAAAGACAAATTAATCTCCAGCCTGCTGGTATCACACCACAGTGTGTAATACACCCATCAGTCCACTGGAGGACAACATGTCAGTGTCACTTTTTGCATCACCAAGGCGTGAAAAGTACACGCATGTATGACCAGCCCATTCTCGTTTCCAGGGTGTCAAATACTGCCATATTGTCAGACCCATTGGCATCAGATATGTACAAAGTGCCCTTTGGCATTGATGCTGTGAAGAACGAGGTCATGTAATGAAGTACGAAGACTGATAAAGTCCACATGGGGACACGTTCGAGAGTGTTTGAGGGAGCAAACACAGGACTTTCACCAGGGAGACAGCAAACGTTAACCGGGAGGTCTTTTTAGTATCACAGGTGAGTTACGTACATTATGTGACCTATACTCACATAATGGATGATAATTACGTGCTCAACTTAAGTTACTTAACATATTGTACATAATGTTACTTATGTCAAATTACCCATTTAAACCCGAACCATGATCTTTTCCTCACCTTAACCAAGTAGTTTTGGTGTCTAAACATAAGGCACCCTACTTTTAATGCCTAGTCAAAGCAAAACGTGACTCTGACACGCCATCCTCTAATGGACTGACGGGCGTATTGTACACTTTGGAATGTCAATAAAGATATGACAACTGCATAAGAAAGAGATTTTTGTGTCTGCTTATAGCCTTTGTTGTTCATCTTCTGTTTCTTCCCAAAGCTTTTCATCAACCTAATCTAAAAGCTTGTTTTTTTTTGCCAGCCTAACATTTGAATTTAACTCCACAAGGCAATGTTTGTAAAGCTGCAGCTGTGTGTATGTTTTCAATGGCACTAGTGAAGGTACATGTGTTTTGATGAGTGGATTAGATCTGATTGTATTTGTATTGGCTGCATACCGTTTTTATGTGCTGTAGTCAAACCCCATAAATACCAAGTTTACCCATGGGAGCATTTAAGTACATGAGAATCACAATGCTGTTTGTTCTTTTCAGTATTTAATGTCACTTCTCTCAGCAGACTGAAGTGAAAACAACTGACAATGAGCATAAGAGAGATAGTGATGTTTCTAGTTAGCCACAAATACCCTGAGTGCTGCGTCTGAAACCGACACGTGAACAAAGCTGGAGCACAACCAGGACGTTTTGATCCCTCTCTCTCATCCATCGTTGATCTCTGGCTCTGGGTGTTGGAGGGTAAACAGCTTAGGGGATGAACTGGCATAATGAAAGCTTGGGAATGTGTAAGGAGAGAGCGATAGCATTGACACGCAACACTGCGTTGATACCGTATCTCCAGCCTCAGTGTCAGTTACCCAGTACAAACCCTCCTCCAGCCTGAAACACAGGCTAAAATGTCTTGATCCAGTTGCAGATCACACCTTAGCTTTCATCTGACGGTGTCTCAAATGCATCCTTGTGATCAGATACCAGTGTGGAAACTGTGCTTAACTTCTACTAACAATGATTCCTGGACACTGGTTATTGTCTTAAATTTTAGTGGTTTACTAGTTTACTACTTGTTTATTGTTGCTCTAGTCTAGAAGTTATGTAATTAAGTATAATGGAGTGTGAAAAGTGACAAAGGTCACATAGAAAGGAAATCTAAGTTTTTTGGATCAAACATGGGACTTTCCTTGGAAACCGCCATTCTTGTCGTATGTGAAAAGTTACCATTAACAAACTGTTTTCTTTTACTGTTAATATGTTGATGAAGGTCTGGTACACCTGTTGCTCGTACATTTGTTGCATTAGTGTGAAGACGTGTTGTTCCTGTATGTATGGTCCATTAAGCACTTCCATATGTTGCTTGGGGAAATCGACCTGTCGTTCATAACCTTTTCCGAGTAACTCAGAGGAAGCAATTCAGCTGTGACTGGCTTTTAGTTCACCGCAGTCAGGGAGAAATTTACATTCAGACCACACTGAAGAAATCATGTTCCTTAACCACCTTACATTACCATATTGCTGCTCCCTTTAAATTTTAGGTGCATTCTCATCTTTATTTGCAACTGTGTACCCAAAATGCATTGCAAGACATTAACACGTTTCAAAATGTGGGTTTCGCCTCTTAATTTTCTCCCAATCCACCACCCTCACCTGATCCCCACCATCTAACAGCCGTCCCTCTACTACCATCTCTTTGAGTCCAGGAATGTAATTTTCTCCAAGATCCATACAAAAAAAAACCCAACAGTCTCAAGGTCACTTTCTCCTTCATTTTCGTTTAGCCGGTAATCCCCAAACTTCTCCCTCACAAAACAGTTCCCTGACATTTCTGTTCCCATTCCCCATCCCTTTCCCTTTCCCAAACACCCAATAATAATTTTCCTCCAGCATTCAGCCTTCGACTTAACCTTTCTGATTCTCACCCATCCTTCCTCCCCTATATACACACACACACACACACACACACACACACACACACACACACACACACACACACACATATATATATATATATATATATATATATTCAGACTGAATATAACCCTGTGCTACAGAATGCAAGGAACCGTGTTGTTAGGTTTGGTCGTTTCACAAAGTGATTAAGAAATAAAATCTCAGGCAGTTGGTTTGAGACATGAATTCATGAGTTTGAAAGCTCATTAGTTGCCAAAACTCTGCGCAGCATTTTGTCGTATTATGACGGAGGATTTACTGCTTTGGAAATTTATCACAGAATCAGTAATTTTATCCCTCACTGAACAAATTGTCAACATTATAAATGTCCCAGTGATGTTACAAAGTTATCTACCAGGACTGTGTGCAGCCATTTATCGGTGCATTGCTTTGTGTTGTGGCAAAAGTTGAGATGGGCAACTTTTTTGCTGGTCTACCTCATGTCTGCTCTCTCTTTATGCAACCACAGCTGTAGAAATTAAATGAATAACTTTATCCTGATCTTAACATCTTAACTTCAACCCTACTGCACTAACCACCAACCTTAAACCCCTGTCCCTTCAGGATCTGGAGTGCTGCTCAGTTTGGTGGTGAAAAGTTTGACAGAAATGAACTTACTGGACCAATATAGCCCACTTCTCATCTCTGACGGAAGCTACGAGCAGGTAGAATAACAAATCCGAGCAGTTGAGTTGCTTTGTTAGTAGTGCAGGTGACATGATTTATAAGGATGAAGAATGTGTGGAATAAAAACACAAGTTCTCCAGTTTTGTTTTCTGGGTTTTTTCTGCATCAGTTTTGATTCTTTTCTTTGAAACTGTACATCTAGAGTCTGAGTTGGGTCAAAGCACAGAGCATCAGGAGCTATGACCCAACTCTTACCCAGGTATAAGCTACCTCTTGAAAATGATAACCCTCTATGCCAAAACTTTACTCAAGCTGTTGCTGTGTTACTTCCCTTAGTACACTAACAAATAGTAACCTTACATGTTAGGACTCTTACTTGTTTTGTCTTGTCTTTGAATTTTGACAGGGTAGTGTTATTTCAAATCACACACCGCCGTTCCGCACTGACCGCAAATTACCTCAACATGTGAACACATCACCAACCAAATATCTACAGCTTGAATTATTTTACTCACAAATTAAGGTGTTTTCGTGCCCTCTGTTTAACACACTCAATAAACACACTGATTCTTCTGTCCGGCAGCAGTAGTGAAAAAAGAAACACTTTTGTTTGGTGTTCAGGAACATCTGCAGCTTCCTCAGACGCCTTAATTTGAAAATTATTTACGTGTGTGGCCCCGCCCCTTCCACTATGGAGCCAATATGGCGACCTTTTAGCGTTAAAAGTGTCCCAATGTTTCACACTTCTTTTTTGGACCATTTTGACTGCATCGTCCTGGTGCATGTTGCTGTACTTCACAGTGTGAACGCACTTATGCACTCAAAATAGTGAGTGTTATTACACAAGTGCACCATTTGGATCACAGCATGTAAATCTAAAATGAAGTACAGTGCAGACCAGTCCTTACCTCAACTTTCATTTCACATGATCCATATATTTCTTCAGATTTGCCAGCAAATTTTTTTCCGGATACCCAAAACGTTCATACAACCAGCTGAGTGTTTGCGACTGCAGCTTTAATCATTTTGCAACGGAAGTAAAGCACTACTTATTCATCTATTGTGAACCGTGCCTGCTGTATGTCTGTGACCTGCCCTTCAGCATGCAGGACTGGGCAAGCAACCCTGTCCCACATGTCCAGTAACACCCCTGTGGAAACATACTACCAGGCCCAGTTCCAGTGCTCGCGTTAAACACATCCTGCAGCTCTGGCCCTATTCCCCCGTTCCAGCTCCAGCGCCTGTCCCCGGGCTCCAGCTCCACTTCTCGCCCTCTCCCCCAGTGCACTCTTGACCAGTGCGCCCACAGCAGATGGAGAGCAAAGAAAACTGTGTCACCACCCGCCACGACTCACTTAATCACCCCTCCCTTTTCCCGTCCCGCCATTCCTCTCGCTCTCTTCCTCTCTCTCTCTTCCTATCCTCCCACTCCCTTCTCTCCTCGCTTCCAGGATTCTGAGCGTCAAACATTGATTTGTCTTTATTTTTAGAGCAGCTGTAGTGTATGTACGTGTGTGCACTGTATTTATTTATGTGTGGTGTCTGTATAACAGACGCTCATCCACGCTGGGTTGTGGGCAGTTTGGCCGTGTTTGTGTGCATCACCGTGTGTGTGTTTGAGAGTGTGTCAGGGCTCCTTTTTTCTAAGTTAATCCCTTAAGAAGAGGTGTGGTTCTCTCTCTTTCTGACTCCGCACTCGCACTCACTCTCCTCTCCTCTCCTCTCCTCTCTGTCCCTCACTCGGAGCGCAGTATCATCACATGCTCCCTCACTCCTCTCCTCCTCTCATCTCTTCCTCGTGCTGTTGTTAGCACTCTGGCCGCTAGAGTCTGAGGGAGTTCGTTTCTCTCAGATTGTCATCTCTGCATCTTCTCTCGTCTGCTGTCGTTCCTGTGTGAGTTCTTGGGGCGAGATGGGGGAGGCCATCGAACTCAGGTGAGTCTGATGCAGAGTAGGGGTGTGTGAACTGTGTGTTTTGTGTAGGAAACAGCTGACATCCCACATATTCACTAAGAGGGGAACTGTGCATACATTTAACATGATTTCTCCTGCAAATGTGTGTGTGTGTGTATGTGTGTGTGTGTGTGATCGTGCACTTGGGTGCCTTTTCGTTTCTAACTGGGTCGACTGTTACCGTAGAAATCAGCACCTTGGGCTATTTTCATTGCCTCACCTTGTTTTCTGTCCATCAAGTTGACCCTGTTTCAGCAGGGGAGACATCTGCAAGCTCTATAGGGGTCAACAAAAGATCTGTGGTTGCCGCAGCAGTGATAGCTGCAGTTTGTTGTTGTTGTTGTTGTTGAGTTATTGGCTGTGGTGGTATTTTCAGTCACTGCCAAACTGATAATAGGTCTCGTCTAGCTTGTATCCACAGGGCTCATAGCGGCTAATAGCCTTAGCAGATGCATTAGCCCGCATGCCCATATGGAAGAGATTAAACCTGCTAAATTGATACAAACACCCAACATTTTTTTCTCTTGCAAAACCTTCGTCCCTGCACATGTGTTCTGTGCTGATAGGCTCAAACGTGTGGACACCTGCCATACACATCCACAGCAGAGTGTGTTTCCAACCCTTCTCCGGCTGACTGGGAGTGACTGGTTTGCCTCCTGAATTCAATGCTTCCTCTCCCTTTTCTCTTACCGGCCTTATCTCCTTGCCCTCATGATTAGATGATTGAGGAGGCCAGCTCTCATGTGTGGTGCTAGAAAGAAAGAGAACGAGGCGTAAGAGTGAGGACACTGTGGGCGACAGAGACCTGTGTGATGAGTGAAATGAGGACAAGTGAAGTACGGCAAGACAGACTCAACAGGAGGGTGAAGATGAGAGGCGGGGTGTGAAAGTGTTTGAAACAAGAAACACATTTGTGTGTGAGGATAAAGGGGATTTTTGTGGAGAAAATATGAATTTCCTCTCTTCCAGCAGAGGAAACAGGAGATGAAAACAGACAAGAGATCTTACTTGATTATCAAAAGACATTGGAGAAAATGGCCAAAATGGGGTTGAAAAGAAGAGGAAAGAAATGTTAAATTGTGCTCAGTTTGACTGTGGGAGTTCAGACTTTGTGAACGCAGCCAGCAGAGCCACACCGGCTCACTTGGCACACGGAAGTCTGATGTCAAAGCTGCACAGTTCAAGCTCGAGGGTGGAGTTGTTGAGACACTTGAGACATTACAGCAGCAACAAGGTTCTTTAGCTTGGGAACATTTGAAGGAGTTGAGTTGTCTTTGAATTCACAGAAGTAAATCTATCAGCTTCTGAGGCTGGAGCGTCATTTGTCGTTCCACGTGTTTGGAGGGTTGGTGTGAATCTCCTCCTGCCTGGAATACACCCAGGATATTCTTTAACATTATTTGGTTTGTGCGTTTAATCTCTGACCCTAGAGATGAAAGTGTGCCGCACACTTTGCCGTCATATCCGAAGTGTAGTACGGATGATAAACTGGCCTGTGGCTCTGGTCTGGACTGATAGGAGGGAATATGGGAACACTGCACGACAATGTGATACAGCAGCATATCGACTAGACTGCTCCACTTCACGCCTGGCTGCACCGTGTTTAGATTAGCTTCCCCGCGCGCACACTTTCCCCGTCACCGTTACAGACACACGCTGGCGTGCAAACATGAACATGCTCTGACACAGATGCATGCCACTGTGGTGCATATACAAGCACACAAGCTACACACAAAGCTAGCCTGGTTTGTACCCTCTTTGCCTTCTGTTCCAAGGGCAGAGGGGGATTTGGATATTGTTATGTTAATCTGTCACTCTTTTGTGTCTTGGAACCCATTCAGACACACACACACACACACACACACACACACACACACACACACACACACACACACACACACACACACACACACACACACACACACACACACACACACACACACAAGTACAAACACACAGGTACGAACACATTCAAGCGTGCACAGACTTTTGTGCACAAATACATGCATGCATCTCCATGTGCTGTATAGAGTGAAAAAAAATTCTTGCAAGAAAAAAAGAGAGGAAGGAGGTCGCCCTGCAGAAACATGCACACACACACACACACACACACACACACACACACACACACACACACACACACACACACACACACACACACACACACACACACACACACACACACACACACACACACACATACAATCTTCTTCAGGCTTAACTTGGGTATGTGGGAATTGAAACGGTGGCAGGAGGGGCGATGACACAGCGTCGTGTTAAGCCTGGAGGAAGAGGATAATAGGTGTGGACGCTGCATGTGTGTGTCCCCTGGTGTGGCGGGGACAGTGCATGTGTATATACTTTCCTCAAGCTGCACACATGCGTCTCCCAGGCCTCGCTCTCCCTCTGCAAAGCGAACACAATGTAATTTGAAGTTTCCCAGCAAAATCCTATTTGCAGAAAGCAGTGGGAAGCAGATAATTTTAATTGCAGGATGTTTCCTCAGACCCCCAGCTCTCAGACTCGCTTCCTCGTTGATCCACTGGACCCGCGGCATCGATTGTTCCTCTGCATTTGTTACTCAACTTTTGCAGGTGCTTTATCATCGCTCTGGTCCTTTTCAAGGGAGATATAGTTTTGTTCCACTGAATTTAACTGATCGCAAGCTTATTAGATTCTTTGCTCGCATGAGTGTATTTTGTTTTATATCGTGTGTCAGTGGGAGACTGATGTGAAAGCCGGTAAATCAAATTTAGATGTGACAGTCGACTTCCTGGATCGATCCTTCTTCTAGTGCTGAGAGTTAATTTCATTCAAAGTATCTTCCTTCAAATTTAAAGTTGTCTTAAGTTTCACTGTTTGACTGCAAAATCTCAACATTAACTTTTATATGTCTCTCTATATTACTTTGCGCTATATTTGGCTTCACAGTGGACTGAAGTTTTAGGACAAATTATGTGGTAAAAGTCATTGTTTTGATGCAACCCAATAAAACATGTAATACACTCGTCAGTCCACTAAATTATATTTTGTCAGTGTCAGGTTTTGCCTCATCAAGACATGATAAATAAGGTGCTTTAGTGTTTAGGCACCAAAATCAACCCTGTTTGGTTTAGGAAAAGATCATGGTTTGGGTAAAAATAAGTCATTTTGCACAAGTAACGTTACGTATATATAAGTTACCTAACATATGTTACTGAAGTTAAATACGTTACATAACTTAAAAGACATTCTTGTTGACTTTTGCTCTCAAACGAACTCTACAACCGGCCGTCCGGGTGAAAGTCCCGTGTTTGTTCCATCCATGCCGCCCTCCTCCCTACTCACACCTTATCAATCTTTGTACTTGTACTAGTGGACTGACAGATGTATTGCCAGCTAGCGGGCACATTTTACGTCTTTCACACATAAGAAATACGTTTTCTTATTACTGTTCAGGGTCCTGGTTAGCTTTTTATGAAGGCAAAAGTAGCATCCCTATTCTTTCTGCCTCAGTCTCTCCTGCATGTTTCGTCCAGCTTTTTTTTTTCGTTTTACACAACCTTGGTTCTACTTTTGTATTTTTCTGGTTTTTTTCTGGAGCCAGAAGTGACCATATTTGGACAACAGGGTGGAGCTGGGGAGGAACCCTAACCTCTACATCTATTCTGGAAACCTGACTGCACCCCAGACATGTCAATCAAACCAGACACCGCCCAAAGAAACCAGTCATAATATCTAATGAATGATGATGTTATTATCAGAAGGACCATGACATCACTGATCAGAAGGAGTGGCTGTAGCTAAAGAATTGTTGACTTTGTTCATGAGAGAAGTGACTCTTTTTAAATGGAAGTCTTGTGGACCTTAGTGGTATTGCACTTCGAGGCACCACATGCGTTCTTATCTACAAACATACATGAACTTAATTTTCAAGGAGGTTGGCCCAGTGAGTCACAGTGAGTTACTTGTGTCAGACATGTTTTGATGACAGAACAAAGTGTCAGTGACAGGAATGATCCTGGTTCAGCAGGTTGAGTCACCTCTTCATCCATCTGCGTGATCATCATCACAATGACAACTTCTCTCACGCTCCATTGCCCCTTCACTGTGATAAATTCTCAATCTGCATCGCGGCCTGACTCACAGCGGGCCATTCAGTCTCATTATGTAAGATGACCACCAACACACGCGCTTTCTCTCCCTTTCACGTACACACTTGTGCCCACACGGGCTATAATTATATCAGTACAGCTTTCTGTAATGGTTCCCTCTGCCCGGAAGCTCCCTGAAAGATCATGTTGCATTAGAGGGTCAGAGGAAGGACAGGACACGACGTGTTTGTGTTTCTACCAGTCAAAGTCAATCTGATTGGCGTCTGTTAAGCATTTTGACATCGTGACATGCCACACAAACACACACACTCGTATACACACTGTCTTCTTCCTTCTAATTCAGCTCCTCACACTGACTAGGAGTCATAGCTCACAGACTGCAGTTGCAAATACAATCAATATGATGAACATGGTGGGTGGAACAGAGCAAACACCAGTGCAGTTGGAATTCAATTCATAAATACAAACATTTTCAGTGGCTCTTGTTTGTGATGAAGAAATTAATAAAAATAACTTTGCCTCAGTTGTGACAAATCTGTCACGTTTGCAGTGCAATTGCTGAGTGAAATGTACCTAAAAAAAAAAAAAAAGACTGTAATGCCATTTCATCAGATAAAAATCTAAATAAATGAAGTTCTGCAGTGCAGGTGTTCCACTGAACATTCAGTTATTTGTTGAATATTATGTGGGACAGCTCAAGACATCCTTTGCTTTTACTTTGTTAAATTGAAAAACTATCACAGAGTGCAGGAGGTAACACATTGGGAAATTGCAAGAGAATTAATAAATAAGACATTTTACTGAGTAAAAAAAAAAAATCATTCAAGGACATACCAGTTCTCCATCATATGGTGTGATGAGCAGTATTGACTTGGAGTACAGTATGAGGACCAGTGCATTAAAAACTGCTATGGATTGTGGATTGGTCCTGAATTTTCAATGACAGAGAGATATATGAACCCACCTACCCCCCTTTATAGTGTGGGCCTGCTTTATGGAGCAAGATGAGGCTCTCTCTCTGTGTGTGTGTGTGTGTGTGTGTGTGTGTGTGTGTGTGTGTGTGTGTGTGTGTGTGTGTGTGTGTGTGTGTGTGTGTGTGTGTGTGTGTGTGTGTGTGTGTGTGTGTGTGTGTGAGAGAGAGAGAGAGAGAGAGAGAGAGAGAGTCACAGTGGGGGTCAGGCTGATGGCTAAACACGCAGCTCTGCTTCACCCGCCACTGTTCATCAGTCTGTACACACTCCTAATCTCTGTAGAGATCTCAACGGTTTCATCTCATCTCCGATGCATTTTTGCCTCCACTCACAGAACAGTATGCTTCATAAACTACCCACATACTGTACTTTATACAGCACTCTGCTGCTTTATGCAGTATGTTGTTGCAAGAGAGGCTCTGCTTTTTTTTTTAAATGTTTGCTCGCTGTAGCTGCAGGACCTCAGGGCGTTTATGTTTCATATGGGACATGGAAAATTTCATCTCTCCAACTGGTCTGTTCTGTAAACAGTCGGACAGTTACCAAACATTTGAGGCAGTTTTATTCATTTGTGCTCAGACTTTCGTTTGCAAATGGCCTCTGGCTCAAGTTAGACTCTCAAGTTTGCGACATTAGAGGTCCCATATTTTGCACTTTTGTGGTTTTATGTACCAAAAACCATCTTTAATAGTTTTACATCTCCTCCCTTAAACTTCTCTCTGGAGCTCGACCAGGAACAGGCTGTTTGTGTTTATGACTTTAAATCACTTTTAATATCAGTAAGGCTCTTTTTTGATTGGCTGACATGTTTCTGAGTTACACATGCCCAGGGCAGCCACAGGTTTTCTTCCGTCTTGTAGCTTGTTAGCTTTGTGACGAAATGACTGCCCTGTGTTTTCTTCCAAATTAAACTTAGCGGAGAGTGGACATATGGCATGAGGGTGAGCTTGTGACATCACAAACTTATATAAGTCCAAACAGTTCGTCCAGCACAGTTGCTGAATATGGGCATTGGCATTTCTCCTTGGACTAAGCATTTTGACATTTGCACATTATTTTTTTACAGCATTTAGACCTCCTTCACAGGCATATTTTCCGAAATGAGTGCGTCTTAAATATGTCACAGTAAATTTGTGCAGTATTCAAATCTGTGTAGTAGTGGTTGCTATGTAGCCAGTTTGGCTGTGGTTGACTGTGTCCAACACAAACCCTTTAGAGTAATATTTCCAGGAAGGAACATTGACCTTACAGAAGCACATGGCTCTCTGTGTCTGACTGTCTCTTTGTCATACACACACACACACACACACACACACACACACACACACACACACACACACACACACACACACACACACACACACACACACACACACACACACACACACACACACACACACACACACACACACACACACACACACACACACACACTCCTACGCAGGCTCATAAACCACTGCAGTGAATAAGGCCATCCTGTCCTGGGTCAGACTTCAGTCTAAACACAAGTGCCCCGGTTTGTCTCCGTTATACGTCACACGCCTTTATTTTTTAATCACACACACAAAAACACAGACCACCTGTCACTTTCTGTGTGTGTGAGTGTGAGGAGGAGAGGAAGAGAGACAGAGAGTTTTGGATAATAGTAAGTGTCAGTGTCCTTATGTGGGTCACTCAGTGTCAGCTGAAGTCTGCAGGGCCCAGAAACGGGGTCAGTTTTTGGTGTGTATGTGGTGTGTGTGTGTGTGTGTGTCAGCAAAATGTGCCTGTGATGAGATTTTGATTTAATCCTATTAAGTCGATCTTTGTACATTGTGGCACAACAGAAGTGACATATGGGTTGTAAATTAATGGAGAACTGTTGTGTGTTATGAGATTAATTAATTCAGTGCATATGCTTTTTATCTATTTAATTTTTTTTTTATAAATAGGTGACGACTGACGGTAAACCTTTTTTTTTTATAATTGTTCGTAGAAAGTCGAACTGATGAGACAATCTTCTTTTCAACAATATTTGCTGGCATTCAACTGTTCACATCGTTTCATCTAACTCAACCACCGCTGTTGGGACTACATTTAGAAACAAACGCTTGACTTCAACTTTATTGCACGTAGCCACGCCCACTGATCACTGATTGGTCCGCCTTTCAGCGTGGCTGTGTGAACCTTAATAAAAACAGGGTTTCCAGACAGAAAGCTGAAGCTGTGACGAATAACTGGGTGGATCCAGGTTTTGGGACTGTGTAGTCGTCTCATAATTCTTTAGTTGTCAGCGAGAGAATTAAGATATCGCACAACCAATATGTTGAAATAATATGTCACCACGTTTTATTGATCCTCTGTCTTCGTGTTTGCTGATAATAGTTTGCTGTTCAGAGTGTTATATGAACAACATGACATATTCTGTGTCCTGACGCACTACAATAAACGCTTTATACTGGAAGCAGCTGTAATAATGCTGACCTGGGATACTTTTTCTACCACTAAGGCTTTAAATTTTTTCTGAGTCTGAGCTTTGGCAAATCAAATCAGCCTCTCAGCTGTAGAGCCAAAAACACACAACTTACAATCAACTGAACAGAGACGGGGGGAACAGGGAGCGGTACATTGCGTCCATATAAAGTGGTCAGCTCAGTGATGACTAAGCCCAGACAATCCCCTGTTACCACACACACACACACACACACACACACACACACACACACACACACACACACACACACACACACACACACACACACACACACACACACACACACACACACACACACACATACACCTCTTGCTGCCCTCTCCTTGTTTCTCCGTAGCTTCGCAGACATATGGCTTACCGTAATGTGGCTGTGACTCATTGTGTGAACTTGTAAAGTGTGTGTGTGTACGTGTGTATGTACATGTGTGTATGTGTGTGGCAACATCACCCGCCTCCCACCCTCTCACCCACACTCCTCCTCCTTCTCCCTCCTTGTATGAGGTGTGCTTTGCGAGCATCTGGTGGAGAAGACGTGTGAGGGAGGAGTGTGTCCCGTTTTGCCAAAAAAATCTCTGAGCCGCTGTTGAACACAGAACATCTGGATCAGGGAGGGACAATGTTTGTGTGTGTGTGTGTGTGTGTGTGTGTGTGTGTGTGTGTGTGTGTGTGTGTGTGTGTGTGTGTGTGTGTGTGTGTGTGTGTGTGTGTGTGTGTGTGTGTGTGTGTGTGTGTGTGTGTGTGTGTGTGTGTGTGTGTGTGTGTGTGAAAGAGAGGCAGAGAGCCAAATATATCAATCAGGCTCACATCTGGCAAGCCCAGAACACAGCTGGACACACATGCAGTACTAACCCAGGTTATATGGAGTGAATACAGAGGTGACACACGTATGATGACATTTGAAATATCACTTTATATATTCAGGCTAATAAACTAACATCATGAATATTAAAAAAAAAACACACACACTTTGTCAATAACAATCCTCCCAACAGCTAAAATACCAACTTAACAAGCTGAAGCAAATTGTAAAAAAATGTGAAACCACATTTCAATAAGTCTGTGCACGTAGGCGAACTTTTCACATTATTCATCCATGTGAAACCCATTTCCTCACTTTCACATCAGCGGAGAGGCAGACCTTTAGCTTCAGGCTCACTTTTTGCATCCGTCGCTGCATCCTTCGGACACAAACAGAGCAAAGATGAGATCTGGAGTGTAAACACCATTGAAGAAGAAGAATAGGGAGGACCAGGTTAGGAAGCAGCGACGAAGGCAGGTCAGCTCGGGTGAACACATTTTGAATGTTTACGACATAACATCACATGAGTGTAAGTCGTCGCTCACGCCATCTCCTCTGCAACAATACGTCCCAGATGGCTGCTAACTTCACTGGATGGGGAACAACTGTGTTTTTTGGCACCAGCCTACTGTTTGTGTAGTCTACTCTGAAGTGCGTGTAAGTTTTGAGTGGGTTTATGATGAGTGGGACTTCTTTTGTGCCCTTGATTTATAGATTTATTTTGATGTTTGTATCCTCGCCTGCCTGCCAGCCCACCCCCTCTGTCTGCGTCCCGTCTCTTTCTTTTTTTTCCCCAAGTGCAGATGGTTCTTGTTGTGCAGGGTGAGGTCACAGCCATGCAAGGCCTTTGCATGTTGCATGCTTGGTAATGTCTCCACCCTAATGTGTCTCTCCATCAAAGACAGTTTACTGCCAGGTTTCTGTTCGTTTCAGGCTGTTTTGCTCAGTAAGAGGATCATCAAATTGTTTCCACCTGTATTTTCAGTGTAGTAGGTCCTACTAGGTCCTATTTTTACATTCAAACATGGACTTGATGTCATCTGTGAGTGGCACCGAGATACATGCTTTTGTTAATCAGAACAACAAATGAAACACGGTTTCCTTTACTTTGACATGAGAATATATTTTTGAGGAAATTTCTGCACATTTTTATTTTCATAATCAAAAGCCATTTGAGAGATTCCAGATTTTTAATTATTAAAGAATAAAATTAAAGACATTTAAATTAAGGATGTGATTAGATTGATGATAAAAAAATCTGTCCAGTAAATACGAAGCTACAGTATGCAGCAGGTTAATTTAGCTTTGCATAAAACAAGTTAACAAAATTAACCTTTCACCAACTTTAAAGGTCACATATTAACATGCTATGTTTAATTTGTTTAATCAGTATAATTTCTGAAAAGGTGAAAAAGTGTTAAAAGGTCAATTAACCATAAATATAATGCACCAGACTGTTTCTTGGCGGTGCAGGAACCCTCTGAGGTCTCCATCTCTGGCCTGAACTACTCCGGGTCAACAAACAGTTCAGCACTCACCCCTCTGTTTTGGGAGTTGTCAATTTTACACTTGTAGGTTTAGCAAAGTAGAGGTGCTGTTTCCACTCTTTGTGCTCGGCTTAAATAACTGACTGCTGGTTGTAGTTTCATATTTCATGTTCCTAAAATGTAAAACCTCTCTTGTAAGATACAGATTATACATTATGCTGCCACCTCTCAAACTTCTTAAAAGTGAATTGCTTTCCCAAACTTTGCATTTGCTTTAAAGTGAAATGATTTAATGATCATGTTACTTAACTGGCCTGTTTTTTTCTGTCCTCATCATGTCTTCCTCCTGCTCGTCTAAACCACTCACACCCTCACATTCCCAATGTGTACCAACTACACTGAGGGATAATTGGATGTTTTACAACTCTGATTTTCTCACCCCTTTTTTTAAAATTATTATTGCATCTCATCTTATTTTGAGTGCACTTGTTCCACCACTTCATTTAAGCCACATGTTGCTTGCTCTCAAATGAACATATGTCTCAGTGTCATCCTATCCTACAGAAAGATTAAAGTATAGAAGTCAGAGCTCTACAGTGAATACATTTATTCGAGAGTAATTAGATTTTGCTATTAAAAGAATATCAAAGTGGATGGTTCAATGGTTCATCTGAGTTTGCTGGTTCCTTTTTTTTTTTGGTACAGTATGATTTTATTCTGCATTATTGTTGGTTTGTAGGTCAGTTTGTGTCTTTCTTCCTTCATCCTTCTAGTCTGTGGGCATGTTAAACTGTGTCAATCCACTCACCTCCGACACATTTTCATCTTATTACAACTAGATGACTGATGGATGAAGAGCAGGATAATTTACAACACTCATTTTCTCACCTCATTTCTTCATTCTTCCCTTTTTTCCAGTGATTATTTTTGTACTTGTCTTAGTCCTCTAAGTTCCCGTCCTTTCATTTCCGTGTCCTGGCATCAGATACCAGTCCTGTCCGCTCACCCCTCCTCCTCCTCCTCCTCCTCCTCCGCCTCCTCCTCTTCTGCTGTCCCAAACCATGTGAGGGCAGTTACAGGGCATCTTGTATTCCTTAACCAGCACCTCTTCCTCCCCCACCCTGCTGCCCTCATAACTCCCCATCTACCTCTCTTATGGGGCATTAGGCACATTACGTTAGCTTTCGCCCCCGTCGTACACACACACACACACACCTGCTGCAGCTGTGCTGCTGCCTGCCAGGTGCCAGTCAGCTGGCGCTTTGCCCAGAAATGACTGGCACAAGCCCTGACACGTGAGCTGCAGAGGGGCTTCTGGGTGTGTTTTTGTGCGTGTGTGTCTGTGTGTGTGCCGGTTCTTGGCAAGGGACACATGCTTCACATGCCAGGAATGAGTAAAGCCACTTGAGCTGTTGCATTTCAATACTTTGCATTACACACATCTGAGTGTGCGAGAGACGTCCAGTTGCACCCGCTTCCGGCACACCAGCTTCTGCCACCATTACCAGCAACATAGCAGCGATTATGAGAAGTGATGTGTCTGACTGTGTATATATTTGAATATAAACCCTGACCTGTGTGTGGCAGACCAGAGAGACGTTTTCCTCCCTTCAGACAGAGATCACTGCTGTTCAGATGGAAGTTACATGTCTTCAGTGTACGATTAATGTGTTTTCACACCCTGTAAAAGCCAGAATGCCGATTTACGGAGCAACCAGATGGTAAGAAAATAAGAGGAGCGCACTCTTTATTCTGATTTAACCCAAGAGATATGAAAGAGTAAAAGCAGAGAGGGATAGGGAGAAGCATGTCTTATATTATTTTAGTTATATAAGTGACTTTCTCTTGATTTTTCTCTATTTGCTAGATCTTTGTTTGGTGCATCTTATTATGTTAGCCTTATAGAAAAAAAGAGACTAGTTTGTACAAACATCGAGGACAAAGGAAATCAGCAGAGAGAGGGACAATAAAGTCAGATTTGAAACTTTTGACAGAGATAACAAACGAGCTGATGGTGCCGTTTATTCAGTCTCGATAAAAACAGCCGATGAACACAAGAAGAGATGTCTTTGTTGTACTGCAGATCTTCTGTTAAGGGGGGTATGTGATTGCAGAGGAATGAAAACAGTAATTATTATTTTTAAGCAGGTCATGTTTTGATAGTTTCATTATGCTGAGAAATTAGCACCGCTAAACAGGCCAGCGGACTGAATGGTCTAATTAGGAAACGGAGGGAGGATTGTTCAGAGAAGCATTCGGGTGTAGCCTGTACGTGTGTGTGTGTGTGTGTGTGTGTGTGTGTGTGTGTGTGTGTGTGTGTGTGTGTGTGTGTGTGTGTGTGTGTGTGTGTGTGTGTGTGTGTGTGTGTGTGTGTGTGTGTGTGTGTGTGTGTGTGTGTGTGTGTGTGTGCGTGTGTGCTGATCAGCATGCGCTCAGTGTTCTTGAGGTTTCTTGCAGAGATGAAAGCGTGCCCTATGCTTTGTGTTCATTAATGCTCTACCTGTGTGATTTGTACAGCCTGTCTCTGAATGGAGAATCAATGGAGCGTCATGGCGGAAAGTGTTTCCTAATGTACCGACTCCCTTGTTACTGATGATTATTGCATAATGAGTTCAAGCTAATCAATGAAATGCATCCCTCTTCCCTTATAATCCTATATGAAACACACGACTACAGTTTCTGTAAGCTCTCTCAAGTGCCATTTCTGTGAATTATAGTTCGGCACTGTTGAATTTAAATAGCTTTTAATGAGCCTCACTGTTAAATTGAGAGTAAATGAATGCAATTTTTTTTATTGTTGCTTTGTGTGTGTGTTAAAGGGAGTCAGATGGTTATTCAGTGTCAAATATCTTGAGTGAATTGCAGAAATGATCTGTGGCCTTCTAGCCCACTAAACCACCTTCCCTCTCTGTGTTTGTGTGCAGTACCAGGGAGCACGTGACCCCGGAGATGAACAAGCTTCGTCAGAGTCTGAGGAGGAAGAAGCCCACGTACGTGCCAGAGGCCAGCAGACCGCATCAGTGGCAGGCTGACGAGGAGGCTGTGCGAAAGGGCAAATGTAACTTTGCTGTTCGGGTAAGTAGAAACAGTGCATACTTCTTACACTGGTACAATTCATATTTACTGAATCTTAATTTAAGGTTTAAAGTTCTTGGAAAAATCTATAAGATCCTTTTTATCCCTGTTTCCATTATCGAGAAAGAACTTTTACTAGGCTGGAGGCGTTAGGATTTCCGGTTGTCCGTTCATCCATACCTACCTCAGTACATTCATCATCTAGTGAACACAATATATCAGGAACGGCGGAAGGAAATCTTTTTAAATTTGGCACTAGCGTTCACTTGGACTCAAGGCTGAACTGTCAAAGGTTATTGTGACCTCAAAAAGCTCAAATGTGGCCATAACTCATAAATCCATATGCTAATTATGACAAAACAAAGTGATGACTCATTTATAGCCAAAAGATCAAAGGTCAAAACACTTTTCTGGCCATTATTCAACGCCATAACTCAGGAACAGAATGGGAGATTGTGCCGATATTTCACATTTGGTCAGATACTGAATCGGTGACTCTAACCTTATCAAACTGTGATTGTGGAGATCTTTGTCTTCTATCAGAATCAGCTTTATTGGCCAAATTCCTTCAATATCTTCATGACATTTGTTATCTGAGTCTGGACAGACATGGACGTAAACTGCAACTTGGCTGGTTGGCGGAGGCAGACAACCACGAGGCAGTAATTGTGTTGTTGTTTTTTTAACTGTGTGTGAGTTAAGCTCTGCTGTGTATATATTAACATGACCTCAACCAAATAAATCCCGGGGCCACACACAAGGATGAATCATGGTTTTCTGTGTTGAGGCCTAAACCACAGTACATTCATCATAACTCAAGTTAGTGCCCTATAAAGACCCTCAGCGGTAACAGGTGCACCAGATCCTCACTTAATCAGCACTTTATCCTTGAACATAAAAGAAGAAAACCAGAATCTGCTTCTGCACTAGACCTCCTTATGCTCCACTTACAACCTTTAATGTAGGTCTTAACAGAATAACAGAATAGCAGCCCTACATTATATTTTACACACTATTATCACATTCATAATATATTTTAAGGGTCCCATATTGTATAAATTCAAATTTCCATTTCTTCTTTGATTATAAAGCCGGTCAAGGTGCTGTATAAATACTGTGGAAGTTTCAAAACGCTCAGTCTACATAGAAATGCACACAGCCCGTATTCAGTGACTGTGCTGACTGTGACTTCTGAAACTTTGTGATGTCACAAACCCACGCTCATGTCATATGTACACCGTCCAACATTAGCTTAGCATAAAGACTTAGGAAATAATCAGGAGGAAACAACCAGCCGGACTTTGTCTAAAAGTAACTAGGTCACTGAGTTTGTGTTAAATAGAAGTTGCTGTTTCCCCCCGTTTCCAGTCGTTCAGCAAAACTAAGCTAATTGTTTGCTGGCTTAAATTATACATGATCAGTGTACACTGTACAGACAGGAGAGCGGTATCAATACTGTTATCTACATGAGTCTTACAAAGAAAGCAAGTGAATGAAAGTTGAAAAAATTGAAAAGCACACGTCACCTGATTTAATCTTGGAGATGAGAATAGCATGCCATGAACATAACATCAAATCTGTGAATTGAAAATGCAAGAATTTGATGTCTTTTATGCATAAGGCAGCCAAACTGTAAGTAAGTCTGAGGTTGATAAGAAAAATAAGGGCTGTGTGTCTTTAACCTTTTGATATTATGAGTCTGCTCTGCAGCTGAATGCCTCTTAAGCATTAAATGCAAAAAGGAGCATTATTAATGGCCCAATTTACTGATAACCAGCTCCAGGCTGAGCATGCACAGCATGTCTAACTCCGAGAGCCAAAGTGATTTGTTGAACAGCTGGAGAGACAATGACAGTAAGAGATGGAGGGCAGAGAGGGAGGAGTGACCACAAAGTGGAGTTATGGATTACAGAAACCACAGGAAATGACAGGGTGAGGGATGAGGGCACACAGAGGGGTTGGAGAGACATTCTGAGATATGAAATGAAAAAGATATATAGGAGGAGATAAGAGAGGTGAAAGAGAAGAAAGGCTGCAGACTGACTGTAAAGAGAAAGAGCAAAGGAAGAAGAGTGTAAGAAAAGCCAGTGTGAGTGGCTAAAGTGGGCTAATGGAAAATGGTCCTGATGGTAATATGCCACAGAGCCAGCGATGAGATGGGCAGTGACGTGGAGCTCTGAACTTTTACAGAGATGGAAGCACAAAAAACCCTCTCACTCTCTTTATGTTGTTTTTTTTCCCCTCCGTGTTCCCTTGGTCCTCTTTTCTTCCTCACATCTCTGCCTCCTTTCTGTTTTTCCAGTTTCTAAATGTATTCACGAGTCATGCACTATTAATGCCTCGTCAAGAGCTGCCGAACTGCACCAAAGGAACAAAAACAGGGTTTCTGAGCTCAGTGAGGAGAGAAAAGTTGACTTTCAGAAAAGTAGTGAGTTTGGGAGAGATAATGGTCTGTTGGAAAGTTTAGCAGGTTATTTGTTTGTGTTCTCTCCACCTTCACTTCCTCTGGGTATGGAAAGTTGTACAGTTTCCCCATATTTCTAAAACGTTTTCATACCACCACCATATTTAGACTCTTGCTCGAATGCTAGCTCACTGACATGATTAGCAGTGATTTTTTTAAAACAGACCAGAGTGTTAGCTCGAGCAGCAGGGAGAAATTAACTTTGTATTTGTTCCAAAGCGTCAACAGGCATCACTGTTAAAAGAACAGAAACCCCTTTTGCATCAGCGATGGCAGCATGAAGATAATTTGACATGAGGTCCCCTCGTGTGCGACATTTATGATAGCAGCATATTGGGATCTTTGTATATCCAGCTGTTTACCACATTATTCTACACTACAGGCCAGATGTGTCACATTAGAATAAAAACCCACATTTAATGACTGCAGTTTGTTGTTCAAGCAGACTGTCAGTACAGAATGAGTTTTATTTACCAGCCACACAGATCATAAAGACACTGTGCACACCTGTTGGATTCTTTTTTTCTCTGAAGGACTTTGAGGTAATGATGCATTTTACACTCAAAACATCATTTGTCACCAAGTTGCTCACTTCAGTTAATAACCAATATGCAGTAAGTCAATTGTCTTACCTGAAAAGAGATTGTGCGTTTGAAAGCAATATTGTGTGGAATATAAGTAAATGTTTGTATACATTATGGTATTTTAAAGCTACTGTACTTGAGTATTGTCAATTTGACCAACATTATGCTTGTGCTTCATAGGGGAAATATTGCACTGGCTACATTTATTTGACAGCTTTACTATTTTCTTTTAAGGTTACGATTTTAAGATATGATGAGCTGATAAAATATGTTGCACTCTTGTTGGGTCCTTAGGAGGCTCTGCCTTAAAGGCTAAAGTCAGGGATCAAAAGTCTCTGTTTGGAGTGAACAGCACAGATTACATTGAAGTCTGATTGACTACACGATATGTACTGACCAGACTCTGAGCAGTGATTGGTGTAGTTTATGACAGAAACAATGTCTCATGTCAGTCGTCTCAATCACTTTGTTTGTTTTCTACCTACAGCCTGCTGCACATCTAACAATGACAAATTTCAGACATCTGTCTATTTGAACTGTCTCGGCTAAAAAAACAAAAACAACACATCTACAAATCCACTACACTCAGTCACATATTGTTTCCAACAGGTACTTCAGCTCATGGATCAGTCTCCTCAACACTCTCCTTAGGGCTCATCTTCATCTTTCACCACTTGGCTTCTGACTCCAGCAGAGCTGTGGGAGCTTTAATTGTGTCCCTGTGGGCTCTCCGCACACCGCAGAGCAGAGCACTGGAGAGACAACAAAAGGGGATGTGAGGCTATAAATGACTTTAGTCCTCCTCTCTCTCTCTGCTGTCCTCATTATCAGCACCAATATACGGCTGTAAATCCAGTATGGTAGCTCACCAGCCTCTCGCCTGTCAATATCACCGCACTTATTGAAATACTGATGGGGACTAATGAGACTTTGGTTGCCTTCATGTCACTTTGTCTCTTTCCTTTGTTCTGACATAGTACAGCTCAGCTCAGGCTGCTTTACTGGAAGGAGGTTAGATGAAGAGTGTTGTTGCAACCTGAAAAACAGCCAACATTGTTTGGTTTTAGCTATTAACACCTCTCTTTTCTTTCCTCTGCAGTACCTGGGGTTGGTGGAGGTGGAGGAGTCGAGAGGAATGCATGTATGCGAGGAGGCAGTGAAGAAGCTAAAAGTTGTAAGTATCCCACACACACACACACACACACACACACTGCAGATACCTCTCTTCTTCTTATTTTCTCTTCTTTACCACTTTAATTGCCCTCCCTAGTCGGTCTTATTCCACATCTGTCTGCTCATCATACTTTCTGTCTGTCTGACCCTACTACAGAAAACAGAGCAGAAAATAAATTTAGGGCCAGAACAAATGCTTATAAACACACTGACACACACTCTTTGGCCCCCCTTTGGGAGGCTGGATTTGGACAGAGAGCGTGTGAACAGAGTGACACAGGCCGACCAGTGTCAGACAGCCACAGCCCCGCACGCACACACACACACACACACACACACACACACACACACACACACACACACACACACACACACACACACACACACACACACACACACACACACACACACACACACACACACACACACACACACACACACACACACACACACACACACACACCGGTGTAGAAAGTGCATCACTTTGTTCACAGTCTGCACATCTATAGCTCTGCCATTGTTTTTTCTTTATGTAACTGGGAGTAAACGTGAATATTTTAGGGAAACAATGTGGGATATTTTTTGTTTTCAGTGCACAGTCATTCTGATCTGATCCCCAAGAGGGAGTGTAAGTTTATCTGTGACAAATTGCACCGCTTAGAAAATCTTACAGAGAAATCCGGTTAAAACCTGACTGAAACACAGCCACAGGAGAAATACTTCATGCATTAATTCTTGCCTCCGTTTTCCTTTCATTTGTTTTGCTCTTTTGATTCTCCCTGCTGGATCGTCTCTGCTTCTCTCCATCCTCCATCAATTTCAGCATCTTTTCTTTCGCAGCATCGCTGCGATAGCTTGAGCTGAAAACTTTCTTCCAGAGTTCTCCTTTTCTTTTGATTCCCTACTCCACCTTTTTTTTTTTTTTTAGCCCTCCATCATTCTCCCCGTTCTCTTCTTGTCAATGGGATTATGCAAAATTTGAGGCTCCTTATCGCTTCGCTGTGGGTTTCCAAGCCATTTCCTGCAGTGCCGGCTCTCTGTTTACCTCACACACACACACACACACACACACACACACACACACACACACACACACACACACACACACACACACACACACACACACACACACACACACACACACACACACACACACACACACGCTTATATGCAGACTCATGTGCACATGCGCACACACATGCAACGCTTCCACTCTCACATGGAGTCCTCACACTTTTTTAGTGCGTATATTTTTAGCCCGGCCCATGCTGAGTGTGTTATTAGCGCTGCCTGGTGCCCTCCTCTGGAGAAATGATTCTTAGTGCCAGCTGGCACAGTTTTTACCTCTGCCCGCTTCTCCGCTCTTAACCCTCCACTACCTCATCTACTCTAAGGATGTAATCAGCATTTTATATAACTGTGAATCAGAGTGGTTTGCTTGATGATCACACCTCTGCAATATTTGCTGTGAGAACATCTGGTGGGATGGGCTCATGATTGTGTATTTACTGTAAAACTTTGTCACTTGCCTATTAAGCTTTGAATTATTTAATCTCACTGTCTTTTTATTGTCTTTTCAGAGCGGGAAAAAGACAGTAAAAGCACTATTGTGGGTTTCAGCTGATGGACTCAGGGTGGTGGATGACAAAACCAAGGTAAGAAAACACATTTTATTATGTGTTGCGTGCATCTCCTTGTTTTGCCCTCCTCTCTGTCTTCCCGTTTTCCCCACTTTATCACTCACTCAGCAACAAAGAAAAGCAGGTCAAATTTGTTCCTTGGGATCAAGTGCTGTGCACAACACGGGTATTTTATCTGTCGTCAGTCTCAGCTTCATAAGACAACCAGAGGGAGAAGATAGAAATGTCCTGCAAACTTCTGATGCTTTTCACCTCTCTAACACACATCTATCTTTGCACCATTGTAGAAGAAATATATATTGGTAGATTCAGTCAAGACACACATTTTCCATCTTCAAACAACCAACAAAAGTCTCCCTCTGTCCCCAGTTTGATGACGCTGTCTTAAGGCTGACAGCAAGAAGGGTCCACCATTTATCTACTGTCATGCTCCCAGTCTAGTTTGGGCCCTGTGTGTGTGTGTGTGTGTGTGTGTGTGTGTGTGTGTGTGTGTGTGTGTGTGTGTGTGTGTGTGTGTGTGTGTGTGTGTGTGTGTGTGTGTGTGTGTGTGTGAGAGAGAGCTGGCATTTGTGACTCATGGTTGCTTGCTGAAGGTGCATAGTGGGGGAGGGAAGATCAAGTAAACACAGACACACACACACACACACACACACTTGAGGAGTGTCTGTCTAGAGAGGCCTCCTACAGTGAACACAGCTATAGCCTCGGCTCTATTGAAAGCAGAGCAGAATAAAGAGCAGCAGAGAATAGAGCAGAGAGCAATAGAGCAGCCTCTTTCTCACTTTACCCCCACCCTTTTTCTTTTTTTTTTCAAGGCCATACACATGACCTCACCTCTCCCAGTCCCTCAGTCCTACTCCTCCTCTCTCCTTTCACTTTCATCTCCTTTCTTATTTTTCCTTTTTAAGTCCTATATCACACGTAGGTCTCATATATCTTACTCCTCTGCGCCATAAAGCTCCATCGTTCATCAAAAGCTTTAAAAAACTATTGCATTGGGTAACACGCTCCTACTATACAGTATGTTAAATGCGTTTACCACTTTCCAAAATGGATTAATGCAGGTTTAAGATAACGAAATGTGGTTAGACACTCAGTCGTTATGAGCTTCACACTTGCCTCCTTCCTTGTCTTTCACTTCCTTTTCATCATCGCCCTTCATCAGTTTAGCTTCTATCCAGGGATCAAAAAGCACGCCCTCAGTGCCATTCAACCATTATTCAAACCCTTTCCCACAGTCTGTCGGCAAATGTGGATTTATGCATCACACGCAGCTCCGCATGACCTTCATAATACATCATCAATAGACAGAAACACTGAAGTCTTTTTTCCATTCAGCAGTTTTTTTGTGCTCGAGGCAGTGACTTCTTTGCCCAGATGACACAGCCTGAGTCACCGTAGTCTTCCTTTCAGTGATGGAAGGACATGATCTGAGTCACCCCCGCACATGTCATCTGAAATATTCCTCATGAGAGCATAAAGTGTTATAAATCGCTAGAAAACACATAGAGTATGATGTGTTTATAGTGTCACAGAGGAACCTACGATACCAGAGATGAAGGAACACCCACACTAGTGTCGGCTCAGCCTTTCGCCTCGGTACCAGTATCCCCCTTCATTCACTAATTGGCCCACACTGAATGGAGTGTTATTCTTCCAACTATTTCTCCTCACATCGTTCTTTTCCTTTCTCCTCCTTTGCCGTCTTCATCCTCCCTCTCTCCTTCTCCTCATCCTCCCCTCTTTGTTTTCTGAGACACTGAAAGAGAGGGAGGAAGTGTGTGGGTGAGTGTGTGAACTCTCTTTTTTACTCTCTTCCCTTTCTTTCTCGTTCTCACCTCTTGTTTTCCTTTTCGTTCTGTTTTTTGGGTAGTGAAAGAGGTGAGCCGGGGGCCCCTTAATGTACACAGAGAGAGACAGGGGCCCCTCTTAGCTTCTTCTATAGTGACTATAGACACTGAATAACCCTTTTATAGAAGGAAGGCCAAGTAGTGGAAACATCCCAGAGAATAACAGAGGATTCGGTGTCATTAGTCTGTAGTCCCTCTCTTTGCTGTCATCAGTGGATGTGTAAATAGGTTGAAGAGGTGAGGATTGAAGGGGTTAAGTGAGGTTCAGAGGATCAGTCTGTGAGCCGGTGAGCCCCGTGTTGGAGCAATATTTCCTGTTTGTCATCAGTTAGCAGCGGTTAGAAAGACAAAACCGTGACAGATGTGATTTGATTCAATCTACCTGCTGGAACCACTCGATTGACTCAGTTTCTCTGTGCGCGCTGTCAGGTCTGATTCCTCCTGATTTTCCTCTTCCTCTGTCTCGTTTCCTCTGTCTGTCTCTCTCAGGACCTTATTGTGGACCAGACCATTGAGAAGGTTTCATTCTGCGCTCCTGATCGTAACTATGACAAGGCCTTCTCCTACATCTGCCGAGATGGGACGACCAGACGGTGGATGTGTCACTGCTTCATGGCACTGAAAGACTCGGTGAGGGGACAGTTCCTTAAGCATAACCCTTTCTTCCTACAAAATTGTGTGCCTGAGGTTTACTTTCCATATTCTAGGGAAAACTAGCATCCACAGACTTTTTATTGGAACCTAAAACTTTAAAAGTAATTGATGAGCATACCAAAAAACAACAACTGCCTTGAAAATGTGCAGCCCAGTATCACACCACAGCCTGTGATACACCCATCAGTCCACTAAAGGATATAGTGTCAGTGTCACGTTTTGCTTCGCCTGGCGTGATAAGTACTCACATGTATGACCAAGATTAAAGACAGAGGTCATGTGATTGAGGTGGAGGCTGAGGCTGGTTGGATGGAACAAACACAGGACTTTCACCCAAACGATCAGCTTTCAATAGCAAAAGCTAAAGTCAATGTGGATTTCTTTTATTATGTACATAACATAATGTATTTAACTTATGTACTGTTCATTCAATAGCTTACGTTACTTACATAAAATTACCTATTTTAATCCAAACCATGATCTTTTCCTTCTCCTAACAATGTGGCTTAAGACACTTTAATATTCATGCCGAGGTAAGGAAACACGTGACACATGATATGGTATCCTCTGGTGAACCGGTGGGTGTATTACATGTGTGATATTGGGTGACAGCGTGTGTACTTGCATCACCACAACTTGGTTATATCCAGAAACAAAATATTTACCAACAGTCTTTTATATTTTTTTTTAGCTGTGATCTCTTCAGTCTGAAAACACCTACAGCAAACAGTTTTACGCACAATGCTCTGGGGCTTACGGAAAATAGTGCTTCTTAAAGTTGTAAAAAGCAGAAATTTCCAATGTTTTTATTTTTAAATGATTGTTTTTTCCCAGACATATAAAGCTCAATAACACAACATATAGTAGTAAGATTGTGTTGATGTTTAATCATTCACGTTATCACAAATATCAGTGGGGTTTTGAATGAAACTCAAACCCACAAAGTAACAGTTTCACCTCAACTTCCCATTACATTTGCAGCATTTAAAAAAATATATATACTAATTTTGATGATCACCTAATTAATTTTGAGGATTTCTACATTTCAGAATAATTGATTTCAAACCTGTGTTGCTCATTTGATTGACATTGGGATGGGAAGGTAGAAATTTAAAGACAAGTGTGATAGAACCTGTACTGTCAGGGTGCAGTGTGCTTTCAAACCTACAGTGGTTTCATCAGTTTAGCCTGCGAGTTGGATTAGTAATGCGGACGGAAGGGAACGCAGCACAGACCTGCGGGATTAGGAGAGGGGATTAGACAGAGGCCTGTGGAGTTATCTGCCCATCTCTGTCTGTCTCTGTTTCACCCACACACTCTCCATATCGCTGTCTGTTCATCTTAAACTCAGCTGTCTCTCCCATAGCTGTCACGGCTGCCTCCGTAGTAAGAAGAAGCTTGGCAGGGTATGAGGAAGTTTAGTGGGATAGACGGAATAACTGCAGAACGCTGGTTGGGATTGGTTGCATTCAGAGCATGAACTCTTGCTGACGTTTGACAACATGAACGATTTGAGGTTAATAATTGCACCCTGATCCTAATAAGCTCTATTAAACATACATCTAAAGTGATAAATTATGATCTTCCCGGTTAATGGAAGGTGTGTACTTGTTTTAAAAGCTTTTTTTCTTTTTTTTTTTTCGCACCAGGGGGAGAGACTGAGCCACGCAGTTGGCTGTGCCTTTGCTGCCTGTCTGGAGAGGAAGCAGCGGAGGGAGAAGGAGTGCGGCGTGACGGCTTCCTTTGACGCCAGTCGCACCTCATTTGTGCGCGAGGGCTCCTTCCGCGCCAACTCTTCCTGCAGCCAGCAGGGCAGCAGCAGCGAGCGAGATGACAAGCTGCAGGACAAGAAGAAAGGTAGGAGGGTTTTTCACACATTAAAGCTGAAAATGAGACTTGATCCTAAAAATGTAGAGCAGAGAAAACTTGCATGAAGACACTTTCAGTATATATGAATTATGTGCTGAACAGCACTGACCGTTGCCACACCTTCTCCCTCCAGACCAGCCCTCTGCCATGCCGGCACTCCCACCTGGCACCGCCTCTCCACCCGAGGGTGCGGCATCCCCCATGGAGCGCCCCGAACCAGGCGGGCCTCACGCCATCCCTCGCCGCCACGCGCCCATTGAGCAGCTGGTGCGTCAAGGCTCGTTCCGGGGATTTCCGGCCCTCAGCCAAAAGAACTCGCCCTTCAAGAGGCAGCTGTCGCTCCGCCTCAACGACCTGCCATCGACACTGCAACGCAAGACAGACTTCCAGACCAAGAACCCTGGTGAGTTGAGAGGTTTCTGACGTTAATCTCACAAATGTTGACAAGTGAAGACACCTGCTGACCTTCTGACACCGGTAACTTCTGTTTATGAGGGGCAGAAGGTCCCAAACTTGGACTCTGGAGTGGGGCAATAAAATGGCAGGGCTTAAGCTACTCAATAGCAACAAAGAAAAATAGTTTTGTCTGTATCCAGTTCACTTATTCATCAACAGTAGTGACAACTGTGCCCTTAGCAGCTCAAAAGAAAAGGGTGAGAAAAGTAATGTGAACAGGATGCATCGTTTTGTTATATTTGCAGTAATTTTTAGCAATTTCTAATTCCACTTCTGATGTGTTTTTTAGTGGCTGTGTGAAAGTTATTGTCCCACAATATATTAAGTTACACCATTTTAAATTTTCTTTGCACTTTTGCACTGTACCACTCAGCTCAATAGGGGTTTATTACTTTGAACTACAGTGTGAAGAGGGTGAATCCAATGAAAATATAAATAGTAGAGAAGGTGTCAACCTATGCACTGTCTATAAAAATGTAAGTAGTCTCCAACTCTGAAAAGTGAAGCCAGATCGGAAGTGCCTTAAAGAATATGTCCTTTTCAAATTTAAAAAGGAATATTTTTAAAACATTTTGCAAACTCAAATCCTCAAATGCTGTTGCTGTTATCCCAAAGAAGTCAAAGAAGATTACTTCTGCCTCTGCACAGAAACAGAAACTACATGTGGACTCTGTGTTCCACTTGTGTCAAAGTTGTTTGTTGGAGCAACATTACTTTTTGCATTTGGCTTCAGTGTGGCGTCACTGACCCCTACCTGAAGGGCTTTGAATAATCTCATCATTGAATAGACCTTCTGCACATCTCAAGTGCATTTACATTCATGTTTTCATGCAGACAAGGTGTAATTCTTCTGGTTAATCCTGACACTTGCCCTCCACTGAATGCTTGACAAGATAAATAGCAGTTATGTGAAGTGCTGTCATTATTGCTATTAGCAACAGTGCTGATCACTGTGTAACTCTGGGAGCTCTTGGCTTCTTTTTTTTTTATAAGTACAATTAGTAATAACCAACTTAGCTCTGACAGGTTGATGTACACACACACACACACGCACACACACGTAAAGACACACACAGGCGTAGACACACCCACTCAGTGTGGTGCCACGGGATCCGAGTGCTCAGTAGCAAGGCTGATTATAGTCATTAAGTGAGACGAGAGAGTTGCTCCTTTGACTGGAATACTAAACCACAACATTCAACAGACACTTTCACTCCGTTCCTCATAGTCTATCCTTTGATTTCCACTGTTTACATCCACTGCCTCCCTGCTCCCTTGTGACTCTCTGAACAATGTGTGTATTGATTTGTGCGGTCAATCAGCTGTCCTGGGTTGGCCTTCAGCAAGTCTTCTACCAGCCCTTAAACCTGCAAATGAGGAACGCACACACACGCACACACACACACACACACACACACACACACACACACACACACACACACACACACACACACACACACACACACACACACACACACACACACGCACACATACATACCGTATACAGGCACACATGTGAAGTGCTGAGAGGGCCTCTGAAGTCTGTGGGACATTGATAAGAACAGGGGAAGAGAAGGATCACGGGGTAGGTCTCTGCAGAGCAAAATACAGAGTTAATGGGAGACCTTGCACATGCCTCCAGCACCCTCTGAACCCTCTGGTATATTTCCATGTTTGGAGCCATACAATGCACAAAGTTCAGAGGGACATACATGTATTAGAAGAGTGGGTTTGAATGCCACAGTAGTAGGGTTTGCTGCACAATGGGACCATCTGTGCTAAACGTGTATTCATTGACTGCACTTTAATCCCACTTGTCTGCATGAGCATGTTTTAAAGTTTCCCACAGTGTGAAAGAAACTCTTCTGAACCAGGAAGGACAAGGGAAGAAAGGGAGAAACCCAAATGTTCTGTCTGGGACATCTCTGTGGTTAGGAAGGGGACAATGAATCTGTTTATATCTGCGGTCTTTGCAAGAAAGGTTTAAAGCTCCAGTCAGTCAGGAAGTGACTTAATCACATTTTAAAAAGTCAAATTCACCTTAGTCTAAGCAACAACAAGGCACAACAAAACAGGCTAAAATGTACATAATGTTACACCGACAGTATGTGATTAAGTTTGAACCTTTTTGTTTTGGGCAATTTTCTGCATTTGTCTTACGAAACGTCTGTTTTTCACGCTTTTTAGGTCAACAGCAGCCAGCATCAAAGTATTCATCTGCTCCAGTTTCTATGCTTTTGTTGCTAACTGGGTCTCTTACACAATTGAATAAATATAGTTTTTTTTCTCTTTCTCTGTTTGTTTGTCCCTCTGCTCCATCGTCTCCTCATCCCACACCACCTCTTTTCATTCTACCTCTCTTTGCCCCACCTCCCCCTCTTTGTGTTCCTTTCTTGCTAGTACTAGAGATGGACATGGGATTGCCAGGTGAGGGAGACAGTAGTATCAATGCACTGTGTTGCCAGATCAACTCCTCCTTCACCAAGCCATCAGAAGAGCTCTTCTCCAATCCCTCTATGTCTGCAAACGGCCCGCCAACCTGCACTGTGCCCCCTGCTCTGCCTCCACCACCTGCGCCAATGCAGGGTAAGAAAGACTACAACAGATCTGTAGTAATTTTTTATTAGTTTTCAGTGCTGAACTACACTAACTGGTGGGGGAGTTATTATACTCACTAAGACTCTTTTTTTCCCCCTCCAGCCACCTCCTCCTGGGTGCAGCCGGAACCGCCAATCCACTCCCCTCCTCCGGTTTCCATGGCGATGCAGATGCAGATGCAGATGCAAATGCAGATGCAGATGCAAATGCAGAGCGGCCATAGGCGCACACCCTCTGAAGCCGAGAGGTGGCTGGAGGAGGTCTCCAAGGCTGTCAAGGCTCAACAGACTCCTCCTCCGGGCCCCACCATCCCTACCATCCCTACCATCCCCGGACCACCCTCCATGTCCAGTCATCAGATGTCCGGTCAGGCAGCAGTGTCAGCTGCCCCAGTATCTGCTGTCCCCTTGTCCCTAGGCACCATGTCCAAACCTCTTATCTCTGGCCCTTCTCCTCTTTCAGGCCAGGCCCCGATGCCCCTGCCACCCATGTCGATATCATCTGTTCCTCTTATACCAGGCCCTCCGGTGTCAGGTCCCCCTATGTCTCTTCCATCCATGTCTATTCCCACTATGTCCGGTCCAAGCATGTCCGGGGCCCCCATGATCCAGCCTTCCCTCCCTGGACCCCCAGGCTCTCTTCCAAGCTCCATGCAGCCATTCCCCTTGGCCTTTGATGTCACTCCAGCCCCTGTGGGAATGTTTGCCAGCCAGCCTGTCCAGCCTGCTTTTGTGCCCATGCAGACCTATATGCCAGGTCTGGCGAGCAGTATGACGTATCCCAACGCCAGCGTGCCCGTGGTAGGCATTACACCATCGCAAATGGTGGCCAATGTCTTTTGCACTGCCACGGGCTCGTCATGCACGGGCGGAGCTATCGGCTCGGCCGTAGGAGGGCCCAAAGTCGGGGCGCTCGGAACAGTTGGGCCGCACCAAGCCTATCCGGGGGCACATGGTGCAGTAGGCCCCACTGGAGGGTTCTCTACACCTCCATTTTCTTCCACTCCACCATTATCAGCCACCATTAATGGCCTCCCACCGCACAGCAGCGCCACAATGGCCCTCCAGAACGGGACCTCCAGCACTGGTGGGAATGGTGGCAGCAGTAGCAGCTGGCCGCCAGAGGGCAGCCAGCTAACAGCTCCAGCGGTCAGCGAGTCCCAAGACGATGACCGTTTTGAGGCCAAGTGGGCAGCACTGGAGACAAAACCAGCGCCTCAGCAGCCTGGGAACAAGGCGCCAGCTGCCGCAGCCAACCCTTTCTCCAACAATCTGCAAAAGACTTTTGAGATTGAGCTCTAAACCAGACTTTGCCTCCCAAAGCTGTAGTCCTTAAATTTAGCCTAGCAATTTGCTGAAAGCTCTCATAGGAGTGAGTACCACAATGATCTTAATTGCTTTCTTTACACTACCTTGTGAGTTAGAGAGGACTTGTCAGTTTGCTGGGCTGCAATTGGACGATCAGGTATGAATCTCTCTAGACTCGATGGACTGAATCCTTCCACTTCACCCGCTACCTGCCTCTCTTCCTTGCTTTCACATCTCCACTCTGACTTTTACTTTACCTGCTACAAGTCCCTGGATGTACTGCATGTGCCCCCTCTGAGAACATTGTGGGGGACACACAGTTCAGTGGTTTTCTTTCTTTAAAAGGGCACTCCACTCAGATGCATTCCCACCCCACGAGATGTTTTTGGCAGTTTTGCTTGATTTTGGTGGAGACTTTAGAGGATCTGGCTACATCACGAGAGAAGCAGAGAAGCGATTTTGTGACTGATGAACGGACTGATGTTGACCTTCGCCAAGCACAGCACACGTTTGGATTCCTTAAAGGACTATCCAAAATGTGAGACTCAACCCTGCAACCCAAAAGGACTTACTGACCAATAGTAGAAGTTTATGGCCAAAATTATTTTATTTATTGTATTGTATTTTTTATTTTAACAAGTTATGTGTACTTAAAAATCAAAACTTTAAAGCAGTGTTTCAGGAGCATGTTGTTTTATATCCCCTATATTTATTTTTGTTGACTACATATTGCAGACATTAAACAGGTGCAATTGGTCAGTTGTAGAGAGAAACTGAATGACAGGAACCAAATAGCCAGGGCTGACAGTACAGCTGTGTAGTGTGACATGTGAGACAAGTGTATATAGCAGCATGTTTCTTCCACCTGTTAGCCCTCACGTATATACTGTATGCTCCACTGCTGCTGAGGCCGGTTGAGTCCGTACGGCTTCACGTTGGCTGTGCAGCCCACTTCTGTTGCTAACGCCTAACTTCTTGGGCACTGGGACATGAAAAATGACTTCAGGATATCCAGCACACAGACTATCTGGACAATACAGCACAACAGTCCTTTGGACTCCATCTTCACCAGACAAACCCAAGGAACTTTAACAACTCAGTGGAAATAATAATTAAAAAAAAAAAACAACGACAACACTGTGCAACTCGTTGAAAGAATAATGCACTACATTCCAACAACCATAGATCCTTTTACGTGTTCAAACACAGGGTATAGCCTCATCACAGTACACAGTATGATTGTGTATTCACCTCTACCGTACTACTGTATCAGCTGCAGTAGTGTGACACTCATAACAGATTTTGGGATATATAATGCAACCTGGTATCACGCCAAAGCGTGTAATACACTTGCCAGTCCACTGGAGGATACCTGTGTCAGTGTCATATTCCTCATCTAGCCTTGAACAGTAAGGTGCCTTAGGTTTCGCCAACAAAAAACACCTGATTAGGTTTAAAAAGAAACATCATGGTTGAGTTAAAATAAGTAATATTGTAGGTTACTACTTTACGCAAGTGAAAAAGTTTACGTTACGTAAGGAATTTACTCACATGACTTAAAAGAAATGAACATTGGTTTCTCAGACTCTAGGTTTCCCAGGTCAAAGTATTGGGTTCAATCAATCCAACCTCCCCCAAGCTTCTTCCTTACGTAGAGTTTATCGCTCTTCACACTTCACCCTGGTCATACATACGTGTACTTTTCACGCCTAAGTGAGTGAAGATGTGACACTGACATGGTATCCTCTAGTGGACTGGTGGGTGTATTACACACTTTGGTGTGGATGTTGGGAGGTGAAAAGGAAAGACGCAGATGAGCAGACATAGACTCAAGGAATTGGAATTTAAAAAAAAAACAAGAGCAGTTAAGACTCTGACAGATTAACAGAGAAAAAAATTTTAACAGCAAAAGCATAGAGAGTAGAGAGGAAAGAGGAAGGATAAGCTGTATGTGAGAGACTGCAGGAGAGAATGGAGCAATACTTTTAAAGAATGATATGGAGAAAGTCTGATGGAAGGAAAATGAGATAAGATGTGATAAAAGGGAGATAAAAGTAAGAGGTTAAGACACTGAGAATGAGGACACATTCATCACGACACAAGCACTGTCTGCTGTTTTTTTTTCTTCTCTGAAGGACGAGGTGCTTTTATTTCAGTATCATATGCCTCAACTCTTAAAACCTCAAAAACATCATATTAAGAAAAATTCATATAATTGCAGTCTCATATATATCTCATAACTTTTTTTCTGGCTGTGTGCATCTCCTTATAGCCAAAACTCCCAATACTGTCAAAAAAAAAAAATCATAAAAGTTCGGGTCTTTTTAAGAAGATGCAACATTACAAAAAGTAAAATTATTCTTTACTGAAGGTCTTTTCTGTATGTTATATAAACTGCAGCCTGACCAAAGGCGCTCCTGTTACTGTATGCTCCTTGGGAATTGAATTGTATGGATACAGAAGGCCACTGATTAGATTTCCTGCTTATTAAATCCCAAAGTTGAATTAACTTATTTGGTCTCTTCCTGTGGCAGCGATCCTGTCTGATAGGCTGGCCTCTCAGAGAACCTGAATTCATGTGGCACAGGCCTAATTTATACCACCTCGGATCCTCCAGGGTTTTTAGTCCTTTGTTTTCGGACGAATCCTCCTCAAAACCAGAACGATTCACTCATGAAATTGATGCTTTTAGTTTCATTGAAAATATATTTTTAAGCCCTCGACTCTTGTTTGCAAGCCCTCCAAATTATAAATGTAGGTTAAATTGTTTTTCTGCGTTAAAGCAAACTAAATTACCTCATAAACATGATTGTAAAACCATAGTTTAGTGATGGTAACAAAGCAAACCAGTGGAGTTTATTTTTAATCTTTATTTACAGAATTTTTGTATTTAAACCAACATATTTGTATTGTAATTACATTGTACAAAAGATAAATAAAGTAATATAATATTACACCTGCTCTTATTTTGTAGCCGGTGACTTCTTCGCAACCACAAGTTTTTTGTTGTTGTTTATATCTTCTCTTTTCCATCATTTCTTTCATTCCTTCAGTTTATGTCTCCTGCTTTACCCTCACCATTTTTTTAAATTTTGATTTCTGCCTCTGAAGACCTCAAACGATGTCTCTTGTTATTGATCTGACTCTGACCTTTCATCTTTGTTTCAATGCTCTGTGAGTTAAAAACTGTTTAGCGCTGGTGTGTTTTCATCAGCTAGACTGAAATGGGTTACATACCTCCTGAATGTTTTTAAAACACAGTGTAAAACCTTCGAGCTAACTGCGGTGGGACAGATAACTGTGCGTTAAATGAGAAGATCATCACCACTCTCATATCTGGCAGCTAAATATTGTATGCTACATTCAGGCGATTGTTAGTGAAGTGTTGAATAGAGTACAGAAATATCTGCCCGAGTTCTGTTCAAAGGTAAAAAGAATGTCTCTAAAAATGAATAATGAATAATTATGATATATGTTGTTTGTTTCATCTGTACAAAAACTGAAGACTTAAACAACAAATTGTTGTGTCATGAGGGGAAACCAGTTCACCTCAGCAAGAATAAGTGCAGCACACGACCTGTACAAGCACAAATAGCTGCTTTTTAACTCTTTTAGTTTTTAGTATGGACTGAACAATATTGCACTTTAGAGGTGCCATTTATTTTTCAGTTTGTTTTTTTACTTTTGAGAAACGCTAGCGGAGCTCTTTCACTATTTCCAGTTTATGTGCCAACAACTTTTGGCTGAAGCTTCATATTTAATAGACTCTTAAGAAAGAGGAATCAAACTTGTCATCCAACTCTAGCCAGAAAGCAAATTCTAAAGCTCTATTCCCGTAATGTTATTACAGCTCTTTATATCACACTACACACTGAGCACCAAAGAGAGAAACAAAGAAATGGCTGTGGCTGGTTACAGGTTGAGACAGTTGACAG